>NC_088204.1:10788748-11409509 GCF_037126465.1 Ornithodoros turicata
TCCTCCGACAGCTGTGTGTATACTTTTAAAGCGTGTGTATTTCTGGCTATTCTGGCTGTGTATTCTTTTATAAAAAGTATTGTTACGCTTCGTAAAGTACTGTACTACGTTCTATGTCAACCACTGCTGTCCTAATGACCCTCTTACACGATGCCAAATCTTGTATAACTCGCTCCCTTCATCCCTTGATATTTTTTCAGCATCATGTACGTCATTTAGGTGTCATATCTCTTCTCATTTTTCGGAGATTTCTTTTCTTTGACCTTTTCAGATAATTTCCCTTTTGGAGTTGGAGTGGGACGGATTAAAAATTTCCCTTTTGTTGCAGTGCGATTGCATGTGTTTCTTACATTACAATGTGCGTGTGCTCGTTTCTCGTTTTCAATTCAAGTCATGTATTTTTTTTTTCTTTTCTTCATGTACAGTCTCTTTTGTTTTTGTGTGTGTGTGTGTGTGACCGCGCAGATCGTGTCTTGTTGTTAGTGCATATTGTACTACTGTATTTGTATGTATATTGTGTCTATTTGTAGTGCATTGTATTGTATTTGTGTGCGCCAACATTAGGGTCGTCACGACCGTTCTTGGGCACCAATAAAACATTATTATTATTATTATTATTATTATTATTATTAATTAGTGTTTTTAACAAAAATTACCACGCTCGCCATGCATGACTGCTTTGTATCAAGTACCAACACATACACATGCGCCCCTGAAGTCGGTCCGGGACGCATACTAACCCCCCCTGTCTCCCACTCCTTCCCTACTGTCCTCTCTCCATCTGTCCACGTCTGTACGCCGCTCAGTAGAGCCACAGTTGCTTCGCGACGCTAACACGAACACACACACACACACACACACAAATTCGTATCCGTATGGGACGATGCGTAGAGAACCTGCAATGGTCTGAATACGTCCAATGCACAATTTCCACGAAACAAAAAAGAAAAGAAAAGAAGGACATTGGCTGTACCTTTGTGGGCATTGAGGTAGCTTCACGGGGCGCAAATCTGCGGCGAAGCTCTTTTTGAAAAGCTATTCGCTTTGCGAAAGCGCTTTGATTACGGTTGTGCAAATATCCGGATATTTCGGATAACGAAGCGGATAATTGTGTATTCGATCCGAATTCCGAATCGAATATAGGATTCTAAATTCGAATTTGGAATCGAATGCCTCTTTCAAACCGAATATATTCGAATATTTCCGAATCTGTGCACTAGCAAACGTTGAGACATATTTCGACGAAGTCACGGCACTTCGGAGTGCGTTGAAATCCGCCGCCGCATACCACAACTACACTTGTGCATCTCCTGAAACAGTATCCGGCGTGCTGTTGATTTTCGCTGCGTCTGTATACGTATTTATATCGGTTAGATTGTACATCTACTCCAATTACTGCTCTTACTTTTACTAATTCGGTTGCAACAACAACAACTTTATTTCAGTTCGGTTGCATAAAGCATATAGCTTAAGTAAATTAAGCTGTATAATGTTTTAAATTTCTTATATCTTGTCTAACTGCTTTCTTTTTTTCCTTTTGCTGCTCTCTTTCGTTTTAATACTGTATTTGTAGCACCACCGCGTAGGTCAATGTATTTTGGTGCAGAATGATTAACTATTCGTTTCGTATTGTTCAGTTTTGAGTTTCTCGAAGACTGCAGCCAGTACGTACGCGAGCGACGGGCATTTAAATGTCAACTTGAAATGCTGGATCAGAGGCCATTCAACATCTGCAAAGTTATCGGCCCATGGAGTAACCCTGGACATCAGTGTCGTGCACTTGGCGCTTTTCTTTCCTTTCTGAGGGCCACCGGCCTCCTTCACGAACTATAGGGATTTCCTTCCCTCGTCATCCTTTCATGCGAACCATTTTGGAATGGGGTAGGGTCCTGCACTCAACGCAGGGAAACATCCCACATCATCATCATCATCCATTCATCTATGTTGTTTAAAAATCACAATTCGCACGACCCTGCTCTCAATTTTTGCTGAAATATATAGTACAGTTGCACCCTGTTTTTTTTTCCTTCTTTTTTTTTAATATACTGTGGTGGTTACGCACCTTCAGCGGCGATCACAAGGTGGTGTCACGTGGCAGATCACGTGGCCCTCTTAAGCCACGGACGGATCTATGCTATGGTTAACCCTATAAAAATAAAATGACTGTCACACGATGACGAAACGCTGGCTTCCAGTACTGGCCTTCATAACGTCGACCTTCAATTGCTCCCTCTTTTATTTATTTATTTCCTAATAAAGATATCCCGGGTCGCTCCATTGGCAGTCAAAAGGTTATCCGGGTACCAATCTAGGCGCCGGTCGTGCCGTCTGGGCGTTTTCCCTGGCACAGTTCCCAGTGAAGTAGGTCAAAAAGGCATGATCCCCCCCCCCCCCCCTGCGATAGTCGTGACGTAGACCGGCTGAGCATGGCACTATCACCACCACCAGTCACAAGCACAAGCTTTTCATATGCACAAGCACAAGCTTTTGCGATATACACCGGTTAAAGCACTTTTCTGGGACCACTCCTTGCGCTCGAATATCAGAGTGAGTTGAGCGTTAAAGTTCCAAAGATAATAAGGCTATACGTAAACTTAAAGCTACACCATATATATAAGAAAGCAACATTTCAAAAGAGCCGCTGATTCCCTTCTCCAGCGTCGCATGTAAGGAAACGTATTTTTCAAGCTCCCGTATAACTTCTGAAAGAGCCGTCAATTTACTGAAAACACTGACGTGCGCGTATAGCATGTTTTGATGAAGGTGGCGTGACACGTGTGTGTAAATACAGGCGCCTGCATTTCACTCGTTCGCAGAGGCGCTCCCCCCCCCCCCCCCCCTAAACAGTCGGCCGGCAACACGGGACTTTAATTAAGAAAGTTCATTTACGCAAGAAGAACATATCGCTGATGAAATGAACGACGTTTGCATGCGCACAACTATACGAAGAAAGTGAAGCGCAATTCTCCTTCCAAGCCCCCGTATTGCGTCAACGCTTCCAGTTTTCAGTCGTGCAGTGAAGTTACAGGTTAGGGTGCCTGTGTACTAGCTACCTCTGTGTAGGGTGGAGTCACCCTTCGTAGAGGCGAATGCCGCAAAGCCGCCATGTTTACGCTGCGAGAGGACAGCCCGTCCTGCTCTGTCAGCACCTTGTTTTGCCAATGCACAAGTGCTGCTTTGGTGTCACGCGTACGCATTACACAAGTAATTTTATGTCGTTGAGATGCGCTCGCCTTGCAAGATTTTTAAAGAAATGTATTCAGTGTTCAGTCACTCTGAGTCTAGCACACAAGATGGGCATAACCTTCATCCAATGTCGTACTGATAGGCGGACGCTCTCAGTAGTAAACAATACTGCCTACCATAGCCATGGTGAAATGAAAAAAAATTAGAAAAGAAAGATAAAAAATCGTAGACTGTCATCCTCGTGCTGCGGTGGAGTAGAGTACGTGTAATCTATGTTGTCTAATGTCTCATGTGTTGACGTCATGGAGTTATGAGGACTGGGACTTGTAGGTAAGCGAGGGATGCACCCTCGAGATCCAATATTGGCTTTGTTTACATGCTCTCGTGTAGTATTTAGAGCATTACAGGGAATCGAATCAACCTTATCATGCATGAATGCTGTGTACCAATTTCATCCACTTTTTCATACCTCCTCTGCTATGTATTTACCCAGCTCCAAACTGTAGTGTGTAACTAAGCGTATAGCGACACTTTTGTGATCGCATTGCTAGCTATGCTTGGGCGAAAAGATGGCGGAAATTCGTAGCAGACGACGCGGTTGTCTTCACTCTATATGCACAGGGAGCTAGTATTGAGGCAGCCTACGTAAGCTTTGTCTGCCTATACATGACATTCTCGTGTAAACATAAACAAGGCCACATCACAACTTCCGGTGCCACGAAGACATCCGGTCCTTCCGCGACTAAGGACGCTCCGAACCAGCCACCATGCAGAATGATAGCTTTCACTTTCCTGATTTGTTGAAAATGGGAGGCGTACGCCTCTTTGTGGCAATTTGAATAGCCATAAGAAGGCGCATACGGTCCTCTCTCTCCTCAAATCAGAAGCGATAACAGTATCAGTCGTCGTAGCGGTTGGCGCACAGCGTGTTTGCTGCGAAACCGGATGTCGTTTTGGCAACAAACCGGAAGTGGTGCAGAAGTGCGACCTGTTGCACGTGTCGCAGTGTAGGACTGCGCGGATAATTTCGACCACCTGGGTTTCCTTTAACGTGCGCCGAAAACTTCCGACACACGGTGCTGGAAACAATGTTTACCTCCCCACACATTGCTACCGTCCTCGGCCAGGTTTGAGCCCGCGATCTTGAGCTCAGCAAGCCAACAAGTGACCGACTGAGCTACCGAGAAGTGTGGTGGTGGTGGTGGTGGTCGTTCTGAATTACCTCGCCATTGTCGGCCTCACAGAGGTGGGCAACGTCACGGCTAACGCTCTGCGGGATTGTGCGTCTTGGGCCGACTTCTAAGGAAACTGTACGGAGGAGGGCAAGCCGTTAGAATACGATTTATAAACCAACTATACCGGGGGATGTGTTTGTTATGAACGAACAAAGGAAAACCATGCACGAGTCGGCTTGCTATTCCTTTAAAAGAAATTTTCTGATGCATCAATCGATTAATCGATCAATCGGTATCGATTTGGCATGGCTTCCGCACAGCGGGACGCGGAGGAGGATAGGAAAACGAGCACACCGCTGAACTAGAAACTAACCCTGTTGTATCAAGTCTTGTTCAGATTCAAGTTTTTTTGCGCTGTGCAACTCGTGCTAAGATTGATGAACGACATCATCTGACATCGTACAGCTGCAGTCCCAAGAGTGGTTTCAATCCATGCGACGTGGCTGGGTATTATATATTCAGCCGCTGTGCCCTTCAAATCATATAGGTGTACCCTGGTTCCGCGTCTCGGCAGTTGATAAGCTGTACGGAACCTCAACTTATTCGTGCGGAAGAAAATTATCTTATCTGGCTAAACATTAGAAGCGCGCATGTTCGAAGCGATATGACTGGGACGAGACGGAGAAGACGCATATGATAAACTTTGAATAATTTGTCATGCTTTGGACACGTACTGTGTTGACTAGAATCTGTTTGCAAGCTCCCCGAACGTTTCTCAGGTATCTACTATGTAGACGTCGTACCCCCTATTTTTTCTGGCTGCCCTGACTGGAACATGAGCAGGATTATTTGCTCAATCCCAATGATTCCTTTATCTGGTGTTACTGTCGTTCGAAAGATATTTTATCTGCGTAATTTCTTAGTTAACGCATTCTATAAATTGATCATCGAAGAAGCAGTTCAGCAGAACAGGATGCGAACATAAACATTTTTCGTCCTGCCTCTGACACTTTGGGTGCGCCCACTTCAAGAGTGATGACAGGACAGAAGCCTACGAGTTCGCGTCGGTCATAAAAGAAATGTAACTAACAGCGCGACAAGGCCGCTTTTATGACTGTCGTGGCGCTCAAGACGACCGCTTAGCTCGGGAGCCAAAACAAGAATGAGCCTTTAAATCCATTTACATACCTTGTTTATCCTTCGTACCAGTCGAACGTCATCCAAAGTGCACCATCCACCAACGCTCACGGCCTCCGCACAGGATAATAACGTACCGTTCTTCGAGTACACCGTTAGTAGACTGTTGATAACGTGGTTTCCGAAGTGCCGTAGCTATCGCATTCCAATCAACAGATAACAACAACAAACAAATAACAGTGACTGTGACCTGGGATGATTCACCACTGGGGAACAGTACTCTACCCCATTACACGCGAAACATTACATGTGAAATATGAGAATGAAGTTAAAGAACAAATTAAAATTCTGAGTCATGCACCCCTGTCATTGGTTCCTGTAGGCACGATACCTTCATGGTGGCATTATCAACGGCCCCAGCAGTACGATGTACTGAAAGTGGAGTGCAATAGGGGTGGATGGGTAGGTGGAAGGCCTTGAACAGACTCGTGAAACTAAAGAACACTGATAAGACACATACCGTCCACCCCTATTGCACTCGACTTTCAGTACATTGTGCTGCTTGGGGGTCTACTCTCTGCTGTCTTCCATGGTACAGCTCGAAGCACAGTTAACTTTAACGGAGCGGGAAGAGAACCACGCTAGCGGCGCTTACGGGAAATAAAGGGAAAGAGTGTTTCGACCGTCCCAGTTGTGCTGCGCGGCCATGAGCTGTTGACTCGGCATCGCATTACCGTCACCTGTTATCATCGCGACGTTTGTTTGGTTTTGCGGCGATTATGTAGAGGTGTATGCTGGCCGATATCGCAAGGGTGCAATGGTAATGCAATGCCGAGTCAATAGCTCATGGCAAGGCGGACACCCCCGCAGCACAAGTGGGACAGTCGAAACACTCTTTCCCTTCATTTCGCCTAAGTGCCGCTAGGGTGGCTCTCTTCCCGCTCTGCACGTCGGAGGCGCGTTCAAGTTAACTGTGCTTCGAGTTGTACCACGCCTATTCGTTGCAGTTTGCTGAAGCGACTTATCCGATTTCCTAATTCTTTTCTTTTCTACTTATTTTATTCTTCTTTTATTCATTTTTCATTTTTTTCTTTGCTGAATAGCAAGCCGGCGTCCCGTTTGGCTTACCTGTCTCTTTCTTTTTTTCCTTTGTTCTAATAAATATACCCCCCCCCCCCCGATTCTGCGCAGAAGTCCATATCTGGACAACACATTTAGCCCTGAAGTTCAACGACATAAAGTTTTATAATTCCGTGTTGTAACGCTGCGATCCCAAGCACTTGAATTGTGGGGACGATTAAGTACGGGTCGGTACGCTTTCGCAAGGCATAATTACAGCGGGCTGCATATCGAGTTACATCAGAAGTTTGGAAATCAGCGCTCTGTGGATACACCAAAAAGAGCACATGCCATTTCATCGCAATCGTCACCCCGCCGTCCCAACACCCCATTACGCAACGCCGAATATCGTTAATGACAAAACCACGCAAACTTTACCTTCGTCGGCCAAAGCATTCACAACAAAACAAACAGCCATTCCACTTTCAACTTCCGGTCTCCCCTTTTCCCGATGCGACATATAGAGAAGAACACGCACATCCCCACATCCCAAACTTTTACCAACGGAAAACACGCCACTTTTCCTGGGCATTATTATTATTATTTTCTTTTTCTGTTTTCTCACGTCCTAATCTTATATATGATATCGTTTGCTGTCATCACGCTAATGTAACTCCACAAATACCGCCGAAAAAAGAATAAAGAACGAGAGAGAGGAAAATTTCATTCGCCAGAAGAGCCATCGTGAAGCATGTCAATCCTTCGAGCCTCGTCGCCTTTCGAATCAAAAGTAAGCTCTCGTAATACAGAGGACGTAGAATAAATATTCGGAATATACGATTTCAAATATTCCGTGTTCGGTGCGTGAGTGACATTGCCCTATTTTCTTTTCTTCTTTTTTTTATTTTTATATCTACCCGTGCTCTGTCGTAGATATTGCTTAATATCGTTATTAAATGCGGACGCTTTGCCCGCTGCTCTGTTTATTCGCCCATAGAGTAGGCTTCGGCGAGAGATCAGAATCTCATCTCGACGCACAACGCGACAAAAAGTTGCGAAAGAAAGGAAGGGAAAGGACAGAGAGGGCGTCGCGACGATATTTCCGTTTGAACTGCAGCGAATTTCGTTTTGCTGAACGGTTCAGCGGGTTCTTGAGACGCGAGGAAGGCTGCTTTCAGGGATTTTTTGCGTGTTCGTGCGCGCCACTTGTGTGCCGATCTCGGAAGCGAATAGTAGATGGTATAGAAAGACAAAAAAAAGAATAGAGTGACCAAAACGGGAGGCTCTCTTTTTCCTTCTTCTTGTATGCGCGTTGGAGCACGTCCGACAAAATATAGCGCCATGGAACGCTTCCGATTGGTGGCGTATTGTTGCTGAGCGCTCTGTCTGCATGTAGGGCCTCACGTTGCCTGGACCAGCGAGTGGTTAGCGTGCTGGCCATGTCACGTCGAGACTAAGAGGTACCCGGGTTCGAATCCCGGTGCCGGCTGTGCTGTCTGGGGTTTTCCTCAGACGCTGTCAAACATATGTCGGCCCAATTCCCTTAGAAGTCGGCCCAGGGTCGGTCACATTCCCCCCCGAGCATTAGTCGTGACGTTGCCACACTTCTGTGAGGCCGGCAACGGCGACTTCTCTGGGTGGTACCACCACCACGTTGCCTGGTGTGGGATCTTCGTTTCAGGCCAATTATCTTGCGTCTTGGACCGACTTCAAACGGAACTGTGCCGACGTTTACCTTATAGCGTGTAATAGAAAACCCTAGGGGAAACGTCAAGACAACAACATCTACTACCAGTATTCGAACCCGGGTCACCTTCCAGTGTCCGCATGGAAGGCGACCATCTCAGCCACTATGCCACGGCAGCTGGGTCTTCGACTGACACTTCATGTCTGAACCGTGCTACGCTCTGCACAAGATCCGGGTTTCGATTCCTGTGTGGGTGACGGTACCTGTGTGGGGGGAGGTGAACATTGCTTCCAGCACCGTGTGTCGGAGATCTGCTGCGCACGTTAAAGAACCACCAATAGACGATTTTAAAAAGATGCGCACGCCACCAAGCACCACCAAGCGGTGCAAAGCAGCATGAGAACTTTGAGGGACACTGCTCTGTCGTCTGCTTCGGTTATGGTTTACCTCGGCCGACGCTGCTGCTGCGCACACCGGGAATGTTGTTGTTCTTCTTCTACCTCCGCCTCTCGCCGTCTCGTAATGCTTGAAGGCGCTCAAAGTTCCCATGAGCCCTTGCGTGCTACATGTGGCGCTTGCTTTTCTAAAAACGTCTATTATCCGCAGTCCTATCCTGCGGCACGTGCAGCATGTATCTGCTCGTGTATAAGGGGATTCACCTTATATCTACGCCCAATTATTATTACTATATTCTGGTGCCGTACTTATATCTGTTTTATTCGCGTTACATATCTTGCGAAAGATGCTGGGGGCATCCATGGCCTTCTTGCAATTCATCACCACTGCACGTGTCATATTTGGGGAACTAGCGTAAATACCATGTGGCTACATGTAGCTTACGTAACAATATTCAACGACACGCAGAAGAGAGAAGGTAACACTTTCGCCTTGCAACATCCCCGTTGCATGAGCGTTACACACTGGCCTCAGTCATTACTACATTACTGGAGAAAGATGCCGGCCGCCTCGACTATGTTTCGTCTGTGTGAATGCGAGCGAGGCTGGGAAATATGGAGGAGAGGAGGTGTAGACAGCGGAAGCGTGTCCTTGTGCACCAGAGCGAGGCATATGAGTCTTGAAGCGAGCTATAAGCTCCTGTGGATCCCTCAGGGCGGACCAAGAATACGGCGGTTAGTGTGTTGTGGAGTAATGGTAGTATCACTGACCGCGGAAATCGCAGGGTGAAGGCTCGTTTCCCCCCCCCCCCCACACACACACTTCTAGTGTCTTTTCATCAATTCCCATTCTTTCATTCATGCAGGTTGGCACACGATAAGCATCCTTTACACCAACTAACAACACCAGCGACATGGCCGAGCCCGCTCGTTCGTGGTAGTCAAGGTCCTGCTGAAGACAGGGAGGTGGAGGGTTCGAATCCTACCACCGGCTGTGCTGTCTGAGGTTTTTACTGGGTTTTCCAAAGACTTTCCAGACGAACGTCGGCACAGTTCCCCTGAAGTCGGCCCAGGACGCATACTAACACCCCCCCTCCCCACTCCTTCCTGCTATCTTCTCTCCATCTGTCCACGTCTGTACGCAGCTCACAGCCACAGTTGCTTCGCGGCGCTAACACGAAACTAAAAAAAAAGAAAGACCAGCTAACAATGACGTGTTCGTGCCACCATGTGGAACAGGCTTCCTGTCTGGTAATGATTTGTGACCCTATTCATTCTTTTTTTTTTAGGTTCATATGCAGGTTTACCGAACACGATTTGCGCCTGTCCTGCAACATGTCTTGAGTGAGAGTCCATATAGCCCGGCTCAGCAAAAGGGGGAAAAAAATGCGGCCGTAAAAGACAGTAGAGAGAGAGAGTGTGTGTGTGAAAGGTCCAGTCACGCGCTCCAAAGCCCACTCCAAACCAATAACGTTCAGAGGGGCCACTATTTTAATCTAGTACCTTCTGCTCCCACCAAATCGGCCATCACTCCCACTCATTCCCCACCATTCGGCCAAACTCAATGGGCCGTTACTTCAACCGTCCTCTCCCTCTCGTCTGCCACATACAATTTACCCCAAGCAGAGACGAGCGTACGTAAGCACAATGCCCAGGAAACCGTCCAAAAAAAGAAGGACTTCCAAGAGAAATATAAAAGGAACGTCTTCCCATACAACCCCTCAGGACACATGCTCTTTAAGGCTGCGGGGAGAGAATACCCCGACGTCTAGCGGAGGGGGTTAGAGAGTATGGCGTGCTTTAGAGAAATGCAGCAAGCGCTATTAGGCACGATGCGTACTCATTATTTAACCCTTGCGAACTTTTCCCCTCTCTAGCCTCGAAGCAGATCAATGACTACGCGTGGGGGAAGAAAATAATCTCGAAGAAGGAAAAGGAAAATTTGCTGCCTGATGCCTTCCGGTGTGAGCGCGGAAGGCTCGGGGATCGAGGGTATAAGAAGCGGCAAGAGGGATCAGTAGGGTATGGGAGGGGAAAGGAGGAAGGCGGCATTCATTCCCGATGTTAATGCTTTCCGTACATCTTGTAATATTTCTTCTGAGCTGGAAGGAGTCGTGTAGGGGGCGCTGCGTTCGTTCGGGTATTGGCTGGCGCAGGTCGTTAGTTCCTGGATGAGGAAATGCTTGGACTAGAAAGCGACTGTGGTGTGTCGGGCGAAGTAAGCTGAGTTCTCCTTCATGTGCTTCCTTTTTTTTTTTTTTTTTCACAATCAGGTAATAGCAGCGTAGAAAGCAGAAATACAAGTTTCTCAGTAATATATCAGCAGGGTGCTCTTGACGGTAAACACCTATACGCAGCATTGCTCACGTGATTTTTGTGTTTTGCTTGGTTATCTTTTTAGGGTGTGAAGTGTTGCAAGTTACGTGTGGGTTTACGCTGAGAAATATACGGGGCATCAGATAGTATACGCATTTACTCTGTAAAAGTCGATAAAGTGGTTCCACATTGACACTGGCAACTTGTGCTCATCTGAGGTGGGGAAATAACTTTTATTTTGCAATGCACTACCATTACCCATTACTTTTTCAGAAGTAATGCATTACATTACGCATTGCTTTTTGTGGTTAGTAATGCATTACTAATGCCATTACTCTGGTATTACATTCCCTCAAAAATCTCTAATAAAGCCATGCATTATAGGTAAGGCCCCGGGTTTTCCGCGATTCTGCGAAATATCGCGGAATCATTCGTTTGGCCCGGAATTTCACGGAATCCCTTATTTTAAGGGTGTGTGGATATTAGAGTTCTCGAATTCGAATCAAATACCAATCACTCGAAGTATTTCATTCGCGAATCGAATACCCAATATTCGGATTTCCGAATATCCGACTATTCGCCGAATACGAACCACACCTCCCGAAAGTGGGCTTCACCTGAAGCTTCCCTGCATGAGGTGAAGCTTGCTTTACGAAACTGCCCATCCTGCACGACCAGCACAGACAGATTGTAGTTTAGCTTAAGATAACGCTAGCCCAAGTTTATTGTGCATACTTCGCCTGGGGAATGGGCGGCGTCCCTCCCGTGTGCAGTTTAGCGGTGGCAATGGGGGATTTTGATTTGATGTCTGGGAGTTTGCCTTTAAAGACTCTTAAATATAGAGTAAAAAGGGTGTCCTGTAACTTCCACAGGGCATGTATTGTAAGCTCCATCTTATAATCTTCCTATAAAGTTCCTATAAACTCTGTAGATGCTGAAAGATCATTCAGCAGGTATAACATGATTGCAGGTGAAAGACCTTTGTCTTTGTCAAAGGAGAGCACAAGATACCATGTATGTAATGCTGAGCCACAACGGTGCTTTCAATCGGTAATTTTATAAAATATTTTTGTTACCACATTATCCAAGAAAATAAAGTCTTTCCCATTTCGAGCAGCCGTTGAATGCTTGCACCGCAAAATCGCGGAATTTACGAGTCAGTGCCGCAGAATTTTGAATTTGCCGCAGCAGAAAACCAGGGGCCTTAATTATAGACCTGTATCAGTCGCAAGAATATTCCCCAAATCGGCTGATATTCTTCCCGTTGTTCCCCACCGCTGTATGGTGAAGCCGCAGATTTTCGCTTGGTTGTACGATGAGTGTTCCTCCCCTGACACCTTACGCCGGCCATACGGTGACCTAACCAAGCCTTTGTTTCTTGCTTATGAAGATAGGCAGGGGGCAGGGAGATCGACACTCCCTGTTTCTTGCTTGCACGATGATTGTTCCACACCCCTGACACCTCATGCCGGCCTTTCGAGTGACATAAGTGCAGACGCGAGCGAATTCCGCGAAATAAGAGCCACGGGGAAACAAATAAAACAGGGAACAAAACAGGGAAACGACAGGAGAACCTTTTGAAGGCTACCATTGTAGCATTTTCCCCACACGATCTTACGATGTAAATTTCGGCTACGAATGTTGATTATGAACAACAACAACAACAAATACATGGAGTGATTATGAGGAAATTTCCCACTTATGCAGTCGCTCACCACCCCTGGCCACACTGGTCATTATGTGATATGAAAATATTATCAACGATTATCAATAGCTCATCGACATCAAAGCGAAGATAAGTCGTCAGTTTTCTGTATTTGACACTGCCTAAACTTACGAAATGTTGCCCGGGCGTATCTCGTTCAACAAAACCACTCAATGCAGAAACATAATCTTGAGCTCCGAAAAGGAAGAAAGCGACTATTCCTGACGACCACCAAGACATAGACATACACTTACCTAAAGGTTATAGCGCGTGTACAGACTTGAGTCTCGTACAGCCTATAAGCCTCTATCCGTCCATACATGTGATCAAAGTCTTGCGCAAGCCTTGATCTGCAAGACAAGGAAATAAAATAGTTGATACCTGCAGACAGGACCTAACCTAACCTAACCCAACCCAACTCAACCTAACACTACTACCGTACGTAACAAAAGTGCGCTGCTCAGACACGCACCATATGTGGAAACCACACCGCCAGCACAAAACGAAACGTCACCTTCCTAGGCCTAATCTCGAGGCTCAAATCTCTCTCCCCCCTCCCTTTTCACCCTGTAGCCCATCACAGGAATACCTGATCCCAATTAAAGCGCCGCACCAAACTTTGTTCAACCACATAAACCCTACACCGTCCACGCGGCTCTGTTCTGCCCACGTCCAAACATCAAATTGAACCGCCCACGAACACCTCTAAACTCTGGCTCCAAACTCTCAAATGTCACCGAAGCTCTCTGGAACTCCGCGCAGAGAAACACACACATAGAGCGAGAAAAACGTTGTTGTTTCTTTGTTCTGCACTCCCAAAGCTCCCGCGGAAAGCTTCGAGAGCCGTGCAACACGAAACGTGAGCCACGATGTCACGTACTGGACATTCGAACCGAGGGTCCTAGTGCAGGTCACGTTTTACGCGAGCAAAGCCACACGATGCCGCCTGTATATAACCCCATGCTGCTGTCGCTTCTCGGGTACCTATATATCCCCCGAAGTCAGAGAGAGCATCATTATATTTATGCGGCCGGCATACCAACGCGTTCCACGCTGCCTTCAAGAAAGTAAGACATGCTTTTGTCAGTGTCTAGGGAAGCTACCTATTCGTTGTGGCTGTGGAGTTGTGCGTGCATTGTGGTGGGCCAGAGATCGGATTGTTGCCGTCGTTGCGGATGGGGCGCAAATGGGGAGGTGTTATCCGATAGTGCTCTGTTGTTTTGTGGGGAATATAAGATGCCCTGGACGTAGGAAAAGGGACGGAGAGAGAGAGGCATAGCATATAAGCGCGAGTGGTTAGGAGAGAACTCCGCGAAACGATAGACCAAAAGGAATGTGAGAGAAAATAGATGTACGTGTGCAAAAAAAAAAGCGTTGTATAGTCAACACGATTTACGGAAATTTTAGGATTTTTTAAAATTACTTTTTCTTAAATTAATTTTTAATTTTAATTCATTTTTCATAAAATTCGTGATAACCACGGTTCCCGGTTTCGCAGAAACCCGCTATCAACAGCTTTTACTAAAGTCAGGGCTTGCAAGGCGTCTGAAGACGTTTCGGCGTATTTTTGCCGCACAGGCGCACATTGGCGCAAGTTGCAGCCCGAAAAACAACGTGGTACTTCAACCCATGGACACGGAAGGCCATGGGACGAATGGTGAGGAATTCCGATAAAAACACACGTGACCTCGAGCAATCATGGGTGTGAAACAGAGCCGTTTACATTGCTGTATAAGAAGAGGTGGCGCGCCCCTGGGGACATGCGCTTCACCTACACCTCCTATATGCACAGAGCCAAAAAGGTCGTGGCGTGACGACATGCCAATGCCCGCAAGGTGGCTACAATCTCATCGAAACTACTTGCGACGTGACAGTGCCCGCGTTAGCTCATTCGCCAAACCGCATTCTACGCAAATAATTCGAAGGCTACGCCACTCGTCACAAGGCGAGATACGATATACACTCTCTATACATATGTAACGGAAGTAGTAATAGCAGCAAACCGTCGGTCTCAATATAGTTTTTCTCGACTTTTTTTTCCTTACCCATACACGAACATACCCTCAAGCGAATGAGATTTTTTTTCTTCTTCTTCTTCTTCTGCACGGCATCTAATGCTCGTCAGACGGGGCCAAACATCTTTCAACTCACGTCGTCATCCTGCCGAGATACGAAACTTTTACCCTTCGTCTGTTGCTCCTTCAAATAAGAACAAAGGGAGCAAGAAGAACAATATAGCATCGTGATTTGGGACCAATATACGGGTCCAAATGTACGACACAACGAACCAGTTGTTGCTTGTTGGCGAAGGAAAGCAAGATATAAAGATACTTCATCAACGCACTGCTGTTAAACAACCAAAAAAAAAGGGGGGGGCGGCAAAAAGAAAGCAAAATAAAGAATGAAAGAGAGAACGAACGCCTGCTAAGTCGCAGCCCAGAAGATTTGCCGTCACATGTTTGGCTTACAAAAAGCTCACGGATGGAGTAGAAAAGGGCAGCACGTAGAACCTCTTACGGAGGATGTTCGCGGGCTTTAAATCCCTTTTTCTTTCCGGCTTTCTTTTGTATATAAGTACATATACATGCGTGTCGTAGAACTATCAGACGGCACGAAGAAGTAAAAAGGGGGCGGAGGAGGAAAAAAAATCCTGTGTCGGCGAGGTGGGCTTTGTTGTTAGAGATTCCCTACACACTACGACTGCGGTGTTTGTTCGAGACGGGAAAAAAAAAGATCAACGTTTTGTGACGTACATTACAACTAACGTCTTTCTGGCTTATGTTTCTTCCTACGAAAGGTGAAAAATATTTGGAAAAGTTTGAAAATCTGTCTGAGTACCAAAAGAATTGACGGCTTCGTACGCCACAATTTACAGCATTCGCAATTCTAATGGGACATGGAAAATGCAGGACGACCTAATGCGTTGCTTATCACTGCGGCTGCGCGAATACTAATAATTTTAAAACCGAAACGAATAAGCAGGTGATAGTTACATGACCGCATCGAATGTACATGCAGCACGTGCACGGATACACCGCATATATACACGTACACATATACGCACACACAGTATGTATGCAGCGTGCAGGGTGTGTGCCATAAAAGGTCAGTCACATTTTCGCTCGTGACGCGATAACTGTATACTTGCCGGACAGACTTCCGCTGCCACGCAGCGAAGAATATTGTTCGTAGGCTCCTCTGGCATAAATTATTCACTGTGTGGCAGCGGAAGTCTGTCCGTCAAGTAGTTATCGCGTCACAAGCGAAAATGTGGCTGACCTTTTATAGCACATACACACCCTGTATATAGGGTGTTTCACCCCAAAGTGATAAAAAAATTCTAACTGGCGGCGTACTCGCCGGAGGATTGTGGGACTTTCGGCAACTACCTTCTGGAAACTTTGGCCACCATTGAGGAAAGCTTTGGACCATTTTTAATTGCGGCAAATTTATTTTTGTCAATTGAACTTTGAAAATTGCCAAGCGAACCTGTTTTTTTTTGTTTTTTTTACGTAAATATGTAGTCCTCCACCGATAACCGCAGACCCAACAAAAATTATGCGCATCACGCGATCCGTCAGGCAACATCCGTCGAGCAGTGGAAAAGAAACAGAAAAAGAAACATAAAAAAATAAAAAAATATAATATTAATTTTTTGCTACAAAGAGGAGGACCATTTTAACGGAAGCGTGAAAGAGCTATTATCTTAACACATTCTCAAACACCAATGTTCTGAGGACGGGAGATTTTATCCGGATGTTTATAGGAGTCGTGACAACTTTGATATTTCTGCTTCGTTATATCATGCATCCACTGTACTGCCCACCAGAGCACTGAGGGAGAATAAAAATATGAAATAAAAAACGCTATTTTTCTCCCTGCCGTGGGCACAGTTTCACCAACGCCGGTTAACATTTCCGAGATTAATCCCTAACCTCGGTGTTAATTGTCAACCCTATGTTACCAACGGCTCCATGTGACCCTGTTTGATGGGAAATCTCGCTGTCCCGCGTGTTGGTGAAACAGGGTTGCCGATTAACACCGAGTTTAGGGGAAAGTATGATTTCGGTTCAATTGTTAACTCGCGTACGCGAAACGCGGCCTTAGTTGGCGCTATACAACCCCTCGAACACGCTCCTGCGTCCAGCTGTGACGCCAAGGGGAGGGCAAGAGCTTCGACCATTCCTATTGGTTCCCGAAAGCACGTGACCACTCCCGCGAACGTCTTAACTGGAGGAGGAGTCTGATGTCATAGCCGGGTCAGTTTCGGTGCTCTGTATTCGAAAGAACCGTCTTCTGAAGCGGTAGCTTTACCGGACGACAGAGGGGGGTGACGTAGGGTGACGGCGGCCGCGTAGGTCCGTCCGTATAGCTTCATAAGACCACGTGATCAAAGATTTGCACCCAACGCTAGCGCATTCGAACAAGTTTGGCAGGATGCCAACAAGATGCAACTTATTTTTACATTTATCCGGGATATCTTGGGGAAAAGTACCACAACGCTTTCGACTCAATCCCGCCCTCTACCGGTAGAGTTATACATCCAGCGGTAAATTTATTCGACGCGTGTCACACAATTCGTGACACAAAACTATAAAATACAGACGCAAAAGCGACGCAACAAAGGTAGGCTTTCACGGTTTACTACCGAGGCCGACAGTGTACTTCTCTCCACTGCTGGGAGGCACAGAGCGGCTGTTACGTCGGAGAACGTAAACAACTTTCACGAGCAACGAAAATTACCTCGACAATTTAATCCTCGATCGTAACCCGTCCGCAACACATGTTGAGCTTCACAATTAAACAGCATCCCTGTAAAGCGTTCTGACACAATATACACGACGAAAGGAAAAAAAAAAAAAAAAGAAATGCACGAAGTAATCGCCGGTGTTCGTTCAGCGTTCTTTTGTTGCGTCTCGGCAAGCTTGTAAAAGTAAACAAGGTCTTCCGGAACGGGCCTCCAATCAATAATCGTAAACCGCAGCGATGCAATAAAACGGGACAGCCCTGCCCCGAAACAATTAAGAGCGGGGGGGGGGGGGGGGGGGGGCGTTCGATATTGAACCTTCCCTGTCCACGGGATTCTTGCAGCTGCTTAACAGGCGTAGGCTCACAGTGTGCTGAAATAGATGGTCAGGGCTACAGGCGACGGCTGTAGCTACTTTGGGACGTTGGGAGACAACAAAGCAAAAGTAACGGTACGTGGAGTGGAGGGTGTGTAGACTTTAAAAACTAAACTTCACCGCATAGCACGCTCTGCGCCAGCCATTGCGCATGCCTTTTTGTGTCAATTTGAATACATAATAATTGACACA
Source organism: Ornithodoros turicata (assembly GCF_037126465.1). Classification (NCBI taxonomy): domain Eukaryota; kingdom Metazoa; phylum Arthropoda; class Arachnida; order Ixodida; family Argasidae; genus Ornithodoros; species Ornithodoros turicata. The sequence continues at coordinate 10,806,724 of NC_088204.1, forward strand.
AAAAGGCGTTACGCCTCCCTCGCTCCCCGAATCAGAAGCGATAACCCTATCATTCGTGCACTCTTAGAAATGAACTTCACCACACAGCACGCTCCTAGCCAACCATCATCCCGAATGACAACGTTCTCGCCCCTGATTTGCTGAAAACGGGAGGAGGAGCCTATTTTATGCCCCAATTATGCACGGCACAAAATAGGCTCCTCCTCCCGTTTTCAACAAAGCAGGGGCGAGAACGTTGTCATTCGCGATGATGGTTGGCTAGGAGAGTGCTATGTGGTGAAGTTCATTTTTAAGAGTGTGGCAATGGTTGGCGCCGAGAGTGCCATGCGGTGAAGTTCATTTTTTAGAGTGTACCTTGAGCGAGCCTCACACTTTCTGCTTGTACCTGAAAGAAGCGTAGTCCACCACACGACGTGACAGCTCGTATTAAATCTTAGGACGCTCCATTGCAGTTTTTCAATAGTCTGCTCTACTATACTTTTCCCACTCTTCCGGAGTATACCTCGCCTGCTATCATCTACACAATCTCAAACAACTTAACGAGACAAGTTGCAATCGTAGGCAAAATTCATCACATCAAAGTCGTGATAGAGCGGTGGGAGAGAGAAGGAGAAAAAAAAACGTGCGTGGGAGGAGGATAAGGGTGCGAAATGGCACCTTGTTGCCAGGCGGCACCTGAGCATTGATCACTCCTCCGGTGGCGCACCGGCGCTAAATTGCGAACGGGACGCCAGAGACGGCATGCAAATGAGGCACGCGCGCCCACGCCAAATTGGACGGGACGGCACAGCACGGCTGGCAACCCCCTCGCTCGCCTTTCAAAGGTTTTAAGGTATTCGCTTACCAGACAGAGAGAATGCGGCCGTATTATTAGTCTCGAGCGAACAGACGAATTGCAGGGAGGGAGGTGGGCAGTGATTATTTGGAAGACGTAGCTCGCTCCGTAATCAGAGACGGTCACCTGACTCCCGCTAACTTATGTGAGCGAGAGAGAGAGAGAAGTTGGTCCGTTGCCCCGGTTTACAAAAGACTGACTGCGAAATCGAAACTAACTCAGACGGACGTCGTCAAAGTCTTAGCAATTAGTACGGGGGAGCGTTATATCGACGGTAAAACCGAGTTAGGGACGGGGACACGGCGGGCGGTAACCATATTTAAAGTCGGGGTCTCGAATGAGTGCGGACTGAATTAAATCGGGAGACGCGGTCATGAATGTTTTCTTCACAAGAGAGAGAGAGCGGGGGAGAGAGAAGTGAGTGGGCGCTTTTGGGTATTAAATACATGTCTGCACGCGCATAGATTGCAGCAACATTGGGGTAACAAAGGGCAACGAGGCAACTATGCTTGCGTGAAATAATAGTCCCCAAGATGAATAAAACTTCACTCTCAGAAATAAACTTCACCACATAGCTTGCTCCTAGCCAACCGCCATCTCGAATGATACAGTTATATGCCCTGCTTTGTTGAAAACTGGGGGCGTACGCCTTTTTTGTGACAATTATGAACAGCGTAGGTGTCACAAAAAGGCGTACGCCTCCCGTTTTCAACAAATCAGGGCAGATAACGATATCATTCGAGATGATGGTTGGCTGAAGGAGAGTGCTGTGCGGTGAAGTTCATTTTTAATGATGTTGACACAACGTGATAAATACGTAACAACATGTCGCTAAATTTGCTGGACGGGCCATCAATAGATAGGACGTTCTAAGATGAGATAAGAAAAATTGGGAAAAGTTTGATACCCTCTCCGACAGATGTCCGCCTTGCCTGCAAGAACGGAATCAGCGCTGCGCTCGCAGTTTTCTCATAAAAACGTCTGTAATGGATTTTGGAGAAGCAAAAAAATTATAGGACCGTGTAGACATTGCGTTCTTCTGCAGAACCCATTGAGGAGCCCTGCCCCCGAGAAAAATAAACTATCCGTTGCCTTCATCCAATCTCACGCCACTTTCGCCAGCAGACATTCTTTCCTCGATACACGTCACTTCCGTCATCAATCCACTTCCGCATCGAGTGCACCCTCCCTCGAGGAGCAAGGCAGCCGCATCGTCATCGACATTCGTCGTCAAACCAAAAGTATCCAACGGCCTTCGTGCAGGGTAATCAAAACATCGGCAGCGCCATCTGATGAATGGCTTCGTGTTCGCCGAGGTCAGCGGCTACGCTTCTTTCGGCGGCAATCTTATCTCACCACATCGATCTTCTGATCCCGCCCATCCCCTCGAAAGGAAGAAGAGGAGGAAGAGAGAGAGAGAGAGAGAGAAAAAAAGCGAAATGTCCGCGCAAATGCGAAACCACTTCAGACAAGAGAGGCGATGAAAGGGAAACAGGATCACAATAACGAAACCGAAAGTAAGCGCACGACAAACAAGAAACGAGAGTGAAACAAAAGTATGGGGAATGCAGCGCCCTCTTCAGAATGGCACTCATGCCATCAGTAGCGCCAAAGTTTGCAGATAGACAAACGGGGACAAATAAAGAACAAGTATCGTTCTAGTAGCTGCATCGCGCGTGGCTATAATGTGGACATCTCAGATTCTTGCGGAGCAAGCAAAAAGGGGGCAACGGCGAAAGAAGGCCGGAAGACAAAAGCGCCGTGATGGTGGGGTATGGAAGACGAGAAGGCCTAAAATCTCCGGTAGCGCTGTCGTCTGCTAACGCCGTTTGTTGTCCCACTAGCGTGAATCGTTGTTGTTTTGCTTAGTCCCTGTTATTTGTGAGCGTGTGCGCGCACCGGTGAGACGGCGGAAGCTCTCAAAAAAAGAAAGAAAGGGATAAGAAGAAATCTCGGCTGTGGCGAGGCGCTTGAGAGGGTGGAGAGATCGACCGTCGTCTGCGTGAAAGTTGTCAGCATCCATGGTTGCCTTGAGAAGTGACGGAGAGGGATTTTGTTAAATGCGCGGACTGCACGACGCTATGATATATCCGGCTGGAGGGAAGCTTTGTTGTGTGTGTAACACCGTGTGTAACGTGCGAATTATTGCGCAAACATGTAAACCACTGCGCCACAGTGCATGCTATGTTTCGGGCGCGATCGCAGCTGGCGTAGCTCTCGTTCAGAATAAAAACGGGGCCAGTTACTAATGAAGGCGACTTAGAGGCACGGTTTCGCCAGCCAGCGCCAGATAACACTTAAACGGAGATTACAATACCCTAAACTTGGTGTTAATCGTCAACCCTCTTTCACCAACGTGGGATAGCGATATTTCCCGTCAGAAAGCGTCACAGAGTCGTCGGTAGCACAGGGTTGTCGATTAACACCAAGTTTAGGGAAGCTTAATCTCGGTTTAAGTGTTAACTACCATCGGTGAAACTACCGGCCCTTAAACTCGTGTCTCAAGCCGTATTATCCCAAAATATTGTTTCTCTGTGTGACGAAAGAAGTGTCATAAAATTAATTTGCTTTTTTAAGAAGTATGACCTCTCATAGTGTGAGACGTCGTCTCTGGCAACATTGCTCCTGGAAGGTCAATTTCCGTCTCCTCACCACAGCTACTAGCAGTTCTCCAACATGAGGCCGCGAACGTGCGCGCGCGCTGTTGCTAGGAGACACACGACAGAGTTCGCGGTGACGTCACCGACGTCTCGGAGAATCGGAAACTATCAAGTTTTGCGGGATCTTTTTTTTTTCTCGAAAATTCGTGGCAGCGCCTAATGTTCACTGACCGTATTTATATTTTGCCGAAGATACTTGACTTCCAATAGGAAATAACACAAACACAATTCTTTAGTCCGTTGTGACGTTTTAATATCACTTAACGCCTTATTGCCAATAATCTCCAATTTCCAAACAGCGCAAAACTTCCCTTACTTGACCCGCAGAAGAGGATCATCGTTGTACAAGCAAAAAACGAAAAACAAAGCACGAACGCATTCATTACCTCGGGCTCTCGGTTCAGAGGACAATCACATATCCTCCAACCTAAAACCTCAGAGCTGTCCCAAACTCATCCAAGGAAATGATCCTTCCTCCCCACCCTCACCCCACCTTCATTATTTCTTCATTATTTTAGAAACTCTATTCGTTTGTCGCCTAAAAGCTTCTTTCATTTCGAAAAACACGCACCGATTCTACCCAATTCATTAGGACGCCAAATTCGCTCTTAATTTCGTATCAGCCAGCTTAACGAAGTGCACCGGAAAGAGAACCCCGCCTCTTCTCCAACCGAAAAGGAATAATGAAAGAAATGCGGATGAAACGAAGGGCAAAATTATAGGAGAAGGGCGGTTCGAATATGTACCGTAGCGCAGTGTCTGCACCATACTTTCGGGTCTCCAAACTTTATTTCGAACCGAATGAATATTGAACATCCAGTATATAGAAAAGAAGAAGAAAAAAAAGAGGAAGGACATTCCAAACTCGGACTGGTAAAGAAAGGACGAGGCAGAGAAGAAGTAGTAGAAGAAGAAAAAGAAATCAACTCAAAGGAACGCTCGGTCGGGGATTTCGTTGCCTCCTTCCAACTTTTTACCCTCCTTCTCTTCCTAGCGTACTTCCTTTTATGTAACGCTTCTTTCCTGATGTGCGCACATTTTACTCTTCTCACATTTTTCTTTTTTTTTCTAACATAATAATTCCGTTGTCGCTGCGGTATAACGATGGTAATAAAAGAAAAAAGGAATAAATGAAAAAGGCAGCACGACATAATTCCCAAGGATCACAATCGGGGAGGAATAAAGGGAGAGGAGATCCTGAAAATACTTAGCAAAGGTGATCGAGCATGCTGTTCAAAGACAAGAGATCGGCAGTGAAGCAAGCCCAAAAGAGAGAAAGGGGGAGTCCTACTTATTTCGTTCCTCCGTATGCGCCCGCCAAGTACATTGGGAACATTGGCGAGAATGCGCGTCGTTTCGAAATAACCCCTTTGATCTTGCTCGCTGCTGTAATCTAATCGCGAGACGCGGGAAGGCGATTTCGCGAGGGTTCGGGAGATTATGAGCTTTGTTCATCACGCGTGCGTGCGTGCGCGTGGGTGTTCTCAGTGCGGAATATCTTGAACTTCCTCTACCCCAGTTTCTTTTAATTCTGACACGTTGGAGAAAAAATGTGTCGCGCTTCGAAAGCGGGATTATTTTTCCTTCAGACTCGTACGTTAACGTAAATACTCTCCTGAAGTTACTCCCTCTTAAATACCTTTGGGAGTAACTTGGAACCTTGCAAATAGTCTTAAAAGTTACCTGAGGCATATAAAATGTGTACACTCTTGGTCTGGAAAGTTTCTAACCACGTGCTCTTGCACATATTCCAACAGGTTCCTCGTAGTGAATGTGACTTGTCTGTATATTGACTTTCTTTAATTATTATTACTTTTTTTTGCGTGCGCATACTCCGAAATATTATTATTTGCAACGTTTGTAGTGCCTTTTCCTTCCAGTCATCTGTACCACCTTTAATGGATGGTTTTTGCAGACCGTTGATAACGTGGCTTGCAAGGAACCGTATCAACCGGAACTAATCAGTGGATAAGATTCTGAGTCACGCACCACTGCGATTGGTTCCGATAGACACGATAACCTTATCAACGGTATACTAAAACTCACTAATCTCATACTTTGGCTGCCAAAAGGTGGCATGCATTACGTATAAATAAATAATAAACAAATAAAGGTTACTATTTAGTATCTTAAATACTTTTTGGCAGTAACCTGTGCTCGTTTTTCTTTTTCTTTTTTTAATTACTCCCAAGATACACCCGTTCAGTTTCTTTTCTTTATTTTTTTTTTCGAAAGACAGGAAGGTCGAGAAAAAGACTAACTTTGCGTGATTTCGTTGGGCACTCACATGTGCATGCGTTTCATCTCAGATATCCTGTAGTGCCCCTGTCATTGAGCGGCGTACCCTGGAGAAGGTGGAGGGGGTGTGCCTATCAGGTTTAAACGTTTAGTAGATACGTGGGACCATATGTTGCCCTGTTGCCAAGGGGATGTCGTCGTTACATTTGTTCTATTCGGTTGCCTCCTGCTTCGGTTGCCGTGTTAAGGACGGAGAAGAGGATGAGAAGGGCCGCGCGCATCGCTCGGGTTCTGTACCTTCCCCCATTTCGGTATGCAGCCGAGTATGTTAGGTCGAAGTTGTGGTCAGAGATTACGCCACTGTCCCGTTGACGAAGCGAGCACGAAATATGCCCGGTGAAACCCGTCTCGCGCTAGTTTTAACGATAGCCGTTGCTCTCGTTATCTCGTGAGGTGGACTTGCGATTAAGCCCCCAGGTCTGCGGAAGCGAGCGAAGTGTACTCGTGTTTCATAGAGTCATGGCGGGCGAGCTCGGCTCCAAATGTTAATAACCGAAAAGAACAGCTCATTAAAACGGTACACGCAATTTGAGGTAGCTCGTTCGCTTCATTTCGTTTTGTGTAGCTCTTTCATTTCATTTTATTTTATTTACCTCAAAGGTGTTCCTCTAGAACACATTGCATGAGGAGGAACACCGTATGGAGGTAAAAAAAAACGAGACATCTCCTCTGAGCACAGCATAGGTTATCCGCAAGAGTTACATTATCCGGCGAGATGTCCTCAGAACAGAGCGAGAGAGGAAGCATGCGCCTTTCTTGATGATGATGATGATTGAAAGAAAAAAATGGGGATTGCGCCTTTCTTACTGTGTCATCCTCCCTAAGTCTATGCATGTACCATGAGTATCGCAGAAAAACAAGATCCGTTTTTATCTTCACTTCATTTGTACTTGTTTAACAGCGAGCTTCACAAAATTGTCAACTGATAGTACCCTGAAAGCAACGAGCTACTTTTGTGAGTATTTAGCAGTTTTACTCATATACTTTTGAGGTTGAGTATTTAGTACACTATATGCACGATTACCTTTTCGCCTTGTACTCAGTATCTCAACTTATATACCTTTTTTACACGCCTGCTTTGCTTCTTCAGATAATGGTTTCGAACATCAATGCCAAATAAATGAAGGGAAGGGAGATATGATTTTATAAAAATCCCGTGTTAGCGCCGCGAAGCAACTGTGGCTATGAGCGGCGAACAGATGTGGGTAGATGGAGAGAGGACAGCAGGAAGGAGTGGGGGATAGAGGTCGTTGGTGTGCGTCCTGGGCCGACTCTTGTCTCTTGGGCCGACTCCTGGGCCCGTACTCTTCACCACCTGGTATTTTTGTATAAACTTGTTAGCTATCATGTAGACTGCAGTTATCTGTTATCGCTTGTTCTGTTTCGTGTGCCTGTATTTTTTTGCTCGGACGTTTACTTCTTTTCATCTACCCTGCCGTGCCGACCATTGCCCCTTGTACCGAATTTTGAGTGAGCTCAATGTCATATCTTTAAAGTCTGATCTAGATTTGTTTTGGAACACCTGGGATGCATTCAAGTGTTCTCTTCTTAAGCACTTTGGTTTTGCCGGCACTGCTGTGTGGTTTGTAAATGTGTTATTCTTATTTTGTGCACCATTACCTAGACTAACGTCGTTCATGGGCACAATTAAGTAAATATCTATCTATCTTTCTATCCTAACCACTACGTCACAAGAGCTGGTGGAGGGTGATATGTAGCAAACGTTATGTGGAGGGATTGGCAACAAATAATTCCGACGTGTACTCTGCTTTGGCAGGATGTTAGCTGTTGCAAATGAGCCAGGTGCTGCTAAAATGAAAGCGGGGGTGTCCAGTTGGTGTGACGCACCCAGATGTACCACACCAGCATTGCCACGAATATGACAAGGTTAAAGCTGAGAGGCCAGCCCTGCATCCGTAAGGACATGTCCATGAGCTTCGATGATCAAACGCTATAACGACGAGTTGGCCAAGGAATTGACTGCAAAGAGTGTTGCCTTGCTGTACAACAAACTCTGCAAGCTTCATGTTAACGGAAGTGCCTCAGGAGGAGATCCACCTATATTTCGAACAGGGTCTGCTCTTCTTCCGGTTCGCCCACAAGAACGGTATCTATCAAGAAGAGGTCCCTTAACATTTCCTCACCGATTCGCTGGATGTTTCGTCATAGCTTTCTGTTGTCACGTGAGAGCGAGCGTTCAACGTCACGTCTTTTCGCGCTCTTCAAACCATGGGGAATATGTTACGACTCAGCCACAAGCTAATCCGTAGCAGACGACACGGCCAATGGCGTCGTCTGCTTCGTGCACAGTGCGCCACTTCCGATGTTGCTGTACCGTACGAATGCTCAACATAAGACGCTTTTTCTTCCACTGGAACATTCCGTACGGATGTCGTCTGTGTAAATACATTGTAACCGAACACCCTGTAGGGAATTTTCCCAACTGTTCCTTTTCTCTATTGATCTTCTTTCTTTCATTCTTTCTTAGTGCAATAGGCATGCCAAAGTGGCCTGCGGTAGGCACTACGAACGACCTCGAACGAAAGTCAGATTAGATTACACGAAAGAGAAAAATGTGACGTTGTTAATCCTGAAGGAGTCAGGATTGTCTACTCTAATACCTGTAATCCGCGAAAATAGTCACTAACAGTTAAAAAAAAAATCTAAAACACAGGAAGAAGAAAAAAAAGCGCCTTAACAGCACACGTCGCGAAATCCCCGATATAGCAGAAACTAGACTAAAGGATAAGCAAATCAAGGTTCTGTAGCGACTGCTAATCCATTCACCAGCTTTAGGTGAAGCGGAGCACCTCTTACTAATCCTCCTGCAATCCCGAGTTAATCCCGAGTCTTCTTTTGAGAGGAGAAAGAAAAAGAAAGGTGAGGAAGGTGTTAGTGGACGTGTTTCGGAAACAGAAAGCTCAACAAGTGATGGGAGTGTCGCACTAAGGTACTTTTAAATCTCACGTCCACATGTCATCATTAGCGAAGAGTTTTGGTCATCGTTAAGTAGAGTTACGTCGCTTAGGATAACAGACGAAAGCGAAATGCACTATGCGAAAAGGCTTAGGGCATAAAGCGAAAAAGGCTTGCGTGATAGCGCGTAATCTTCAAAGTTTTCTGAAAGGCCATGAAGATGTCTGTCGACATTGTGCTGTACCAGACATCGTGAAGTCTGCTAGTGCTAGTTTGGGAGTCGCCCCCTGGTGTACACTAGACGAACCGTGTCGTGGGGATATTCCCGAGCAGTATTCGCACATTGCATTGTGCATCAAGGCACTGCACGTGTATGCTGTCCGGCGTTGATCCTTCCTGATAATGCACGACGAAAATGGCATACGTACGTGTTCCAAGGAAGTCGCGTTTTCATTCCAATATGACAGTTTTTATTGTAAGGAACAAAAACGAAAACGAAACGAGGAACCCCACCAAGAGGCGGCAGAGTGGCGCCCCTAGTGAGGGTCTCGCAGTCATAACTACAACAAATACGTGTAATATATGCAACAACAATAAGTGAGGCACATTTAGTTATTAAAAGACATGATATGATGAGGCGATCTGGGAGAGATTAACAATGTTACATCCATGCCCGTGGTGTAACATGAAGCCCTTATTGCGAGATAATGTTAGTGCACACGGGCATAAAAGTCACGATACGGGTTCAGCCCTATTAAAGGGGCTAATATATGAGCGCTTTCCTTCTCCCTCTCCTTCTCAAAAAGCGCCGACGATACGGCCAGGCCTCCGATTGGTCTCCTCAGGCCTTCTCCCGCGATGATTGGACATCACGTTCCAAGATACTAATGAGAGCACGCTTCTCACTGTAGGCCTTCTTGAGAAGGAGAGAGAGGGGAGAGGCGTATACATTGCGTTTTTTCTATCGATCATAAATTACGAACGACGCACAATGAACTGAGATCCTTTCGTGTTGGTGTCAAGGTCACCTTCACTCCGCGAGAATTCTTTGCACTTTAGTGCCCCTTTAAATAGTTTTTTTTTCTTACTCCGTGTTAGCGCCGCGAAGCAACTGCGGCTATGAGCGACTTACTGATGTGGACAGCTGGAAAGAGTGGGGGACATGGAGCCTAGTATGCGGCCTGGGCAGACTTCAGGGGAAACTGTGGGGACATTCGTATGGAAAGTCTTCTGAAAACCCAGGGAAGACCTCAGGCAGCACAGCCGGTGTTAGGATTAGAACCCACCACGCCCCAGTCTTCAGCACGACGGTGTGAAGCAGACCAGTCTCCCTTAAAAATTCCGGGAAGGAAAAAAAAAGCAAAACAACAACAACTTTATTTTGAGATGGAGAGTGGGGAGGCTCATCGCCAGAGGCGATTCTATAACCCCGTTGCTGGTGGGGATGTGGGGAATAAAATAAGGAGCCCTTTCACAAAGCAGTACCTGACGGTGCAGCATGACATTGGGCCAGCGACCAACGTGAACGGTGCCTACGCGGTGCTTCGTCGCGTTAGAGCGTGAGCATGCAGGGTTCGCCAAGATAAACTTCGCGGTTTGTAATGGAGATAAAACATATAAAAACAGTGTCGGGAAGCTAAAGCAGATGTCAGTGGACGTATTATGTCCCAAAAGTTTATGTCGATACTGCCACTTGGTCAGTTTCCCTGCGGATATATCGTGAAAATTAAAAAAAGAAAACAAAAACCACCGCTGCCTAACAGTTTCAATCAGTTATACCTGTGTTTCAGCTCCTTCCGTCAGATGGCGACGCGGTCGAACGCGGCGCAGCCGACGACTTCGCACAGTCGTCCTCTGCATTCGGTTCCACTTGTTCACTTGGTTTCGATACAGTCTGCAACGCCACGTTCGACCGTGTCGCCATCTGACGGAAGGAGCTGAGACACAGGTATAGCCGACTGAAAATCTTAGGCCAGCGGCGGTATTTTAATTTTCGCGATTTATCAGCAGTGAAACGGACCAGTTGGCAGTATCGACATAAAATTTTGGGGGCATAATACATCCTCTAACATCTACGTTACTTCCCGACACTGTATTTATTTGTGTGACCTCCATTACAATCCTCGAAGTTTATCTTGGCGAACCCTGCACTTGCAGTCTGCGCGAGTTTTCCGGTTAAGCCGTTCCAGGCAGCACACAAATACTGGCCCAATATTGGAACAATTTGGGCTGCTAGAATGGCCAAATATCGACCCTATATGGGCTGCCAATACTGGCAAAACATGAAAAGCGCGATCGTCTAGAATAATTTACGCTTTGTTCCGTCCCGTCACGAGCCCGTAACAACGGAGCAAGGCAACTGTTTTCGCTTCACTTAGCATTCAAAATAAACGCAGCCCTTTCTGGTGCAGTATTAAGAGGCCAACACAGAAGGAGTCTGTAGCCGCGTAATGAGCCGCTCTCCTTGAACGTAGGAGGTGCTCATCTTGGCCCAAAGCACTACGATCGATTTCAGCTCGGTGTGAGGCAGCGTCTTCGGCCATCGCTTGGCCGGGAGGGACTCCGCAGGGCAGCCTGCATGGCCGCAGCTCCATCGTAAAATGTGATTACAAGGGGCCTCTTCATTCCCCCTGAGGATTCATCCGGCGGGGAGGTGAACGCTCCGTGGACCTGTCTCGCACGGTATAACCCGATTGGCGAGGCAGGACGTAAACATATGCATTACAATACAGAAAGTATAGCTGTCTCGCTTGTACACCTTGCCTGCAAGGGTGCCGTTGCACGAGTTAGAGCAGCGTGGAAGGGCACGTTAAAACTATCTCAGAAGTACTAGTAATTACTGTAATAGTAGTAGTCGTCGTCGTAGTAGTAGTAGACGTTAGTAGGCTCACAACAAGTCATGAGATACGTTCGCACAAAAAGTACCAGCGTAGCAGCGCGGGGTCCTGAGTGGTGGTGGTGCTGCTAATGAAACAGGCTCGCCGTTGTCGGGCTCACAGAGGTGGGCAATGTCACGACTAACGCTTTGGAGGAAAAGTGCGTCCTGGGCCGACTTCTAAGGGAACGGTGCCGACATATGTCTGGCAGCATCTAAGGAAAACCCGGGAGAAACCCCAGACAGCACAGCCGACACCGGGATTCGATCACGGGTATCTCCTAGTCTCATGGCCAGGAGGCCATGTCACTGAGCCGCGCAAGTTGGTGCGTTGCCCTGAGCCGTGCTTCTCTCTCAATTGTAGCGGACGCCTTTTTCGCTAGCCAATAGCCGTGCTCGCTTCAGTCCACGTCACGTGCGGAGGAAGCGCGAAGGGCGGAGGCTTCGCCGCTGCTGCACGTATTCTTGCGGAGTAATTTTATCTCAGGAGATACGCCACCCACCCGTCAAATGTAATCAGTTTGTGTGACAGTTCTTAGTGGTTGTTACCTCAAAATATCTCCAATTATAACCTCAAAATATCCTCAAAATATCTCGAAATTTAATAAGATTAAATGTCCTTATGAGCTTTATATGAAGACAATACAATGTGCCACCTTCATTGAGTAATTGGCGAGTACGGCGTGGCGGCACGGGCAGACTTTTATAGGGTGGTAACACCCTGTACATATTTCGAATAATTCCTTAGCGCCAAAAGAAACGAGGCGAGCGACCTCGTTACCAGCAGATAGTTGCCATTAATTAAGTTACTCTTCCGAGGAGCGGAGTCACCGGCGAGGAAGTGACGCTGCCTCCGCTCGTTTGAGGTAGACGCTCAAATGAGAAGGGCACACGACGGCGAGGAGACGGCGTCACTCAAGAGGCCAATTACGTGCCACCCGCGCCTTAATCCCCGCAGTCGTCAATATTATTACGAGAAAGGCAGAACGTTCACTTATTTACGCATACCAATGGCGACGCGCTTATTGCCGCCAAACAGGATGGATGAAAGTAAAAGAGAGTATGCTTACGCCCTTCGTGCGCTTCGAGGCGATGGAAAGCTCTTAAAGGTGCAGACTCGTCGTTGCCTTGAGCTTCGTGCACTGTAGGCTGGGTCGTGAAGAGCCGCCTGTAAACGCAAAGAGAGTGGCTATTGTTCTGGGATGCTGGTATAGTGTAATAAATCCCTAGGTCGCGCTAGTGAGCCTCAAAGTCTGTCTTACGTATATGTGCAGTGCATGAAATAAAAGTTGAACTGACATTTATTATCGACATCTTTAATACCGTGCAGATGATGGTATATGTCTGGTGCGGCATATCGCTATGGTGCTCGTACATATACTGTACGCGTATTTTTATTCGCGATGTATATTAATTTTCGCGAATTTGACAGCTTGACGTTCACCCCGCGAAAGGAAACAGCATTGAAATCGCGAAATTAAATACCTACTCGCTATTAACTTCGCAAATGACTGAATTCGCGATTCTCGAAAATTCACACACCGCGAATAAAAATACGTTTACAGTATGGCCTCCACTGGATGAGACTCTCGTCCAGTAACTTGCAAGCCGGGGGTCATCACCGTGTCATTATTTTGCTACCGTACTTATGTCGGGAGTATTGCGTCAAAATACCTAGGTCACGATATTCGTATTGTAATGTAAGGACAGGAACTATCAAAGACGATTTACTCGCACACAAGTCCAGACTTGTGCCCGTTACTCGAAAAAAGTAATTGATTACCGTTACCGTTACCTCTGTGGAAAAAGTAATTGATTACCATTACCAATTACTCGACTTCAAATGTAATTGAGTAACGAGTAGAAAAGTAACGCGTTACTTCTGTCGTTACTCTGCATTCACGCAAATTATAACCGTCTTTGTGTGCCTCAGAAGAAAAAAAGAAAAAGAAGAAAAGGTTCAACAGCGGAACAGCTGAAATAACAAGACAAACAAAAACACGTAGGACAAGGGGATCTGTACGCCCGGGAAGACGTTGACCCGATTGTGGAAGAGCATTGCGTGGAACTTCCCCATGACTCACTAAACCTCCAAAGCTTTAGGTACCATCACACTGGTGTAGGAAGAGATTAGGGAGAGAGACTCTGAAATTCCAGAGCGTTATTACAATGACCTCCGCTTGCTATAGTAGAACAGCCCAACAAAGGCTGATGGCACCAGGGGCTTGACATGGGGCAGAGCATCTGAAAGATAAGCTAATCTCTGCCGGAAAAGTAATCAATTACTGAGTAATCGATTACCCAGAAAAGGAATTGATTACTGGAAAAATTACTTTGACATGAAAGTAACTGATTACTCGGAAAATTACTCAAAAAGGTAATTGATTACAAGTAACGCAATTACTAGTAAAGCGTTACGCACAAGTCTGCACACAACACATTTTCGGGTAAATCGGAAAGTGGGCTTCTCCTGCTTACAGCAGTGTTCGGCAGACAAAGCACGCTCTACAGAGCAAAGAAAGAAGACGCGTGCAGGGTAGAGATGCAAAATTTCCGGAAATTTTGAATCGCTCGAAAAAAACAACAACAAAAAAAAAAAGTTTTTTTTTATTGCGGGGGTTTTCCGAAAAATTGGAAACAAACGCAGTTACTGCTGAGTCCAAGCATTGCCGGCCAAGCTACAGCATACAATGAGCAAGAAACTTTAGTAGTGTTCACCCTCTAGGCATAAATGCTGAGAAGAGCATCCCATGAGACTGCTGTCTACTCAGTGACAGGTAATTGGAACAATCTGACCACTCCGACCAGAACTCCGACATTATGTGAACGCGATGGAAATCGCTTGGAGCAGCCAGACGGAGCTCTATGTTGGTGGTTGTTGGCGGATTAGAGGCACCTCAGGCACTGTTGGCGGGTTGGAACGCATCGAAGGCACGAAAAGTTACATTTTTGAATTTTGCCGCCTGGAAATTTTGGGCAATTTTTCCGGAGACAAGGAAAAAACAAAAAAAATTTTTTTTCAAAATTTCCGGTTTTTTTTTTTTTTTTTTTTCGGGGCTTCGCGTCTCTAGTGCAGGGGCGCTGATGCTGATGCCACTCTGAGCTCTTTGCAGGCCTGCTGTGGCGTCTTGGTGCTCAGAGCGAGATCGTGCTTCTACGTAGGCTTTATGTGGAGCTGTAGAATTGCGTAATAGTGGCAGCGGTGAAACTTACTCCATCCACTAAGAGCGTGCGCGGAGTACTGCATTTCGGGGCAACCTCTAACTTCACTTGTTCTTCAAGTACTATGGTCGCGGCACAGCGTAGTACTATAACATAATGTAACGTAGTAGTATAATGTTGAACGACAGGTTCAACGCAAACAAGCAGTCGCATTCGCACGCAGCACCATACACGCAAGCGCTGTGTCCATGCTTTTCCCACTCATCTGCTCAACATGTACTGGAGTGTTTCACTAATTCTGAACATCTGGCTCATCTTCACGACTGAAACTGGTCAACGCACAAGCCCACAGGCAAGTTGTGGCCAAACGTACGTGCGTTTCACAAACGTCGCAGTCTGACCCATTTATAGCTTTCAATAGGAACAGGCGTCTTTTTGTTAGACGAGCGTATCCTTCGCACTAGGGATGCCCAGGGCTTGCCGACGTGCTTGCATTGTAACCACACGTACAGGCACGACATTACACGTGTAACAGGACCTCTCTGTTCAATGATTGCTGCTATAGGCAGCTCTATGTTACAGGTGAATTCAGCGTACATTACTTGAGCAGGGAGAAATGTGCTCCTGTGTATGTCTGCCTGTGCAAGTTTCTCGAGGGCTCCTCATCCTCAATGATATGTTGTCGTCAACTTCATGTTCTCGCTTTCTCTCTCTCTCTCTCTTCCCGTTATAACCTTCTCTTCCCAAATGACCTGCACGCTTCAAGCGTCCCAATGTACATGCTGCCAGTCCAGAGTATCCGTATCGACTAAGACTGTCCTCATCGTGAAGCTCACCATCAGGTACGTTTACTCTAATATTTATGCTCTCGGAATCCACGACGCTCGGTTTATAAATCGAGACGGCACGTCAAACGGTAAGGTAACTGGAGTAGATTTACACGTAATGCGTGTCAGCCTATTTGTGTGGCGATATGCTGCAAGGGATGGCGGATGTGAAATGGAGTGAAGAAGAAAACACACAGAAACACACCTGCGCAATAGTACATTCTGTATTGCCCTATTAATACGCCATTTTAACGGGGAAAGTAATGATCTCACAGCACAGTTTGCTGAGTGGCTAGCGTCAAACAACCTCGTGGCCTTCTCGTGACCGGAAGGAGAGCTAACGAGCTCATTCCACCTCTTTGTGGGTCCCCGATGGCTACCATGTCTTCCTTTATGCTCCTAGCCATTGAATGCGTTATCTGCCTGGTTGCTTTTGGTAATGCTCTACCACAGTATCTGCGTGTACGTGCGCAGTATATGCATGACGGATCAAGGAGACTTTGATGCACGTTAGAATAGCTAGTGTGTTAGCGTTACCCCTAACAACGATCTTATGCAATAAATCGACACGTCACGCAGACTTATACACGTTTATCGAACACGGTAATCGATTACCGTTACTATTACTCTGGTGGCAAAAGTAATTTTTTTACCGTTACAAATTACTCGGCTGAAATTGTAAGAAAGTCACCGCTATAAAAGTAACGCGTTACTTTGACCGTTACTTTCTTTCTTTCTTTCTTTTTTTTTTTTTTCAGTGAAACACTCAGGGCTTCAGAACAAAAGGCTATAAAGCCTGACGGAGTTCTGAAGCGCCAAAATACATGCAATTTGGCAGCAGATCACACCATACGCAGAAATCACACAGGAGAGTTTCCAGATGACTGGACGATACCTAAGCAGCCGTAACAGAAAAACACTACGGAACGATACTACGCGTACAATATAATACTATACTACAACAATACTGTAAAGACCATCGTACCGAAAGATAATAATAAATAAGATAATAAATACTTTCGACAATAATAAGTCCAATGGCTAGTTAAAGTCGGTGTAATTACACACACCTTGGGGCGCTTTCTGATATTGGAGTTCGTCGCCTTTGAACAGGACAGCAGTTTTTCTTTATGTAAACACATCATACATTTAAACAACACATTCTTTTCGTCTTTTCTCTTCATCATCATCAACATTTCGAAAAACTTGAAGCCATGGCGATAAATTCGGAGAGCTAGTCAACATGGCAGTGTCGAAGAGGGTCGCAACTACGAGGTCAGTGTTCTGAGCTACCTTCATGGATCTCCTTCCCGGGCGTCAACGCTTGAGGTCTTCACAATAGAAGCTACATTCCCAAGCAGCACAATGTACTGAAAGTCGTGTGCAGCGTGGGTGGACTGGTAGGTGGAAGGCCTTTACAGGAGGTAAGCACTCCTATCTCCGTGTTTTTAGTTGCGGGTGTAATAGGTGTAATATTGTTCTTGTACGCTTCGTAATTCTATTTACAATTTATTGTTCAATACCTCTCCTTCATAACGTCTGCAGGGTTAATACAAAACCGTACTTTTTTTGTAATACGGGCGAGTAGTCGCACCGCCACCCAGACACCTCTATCCGTTTGGTACTTCATCTGAAGAATCGTAGCACCCAATCAGACGCCAACGCGGAGGTACACATAACTTTCTGCACGCTTTACACTCTTAAAAATGAACTTCACCACATGGCACGCTCCTAGCCAACCATCATCCCGATTGGCAACGTTCTCGCCCCTGATTTGTTGAAAATGGGAGACGTTGATTTGTTGAAAATGAGACCTATTTTGTAGCCATAATGCAGTACATAATAGTCACATAATAGGCTCCGCATCCAACAAATCAGGAGCGAGAACATTGTCATTGGGGATGATGATTGGCTAGCAGCGTGCTATATGTGGTGAAGATACTGCGGACCTGTCAGATACATCTATACAACAGGTGTCACAGCCAACAAGTTAAAATCGCCATTTGGAGCCGACAAGGTCGGCGTGCTAGCTTGGTAGAGTTCATAGCTCCTCCTTCAACAGATCCGTGAAACTAAAGGGCTTTGATAAAAACACTTACCGTCCACCCCCTTGCACTCGGCTTTCGGTACATTGTGCTGCTTGGGAATTCTAACTTGGAAATTCCAGGTGGCTCATAATGCCTGAAGCTTGACCTACTGTATACACACAGCGGGTCACGTTAGACAGAAATTAAGGTGTCCTCAGGCAGTCAACATGCACACGATTGTGGTAGTGGAAAGCAAAGCAGGTAGGAAAGGCTGTGGATGGAGACAGGGTGTGGGTTGGTCTTGTCCTTGAATAAAGCTCCGTCGAAAAGTGATCGAGTACTCAGTAATCGGCCATCCTAAATTGCGATCAGATTACTTGAGAAATTACTTGACCAGTAAAAACAATGAATTACTCGAAAAAGTAATTTTTTATTTATAAAATACTACAAACCCTAGAAGCGTCCAAGTAGGAGGGGCACAGAAAGTCCAAAATAATTTACAACGAGGCATATATCACATCATGCAACCGCGTTTAGGCCCTTGACAAATGCCGTGACAGAGCGGGGTGAGACCTGAGCAGATGACAGAGAATTCCATTCCTCGACTGTTCGAGGAAAGAAGGAATATTTCAAGCAGTCAACCCTGCACTGGAATGCTTTGAGTGTGCGCCGGTGGCTTAGCTGTGTTGATCTGAGTACGCGTGGAGTGATGTAATCCTGATGATGGATTCGAAATTGACCACTGAGTAACTGAAAAAGCAACTGGAGCCTATGGGTCTTTCTACGCTCTGCCGGCAGTACTAACCCACTCCGTGGTGGGTTAACCTACTCCAGAGGTGGGTAATTGCAGTGATGGCCAGTAGTTAACTACATGTAGTTAAACCACCTGATTGTAGCTAAAAAGTAGTTAACTACTTGCAGAAAGGTAGTGGCAACTACTAGTTAAATTACTATTTTGAGTAGTTAACTACAGTAGTTGAGTTACTGCAGGCGCCAACTACTTCCTTATTTGCCGCGAGCTTTACGGCACGACTGTGCTTCTGACTTTTACCTTGAGCTACTTGTTTGTTGAGAACGGATGTGCAGAGCAATTGTGCGTGCGTGTGTACTAAATCTTCATTTTTAATGCTTGTCTATCGAAGCTTCATTTGCTATGAATCGAACTGCAACTTAGTTTATTGCGTAGGCACAGAAAGAATCCCACCACAAGCTTTGTATTTGACGATCGTAGCAATGGCTTGGGCCACAGTTTATCATTGCTTGCGATTCGTATTTAGGTGTCCAAGAGCACTACAAGGGATTGGTGTTGATGGACAACGTTAAGTAGTTATAGATGTAGTTAAAATACATTGCAGTAGTTAAAGAATTAATTTTAACTACTTCCCTGAAAAGTAGTTGAACTACTAGTTAAACTACTCCATCGCGAAGTAGTTAGTAGTTATAGTTAAACTACGGTAGAAGTAGTTAGTGGCCATCACTGGGTAATTTATTACTAGTGCGTAACTGATTACTCCGTGCATAATTATTTACGAGTAACGGATTTACCGCTTGATTACAAGTCTGCCGGTATAAGGCTTCAATAAATCATCCTGTACTACAGTACCGACGGAGTGTTCAATAAGTATTCAGTACGTCGCCACAAAGTATTCGCTCGAAGTGATAGAAATATCGATTCGAAAGACACGCACGCAATCACAGAAGACAGCTGTAATCTATAAGACCCTGACTTCAGGGAGCCAACTGACTCGTGGAAGCCCTGGGAGAAGGAATCGTACCGGAAGCGGAGCATAAATTAAGAAAGGGGGGGTGGGGTGGAAAAGACGCTAGTAACAGGATGTAGAGGGCGCTCAGAACCGGCTGCATTAAGAATGCAGGGAGCTCTCCTTATCCTCATGCCGCTCGTCTTATACCGTTTAATTATTCATTAGGCTTTCTCAACTGTCAGTGCGCCGCTAGTAGGGACGTTGCTGGGGGCACTGGCGGGATATACACATGGTGCTCAGGGAGAGGGTGTCATGCGGGTTTTGCTCTTTTCGCGTGTCATCGAAGCTTCCACAGAGGCCGCTTTTCAATTGGACGCGTTGAAGACCGTCATGCTTTCTTGGAGCTGCGTGATTTTCTCCCGTTACTCGAAGCGTATTGAACGTCTGGGACTCAGTAATTTTCGTAAATACTGCTTAGTGTCGCGAGGATAAAGCGAGGAGAGTGTGTTGGGTAGAGTGTAACATGATTGACGATCTCGGGGAAAAACACAGACAACACACGACGTTCACATCGAACGCCGTCCCTGTGTGCGTGTCTTACCAGTGTTTTTCCTGCGCTCGTCAATTATTTTGCAGCACAGCGTAGCAGCAAAGAAACAACTAGTAACCGTGAGTAAAGCACAAACATTGTTGTGTATTCGCTGCAAGTGAGCTTGTGTTTTGGTGGACAAAGACTGTTTATCTCAGCTTATTTTCATTTCTATTTTTCTTTTTTTGTTCTTTTTGAGAAAACTGAGTCAAGAATCACAAGGAGATAACAACAAATCCCAACCAAATGTACGCTGCGTGCTGTTTGCCTCTGAAAGAATGAACGTCATTAAAGGGGCACTAAAATGCAAAAACAAGTTCACTTCAAATTACGTTATACCCTATGTTGATTTCGTGCTTGTTATCATAATTCGAAACTTTGATTCCGTTACGAAGCTACAATCAAAATTATATCAGACTCTTTCTTGGTTCGTGGCCAAGCAAGTGAACGACGCTTTAGCTCGTGCTTTTAGTCCATGTAGCGCGTGCACGCCACGGAGCAGTCCCGGTGATAAACATACACGCTTAAAAATGAACTTCACCGCACAGCACGCTCCTAGCCAACCATCATCTCAAATGATATCGTTATCTGCCCTGGGGGCTTAATCGCTTCATCGTCGTTACGGTCGTTATCAGCTAACGAGCGGCGGGAAATTCAAAAAGATGGGCACGTGACACATTGCGTGTGACGTATCCCGTGCCCTTCACGTATCGCGCGAAGAGCGCCGTGCACGTGTTTTATCATGTGCCCTTCAAGACGAGTGCCCCGCCTCTCGTTTGCCCCTAACGCGTGCAAGTGATTAAGCCCCCTGATTTGTTGAAAACGGGAGGCGTACGCTTTTTTGTGACACTTATGCTGTTCACAATTGTCACAGAAAAGGCATACGCATCCCGTTTTCAACAAATCAGGGCAGATAACGATATCATTTGAGATGATGATTGGCCAGGAGCGTGCTGTGCGGTGAAGTTCATTTTTAAGAGTGTAGTGCGCCTTGCGAAGCGGGACTGGCGTCGCTGTCCGAGGGAAGTGAAGATAAATATTATCTGCGGAACATTGGCGATAACTATTGTGGGCTACAATTCAGTGAATCGGTATTGAAAAATGCAGCAATGAGCATCATGCCGCGCATATACGGAACACTACCGATCGGAGGACCCGTTCCAAATCCACACGCACACAATAGGTATGCGTGCGCTTCTCCTGCTGTCTCATTGGATGCCGCCAGTGCTTCCTAAGAATCCATTCGTTGCTGACAAAAAAGGCTCTGTTTTCATTACGTTTTTCTTCTAAACGGTAGCGTTGTGTGAACTATTTTTATTTGAACTGTACTAACCAAAACAGAGACTTTCGTTTGAATGCAAGTTCTTTTGGCATTTTAGCGCCCCTTTAAAAGCGATAGCCTTACAGGCTCCAGCAACCCCCACAGCCCTGTTGCCCCTTCCGTGAAATTTCTGGAGCGACAAGAGGTTACAATGGGACCGAAACGAATGCTGGAGCTCGAAGCTGAGAATCAGAAGATGGCTGTAAAGGCTACCGCATTTTGACGTGCTTTGAAGAACCTCCAAAGCTGCAGCTACTGCTTTTATGGGATGATTATTCTTGCTATTTTTTGAAACCCAATTCGTCAGTATCTTATCGTACTACCTAGTATCTGCCACGATCGAGGGAGTCACGTGTTTACGTGCTACAGAACGTAAAACGTATAGGGTAAGGTGGGACAAGCTGAGACAGAAATTTGTAATTGAATATGAATTTTTTCATTTTCGTTTTTTTTTTCAAAAAAAGAAAGCAGCTATAGGCATATTTCTCAGGTGCCTAGAGCTTCTAACCTGCAAATGCAGAACGGACGTAGTGGGTCTAAAATAAACATTGTGGGGTTTGGAAACATTAGAGAGTTTTAGTGTATCGTACGCTATTGCCTTTGCGTACGTAGGGGATAGCGTAGTGGTTCTGCGCAGTGCGCGAAGCTCTCTTTATGTTTTGCGCGTGCGCATAACCACCAACGCTATTCCTTACGTACGCAAACGTGATAGCGTACGATCCACTAAAACTCCCTATTGACTTATCTCGCGGCCGGTGCAGCCGGTTATCGTCCGTTGATATCGTACACGTGTAGTAGTAGGGGGCGCTGAAGACTGTCATCGATACCCTTAAAAAGACGGGCGTGTTTGTATTGTGACACTTCCCGGGGGATCCTCGAGCTGGCCACGGATCGTTGGCATCGCAGGGATAGATGCACGTATGGTAATAAATTGTTGTTTCTCTGCTATTTGAATGGTTGTTTCGTACCACCTCCGGCGAGGCGAACGGATGCGGAAGGCCCCGGGAGTGGGAGCCCTGCGCCCAGTTGGGCATGGGCGGTAGTTTTCCCACAACATATAGAGCAAGAAATTCAAAAATGCAGATTGTCTCATCTTGCCCCAACCCCAGGCACAAGACATCGAGTGGGGCAAGACGAGATTCGTTGTGGTAAATGAACTATAAAAATTAGGTTTTGCAATTCATGCACACAAAGAAAAGCCCGTGGGCCCTTACAAAAACCCCTTGATCCCACCGCCTACGTGATGTGCAATTAAACCAGACAGATCCCGGTACTATTTTGCTCCACCGTCCTTTAAGGCACCGCCAGTCTGATGTGTCGCTGGTAGACCGCTTTTGCGCGCGCTTCTGCTTTGTTTGAAATATCCTAGGAAACAGGAAAATATGCTGGAAAATCCTAGGCAGACTTGTACGCATCTTGAGTACGTACTCAAAATACAGTATTTTAAATACTTTTTCCGGTATTTTGGTACTCTACCCAATACTTTTTGCGACAAGTATTTTTAATGTATTTAAAATACTTTTTTCGGTATTTGCTACTCAGTACTCAAAATACTTTCCTTCCTCGTCAAGTCATATCCAGCACGCTTCCCGCCGTGCCGAGATTTTCAGCTCACTGGAATTTAACCCCCTTTTTCTTCTTTTTCTTTTTTTCGGGAATTCGCGAATCTGTCATTTATCCTCTTGTACAATAGGCTGATCCCAAGCCTGGCCTTGCTTGTCAATAGCCAACTTCGTCCGAAAACCGTTCCTATTCATATTGCCAGGTGAACAACCAGGGGATTAGGTACAAGATAATCCCGGCATTTATTTCCTTGGTCATCAAAGCAATAAACACGTGCCAGAGGTTGAAAGACCCGAACCGACATACAGGATGGATTACGAAGTTTTGGGTCAGAACATATCAACAAAGTTTACTTGAGTTCGCCAAAGTTCACCAAGCATTACTTACACCAAGACGTTGCAAATGAAAGATATGCATGGCTGATGAAGTTTATTCCTTTCATTTGTAAGGCCACGTTCAGAATACGCGTTTCACTTACTGCTAATACTAAAGTACTTTAAAGAGTATCTTAAATACTTCTTAGAGTATTTAGTGCTCTACTCAAATTACTTTCAGTTTTGAGTATTTTGTACTCTATTTTAAATACTTTTTCCGTAGAGTATTTAGTATCTTATTTTAAATACTTTTGCGCAGTATTTTGTACAAGTCTGATCCTAGGCAATATGCAAAAAAAAAAAAATCTGAGAAAGAAGCATAAATCCACCTAACAGTTGACTTATCCGTTTCTAAATTACACTAAATTGAAATTGCATTAAAACTACATTACATTAAATTGCCGCGTCTTGCCCCGTGCACGTCATCGGATGCATTATTTTTTCTGTTCAACACCGCATAACCAGGAGTGCCCACATTTTGCATATATATAGACGAATGAATAAAGAAATGGGATGTGGACATACATTGAGAGAATAACCCTGCGGAACGCTGCTGCACAGATGACAAAAAAAAAATTACTACAAAAAATCGCGCCTTCTGGCGGGTCTTTACATTCCAGGCAGAAGTAACCGCTTTCTCTCTCTCTCTTCAACGCATATATCAATCCGGACAATTCTCACGTACAATAAAGCGGACATGCAGAGCCACCTATGAGTAAAGTTTCAAGCGCATGGAGCAACGAATCTCTGAGACAGGCGGCGTCGAGCAAAAAATGTCGCGTCTTGCCCCGTGTCTCATCTTGCCCCACCTTAGCCTATATATAAATTTACCTGTCCGCCAAAGCGTGTGCCGAAGATTCTTTGCATCCTCTTGCAGAGCTGTTTCTTAACCCTAATAGGACACCACGTCATGCGTACATACATCGATTGAGAATCGTAACGCTTCCTATTAAAATCGACTTAAGGCCTCAAAATGCGATGCCTAATAATCCTAATCCCCCAATTTGTTCCCCGTTGTAGCGATTTCCTCGTTTTTGCTCCGTTTCAGACACAGCGCTCAGCTCACATTGAAAAGATGCTTGCCATGACAACGAGTTATTGTGCCAGTGTCTCCTCGTTATGAATCCGTAACAACTATGAGTCTTGTGTTGCGCAACACATCTGCTTTTGGTGTTGTCTTTGGTGTGTGTATTTTCGGTGGTTTGTTTCCTCGTTTTTTTTTTTAAATATTGGTACATTTTCATCAACTGTCGAAACAAAAAAGAGTAAAATTTAGTCCCTATGGGGAATGGATGCATTGCCCCAACAATCATACCCCCGTTCATAAGCTTGGGGATAGTTGGGGAATAAAATTGGGGAGTAATCGCAACCTAGGAGGATTAGAAGCTGTAGCTGCTCTCAAATTCACTCTTCTATCCTTAAAATGAACTCATGCAAGGGTAATTCTCACGGTCAAGGCTGGCCCCTAGAAAAAGTGCTGGCCTCAGACTCCCAGAAGCCGCTAATCTTGACAATCCCCAGCATTATTTTACACCTTACTGAACGACAGGGCGCGCACGCTTGTAATGTGGTATACCAGTACCTATTACTCGCTAACTGTGATTCATGCAACAGACACACGCCAGTGTCTTATATATATACGTCGACCGCCCGTCTTTCATTATTGTTTTGAAATCGTGGAGGATGCGACGAGTGTCGCATCAGCCTAACAGATTATTGGCCCCACTTCCCTGCCATGTTTCTACGTTTGGGAACAAAATATCGCTTGCAAGGTTGCTGAGTTGCCACTCCTGCGTTGGAATGATTCCGGAATCATTCCAGATTTATCAGAGCCTGGAATGGAATTGGAATGGCGGAAACTGTCCTGGGAATGGAATGGGAATGGAATTAGGCATTTTTTTCGCAGGAGGAACGGAATTGGAATGTAATGGTCTGGGTGCCACACGGTCAAGGGCGATGGTTTGGTTTGGTTTTGTTTTAAGAAAAAATAAAATGGAGATTTTTGCTTCACTAGTGTGAGGCTCGCAACCCCAAATCACTTGCACCAGTTACTTTAGTGGAAAACTCCGGTAAAGATGATG
The DNA here is from genome assembly GCF_037126465.1 of Ornithodoros turicata. Lineage (NCBI taxonomy): Eukaryota > Metazoa > Arthropoda > Arachnida > Ixodida > Argasidae > Ornithodoros > Ornithodoros turicata. Next base: position 10,831,955 of record NC_088204.1, read on the forward strand.
CCAATAAAGAGGAGGAGGAGGGCGAAATAACATTGTCTTTGTGCTTTTTCCGTGCTAGGTAATGTCAATCTCCTCTATAGCAGGCTAGCTAGTACGATTACCGGTCCTAATTCTTTTATTGGTGGAATTAAAGGAATGGAATGAGGTTGTCAAGCCATTCCAGGAGTGGAATTGACCATACCTTTTCATTACGAGGAATTGAAAGGCATGGAATGATCACAAATCTTCATTCCTCGGAATGGAATTGGTGATCCCATTCCGCAACCCTGATTGCTTGTATATCGAATGAGATCATCGGTAGGTTATTACAGAGAGGGCCATTTCAGTATTGCCAGAACCTCAAGCCTACAACAAGTCCCAGCATAAGCTTGCTGCAACAGTGTCAAGCACAGTGGAGCAATTTGTACACCATGTCGCAACACTGCAGCACTCAGGGACAGGACGAAGGAGGGACGAAGGGGGATTAAAAGGACGAAGGGGGGATTAAAACGACGGGACAACCGTATCTGCAGATTCTCAACTGACAGGAATTTTACTTGCACGCGCATATTTATACAATCACAAAAATGATAGGTGGCGCGCTAGCTACACAAAATTTTGTACATGGTATTTGTGCATGTTCTCAAACTCAGGGTTCGGAAGAGGTACATTCACAACAGTGCCGTAGCCTTCAGAAATTCATTCTTAGCATATGTGCTCCAGCCCGCAAATATAGCTCGTCTTGTTGTTTGAGATAATTTATTAAACGTCTACAGTCACTATTCATACTTCACTGTGGGCACTTATCGCGATGAGAACGTGTGCAAGATACACATACATACTCAAGCAAGGTGCAGGACTATTATATGACTGTGTACACTTTGTACATCTATACGGAGGCACACCATGCGATGCATACACGTGCACCTTGTTATACCTGCCCACATGGGTAACATGGTACTGGGCCTCTGAAATCCCTGCGGTCGCTTTTCCCCAACCAATATTTTTCCCCGCCGCAGAGCTCCTGATACTTGAACGTTCCAAGCCGTATATCGCCGATGCGTTGTAGATCCCTCCGCGTTCCGCTATCCCATGGGCTTCTTCCATCCCGCAAGAATCGAACTTGACAGATGGCCGCTGTCGTGGCAAGGAACAAACATAAGATGCGCCGTGTAAACGCTGTTGCCTTTTTCCGACGCTTGGCTGCGCAGAACTGTCTCTGTTGCTTCCGTTTTCTCGTGTGGGAGCTTCGTGCCCATCAGTTCCGCTCGCAAGCTATCGTTCTTGCGGGAGCCGTATTGCGCAAGAGAAGGAGACGTCCTTGCCTAAAAAAAAGCGAAAACGGCAGAAGCAGTCGCTCCTAGATGGAACAGAGTTCATCCATTCCGAGTTCATTTTCTTCGCTGGACACAATATATAGGATGTTGTCCCTGGAGGGTGCAACCGGAAGGTTGAACCGGTTCGCTTGTGGTTCTGTAGTAACGCTTTCTATCCAGTTGAACAAAAGAGAAACTGATGTTCTGAGGCTGGAACAACATAGAAGGGACAGATACAAACAAAGCCTCAAATTGCCTAGGAAATCAACGATGAAAGATGAAAGTCACTGAAAAGGTTAGCTAGCTGTAGGGATCGAACCCACATCTTCTGGATTACCGTAATCCAGATTACCTGGTAATCCAGAAGATGTGGTTTCGATCCCTACAGCTAGCTAACCTTTTCAGTGACTTTCATCTTTCACCTTTCTATCCAGGTTCAGCGCAAAGGATTCGGTTCAGTCCCCGTTGAGCGATCATGTGTTCAGGATGAGGCTCGTGTACATGACGTCACGCGCAGCCTTTGAGTCACGTGATATGAGAAAATATGGGGATGCGTCACGGGCGGGCGTCGTACCAATCCTGGGACATTGCCGTTGATTGCAATGGAGACGCTGTTCGGGCCGCTGCAGAGCCAATTATGGCCCTAGTGGTTGCGAGACCAATTCTGCGCATGCGCAGACGCTATATGGTTTTGGATAGGTATGCCGGTACCGCGTTGTTCGAGAGCGCCGTTTCTTACACGCTTTCTAAATCGAAGAAAACCAGTTTACTCAAGGAAACATCGCCTCACACTTTGTTGGCTTTCTGTAGAATAAGTACACGTATCAAGTTGGACTTTGTTTTTGTGACGAAAAGTCTCGCCAACTGATGGCGCCCCAATCGATACTATACCGTGGCGACACACTTGTCGTATAGGCTCGAAGCTCTCTCGAGTGTCCCGAGCAGTGTTGGGGATTTGTGGAAACAAATCGGATTTAAATCAAATCCTAGCTTTACTGATAATGCTAAAGGAAATTCAAATCAAGTCCGGATTTCAAATGTTGCTGGCAAATCAAATCATTCTGAATCCGAATTTATACTTCGGATGCCAAATCAAATCCGCTTTTAAATCCGGATTTGTCAAATCCATAACCAAATCGGAGCGTATGGTTTAGCCGGAACACTTAAATTAAAGGTACAGGAATGGCCAAGAAAGCCAAATTAACGCGGTGCGGCGTATATGCGAGGAATAACGGCCTAACGTGGACAGTTGGGCCTCGACTGCAGCTCTAGCAGACAGCATTTGATATTTCAGCCGTCAGGAAAATTAACCACCTGAGGAATAACTGCAATGGCTATTTTATTCGAACGATGAGGACATAAAAACAAGGTCTATGTAACCTGTTTGTTTTTTGTTTTTTTTTTGTTTTGTTTTGTTCAAGAACACCATGTGCTCTAAAGTGGATGGGTGGAGCATGTTCCTTTTAGCCAACTTAATAAGATTTGCGGCGGAAAACACGCGTTCAACGGCGCCCGAACTGGAAGGTACTGAAAATGCTTGTTTCACGACCGCGGAGAGCATAGGGTATCGCGAGCGGGACATCGCTTCACTCCAGAACTTGAGGGGCGATTGGTCATCATCGACAGTGCTCTCTGATAAGTACAGTGTCATTTCTTCATACGCTTTGGCGCTTCGGCTTCCGCTTGAAGACGAAGATGAGCACGTCAGCCCAGAGAACAGTGTTCTTTTTCTGACTTTGTGGGGCGCCGTCCAGGAGCAAAGCTTAGTGTGCGCTCCTTCATTCGCTCCCGGAGCCCCTCGTCTGTGCACCGCTCTAACTGAAACTGCAATGAGGAGCATTTTAGACCTCGAACTGGATCACTAATTAAATATGTATGAAGAGAAGCCTAATCTACCCTAAACCGCGGATCAAGAAGAGCACCGGCCAGGAAATAATCATCATCCCACGCCGTGTCAAACCTCTCCCTCAAACTTTGGTTGGGGGGGGGGGGGGGGGTTGTTTTTCAATCAGCCTCCGAACACGCGCAAGAAGGGGAGGAGGAGCACTGCGTGCGTCAACAAAGGTAGAAGGGGAGTTCATGCATGCGCAGCTTGCTTTTCTTGAAACGGTGGGATCCGCCTTCACCGTGAGCTCGAACCCGTTCAGAAAAACGTGATTCAATCGGGATTCAAATCCTTTCGATTGAATGTGATTCAATCCGAATCCACATCCCGCAGGAATCTGTCGTCAAATCTCAAATAAAATCCAAGTTCTACGGATTGCTGCAAATCAAATCCACCCTCTTTCCTGCAGGCCTAAATCCGGATTTAAATCGAATCCTCGGATTCAAATCCCCAACACTGGTCCCGAGGTTGGTCATACTCGAGTCTCCAGGTAGGGGTGCAGAGTAGGGCATTCCTTTTCCGTGCCGGAGCCGCCGTCCCCAGTTGGGCCACTCGTGTCACGTGGTTTCTCCTTCCAAGAACTCGCCGCCCATGTTGAGTCACCTCCGTGGAAAACCGGTTTCCTGGGCTGCCAGCTGGCTCGACTGCGTCTGCGTGTTGTTCTCCAACGGAGAATCGGGTGATTGGCGTCCCATTGCTAGGCGACGCAGCCGAGCCTCACTCAAAATGGCGGGCTCGCTCGCCGGCGTGGCTCAGCGTCGCTACTCTAATCCCTATTTAGTGACTCTATGTCATACTGCGGGCCCAACGAGGAGGCGGCGCGTGTTCCTTTGTAATTTCCCATCGTAATTGCACGCATAAGTAACGGCTTGCCCTCCTATATACTGTGCCTGTGGTGCGGCAATATGCTTTCCCATGTCACGTGACCAGACGTGACGTCACTGCACAAGCCTCATTCAGATTCCATTAGTTATGGCGATGCAGGCGATAGCGGCTGAACTAAATTTCTCAGCGCCCTCACACATTTCCAGACCATTTTCGAAGAGCGACACCATTTATGGAAGGCAGAGGGAATGGACAGAGTTTACGACCGTTCTTGATTCTTTCCACCATTTCCTTCTCGCTGACCGTGCAAATGACTGTAGTCGTAATCCCCGCCGGCATGGCGCATTCTTTTCCCGCAGAAAGGCGCGTTCTTTCGCTGAGTGGGCGCATCGTGGAAACCCACGCAGAGCTTCATTGTGAAAGAGTAATGTACGCAGTTAATTGCGCTACGAAATGACGTCACATATAGCCACGTCGTTGATCTCTGAACGACTCCGTGTTCTATGCTAGATCTCTACACTTTCGGCCTTTGTGGGTGTATTAAAACAAGGTGTAGTAGTCGTCTATGATGCTGGGTGTTCGCGCTACCTTTATGGAGAGAATTTCATAAAATACAGAAATTTATTTTTCAGTACCAGTGGACTTTTATTAATTATTTTTTTTTCAATTCCAATTAATGGCGATATATTCGGCGTCACCTTATATGATGGCGCTGGCGACCTCGTGCGGGATTTTCCTAGTTTCTTTTGACTAATCTGGACTTTTTAATCATCACAGATAGGAGATCGGCGAAACCGCAACACCTGTTCCTTTTCGATGAGCTGATGCCGTTGCGTCCAAGTCTTTCCCCAGATTTTTTTTTTTTTTTCAGTACTACTGATGCCGTTGCCGGTCCTAGAAACACGATCGAGATCAGGATATCGGCAAGGACATAACGTGTGGAAATGGCCCCGGAAAGAAAGGCAGACTTGGTGGTCATTATTGTCGCTCCGCAAAGCGCGCTTTCTCCCATTCACTTTCATGATTAAAAAGTTCGTTAGTCAAAATTAACGACGACAGCTGTCTAGGAGGTTGTTACTGCGGCCACAAGGTGGCCTACTTGACCGGAACATATCGCCATTCATTACAATTGCAAAAGAAAACAAACATTTCTCTGTGTTACAAAATTCTGTCCACAACCGGCGCAGACATCTTGTAAACTCATCCACTCACAAAACGATAGCGGTGTCCACGCAAAAATTTTCTTGAAGCTTGAAGGCTTTACAGCAGGTGCAAGGGAAGGGTCGCGAAGACCACGCCATAAACACACACACACATGGTAAACCTGCACATTCTAGGACATGCACTGTGGAATAACGCTAAGCGCATAGGGCACATGGTTTGACCACGGGCAATACTCCATGTCATTTAAGCATTGTGTGACTTGTTCAGCGAGGACGTGGGGTGTGTCAGGAGGTTTGCATCACTGTTATCCCACTCGTATTAAAGACACACACACACAAAAAAAAAAAAACACGACACGACACCTACGATGGTAACGTCTCCGGTTACTGATACCGAGGTCGCGGGTTGGAACACTGCTGCAAACGATAGCAATTTACCAGAAGCGCATACCAAGTGCCCAGATGGATCGTCCGGTCCCCGACCTGGGACATAGAACGGGGTTGATTTTGGTTCAGTATTAGCGCCGCGAAGCAACTGCAGCTGTGAGCTGCTGTGTAGAGGCGTGAACAGGCGGAGAGAGGGCAGCAGGAAGGAAAGAAAGAAAGACAGGAGGGGTAGCATGGGTCCTGAGCCGACTTCGGGGGCTTAACTGTGACGACATCCGTCTGGAAAGTCTGCAGGAAAACCCAGGAAAGATTCGAAGCCAGCAACTCCCAGCCCTCAGCACGAACCTAGCGCCGCTATCAACGAGCGGATGCTGCGAACCTGAACACATTATAAAGATGAAAAGAGCGGCATACTTCTCGAACACGCTCTCACGTACACGTGCGCAGAGTCCCGATACCTCTCCTTACCTCTGATATACACGTATTAAAAACGAATATTACGAGGGAAAAAAAAAAGGTTGGGTTATTTTTGTCTCTCTAGAAGGACTGCTGTCTTACCTATAAGCTTCAACGCGTACAGAGCGCTGCAAAAGCGCTAAATCAGCTCGTCCCCTTAAATAACGAAAACACCCAAAACACGTATGTCTCCTAGATTGCTCGAACTTGGCGTTGCCTCTGGCACGGTGCTTACGTGTCACCGAGCCCTGTCCCGTAATACCCCTCCGCAAATAAAGGCTAAACAGCGAGACCTTCTTCCATATTGTACATGTGCTCAGATACAGTAACGCTGCTCGCACCGAGCGTAACTACAAGGAACATCCTCAAAGAAAACAAAAACCTGCAACTTGTGTCGCGTAAACCTGCTCCTGCGCAATGTAAGCACCGCCTCCGCGAACACAATAACCCGCGACTTCCACAAACACGATCCATCGGACCGCAACTAATATCTTTCCCATGATCACAACCCTGCTCTTTACAGCAAACACTGGCCCGGAACAATACTGCATCTCTCCAAACAAAGAGTGCATGAACGCACCTGTTCCCCGGTTCTATTGCGCACCCTTCGAACGCTCTCACGCTTACGAGCTTTCTCCTTCCTGTAAACAGCAGGTACGCGCCGCTTCCGACGATCACGCCACCTAGCAACAGTATCGCCCACTCCCCCAAGGACTCCCACTTGTGCCTGCAGAAACCGTGTGGAGCGTGCAGAAGAAACATGCAGCGAACAGCGAAATGGCGAGCGAAAAAGAAATTGTTGCTCCGAAGCCCTTCCATACCGATCAAAAGGCGAACTAGGCGAACGGTGGGCACGTGCCGCCTCCTCCCGGGCAGGGATAACGCAGGTGGAAGGGTTCTCACGCGAACATTGCGCCGTCTAAGGGCGAGGATAAAAGAAAACCAAGATGGTATTGGAGTTACGGGGAGTTTATAGAAAGTTAATCTTAACGGTATATTCGAAACTCGCAGCATGTACTTGTGCTAAGTAACATGCCGCAGTACAGAAAAGCGAAGTGTTTAGAGTGGAGGAGCCCGGTTCGTAACTCTAGCGAATTGTTTTGTTTGTTTTTTTTTTCTCCGCAAAGTTAGAGTAAACGCTCGTCCTACAGTGCTCAATCAACCGGAACGGGGGGAAAGAAATGGATGGAAGGGGGAATTTGATTAATGCAGAAGTGCCGTAAAAACAGCGATAATCACTTCGGTAGAGCGTGGAAACATCAAACAAGCAAATAACATGTAACTTTGTGGTGAGCACCTTTGCAGCTTTTTTTTAAGGTACGTGGACAAAGAGAGAGGAGAGAGAGGGAGGGAGAGAGAGAGAGAGAAGCTGGATTGCTCTGCGCACAGAGCGGATCCTGCTGGCAGGACACTTTGGACAGGACATTTCGATCGGGACAGCGTGATACCTCCAATACAATAATAATTTGAAGGAAAAAGAAAAGAAAAGAAAGCGATTTCGTTACAACGAGGACTTGCTGTATATGTACTATTTACCAGCATTTGTCTTCAAAATGTGCAGTGAACTCAGTAAAAGCAGTCGAAACTAATTCACGAAACAGAGCGCTTCCTTGAAACAGAATACAAGCATCGAGGCAGAAGAGGGAACATAGACAAGGTTAGGAACAGAGAGACAACAAGGACAACTGCCAACTTACAACTAAGGTTTATTCCCAAGCAGCACAATGTACTGAAAGTCGAGTGCAATAGGGGTGGACGGGTAGGTGGAAGGCCTTGAACAGACTGGTGAAACTAAAGAACATTGATAAGACACATACCGTCCACCCCTATTGCACTCGACTTCCAGTACATTGTGCTGCTTGGGTTACAACACAGAGTGACGTATTCATGATAACGGACCAACATTCCAAAGGGATGTAGCAACTTACAAACCAGGGAAGTGAAATTATCAAGCCACGAGACTGAGTTTATCAGACGATAACGGCACACACAGGAAACCCGCACGTTTTTACAAGTCGTCTGATCCATATTTTATGATATGATACATTTTTCATCGTCTGATCAACAAAAACTCAGCCACGTGGCTTGATAATTTCACGTCTCTGGTTTGTAAGTTGCTACATCCCTTTGGAATGTTGGTTGGTTATTATAGATACGTCTATTTGTGTTGTAATGAACCTTAGTTGTAAGTTGGCAGTCGTCCTTGTTGTCTCTCTGTTCCTAATCCGGTCTGCTGCCTCGATGGTTGTATTGGATTGGCATCAACTACCCCGCATCATTCCGACCTTGAAACAAAAACCTGACCCGCCACACAATCTCTTTGCATTCGGTGTCACACTCGTGATGTCAGCTGAGCACGGACAACTAGAAAGCAGAGTGCGTGCTTCTTTGCTGCGCATGCGTGAAGACACGGCATGTGTGTCCTATATTGTGACTTGTCCGTGCAGGGTTGTCCATGAAGGATGAGGAAACTATCCACGATGCAAAACTCATCTGAAATATTCTGGTGGCCATGCTCAAAAAAAAAAAAAAAAAATAGAAGGGAAGCTTGCTTCGTCGCATTTAAAGGCAAAGATAAAAACGTACCGGACGGTTTCCAATTGTTATCGTATACGGTAGCAGTTTCGTTTTGGTGCCAACAGGAGGCTTCGTCACAATCCAGGTCTACACTTACACCAAAATTCCGTGCTCTACTCCTGTGTTACCAAAATCTACTTCTGTGCTTTATTATTATTATTTTTTATTCCATGTTGCCGCCGCGATGCAACTGTGGCTATGAGCGACGAACATACGTGGACAGATGAAAAGAGGACAGAAGGAGACTGTAATTGGCGTGTGTCCTGGGCCGACTTCAGGGGAAACTGGGCCGACATTCGTCTGGAAGGTCTGCCTGAAAACCCATGGTACCCATGGCAGGACACGAACCTTCCACCTCCTCCAAGTCTTCAGCCCGGCCTTGGCTACCACTAACGAGTGTGTTTCCTAATGTGTGGGCAGGTTTTATTCTTCGTTACTAACTAGTTGACCACTTTCAAATTCTGCTGTGCAGACAGTTACTTGGCACACATTGTACATGGTTTGCTCACTATTATAAGGTGCGGTATTTCATCTGCTCCGTAAAAAAACACAGCACGAATGGCAGACGTCCCAACTTTGTACGAACATTCGAACAATGTATGAAGTAGGGCTTAAAAATAGCGTCAAAAATTTGCAGTTTCCAGAATGGTTTCAGTAAATAGCAAAAAATTAAACACAGTTCTCTCCTATACGCGTTGCCAATATACCTCATTACGCCATTCTTTTTATCTATCGGAACTTCGGTGACCCTTTGAACTTCAATGCTAGAAGGTATATTTTCTACAAGACTAACAACACAAGTGCATATGTCGAGCCTCGAAATCTTAAAAGCTCAACAAAATTTCAAGCGTAACAGGATTTCGACTGCTACAAAACTATGCGCATATCTGCGTACACACTAGGCTTAGCAAGCGTTTCGGTTTGTTTCTTTTTTTGTTTTTTTGTTTTCCTTTGCGATTTGTCGAGAAAAAAAAATTGACCATGACATTTTTACACGTATTTTTAGCGCATAGCTTAGCTCGCGCAAGAAAGCGCTTCTTCGCATACGTTGGTCGATACACCACGACACACAAATGCGCTTTCTTAAGAAACTGCGTCCACGCCCCAGGAAATCGAAATGCCGACTTGCTCTACATGGGAAAATTCCAATTCGCACGAACCTTCTTCTGTTACAAATCGTCGGGAAAATAGTGCTGCACGCCGTTACCATAGAAACGGTCTATATCGCCGAGCGTTTTCACGTCATTTCTCTCGCACCGTTTCGAAAACAGTCGTTTCTTGGGTCGGACGCACGTAACAACAAGAACGGGCGATCAAGGCGCGAAAACGGGTCTCGCGTTTTCCAGTCTACAAAGCAAAGCAGGTCACGTTGAAAAAGACCTGCGGTTCCTTATTTTGTTTATGTCGGAACCCCGCAAGTCGTCAATAGAGAGTTCTAGTGCATCGTCCGCTATTGCCTTTGCGTACGTAAGGGATACCGTTGATTTGGTGGTTCTGCGCACGCGCATAACATAAAGAGAGCTTCGTGCATTGCGCAGAACCAGCAACGCTATCCCTTTCGTACGCTATCGCATTAGCGTACGAAAGGGATAGCGTTGCTGGCTCTGCGCACTGCGCGAAGCTATCTTTCTGTTATGGCCGTGCGCAGAACCATCAACGCTGTCGCTTACGTACGCAAAGGCGATAGTGTACGATATACTAAAGCTCTCTAATATCCCTTACGTACGCAAAGGCGATAGTGTACGATGCACTAAACCTCTGTATCCTATTAGTGAGATTTAGTATAACGTACGCTGTCGCCTTTGCGTACGTAAGGTATAGAGTTGGTGATTCTGAGCACGCACAAAACACAAGCAGAGCTTTGCGCATTGCGCATACCCACCACGCTATCGCTTACGTACGCAAAGGCGACAGCGTACGTCATACTGAAACTCAGTATTAGTGAGTTTTAGTATACCGTTGATAAAGTTATCGTCTCTATCGGAACCAATCGCACTCGTGCGTGACTCAGAATCTTATCCACTGATTGGTTCCGGTTGATACGGTGAGACGCTAGCCACGTTATCAACGGTCTGCTAAAGCTCTCTATTATAGGCAAACGCTATTTCTTGTAGTTATTGCGGTGCGACTATTTTATCTTTTCCTTTCTTCCTTTTCTTCTTTCTCTCTCTCTCTCTCTTCTTTTCCTTTCTTTTTTTCTTTTTTTTTTTTGCGTGGCAGGCGGGGAACACGTTGAGATTTCTACCTCTTATGACTCAAAGTTAATCGGCGGAATATACTCGTTAGAGCACATGATAAGGCAACCTAAATAACAAGCAGCACGATAGTTGGGCCGACGTTCTGCCTAAGGAGTGTATCGAGCAGGAGTACAACCTGTATAGAAGTAGGTCCCTTTACGGACATAGTCGTCCTTTCTCAAAGCCGTTCCGATGGTCGGGGCTGCGAAAGGGGCAGTCGCTCCGAGCCAGGAGCGGATCTAGGATTTTCCCGAAGGGTTGGGGGGGGGGGGGTCCGCTATGGACAAGTGCCACGAGCATGCTGGGATTGGTCCATTGAACCCTATGTTCAAGTCTGGAATTGAAGGGGATCCGGACCCCTGGATCCCCCTAGATCCGCGCCTGCCCCGAGCGCCTTCCCCAGAGGGGGCACCGAAGGGCACGATTTCCGGAAGTTCATAAGCTTAGGCAATTGCGCGACAGCCGAAATAATTTTCGATGTAGGATTTGGTATATTTCGATTTCGCTTTATCTATATTATTTGTTTGTTTGTTTTTAGTTGCAATTTTAGTTGTAATTAGTTTCGTTTTTTTTTAGTTTCTGCAGAGCTTTGAACTGCACAACGTTTCTGCAACAGAAGCCACGCAGCAACGAACCTGAAACGACATCTCGGCCCAATATTGGCTGGATATTGGCAACAAGTACTCGTCCGATATTGGTCCAGTGCTCGACCAGTATTGTCGGTATCCAGCCAATATATTTTTTTCATTGCGTGTTAGCGCCGCGAAGCAACTGTGGCTATGAGCGGCGTACAGATGTGGACAGACGGAGAGAGGACAGCAGGAAGGAGTGGGGGACAGGGGGATTAGTATGCGTCTTGGGCCGACTTCAGGGGGAACTGTGCCGACATTCGTCTGGAAAGTCTTCGGAAAATCCAGGGAAAACCTCAGAAAGCACAGCCGGCGGTAGGATTCGAACCCACCACCTCCCAGTCTACAGCACTACCTTGGTTACCACCAACGCCAATATTTAGCCAAGATATTGCTTTGCCTGGGAATAAACTACCTGTCATATCTATGTAGCTAGGGATGGAGATCATATAAGTGAACTGTACATGTAGAATTTTTCTCTGGCTGTTTTGCATTCTTTATAGACAGTGCTTTGAGAGAGAGAGAGAGAAAGAGAGAGGGAGAGACGGAATGTGGCACCGGGACGCTTGAAAATTTATTTCGGAAACCAGAAGTGGTTCTGAGTGTTTCACAGCGGCCCATTTTTGCTGTAGGAAGCTCAATTTGAGCCATACCTTGCTCCATAATTTATTACAGTAAAATACTCGCAGTTATGAGGTCGTGCATATATGTACAAACCGCTCTGTTCCACCCCTACCGCCGTCGGCTGCACAACTGCAAAGCTTCGATAAAAGGCGCGTAAACATCGTAAACAATAATAAATAATAATAGTAACAATAATATTCGGGAACAGATACACATGTAGCCAGTTCATATTTGCGCGACGACATGCTGCACGTGCCGCGGCAGAGTTGAACTGCGGAACCCTGAAAACCAGCAGCTTTCCAAGCCGTACGACCAGGTTACCTCCGCGCATAACAATGCAGTGCGATGTATTAGACAAAGACTTCCCCCCGGGGGAATGTTCAACAATTCGCGTGCTGCGTAGCATCAACGGTCGACTATGCCTCGTGGGGAGGAAGAAAGCCGAAAGGGCACAACGCGTGTTACGGCGAAACGACTATCCTAGCCACTTTCAAGCTGGCCGTGCAAATCGTCGATGCCTAGAACAACGTGGCTGGTAGGCAAACGATTCTTTTCAAATCGACACCGTCACGCACAGCGTCCAATGCCATGCTGGCTGTTCACCTCCGATACCGTATACAGCACGCTAGACATATAGAACATATTGGCAGCCTATATGCGTGGATTCCCAAGCAGCGAGACAAATTGACCTAATATTGGCTGAATACTGGCAATACCGCATCGAGGTTAAACTAGCACTTCAAACGAGGACAGACAGGGTGAGAGGACAAACACTAGTTTACCTCGATGCATTCATATACCAACTTGTCCGGTTCACCACCGTTATGCTGGCAATACCGGTTCAATACTGGCCCAATACTGGACCGGTATTGCCGGCATTCAGCCAACATTGGGCCAAAATATGGTTAAAAAGGGATAAAAACCAGGCTGTTTGGTGGTACTTCCTAGAAGCGATAAAACCCCGGTGCAGGGGACACAGAGAGACAAAAGAGACGAAGCACTGAAAAACGCGACGAAGCAAAACAGACAGTGCTTCGTCAGTTTTGTCCCTCTGTGTCCCCTGCACCGGGGTTTTATCGCTTTTACAAAATCTGGTGTTGCTTGAGTATATTGTGGGGAAGCAGAATGAGTAAGAGACCGGTTAATACGGCCGCATTCTTCAACTTTCCTCGTCACGACGGGATCGTGTGCCCTGGGTCGACTTCACAGACAACCGTGCCAGCACTGTCTTGTTGGGGTCGGGCCAGCTCCCGTGGCATAGTGGTTAGGGTGATCGCTTTTCACTTCGAGACTGGGAGGTTACGCGGGTTCGAATCCCATCACTGGCTGTGCTGTTCGAGGCTTTCCCTGGGTTTTCCGGCAGGCTTTCCAGACGAATGTCGGCACTGTTCCCCTGAAGTCGGCCCAGGACGCATACTAACTCCCTGTACGTTGTGTAAACCTCCTTCCTGCTGTCCTCTCTCCACCTGTCCACGTCTGTACGCCGCTCATAGCCACAGTTGCTTCGCGGCGCTAACACGGAATAAATAAAAAAAAGTTGGGATCGAGTTTCGGAACCGGACCGGAACCGGAGTTGGAACCGAACGAGTTCCGGAACCAGACCACTTAAACAATAAAAAAAACTTTCGAACTTCCTCGCATTTCGAAAGAGGGAAAAATTGATTGATTGATTGATTGATTGACTTTAAGAAAAAATAAAATGGGGATTTTGGCTTCACTAGTGTGAGGCCCGTCAGGCTGTGTTTGCGGTACGCTGAAATTCTAAAAAATACCACAGTAACAATGAAAAAATAAATTAATAAACGATTTTGCTGAATATTAAAAGGCTTTCAACAAAAATTTAATGGCATTTGAACTTGTTTAGCCCAATGACCAAAGACACGGCCGTTTTTTTTTTTTTAACTTGAGCTTTCTGAGACCTATACTTCGCCCTACTGTGTTTTCAGCTGCACTTGGATGTCCAAAGTTTGCGTTATAGCAGCTAGGAAGCCAATATATTCCTGTCACTCGACTGTGTGTGTTCCTCCCCTAACACCGATATATTCGTGCTTGTGTTTTCATTCTCCACCATATGTTGAACGCCAACTGACACCACTGTTTTCATTAGTTAGCCGAATACGTGCACTCACGTATGGGGCTCCTAATACCACCCGGCGTTTGTTTCACGTCGTCAACACACGGCTGCATGGAGATTCCCCGAAAGACTACACGCACATGGCCCTCACACGTGCGACATGGCACCGAGACGTAGATGCACACCCACCTGCGCCAATGCGGCAAGATTTACAATACGCGGTATTGATCAAGCAAAAACCAAACTGAAAACGCGATGTTCCGACGCCCAACGTGGTGTCCTGGGAAACCAAGTGTGGCACTTTGTCTCTCGCCAAATATATCGGTGGCAACACGGCACCCTCCATTTTTATCGCACGCGGCGTCATAAGGGTAGAGGAAAAAAATGTATGTAAAGACCAGTGATGGCCACTAACTACTACTACAGTAGCTTAACTATAACTACTAACTACTTCGCGATGGAGTAGTTTAACTAGTAGTTCATCTACTTTTCAGGTTCTTCTTCAACTACTGGAATGCAGTTTAACTACATCTATAACGTTGTCCATCAACACCAATTCGTAGTGTTCTTGGACACCTAAATATGAATGACAAGCAATGATAAACTTTCGCTTAAGCCATTGCTACATCAAATAGAAAGCTTGCAGCGTGATTCTTTCTGTGCCTACGCGATAACCTAAGTTGCAGCATTGTTTCACAGCAAATGAGGCCTCGCTAGACAAACATTAAAAGTGAAGCTTTAGCACACATGCACGACACAATATTGCTCTGCACCTCCGTTCTCATCAAACAAGTGGCTCGAGGTAAAAGTCGGAAGCACAATCGTGCCGTAAAGCTTGCGGCAAAATCGGAAGTAGTTGGCGCCTTCAGTAACCTAACTACTGTAGTTAACTACTTAAAATAGTAGTTGAACTAGTAGTTGCCACTACATTTCTGCAAGTAGTTGATAACTACTTTTTAACTGCAATCAGGTAGTTTAACTAGTAGTTTAACTACATGTAGTTAACTACTGGCCATCACTGGTACCTACACGATTTTATCTCGATCGCAGGAAGTGCGATACCCTACCGCATGACATGTGGGCTAGTATACGCTACGCAAGTAGGTCAGCTGTCCGCGCAGCTTCCCAGTTTCCCTCTCTCCCCTACTGCCCGTGGAGCGACGTCATTTCTCCCTCTCCCAAATAAGGGGGAACGTCTAACAGCTCAAGGTGAGGCGTACTTCTGTAGACCCACGCCGCGGTATACGAACACCCCTTTATTGCGGCCTTGTGATTGGACAGACACTTTGTCACGTGGTTTCCGCAAACTTCACCCTCTCCCATGCGCAGAGAGAAACTGGCGTAAGGTATTACATTACACGAACATGATACAAGTACAGCAATGGGGCACAAGACACGTATTCGAGTAAGGACGTTACGTCAATCGCACTATTAAACGGACATAAAAGTACATATAAGGCTGTCGTGTCAAGGTCTATACGGTGGCAGAGTGTGAAGTTCACCCAAGAAACGCTTCGGCTTTTGAGGTCCGCTTTTGGTTTGATGGTCCATCCCTCTCACAATCTTCCTCTCTCTCTCTCTCTCCCTTCCTCACTTCCTTCACGTATTTCCAATTGATGCGTACTCACAAAGCATTCGCTATACGTCTCCCCCAACCCACACCTACTTCGAATAAAAACAATAAACAAAAACAAACAAAAACAAGAAGAAACAAAACAAAAACAAGAAAAACGCGAAAAACAATCCCCATAACGACCATCTTCCGTTATTTTTCACACCCTATCCTCTTCGCGGCTCTATATACCGGGAGCGACAAAGAAGGAGCAAGCAC
The DNA here is from genome assembly GCF_037126465.1 of Ornithodoros turicata. Taxonomy (NCBI): domain Eukaryota; kingdom Metazoa; phylum Arthropoda; class Arachnida; order Ixodida; family Argasidae; genus Ornithodoros; species Ornithodoros turicata. Next base: position 10,847,938 of record NC_088204.1, read on the forward strand.
TCGGAGCTCTGCAATCAACGAGAGAGAGAGAGAGAGAGAGAGAGAAATATCTTTCCGAGAGCTTTGTTAACGCGACAAGGGTGCTCATATTAGCCATATGCACCCAGAAGCAGGAGCAGGCACTTTAAATTACTGCCGAACAAACAAGAGACACGCAAAAGAACCCAATGCAATTATACTGCGCCAAGGAAATACAGAATCCGTCCGACAACGTAAGAACAAATTCGTTTAAGAATGTAAGATATATAGGAAACGAAAAAAAAAAAAAAAGAGAGAGAGAAAGGAAAGAATCCATTCTAAATCGTCGTGCCGACCCAAAATGGTGGTCATTATATAAGACGCGGTGCCTTCACTTGGTGGGCGGGGCAAGCAGTCGTTACTGCACCTCCTTTATTCATTCTAGCTCGTTTAGGAATTTGCCGGAATAATGATTATAATTAGGGGTCCTTTTCACGGTTGAGAAAAGCAAAAATAAATTAAGGATACAGATGTTCTCTGTAATGGTGAACGCAGTGCACGGTTGTTCGACGAGGTACTTTTCTACTTTGAGAAATTACGAGAGAGAAAAGAAATACAAACGAACAGTATAAGAAGGGTACCAGTTAAGTTCTGAAGCCACAAGCCCCGGTACCCATATCGTCTTGGTTCTTCTCTTTCATTTTTTTAGGAAGCGTTACGTTGGCCTTCCGTATTTTCACGCGTACTAGCCGCGGCATATGCGCGATTTTTTTTCTCACGGGCGCCCTGCGGCTTATCCACCGGTGCGGCTTATCTGATGACTATTTTTTCCTGGTATTTTCCCCATACGCCGATTTTAACGAAAGGGCCGACAGTGTCTCTGGAACAGCTAGCACTGCCCTGCCGATGCACCAACAGTGCGTAACAGGGACGGGTTCACATTCGAGTAGATTGATCTTCCTGGTGCATTCCCCCAAAGTGGTGACAGTGATTCACGTCTTCTGGAAGATCACTGACACATCAGCCCACGAAAAACACCCGACAAGGGCACAATCCCATCTTGGTAGAACTCCAGAACTGACCTCCTCTGTTGTACACTGTGCCGATCCCGGACCACAGGGTTTATGGCCTTCTCTATGGTCTCCTTTGTCGCACAAATCAGTCGTCTCGTATTGCCCGCGGCTTATCTGCGGGTGCGGCTTATCTGCCAGAAAATTTTCAAAACGTCCCAAAAAACGCGTCCTGCGGCTTATCTGCGGTGCGGCTTATACGCGTGAAATTACGGTACTCGGTATAGAGGGCGCAACATGCGTTGCTCCTTTCAGCATTAACGAGGGTATAAGGTAAGGCAGAATTATGAAACGTGCGGTTGAGCCGTGACAAAGTCGCCGTACGTGTATTACATTGTACGTTTTTGCGTCAATAAATGTCGCTACCATTGTTTGAGGTGTGTGAGCTTGAGGCGGCAACCGCAGTTGTGCCACTTTTGCCAACGGAATGGCAGCAGAACTTGTAAGGAACGGTGACCTACTAAGCGAACAATAGACGACGGACCGATGAGCCGGTTTCTGCCAAGGATAGATATTTAGTCTGAGGAGAGGAAGTGACACCACCCGACGGAACCGTGTGCGCCAATGAAAACACACTTCACAGGAAATGCCACAAGCACGTGACGAAGTCACCTGTGACCATGCCTGTGACCGCTTTTTCTTTCCTTTTTTCCTTTCGGGCTTTGCCCTCTTCGCCCTGCCTCCTAGAAGGACACGCAGATGGCCCGTCGCGCGGACTTCGACGTGGATATATTAATATCGCAGGTTTCAAGGAGGCTACCCCTTTGGAACGTCAAACTTGTTCAGTATAAGGACATCAACTTAAAATATATCCTTTGGCAGGAGGTGGCAAGGTGTGTGCAAGGCGAAGGTGACTAAATGAAACATCCAAATATTATTTGTGGCACATGGCAAATCGGAAATGTGTGAGGAGATAACGGTAACAAAAACGCAGTCTGATATTTCTTTAGTGAGCATTGCTAGAAACTCATAAGACAACATTCTCTTCGTATCTCAAAATTTCTTGTAAACACCTGGTTTCTAGATGTTATTAGCACCGTACTTTTTCAAGAACCGCTAAAATATCATTTATGTTACTAAACAATGCGTACAGCAGTTTACTACAATAAGCATTGCCACATCGCGTGCAACGAGCGGTGGTAAACGCCAGGCCGACGCCTCACCATGACAACCTCAACGTGGACATTCTGCTCCATGCGGTTGCATAGCTTCGATACCGTTCCGTTCACGCGGAGTTGGCGCTCCGTTGGCCCGATTCAGTTGGCAAAAGTTGCTCCATGCGGTTGCCGCCTTAGAGTCACTAAACAGGGGTACAGAGTATCGCATTCTTCTTTCGCGCCGGAGCCGCCGTTCGGTGTCCGCGATTGGGCCGATCGTGTCACGTGGTTTCTCCTTCCAAGAGCTCGCCGTCCATGTTGAGTCACTTCCGTCCAAAACCGGTTTCCTGGGTTGCGAGCTGGCTCGACTGCGCGCTGTTCTCTACCGGTGAAGGGGGAGATTGACGTCCCGTTGCTAGGCGACGCTGCCGCGCCTGACTCAAGATGGCGGGGTCGTTCGATGGCGTGGCTCAGTGTTGCTACTTTGCTCCCTATTTAGTGACTCTAGTGAGATTGTGCCGGTACTGTCGACTGTCCTTCACCACTGACAACGCGGAAGACATGAATGCTCACGTATATGCTCGCTTGAAAAAGCATCGACAGCACATTGTGCCCGACGACTACAGAGATCTTGTAAAACATACAAGTACAAGTCGACGGAGCCCTCCCTGGTCAGGTTAAATGCGGTGTACCAGAATGCACATGGCTTGGAAGGGAACTCCCTTCATATTAGCAATACGTATTTTTTTGTTTTGACGGTAAACACGATCAACTGTAGGCAACGGTAAGGCAGCTGACGGTAACGGTAGGTCGGATCAACAGTTCGTGATTCTTACGTTCATGGCAAGCACGCTTGTGCTTAGCATTGGCCTTTCTCTTGCTTGCACTGGTAGACAGAGGGACTGAAACCGAAAGGAATATTGGTTCGGTTGAGGTTAGCTTAATAAATTTTTGGTTCAGTGCCGGCATCGGGCTTGGCACTGTTATCAATAGACGATTTTAAAAAGATGCGCGCGCCACCAAGCGAGCGGCGCAAAGCAGCATGGGAACTTTGAGGGACACTGCTCCGTCGTCTGCTTCGGTTATGGTTTACCCCGGCTGACGCTGTTGCTGCGCACACCGGGAATGTCGTTGTTGTTCTTCTACCTCCGCCTCTGGCCGTCTTCGTAATACTCGAAGGCGCTAGACGTTTCCATGATCCCTTGCGTGCGACAGGTGGCGCTTGCTTTTGTAAAAAGGCTTCTTTTTTGTTTTTGTTAAGTTCCCATGAGCACTTGCGTGCCACAGGTGGCGCTTGCGACCACAATGAAGGCTTCTGAGGGATCTCAGGCGGTTGCTGTTTTGTGTTCTATTTTTGAAGCGTGATGTGGGCAAGCTAACGCTTGTCCCATCCTACAGTTGGCGATACAAGGTCTATTACGGTTATCGTTTTTGTGCCGAATCGGGGGCAACGAAATGATGTCCAACAAGCCGCCTCAGACATGCACATATTCTTGATCCTGAAGTTTCTGTTCACATCCCGCATCCAACAACTCCCGGAACCACAAGTTGTCCCACTCGAGGGACTGTATACTACATCCCAAAGAGACACGTACAAAAAGGGGTAGGAAATGACGTCACGTGTCTGACGTGCCAGCTGCGGTGGCGAGGCCATGAAGTGGCCAAAGAGAAGGCGTTGCGGTTCACAAGGAGACGATGATAAGAAATGAGTCGAAGGTACAGTGGCGCGAGTAGCACGTGGCTTGGGACGGTGCGTTGGTGTGATGAGGTGGCAGCGTAACGGACGGGACGCTTTCGACGAAACCACTCTTAGGCAAAAAGAAAGAGAGAGAGAGAGTACTCTGCGTTAAAACGTTAAAAAAATAGAGGAAATGGAAAGCTGCGATCGATGGATAGCAAACGTGATTTTTCGTGCATGGTCCACGTCCGAAAAACCAGAATAGTACGTCGCGCGAACAAGAAATAGTATCAGAGTTCTAAAATATATTCTGCGAGTTTTCATGGTGGTGGTGCCGGTGATAGGGCTCGCCGTTGTCAAGGGCAACGGCACGACTGACGCCCTGGGGGGAATGTGCGTCCTGGGCCGACTTCTAAGGGAACTGTACCGACATATATGTCTGAAAGCGTCTGAGGAAAACCCAGGAAAAACCCCAGACAGCACAGTCGGCACCGGGATTCGAATCCGGGTACCTCCCAGTCTCGACGTGAGCGAGTTTTCATATAGAGCTACAGAGAAGGAGAAGTTTCCATTTTAATATCCAGGCCAATCAATCGAGGCGAATTTATTGCACTTCGACACAGATTTTGGGTCCTTTATGGTTTGCGCTTTAGAACAAAAAAAAAAAAAAAAACGACCCGCAAGACTTCCTTTTGAGGTTATCCTTTTTTTATCAATATCTGTGACTTCGATGGACTTGCGTGGCACTGAATAAGCACGAAGCCGCTTCCAAAACTTTCAGCACAACAAAGCCAATTTTCTCTTTACAAACTTTGGTGAGCACAAAAAGGATCATGTCTTTGCCACGGTGAGCAAGAGAAAAATTGGAAGACGTTAGCGCATTGTTATGCAAAGGCCATTAGCATCTCATTAACATAATTATGGTACGCGACGACAGGCTCGAGGCGATCCCGAACAACCGCACGCGTACACGCACACACAAACGCACCGAGGCGTCTCCGGATAATTTCGGGCAATTAAGCTGGCGAGGAGAAAATTAGGGCTTTGTCAAACGCCGACTTAATGAACTTTCCCAACGCCAAGAAGTTAGGAAGACTACGCGGGAATTGCCTTCTTCTTTAAGGCGCCTTCAAGTCAACCACTTCTGACAACGTACGGGACACGCTAAAACAGCAGACGCACACGCCACCGCGTGGGGAACGTTGGAACTTGGAGAAAGTCGAGATTGAGGGGTTAATTCCTTCGGGTTGGTCGGTGGCGTGTCTTCGGGGAGTCGTTAAAACAGAGCATGCGCGAGCAGAATGTAACACGTGTACGCCACCAGGGGGAACACCTAATGACGCAATATGGCAAGTGAAATAAAGCAACTTAGAGCGCGTAGTTGGTTTGTGACCCATTAAGTCCCATCTATTGTGCGACGAGACGCAGACGACCAGGCTGGAGAAAATGAGCAACCATTTCTTATTCCTTGCCAATCGCCTCCTCAAGCAATATATACGAGGGTGGTTCCATAAGTTTCCGGCCCGAGGTAGAAAATGCGCGCGAATTTGAAAATGCGATTAAGGACGCGTGGCGCCATCTGTTGGATGGCCGGAGCACCACCCTCAACCCTCTCCATGCTTTTGTCGGTTGGAGAGCGGCATTTCAAACAGCCAGGGTGCACACTTCAGTTAAAATGGAAAAAATCGAGTACCACCGGCTGTGATAAAATTCTTGACAACAGAGGGACTTTCGCCTAAAGATATTAAAGCGCGACTGGACAACGTGTACAGGGAAGCCTCTCCGTCGTACACAACGGTAAAAGACTGGGCTAAGCAGTTTCGACTGGGACGAGAGTCCATTGAAGATGATCCACACGATGGCCGCCCAGTGGAAGTGGTGACACAAGAAAATTTGTCTCCTGTCGAGGAGGAAGTATTGAGCTACAGGCGTCTGAAGGTGGAGGAAATCTCAGAAAGGCTGGGGCTTTCCAAAACAACCGTTTTTCGCATCATCGGCGAGGGCCTTCACATGAAAAAGGTCAGTGCGAGACGGGTGCCACGACTTCTCTCGTCAGTTCAAAAGCAACAGCGCGTCGTCTGTGCCAAAGAGTTTTTGGAGCTCTGTCAAGAGAACGAAAAAGAAATATTGACGTCAATTGTCACAGGGGATGAGACTATGGTGCTCTCCTATGATCCCCTTTCGAAAAAGGAGTCGATGGAATGGCGCAAACCAGGAGAAGCGCCCCCAAGAAAAGCCAAGGTCACACAATCCACAAAGAAGATCATGGCAACAATATTTTGAGATTGTCACGGGATCCTCCTCATCAACTTCAAACAGAGGAACACCACAGTGAATGCGACTTATTATGCTTCACTCCTGCACCAACTGCGAGACGCCATCAAGGAAAAGAGGCGCGGCAGGTCGAGTCGAGGTGTCCGGTTGCTCCAGGACAATGCCCCTGTCCACACGGCTTCTGTTCCCAAGGCTGCACTGAAGGAGTGCGGCTTCGAAGAAATCCACCACCCACCCTACAGTCCAGACTTGGCACCGAGTGACTACTTCCTGTTCTCAAACTTGAAGGGGGATCTCAGAGGACGGAGATTTCAAAACGATGGTGAGGTGCAAGAGGCAGTTTTCAAGCATTCTGCGGACAAAACTTCGGACTATTTTTTCAAGGGTATAAGAATGCTGGTTGAAAGGTGTCAAAAGTGCATCGAAGTTAAGGGTGACTATGTCGAAAAGTAATACACTTGTTTCGTCTCTATGACTATTAAAAGTTGGTCGGGCCGGAAACTTATGGAACCACCCTCGTATATGCGTATATGGATATATGCTGAAAGAAATGGGTTCGGGCGGCCGCGCAATGAAATAGGTACTAGAAAGAACGAGAGGCAGCCAACGAAGATATAGGAAGTAAGAAAGAGGGGGGAAAGTTATTTATTTAGATGCGAAAAGATAAGGGACACGTAGACGTTGCGACGGAAGCTCCGCCTTCGTCAGGACTGTGTCACCCCTTAGTCCCGACGAAGGCGGAGCTTCCGCCGCAACGTCGACATGTCCTTTAACTTTCCGCATGTAAATAAATCACATCCCCCCCTTTTTTCTTACATGTATCTCTGAATTGTGTCCTCCGTTGCCCTCCGCAACGTGGCCGCGGGGATTCCACGGCACACTTCCGTGATCCTCGCCTTAAGGGCGTCAGGTGTTGTCTCCTGGTCGTACACGCGATCCTTTAGATATCCCCACAGAAAGAAACCTAACGGCGTCAGGTCTGGGGACCTCGCAGGCCACGACACAGGTCCGTACCTTCCTATCCATCGGCTAGGAAATGCCCTGTCGAGATAGGCACGAGCTTGGCTAGAGCTGTGGGCGGGTGCGCCATCGTGCTGAAACCACAGCTTGCCAAACCGTGCCAGTGGAACGTTGGCGCAGAACTCTTCCGCGGGGCCCAATAGAATCTCATTGAGGTACCTCACCGCGGTCAGTGTCCCATCAAGGAAGACGGGGCCAATGAGAGCTCCGTCGCAGATACTGCACCACACGTTGAGCGACCACTTATACTGGTGGCGCGTCCTTCCAAGCCAATGCGGATTAGTAGCGCCCCAGTAATGAGCGTTATGCAAGTTCACCTGTGCGTCACGAGAGAAATTTGCCTCGTCAGTCCATATGACATTTCTTAGAAATTGGGCGTTCTCATCGACGATCTGCAAAAGTCAGTTGGCGTAGTTCAACCGGCTTTCAAAGTCCTTTTGTTCCAACCTTTGGTGAGGTTGTATGTGGTATGGATGGAGGCCTGCTTCTTTTACCACTCTAAACACCTTGGACAACGGGACGTTTGTCTGCCTGCTCGCCTCGCGGAGGCTAGCTTCAGGGTAGGCCTCAAGAAATGCCAAGATATTGATGCGAACATCGTCTGACAGCTCCGCTGGCCTACAACGCTCCTTGATGAACCTGTCATATTGCTTCAGCGCCTCGTATTGACGGACAATAGTCGATGGGTGTGGTCTTGTGCCAGGGTGCCACCTCTGAAATATCTTGACTGCCTTTTTCTCTTTGCCCCCTGCAGCACCTAGGGCAAGGACCATGTCCGCTTTCTGTTCGTTGGAGTAGGGCATTGTTTGTCCCTCAGATCGTTCAACAAAGAATGTCGGCACAGTGATAGCTCACAGCGTTTCTTCCTTTCTTATTGATTTAATAATCTCGCGCTCGTGGTTCAAGGTAAGCCGTGAGCAGATATCTTCCGCTTCCCGTGTTTTGTGTCGCTTCACGCCCAAAAAACAAAGAATCGAGAGATAAAGCGCCGCAGTGACCTCGCTGGTGTCCCCGCACCCGTGACAGATAACAGCATAGGCGGAACGGACGGCATCAATGCTTGTTCGTCAAACGGCCGTGAGAAAGCGCTGCAATCAAGCGCTCTTTTCGCGCGATGGAAACTGATTACGTCGTAGTTTCGGAACTGCGGGCCCTTTCTGCTGGCCAGGGAAAAAAAGTCTAGTATGAGCTAGAGAGTTGCAACACACCGCATTCGCTTTCTCATGTCAACGCCCACAACTTCACAGTTGACATCTCCGGTGTGATCCTCCTAATTAAAAAGTTAGAAAATTAAATTAATTAATCAGTTAATTGCGCGACAAAAAATACTATTAAATGCTCCAGGTCACTGCGTAACACTATGCACTTGGTTTCATTCTTCTGCGATGATTCATTATTTTTTAAAGGTGGGGCCAATCTTAAATGGAACACCCTGTATAGATACAACGTGGATCCATACAATGTTCCGATGCCATAAACGACTGGCTGCTGAGGCACATAGAGCATCGACCCATTTCTTCTGTTTGTGAGAAACATTTACAACCAACAAGTGATCCTCTTTTCGCTTCGCACACCACAATTAGCATGCACATCGAGCACCAGAGCTATACTTCGATACGAACTGAAACCTTACATTCTTACACACACCGTGCATATACGCGCGAATAAACTTCCGAAACACACACCTTACACAAATACAACCACTTTTAATCATTCCGAGCGACAAAACACGCACGTCACGCACGGGCAATGTCACGTGACCCTTCGCAAATGTAACCCTTTTCCGGGCCCCGCAAACCAAGGTGGCCAGAACTCCGTTTGTTTGCACGTCAGGGTTGCTCGGATGGTTCGAAGTAAAGGTTTTTAATAAGTTGTACCAACAGTCGCCAGGGGAACGCTACATACCGTTCGCGTACTTGAACCTCGTACACGACCGAACGAACGGTGCTCGAATTCAGAATGCGCTCAGGAAGAGGAGGAGGAGGAGGAAACAGAGATCGTCGGAGCGGCAAATTTAATTTAGAAAACGGAAGGGTTCTCTCCCACTCTTCCCCTCATATATCCAACCTGATAAGAGTGAGCGTACATGAATGGTTAGGTTTGTTTGCGAATAAATAGAGCTGATTGTGGTTCGCTAAGCACATGACGGTTACTAATGAAGGTGGACTGAACGAAGAAGTGCTTTCTTCCACGGTAAGTCTCACGTGAGTTTATTTGTGCCTCGCACTTGTGACTTGGTTCAAAGAACGCACCTGATTTCTATGATTTTCTCATGGTACTTGTATGTACTGTTCCCCGTGGCGACACTGTCACAGTGACATCGTGATGTCACAGTAAACAGACTGTAAAAAAAAAAAAATCGAATTTTGCGCACAAGCGACTGCTAAAGCTGTTGCCGGATATGTGCCGTAAAGTAGTTAATGCAAAAAAATTCTTCGGAGTGCACACTGCACAGCTCCCATAAGCGAAAACAGAGCCACTTACATAAAATGGGGGGAGGGATATATTTATTAGACCAAAGGAAAACAAAAAGGGCGGAAAGGTCAGACAAACGGGACGTCGGCTTGCTATTCCGCAAAGAAAAAAAGAAAGATAAACGAGAGAAGAATAAAATAAAATATAAAATAAATGAAAGAAGAATAAAACAAATGAAATGAAAAGAAAATAATTCAGAAATAAAGGATAAATGGACATTAAGCTGCGAAAACCCAGTCCGGAACTGTGCAGTGTGTACTCCAAACGGACTCTGTGCAGCATTTAGGGCGCATATGCCGGCAACAGAGTTAGCAGTCACTTTTGCAGTAAAATTACGGATATCTTCCTTACAGTGTAGGTAGAGCGGGTGGTCGTGGACAGATGAACCGAATCCCGCTGCGGCCAGTTTGCCACCTTTGCTAGAGTGAGATGGACGGAAGTATATTGTCGGGTGTGTGCAAGTCGGCAGGTGAGGACGCTCGTGTGGGAAAGTCAGCGCACAAGCTGACGGCCGACACCGACTATGTGGAAAGGAAAGGGAAATGCATCGGAGGGTCGAAATTGCGTTGGGTGTGAAGTGTGACGGATCGCTCAGTGAGGGGGCTAAAGCCTGAGATGAATCAAATGCCAAGGAATGCTGAAACACGGCACGAAAGAACAAACGTGTTTACCAAAGCAGAACTTTCTCAATCTTTACCGTTTCATCGACCGGAACAGTTTACTGACGTAATACACCTCTCCCTGTTTGTCAACAAATAACGTGTTAGTGTTCGACAGCGCCACCAATTTGGTAGAGTTGAACTACGCTCGAAGCTAGGGGCGAACTATGTCGCGCCCGAAAGCCACGGTCTTGAGGGTATTGTCCCTGAGGGTATTGTCCCCCCACGGTATTGAGGGTATTGTATTGAGGGTATGGTCCCTGAAAGAGATGCGACCTTGGGTCCGACTTTTCTTTCAATAGGAGGCAGTGAACAAGTGCCCTTTCGTTCAAGTCACCTTCCGATTTGTTTCGGTTTCAGTCTGTCTACCAACGTCATGATGACATTTCCCGGGTAGAGGTCTATTGCGCATAGCGTCGAAAGCTGCAAATGCGTCGGCGCACATTACCTGACCACATCGGTTTAAAAATACATAATGGCTTCCTCGAACATGGAAATAAGGCGTGTCGTCCCTCACCCCCCAGCGACAAGTGAGCACGAGGATTTGAAGAGAGCGTTACACCCGAATTCAGAAACGCTCCTCAAAGTACCCCTCAAGGATTCCTCGAAGACGACACCTTGTACGTCGAGGCGTTCTCTCATATTTTTGCATTTGCTCTCGCAAGAGCTTCGTCTTCTTCGCTCCTTATAGCATTTCATATCCTATTGCACCGGACGTGTGAAGCAACCCCTACAAGTGACCCATTTACTGTAATTAATCGCATACTCTTTGAGGAATTACTTCCAAGATTACCTTCGACATCATGCAGTTGTACCGTTAACTTGTTACTTTTGCAAGTAATTTTTAATGAGCTACCTTTAGATTTATTTTGCATGCGATTTGGGATTCATAGCGTCATACGTGGCGCCACCTACCAGTGCAATCGAAGCTTATTCACGTTGGCGCGTTGCGCCATCTATGGGACAAGGAAGACGCGGTGCAGTATTTCTTCCCTTTTAATGCGAACCGGCCTTTTTTTTTGCGTCGGTGAACCACCTTACGCACCTAACGTGCAATTCAATCAACCTCAAATCTGACTATTATCTGACTAATCTGGCTATTGTCATCATCCAAATATACAGGGTGTTTAATGAAAAATGCACTTGCCGCCTGCAAATGCACTTGTAAGTGCCGAAATCCCCGCAGTACACAATTTAGGTACAGAACAGATGCTACAACTTTTGATCACTGGAGGAAAATTATTAGCGTCGCATTATCCCCCAGGACCGATGTTTTCAGTGTAACGGGACACTCATTAGAAAATCGCTTCAGAGTTTGAGTTTAATTTGGAATTTTCTGGCGCAAAGATAAAATCGCTTGAAAGCGTCACCCCGTGAAAAACAGGGAACAAAAATGGCACGTCATCTCCGCACCGTCGCGCGCCTCCGTTAACGTGTCGTGACGTTTAATTTGGAGCCTGTCATTTCGTAACGTTTACCGGAAGAATTAAAAACGCAAATTGCTTCGCTCTTACAGCGGTATTAAGGTGGCGCCACTCTTGCGACTTCCCTTTCCTGTCTATCCAATAACCGGGTTTCCAAAGAGAATTTAATGGGGATTAGCGACAGGTGAAAAGTATTTTTGGGTGCTTTAATCTCTCGAACCGGGCTTTCGGAGTTCACACGCGAATTGCGCAGGATTATATTCAGAGAGGCGAGCAGCGCGCGGGGATTTTGGCGCAAAATAACTTGTTGACCTTCGAATTTTCTCTCTTCTTTTCCTCTTACTTTTTTTTTTTGTGTGTGTGTGTGTGTGTGTAAGAGCTGCTCGAACTGCCGAGACCTGAGAATACATTTGATCTGGAATGCTGGGTTGAAAAAAAAAAATGTATACGCAGAATTCTTTCTGCTGTCCCGTATAGTATGCGATTCTAGAGAGTAGACAGCGTTAGTAGAGCATTGATAACGTGGCTTCCCACGTACAGCTCGAAGCAGAGTTAACTTGAACGCGCCTCCGACATGCGGAGCGGGAAGAGAGCCACCCTGGCGGCGCTTACGAGAAATAAAGGAAAAGAGTGTTTCGACACTGTCCTAGTTGTGTTGCGAGGGTGTCCGCCTAGCCATGAGCTGTTGACTCGGCATCGCATTACCGTCAGCCGTTGTTATCATCGCGACGTTTGTTTTGGTTTTGCGGCGATTATGTAGAGCTGTATGCTGGCCGATATCAGAAGGATGCAAATGGTAATGCAATGCCGAGTCAACAGCTCATGGCAAGGCGGACACCCCCGCAGCACAAGTGGGACAGTCGAAACACTCTTCCCCTTCTATCTGCCTAAGTGCCGCCAGGGTGACTCTCTTCCATTGTTGTTTGGATTTAATCCACGTGTATTTTATCCGGTGGATTTTTTTGGATTTTGTCCACATCATTTAATCCGAATTTTTTAGAGATGTTGTCCAGATGCGATGTGAAAGACAATCTAAGGCCACGACTAAGGCCACGTTATCATTAACTGTCCACTAAAAAAAAAAAAAAAAAACTTCTGTCGCAAAAGACAATTACGTGCGTGGAGCAGATACCTCCCCTATACCGTGTTGCCGGTCGTTTTCTGTGGCGTTGCTCGCAGTCCGGAGACTATTTGAACAGGGGAGAGTGGACTTGTAGTGGATGAAATAAGTGATGTACTGCACACAGGCTACGGGCCTCGGCCCCTTCATTCAGTCGGCGCCGTCTTGCACGCAATGCTTCTACCTTCTTCATTTTGCATTGCGATGCTTCCCGAGTTGCGCACGTAACAAATCCGAAGAGTTCGCTTCGCAGTCATCAGGCTTCATTAGATCAACGCAATAACATCACGTCTGCCCGGTTGCTTCCCCTGTGTACATTACGCCAGTGCAGTGAAAGCACGCTTTACAGAAGACCGCCACGAACAGACTGGCAGACGGACACGTGCATCGCATGGCTTCACTCCCTATTCGTAGCATGCATTCTGCATCAATAGCGTTTCGAAATCTCTATTCGCTCTCAGAACGACTTCTGCTGCGAACATTCTCGTCAATATAGTAAAAGGGCAACGAAATGACCCTTTTTTTCGTAACTTTTTGCTTCGTGGCTGCGGCGTTATGTGCAACAAATGGCATTAGCTCTTGCGAAGGAACGACGACTGCGGCTGATCCACAAAGCTTCTAGAAAACCCTCCACACCTTCAAAGAGTGTGTAAGTGAACGAGGGAAGCCGACGTCGCTTCGTCGCGCTCGCGTGACCGGCGCCGTGGCAGTAGCAGACGAGTTTCCGGTAGCCAATGATAGCTTACAGCTGCTCTCCACGCAGGTGTCACGCCACGGAGGGTATGCTGACGTCACGTGAAAAGATCAGGCCGGGCCGATGGCTGGTTTCTCGAGGCGTTTGGGGGAATTTTGTTGCGCAATGACAGCACATCGCACAACGAGTCGTCTTAAATGTCCCGTTCCTTCCTCCTTTAAAGGGGGAACAATATGTACACGTTGCAGACTGCCAGGTTTTCCCGCAGAACCTACGATGAATTTCGGTATTTTCCCAGACGCAAGCGTCCGTGAAAGACCGGAACTTGAACAACAACATTGTGCAACCATGCTATATGTCAACATGTTTCGAGGAACGTCCGTCCAAAGACGAAATAGGCAACCCAGAGAAAAAAAAGACTAACGCATAGAAGCCGGATAAATCTCCCACCGAAATGATTACAAAAAATAAACCCTATAGAACGTAAAGCCTCACTGATTCCATCCGTGCATTTCGACGTTCTGCGCGTTGGAAGTATATCTTTCCCTCCTATTATACTAGCCCAAAATCACACAAACACATATTATCTGCCTTCCAGCTGAACACATGTCCACCTACGTACGACGGCGCCCCGATAGATTTAGACGTTGGCATGCGAAACGCGTCGCCTGTCCCGGCGCTACCTCTCGCTTCACCGAACTCGTTATATCGAAGAGTCGGAGCGTTGCACGTGGCCGTCCAAACGTAGCGCGAAAACGTGGCGAAAAGATCGTTATGCTCTGTTAGGACGCGTTTTTGGAAACCCCTTGGGCATTTTTTGCTTGCCAACGATATCTCGTGCGTTGGTAATGTGCTCTGAGAATGCCGAAACGCGGGAAAGTACGTGTATTGATACCAGGGATGGTTGTCGGGCGGTCGAAATGGCAGGACCGTTTATTATGCCTCATTATCGAACACGCTTTTTGGGTCGAACGGGAAAGTGATATTTCGAGAGTGTCGGACGAGATTGGAATGCTGTTTACAGGGTAAACTACAAACTCGGTTTGAAGGACATGTGGCGCCTAGGGGACTTGTTCGAATGCGCCGTTGGATGCGAGGCCTTTGCACGTTCACTCAACCCTATACGAAAACGTTGCCAAACGCTGCAAATGGCTCGACTCTTCGCTTACATTCTGAACACTATCAATTAGTGAGCGGGTCAATTAGCGGGTCTGTCTCCATCGGAGAGGTCTCCGAGTCCTGGGCGTAGAATTTACTTTGGAAACTTTTAGTTTAATTAACAAGATTTATTTTGTTAACCAGTAACCAGTCTAATTATTAACCAATTAATTGTAATTAATTGTCTAATTAATTGTAACCAGTCTAATTATTAATTAACAAGATTCATTTTGTTAATTAATAATTAGACTGGTTACATTAATATAATTATTTTAACCCTGCTCCAAACCGTATCGTCAAAATGAAAAGCCACAAACTATCCGAAAGACGTCAAAAATTGCGCAGTACTATGGTCATATTTGACTAAATCGTCATGCCCAGAATATGTCTTTGTGCCGATAAATGTCCCTAATACAGCTTGAAGTTTGTGCGTTCATATGCGTACTGCTGACGCAAAACGTTACATAACGCACATGACGTTTGCAGCAAAGCTCAACACATATTGTATTGAATGTTCCTCGTTACGCACTGTACATACAAGAAAGCATCCTGCACATATTTTTCACACGTTGTGTGCTGTTCTTCAACGGAGGTTCCGTCGTATAGCATATGTGTGTTTTTTCATAAGTACATTGTGCAATAAACACTTCTGTGCAGTAACAAAAATAAATAAACACTTTCTTCCGCATGGTGACCCAAGTTCATACCACCTGTGCTGTCTGCGTGTCTTCTCGAAGTTTTACCTCAGATGCTCCAAGGCAAAGGCAACCCACGAGGCATCACCTCAACCCCTCGAGCAGCAGGTCACTGTATCGGAAGGCAGACTTGCCGGCACAGAGACGTAACGAACCAAGAGGAATTCCTTAATAATTACATCAATCCTTTGAACTTCATCTCACAACCCCTATGGCGCTGGACTTTAGACATCGCCACTTGGATATGTCCATTGTTCTTTCTCGTTCCAGCTGTCAGTAGTGACCACATGAACGCTTTCACCATTTTACCCCTGTCCAAGAACTTTTACTTACCTTTACGATGGGTCGGTGAACTCTGCAAGTACAGACGCATGTCTTCCATGTTTGCGTCCAACGGAAGAACAGCACATACGTCTACACCCGCGACAGCACTGCACTAAAGAACACAATTTCAAAACAGGAAAGCAGCGAAACAACGACGCAAGCGTATGCGCTGGACGTTTATACAAAATAGTTTTGTTACGAACGAAAACGAACGCTTCGTGTTCGTCCGGCAACTCAGCACGCTAACCACGCTAACAGATTCAAAATGGCTGCCGCGCGCCAAAGAAGCAGACAGTTCCGGAACCGCTTCGCGACGCACAAGCACGATGTACCGCTCAGCTCACTTTTATAATTACGTTTTTGGTAGTCAATTCGTAAATTACTTGTGAGTTTGTACGTCGAGTGTGAAATCGCGCACACATCCACCGAGCACCTTACCTGTCGTCTGCATTGTACCAGATTGACGCGCGAACAGCGCCGGTACTTATATTGCTGGACAAATGGCATACTTACGTTAAAAGCGCATAGCATCGCATATGCAACCGAGGGATGCACGCAACACTTCAGTTCCACAGTAGAAAATGTCACCCACGCCAAAACATAACGCTTCAGTATCTCAACATGTTTATTACTCTTAAAACACATACAATTTAGATATTAAAAAGGCATACAACTGGCTTTGGATGAGATCAAAGCTGTTGTTTATAGCACTTTTTCTGCTCACCGAGCAGCTATTTTTTCATGACTAGGTGCAGAGGCTCCTAAACATTCCAAAATGGTAAGACAATATGAACACTCAGTCCCATCTGAAGCTAACTGCCAATATCAGTCATTCAGTCCCAACACACTTATTCCCTGTGGTGGAACCCTGAAGGCGACATGAAGAGTAGCAGTGTCAGCGACCTACTGAGGGTTCCGTAATTCTTTCCTAAGTATTACAATCACCTCTTGCATTTCACTTGCTTCACGCAACCATACATTAGCTCCCTTTATAGTTACTGGCCCAGAGTATTCTTCATAGCAATAAATTAGTGTACATTTACGAATACAACTATGGAGCTAGACAGTAGCATGGAAGCTGTTTTTCTTCAACTGCTTCCTTTTCAATCCGTTTTACTTAAGTGCAAAGGCTTCACACCAGTGTGTCTTAACAGCTTGGTAGGCCACTAGTTTTGAATACTGCCTAACATCAGCCAGCAATGGGAAATCCCCCATGCATGCTCCAGTTTCAAATTCGAAGAGGTTTGGCTCGCCATTTTCTCCATTAACGGGATCACTTTCACCGGTGATTTAGTTGTCCACATGAAATTCATCCTAATGAACAATGGTCAGTGCACCCAGCAGTAGCCCCAGGTAACCTGTTTAGAGTGGGCAGACAGGCTGATGGGATATGAAAGCAGGTCAGCTTTTATAAAACCCCATGAATTATGCGATTACAACAATACCTTCTTGAAATATGGGAACAAGCTCGCAAGAAGTGCGCTGATTATCTAAAAACATTAGCGATTAGTGAACGTAAAGAGGCTACTCTGCGGGCTGAGAAGTTGATGATGGCAGACATTTTGAGGAGGACAACCTCTCATCGGAGAGTCACTAAGTGCACCTTATTTTCACCTTCAGATATGCTTTTGCAATGACCGTGCACCTGCATCGGTACACAAACAGTAGATAAGATAATCTTAAAGTATCAGTTAATACTTATGCGTACTACAAAGAAGTTGATGTGCCCATCTCTGAAGGAATTATTGCTCAAGATGAACTAGCGATCACTCAACCTTTGCATGCAGGTTGAAGAATCTGTGGACAACAATGGAAGCTTAGAATGCTTTTCTTTCAAAGTTTATGCTCTAGCTTAGTTGTGTACTCATCTGCTGTGGTCACAATTCCAGGAAACAGTTTAGAAAAGTTGAGAACGAAAGGTTCGAATATCATTAAATTCCCTTAACTTTCTTCAAGTACTTCCGTATAGTAGTTCTGTCATTCCTAACTTTCTTGCATGCCACTCACTGCTTACCTTGAAATTTTATTTTCACTAATTTGTAATCTAGTAAACTATAACAGCTTTTTAACTCACAGTCACTCAGAAATATTGATCTCCCAATAACACATACACATCAAGACATATGAATGTATTGTCACATAGTGGCAGTACTACTCCCTCAGCGGAGCTCCATCTCATGTGGGTCGCAACTGCTTATTAACAACTGAAATAAAACTTTGTATGCAGGTACTAAAATATTCTAAATATTACTAAAAGAACAAAATTTAAAATCAACAAAAACTTGTCATCACCGTACCAGCAATAACAGTGATGAACAACAGATTTCAGCATGACATCAGATCTGTACATGAAGTGCAGTTTATGGCTGACAAACTTTATGAAACGTTATGTAAAAGAGCTAAAACTCTGCCTATCACAAGACTTGTAAAATGAGTTATACAAAGAATGTGCAAGTACACCAATGACGTCTTTCATCCTAACTATTCTTTTGTTTGATAGTGTTAAAATGGGGCAGTTTGTATCGGATAGTCATAGTGAAGTTCAGGCAGCCAAAGACAGGACGACAGACAGCAGATGTGTGACACCCCTGTCACATGGCAAATTGAATGTCATTCCCGGTGAATGACATTCGCACTGAATGACAGAATGACATTCGTTTCGTGTCACACGGTGAAATCAATGGCGACACATGCGAATCAGTTCGGGGAACTCATTCGCTTTTCCCTATCGCACCGACAGCGTACCCTCGCAGTAGAGAGGTAGCAAAAACAACTACGATAAACCGTTCGAAGAAATGAAAGATGAATGAAAAGTTGTAGCCCAATATTTTATCATGAATTTGATAACTTTTGACATGAAGGACTGTTTTTCGTAGAACTACCCTCGTTCCCAGACGCCACGTTGCCAAGCGTGATGCAGATAGGCTTCTTAGTTGTCTTTGCTTGTGGTACTTAGCCAATTAAGTGTCTTTGAAAAGGCAACTATATTTTGTGAAATAATCTAATGTTTCGCCAGTTTCGAGCAAAAGAAATACAGGTATAACTAATGTACCTGTATAATGCTTTACATGTTTGACCCTGGTGTCCTAATTATCGACACCAACAGCATTTGTGAATGACATTCTGTCACTTCATGCAGCTCGATGTAAGACAAATGAATGAACATTCGATGCAATTGTCATTCACTGGGAATGCCATTCGGTTTGATGTGTGGCAGGGTACAAGCAGATGTGTCATGTTGTCTGCTGTCCTGTCTTTGGCTGCTTCAACTCCATTATGACTATAGGGTACAAGTTTGTCAAAAAATGGGGATATCCCCCATTGCACCACACACGGTGTTACAATTTATTTTATTTTTTGAGCACCAACCAACTCAGTGTCTAGGAACCTCCAGAATCCTCCTCGTTCATCATGAAAAAATTTGATCGAGCAACGTGAATTAGCATACTACGTTAATCTCACCTCTCTGGTGAAAGCAACATGTTTTGCAGGCCATTGTTGAAAGATGCTATACTGACTGGTCTTGGCTTGGCTTCTACGGAAGCTACGGCTCTCGGGCTCGACAATGTACAGCGCCAACTGGGGGTTGTTGCTATTGGCACGCACGGCACTGAAAACGTGCGCGTGCCGCAGAAACACGCAACATGTGTGGCACCAGAATGATGCAAAGTGAAGTGTCAGAGGGAAGAGTCAGTGTGGAGCTACTTGGAGAGGAAAGGCCTGTAAGACTCTTCCAATGCCTCGTGCTGGACCCTGGTGGAAAAGCAGACGTGCTCCTGGCCGTAAGCACTCCGGGTGGCGAAGGAATTTGAAGAGCACGACGCCCTGCTCGCCAGCCACTAAACTTGGTGGTCGTCCCCTGATTCCAACAACTACGGCCATCTGCTGTACATTTCCTGCATGCAGACACGAGCTTTCAGCTTCATAGAGCACTACCTCGATGACACAACAGCCTACCAAAAACGAATGTATATCTTAAAAATTCTTACAAACTACATCATCAGTGTTTTACTTATTTATGATTAGGGCCTTACTTTTTAGGGTTAAACCCGTATCCGCCCGATATTTATCCCCCCCGAACAAAATCGGTAAAATTCGGGTTTAGCCCGAATCTACCCGAAAACATCCGGGTCGCGTGGCACAATCATAAGCGTGCATTAAAATAAAGTTTGATAACATTGCTAAACATTAGTTCCATGTTAAGACAAATTTTTATTAAACAAAAAAAAAAATCACCCGAATGCACCCGAATTCCTGACGACAGAATATGCCGTAACGGGATTTAATCCGAATACACCCGAATTTTCAAATGAAAAATATCACCCGATATTTACCCCCCGAATTTGGCCAAAAATAAAACCCGAAAAAGTCAGGCCCTATTTGGAACAAGTGCCATAGAAGAGCGGTGAATTCAAATAGTTTTCAACAAGCGATCCAACAAAGGTGAAAAAAAGATAACACTGAAGCACTAAAGAATACGATATCAGTCATTCACTATGGTAAGATAAGATGAGACAGCCACACTAAAAGAGGATGGGGAGGCACATGCAGCTACTGCATTCGGTAAAACGTTTCAGTGATTCAGCGGCATCCAGTGATGCCAAGGAAAAAAAACGGACACTTTAAACAATATGTTCAGAATCCATGTACGTGTACTACGTGTGCTTGAGCTGTGATTTGCTAAACGACAGTCATGCACTCTTGTACTTAGAGCCTGAAGTTTTAGGGTTTAACCCGATTCTTCCCCGAATTGAAGGTTGCCTCTTTAGGGTGAAACCAGATTCTTACCCGGCAAATTGCCCTCACTGAGAAGTCCGTAGGAATGCACAGTAACTTGTTTGGCAGCAAATGCAGTTGCATCACCGTTTGTACCAAACCAGTACAGTTAGTTTGAATAACTGAGCCCGATTTCTCACCGAATTTAGCGTACTGGAAGTTTTCCCACCCGAATTCGCATGAATTTAGAGCACACGTTTATTTACCCGATTTTTACCCTCCGAATTTAGAAAAAAATATTTCCCGAAAACTTCAGGCTCTACTTGTACTCTATCGTACTCTTGTAGATAAAGGGTCAAAATCATAATGTTTTCTGTCTCCACCTCCATATGTTCCTTTACACATGTTACTGCAAACAACCCCATCTATATTTTAAGATTGTAATTACCAGCTTGCACCATAGCTTGAAAGCCAATGTTCAGTTGCAAAGGATGGCTCAGTAGGCGAATTCGGGCTCTGAAGAGTCGAGATGCCGTTGGTCGAGACTCTTGCCGACAGAGAACAGTGCCCCGTCGCAACAAGCCAGGAGGAGCGTCACCAATATCCAGTGCTAGTGTGGCACTCTCTCCCGCGCGCACTAAACGACATGGAACCCTGTTGCGTTGGACAGATAAAACCTGGACAACAACAAAACATGTTTTTTTTTTAATTATGGGAAGCTGCTGCAGATGTCGTTACATAATTTCAATCGTATCTATGTCTTCATATTCTCTTTGTGTGGTCTACTGTACAAACGAAAAGGAAGTTATTGGCATGCAAGAACAATCATCATTGTAACGTTGAAAAAGGAAGAAGAATGAATAGAGCCTGAATTTTTCGGGAAATATTTTTTTCTAAATTCGGGGAGTAAAAATCGGGTAAATAAACATGCGCTCTAAATTCATGCGAATTCGGGTGGAAAAACTTTCAGTACACTAAATTCAGGGTGAAATCGGGCTCAGTTACTCAAAACTAACTGAACTTGTTTGGTACAAATGGTGATTTGACTGTGTTTACTGCCAAACTAGTTAGCATGCATTCCTACAGACGCCTCAGTGAGGGCAATTTGCCAGGTAAAAATCGTGTTTCACCCTAAAGAGGCAACCTTCAATTCGGGGTGCAAATTCGGCAAAAAATCGGGTTAAACCCTAAAATTTCAGGCTCTAAGAATGAACTCGTGGTGGCTAACAGAATAAATGAACGTCCATCATTCACACATAAGCGGCGTTGTTTCTACCTCAAAGTTTGTACAGATGTTTTGTTTAATGTGCACATTTCTCGTAAAATAGTTAACGCGAGAAAATTATAGGTCCGAAGTAACACAAGGTAAGCCTTACCCTGATTGGATAGAAGGCCCCGTCATGTGCAGGGCCGGCTAAGAGATTATCGTCTTCACGCAGCACACCTCGAGTGAGCAAACCACCGGCTACAGGCCCCACGTCGGGTACTTGAAAGGTCTCGTCAATCTGTTCAAAAGAAATCGCTGCTTCGTTATTGGGTCGTCTCTGATGGTAAGGCTTCTGAGCACATGCTGTCCGATATGAGCTAGTCATCAGTAGCGAACGAGAGTTGTTGACCGATCCAGGCTCAAAGAATCCAGTAACAGATTCTTGCCTTTTCTGGCTATAACAGTTCTGACGCTGAATAACTTCAATGAGGCTCCTCACCTGAAACTCTGGGTCTAACTGCATCAAGTAATCACGCTCTTTGGGAGTGTGCCCAGGAGGAAGCACGTTGAGGAACGTGTAGAGCAGGTTGAGTCCATCTCCGTGTACGCACGATACGAGGAATACCGGAACCACGTTCTCCGACACCATGCTGGAGGCTGCTGTTAAGGCGTCATCTTCGTTCAACACTTCCATCGGAACCTGAGAGTATTAGAAAACGACATGACAAGATTACCACGTTGCTGCTAACACGCACTACATAGGCTTTAAAATATAGCTAAGCTTGATTTTAATAATCAGTCACTGTGGGAACAGTCACAAAATGTCTCGCTTTTGTGCCACAAAGTTATGCAAATTTTACTGATGTTCAACATTAAAACAGAGACACATCCGACTGTGCAGCATGATCATGGACATCGCGGACCTCTTGCACTTGCAGGAATGCAAGATACAGTGCACAGTGTGCAATACCTCGAGCCTGCACACACCTCACGGGTAGGGCCTGACTTTTTCGGGTTTTATTTTTGGCCAAATTCGGGGGGTAAATATCGGGTGATATTTTTCATTCAAAAATTCGGGTGGATTCGGGTTAAATCCCGTTACGGCATATTCTGTCATCAGGAATTCGGGTATATTCGGGTGATTTTTTTTTTGTTTAATAAAAATTTGTCTTAACATGGAACTAATGTTTAGCAATGTTATCAAACTTTATTTTAACGCATGCTTATGAGTGTGCCACGCGACCCGGATGTTTTCGGGTAGATTCGGGTTAAACCCGAATTTTACAGATTTCGTTCGGGGGGTAAATATCGGGCGGATACGGGTTTAACCCTAAAAAGTCAGGCCCTACTCACGGGTAGTCATCAGGGTCACCGCAAAAGATGGGGATAACTAACATGATGCACTTCACTTATTGCAAGCAACATGATTGCAAACTACCACATTTTACGAATGTATCCAGCACACAACCACCTCATTTCACTTCAGGAAGAAACGGGACCAGCTAATTGGTACATTCATTAAGCATTTCAAAGCAATAAAACTATCAGTGCTGAGTAAACTCAGGAATGACACAAAACACTTGGGATGTAAACTGCATATCAAAAGCATGGAAATTCTGTATCAAGACATGGAGACGGGGCTAATAAGAGGCCAAAAACGCTGAGAGAATTAGAAGAAAAATTTGGAGGTAAACCTTCCTAGATTGCTCAGAGGAGAGTTCTTTTCCTCCTTTATATTTCAATAAAGGAAGCAGGTAAATAATTGTAAGTGAGGAAGGGAGTTGCCTCAGGACAGAAGCCGCCAGGGTCATGCCGGCTTCAGCCGCCGGTCAGCCGGCTTCTGTCCTGAGGCAACTCCCTTCCTACATTCTACCGGTTCGCTGGATTTCTACCCATCTATATTGTAAGTGAGGGTTCTTTCTGGAAAGGAAGGGGAAACCTTGACTGTTTATAGTGACTGAAATTACAGTGGTTTAGAGCATTTTAGCAGTACCTCGCAATTTTCTCAACGTGCACACACCGAATACAAAACTTTCCACAGTACGAAGTGGAAGGAGCTCAAAGTACGCCAACATTTCCCTCGATACGAAGCGTCACACAGCGTGCCACAGTTCTTGGAACCTACCAGTACGAAAGCCCTGGTCTTCCAAAGTTAGAGAGCCCGGCCGTGCCGATAGAAGATCAGCGAGCAAAGAGGAAAGTGGTTTACCTTCTTGCAAGTGGGCCCCTTGAGAAATGTGTAGAGCTGAGTCAAGGTGCGAGCCAAGACTGCCGTGGTGACAGTGTCCACTTTGTTCACAACCACAGCTAGCGGCACCTGCAGGGCGAGTGCGAGCGCCAGATGATCTCGTCCAGTGCCCGTCATGCCACTTGCAGCATTCACAACCAGCATTACAAAGTGTGGGGAGTGCCCTGCAATACACGGCACGCGTTAATAGGGTGTTATTGGTTTCACATCAGTCAGGTTCCATGGCTTTCCGATAAAACTAAAAAAATAAAATAAAAACAATTAATGAAGGCGGAAGGCACAAGTGCTTCGAGATTACACTAAGGAGAAGCTCTGAACAAGATGAGGAAGGTGTTCGTATATTTCCCGCATGGGTGGAAGCGTACTACTTCGCTAACGTAATGCTGTTACAAGTCTTCACGTGAGAAACATCAACGACATGCACGGATTTTGCTTTTGTTTCTGTGCCAAAGTTTCGTTACGTTCGGCAGTGGTGTAGCCAAAGGGGTTTTGGGGGGTTCAATCCCCCCCCCAAAATCGTACCTTTGGTAGTGCATTTGGGAGAGGGAAACGAGGGGGCCGTCTTCTAACCCATGTAAAGCCACTATAGAACCCCTCCCAAAATATTTTTCTTGCTATGCCGCTGATGTTTGCCGATTCATCGACCATTCTGCTTACTTTTACTCCCGATACCTTTCTTTTCAGAACTACCACTTGCTTCTCGAACATCTCATTGAGGTGCTTGGCGCAAAATTGCTTGGCGCCGGGTGCTGTTTTTGCTGCCAGTCAGTGCCCCCGGAAACTCGAGCTCCCGGTCTCCAGCAGATTTCATAATGCGACCCACTGTCGCACCACATGGCTAGCTCACCAGCGAGCGTATTCAGCGAACGCGTGAACACGCACGACAAACGCGGCAAGGCCAGAAGCCATGTGACTCCTTACCCTCTCGGCCCCTGTGTCGTCTTCTTCCGTCGGTGGTTCCTCCCTCTCCCCCCCCACTACTGCAGTCGTCGTGTGTCGTGGTTCTGTGTCCCACAACAAAAAGCCCCCCCCCCCCCCGATTTGGGGAGAAATCAGGCTTTACCCAAGTCACTAAATGTGCGAATCTTGGTATAAATTCAGGGAAGAATCAGGTAAAATCCAAAAAACTCAGACCCTAGTAGGTAATGCATAATGAACTCGCACCGGAAACGATAATCTCAGTACCCAGTAGCGTCTCGATAATTCGACCCCCGTTAATTCGGAAATTCAGATAATTCTGACTGCTTGTGTGGTCCTGACAGATGCCTATATTTAGAGCCTGAAGTTTTCGGGAAATATTTTTTTCTAAATTCGGGGAGTAAAAATCGGGTATATAAACGTGCGCTCTAAATTCATGCGAATTCGGGTGAAAAAAACTTCCACTACGCTAAATTTGGGGTGAAATCAGGCTCAATTGCCCAAAGTAACTGAACTGGTTCGCTACAAAGGGTGATGTAACTGTGTCTGCTGCCAAACAAGTTCAAAAGCGTTCCTACGGACGTCTCAGTGAGGGCAATCTGCCGGGTAGAAATCGGGTTTCACCCTAAAGAGGCAACCTTCAATCTAGGGTGCAAAACACGTTTATTTACCCAATTTTACCACCCAAATTTATACGAAGGCAGAAAAAATAGGCGATGTCAAGTTGCCGGTGGTGAGTAAATCAAAGAGTGATATTAAACGGTAGGAACAACTTATTTATTTACACATGGTAAACAAGACTTTCGTGCACGAGACTGCACTTCTTCAGGTTACAAAAATATAAACCTGGTACAGGCACATATATACAGTTGAAGGGGCAGTTCTGGCATGAGAGGGTAACAGGTTGATGGAAAGGATGCAAACACAGATAAAAATCAAAAGAACATAGATACAAACGAACGAAACATTACGAAACATTATGAAACATAACGCGAGCCCAAGGGCCCAAGCCCTTGGGCTCGCGTTATGTTTCGCTTCCGATACCCCTGCTTTTGTATTTATGTTCTTTTGATTTTTATCTGTGTTTGCATCCTTTCCATCAACCTGTTACCCTCTCATGCCAGAACTCCCCCTTCAACTGTATATATGTGCCTGTACCATGTTTATATTTTTGTAACCTGAAGAAGTGCAGTCTCGTGCACGAAAGTCTTGTTTACCATGTGTAAATAAATAAGTTGTTCCTACCGTTTAATATCACCCAAATTTAGATAAAAAAATTTCCCGAAAACTTCTGGCTCTAATCACAGTTGACAATGGTGTTGCTGTTGTTGCTGGCAGCTTGACCGAAGATGAAATTGTGGACGATATCCTTGCAACCGCTGAGGAGACCATCGCCGGACGACGAATGTGAGCGGTCACTGCTGCGGCAGAGTTGCTGTTTCGGACGATTTCTGCCTGAACACTTCTGCTGGTGCAAGTGTGGTGGGGCACCTAACTGCGCTCCAAAAGCTTCTTCTAATGGCGCAAACGAGCTTGCAAAAGCAAACTACTCTGACAGTTTCTTCATAAATAAAAGCGTCTTCATAACGGCAGGTACACCTTTTGTTATGTGGTGCATTCAATAATTCGACACTCGGATAATTCGGACAATTTCCTGGGTCCTGTGAGATCCAAATCAACTGGGATCATGAAGTACTGCTTCAGTACTTCATGATCCCAGTTATATTGGTTTTTACTGTATTTCTGGGTTTTACTGTATGCGAAAGCAAACCAGAGGTCGTGAGTGGACCACGGTTCCGGCTTCACATCTTTGAAACGTAAACCAGAATCACAACACCATACCTGTAAGTCCAAACACAGTGGTCCGCAGATATTTTTGATGGCCCGCTAAGTCAATGAAAGTGATCAGTTTGGTCGAGATGTCGCACATTTCTTCGGTTGTTCGACAATGGCGATACGTCACTGGCTGTCCCTGGGAGCTGAAACCCAGGATCTCGCGACTGATGCTAGATGTGTGGCCCGTTTGAATTTCATGAAGATGCCTGCAAGCAAACGAAAGAAGTTCAGGATGAGATAAAAACCTGCCTTACTGTTGGGACAACAGCAAACCTTAACAAAGTGATCGTCAAGCTCATATTTGTTGCAACGCATTCCCTGAGAAGGGAAATCTCAAGAGTGATGTTCCTAAGAGCAAAAGTGTGACACACTAATTTGCTGTTCATACGGCATTTATGTCGACGGCGTTACCAGCTTTATACTGTTTTTCGGAAACATGTAAGATTGCCATTCCTATTAAATAATTCTCCTGCGCATACCCATGAATGGGATAGCCGAAGAGAACATGTACCGTAAAAGTGGTTAATTTCGCGGTCTTAATAATTCACGAATTCGTGTGAAAGTTTACGGAAGCGGATATCGTGGGATCGGGGTTCATGACATTACAGACGGTAAACGACGAGAATTAGCCAACCCCTACATGCTAGCCACTACATGCCGACTGGCTTACAGAGGCTTACCGTGAACTCCAATCCCGTAACAATGACATACATGCTGGTTTTGTGAAAGCAGGTATCTGCAATGCCAAGTGATACAGCGTTTCACAAGAACAAATTTGTGAGAATAAAGGTTGCCAAGTAAGTCGACTTCTCTTTGTGGAGATCATATCGTCGCGAATGCCACAGCCCATACTTCGTCATCCTCGCTACTCATATTTCGCAGAACCTTAATTTCGCGAAAAAAATTTCGACCTCAAAATTTCCGCGAAAATTTCTACTTTTACAGTAGTCTCATCGAAAGAAAGGAGAAATGTTCTGCCAGACCAAAAATAAGTTCAATACTACTGATGACACTGGGCTGCTATTTTATTCTTACATGCAATCACACCTTAGCACACAACCATTCTGTAGCTGAAATCATTCATGTTTCTTCGTTACGCCCTTCACAGCTCCTTTAGAACTTGACTAAGGGCACTGTGAACATGTAATGTGCAAATGCTCTACTTGGGTGCTGCAATGCTGACCTGAAGAGGTTTAACCGTGCACTGCCTCGCCCGTTGTCAAGCTCTCCTTGTGTGAGCACTCCCAAGACAGTGCTCTTTCCGACATCGACGCTGCCAAGAACTGCCACACGAATTTCTATCGTCTGCTGGTCCTCCGGCACTTTGCGCACTAACACCTGAAATGATATGCGCTTTTAACGATGCAGCATAGTCTGCCAGTCTACAATGCTACAATTATTTCTATGGTCTTAATTATCCGTATAACATGCAGACAACACTTGCTACATTTTCATTTGACACGAGAAATGCAATGAAACTGTAAAGGCTGCAAAACCAGGGTGACCACGATTCATAGAGGAAAGTTGCGGGATATTTCCAAGTTTTCAAAAAGCTGGATACCGTAACTTCAGGAACACTGTTACTTGCTCTGGATCAAAAGAATTACCATAGGTACAATTTTAGGTAAATGCCACGATCAGGGCTATGTCGAAGCAAAACAAACAGGACACTTTGTACATGTGTGATATTTTTACATACGAGAGACAGAGAAAGAAAATTAAGTTTTCTGGTTGACAGAAACACTTCCGAATGTAAACAATTAGTGTAATTAAACAAGCAGAAGAGTACACTTATTCATAGGGCCTGACTTTTTCGGGTTTTATTTTTGGCCAAATTCGGGGGGTAAATATCGGGTGATATTTTTCATTCGAAAATTCGGGTGTATTCGGGTTAAATCCTGTTATGGCATATTCTGTCGCCAGGAATTCGGGTGTATTCGGGTGATTTTTTTTTTGTTTAATAAAAATTTGTCTTAGCGTGGAACTAATGTTTAGCAATGTTATCAAACTTTATTTTAATGCACGTTTATGAGTGTGCCACGTGACCCGGATGTTTTCGGGTAGATTCGGGTTAAACCCAAATTTTACAGACTTCGTTCGGGGGTAAATATCGGGCGGATACGGGTTTAACCCTAAAAAGTCAGGCCCTACTTATTCAGTCGAACTACGTGAAATGCAGGCGACTTTAAGAGCACCGAGGGTTTTACCCTTTGAACTATGAGTTACCAACCAGCCCAACTTTTAGCCCTTTTTTAAGAGCTGCACTAGCAAGACAGTGGGATTCGAACAGAGAGAACATGAGGCGTCTTACATAGCTGCAAACAATGGCCTTCGGTGTTAGTATGTGTAGCATCATATCTCAAACTGCGTATTTTTCTACCACTTAACATAGCCTGAAACAAAAAGCAGCACAGACAAAAGTATAAGAGTGAGAGGGCACGGAAACATACTTCGGCTGCTTTGCGCTCTGGCACTTCGTCCTCGCGGCTGACTGTCCTCTCCCGAAGGACAGTCAGTGTGGCTCCGAGCTTATCCGCCATACTATACAGGGTGTTGAGGGAAGCCTGGAGCTCATGCTGCGTGAGGCCCACGAGAAGGCCGCCATCTTCGACGCCAATCTTGTAGATTGCTTCGCCCTGCCCTGCAAGCACAAGGAACGGCACATTCCCAAATCATACACCGACACCAGAACTGACATAGTTTCGCTCACTCTACGCGCAGCAATGCTGAGAAAGCATCCTCCCATGACACGGGACACACATTTTCTTTATGCAGTGAGGCATTGCGTTTTAGGGTTCCTCTCAGACAAGTAAGACAGGGTGTCAACCAATCTGCGGGCTGAAAATTCTGTGACTTTCCCAGGTTCCCACATTCCCTGATGAAAACAAAAACGAACTTGGTGCCTGCTGCTATGTTTTGATACACATCCCTATTTAAAAAGATCATTTATTGAGTAGTCGTGAAGCTGCCCAATTTTCCTGCCTCTGAGCTTGTCGAATTGACTAATGGGAAGCCGAATTATGGGGAGCGCTCTGTGGTGCGCGCTGCTTCTGAAACCAATTTTTAAACCCGGGAAAAAACAAAACCGCATATCAACCTCGAACCACTTCAATTGAGTCTTTTTCAACATGTACTACAACTTCCTCATTGACATCTAAGAGCTAAAGCCGATAATAAAAAAGTTGGAAAATTAATTACCGCTAATCAAGTGACAAGGGGCGATGAAAAAATATTTTTCGATAGACCACACAACTGCTAAGCACGTACAGTTGGTTCCGTTTGTGTAGGGCACTCAATTTTTTCTTTAGCCCCTGGCCCTTTTTCGGTGCTAGTGCATCAACCTAGTGACGCCCAAGAAGGCAAGTCTCGAGACTTCGATGGGGCGTTGGAAGTTCATTTGAGCAACACTGACTAGTTCATTTGCCATATGAAGATGCTACACAAAAAATATGTTTCACTTTCAGATGACGCGTTACTGCTATAATCTAGGCATATCGTTTTATTTTTATTTTTTGTTTGTCGCAATTTAAAACACATCCTGGGGGGGGGGGGGGGGAGGATTCGAGCGGTCTGCCTGTCTAGATTGGCGGCATGTTGCTCGGGAAAGGAATGAAAGGGGGTCCCCTGCTGCTCGAAAAACAGAAATAAATGCATAAAAAACGCAACTAAGAGATCTTGTGTCATTTTTAGTGGCTACCTATAATTTTGTAGCACATTAGAACCTCGAACCCGTTCCGAACCGGTTTACGGCCTCTGAACCGGTTACTCGAACCGATATTTGTGAACTCCGGAGCTGAACAGGAACCAAGCCTTTATGGCCGAACCCGAACCAAACCGAAAGACGTTTCGGTTCGACGCTCTGCACAAAATATCACGGAGAAAGAAAAAAAAATTAAATAGCTTAAAAACACATAAAAGAACTAGGATGACTAGAAACTAGAGCGGATGAATTCTCGCATGCCACGTACACAAGAGCTGAGTAGCATTCTTCACAAAAAGCAGCTTCAGCTTGAATGCCTCATTAGAAAAAGCTGCTGATAAACGTGCCACTTTTATTGCAGCTGAAACCTTTGTCAAGGAATGCTTTATGAACAATGCCTTCAGAATGTCCTGAAGCTCAAGTATACTCGTTCAATAGCTGGCAGCAGCGTGAGCAGGGAAACATTGCCGGATAAATTTGCGCAACACCATCCCACAGGGTAGGGAATTTGCGACAACCGAAAGTCCTAACATACAGGGTGTTACCCTATAAAAGTCTACCCGCTCCGGCATGCCGTGCTCGCCAATTACTCAATGCAGGCAGTACAATGTGTTGTCTACTTACAAAACTCATAAGGACATTTCATCATGGTAAATATCGAAATGATTAAGCACTGTAACGCAAAGTTATAGCGCAAAATGTGAGGTTCCCGTAGTGAAAACAGCCAAGATGGCGCATCTCAGTAAGCAGACGACATCCCTTTTGTGTGTTGTCTGCTGAGTACGTCGGCATTTTTCGTTCCTCAAGTTGCTTACTTCCGAGCAAAATACCACAGTCACATGAAAGCAAAATGAAAACTGCAGTTCCATCCAGCTGGGAGGATATGCGACACGACATCGTCTGGGGAGCAGCATGTCAAGTGCTCTTCTCAACGCCACCATCTTGATTGTTTTGGCTACGGGAATTTTGAGTTATAACTTCGTGCTGCGGTGCACAATCACTTCGAAATTTACCAAGATTAAATGTCCTTATGAGCTTTATATGAAGATCGCAGAATGTGCCACCTGCATTGAGTAATTGGCGAGTACGGCATGGCGGCACGGGTAGACTTTTATAGGGTAACACGCTGTAGTTTCCACTTTTGATGTGCTTTGCTACACACTAGTTCTTGCCTCCAAGGCCTTCAGATGAGGAATTCTTTGCTTCAAAGGTTCAATGACGGCGTAGCTATTTCACTGCTTCTTTGCATTTTTCACGTTATTTTTTTTATGCAGCGTGACACATCAGAGCCGAAGCACGTGTGTTGCGTGCAACAGGCCACCACAATATGTAATGTGGAGTACGGATCTGTTTCTTTTACGCTCAGTTGACACCACGATGAATTGATGTCTCCGTTTGAGAATGTCATCGTTGAACTTTATATTTCATTCTGAAAAGTGCAATGGCTATCGCACAATATTCTCTCATGGCTGAAAGAGCATTACTGAGACTTGCAAGACTAACTGTCACTTACTCTTGCTCACTGTTCTACGCTGTGTCAACAAGACGGCCAAGAAAAACCGTTACACAGCCACAAGTACATTAGCGCGACCGACGGCCAACAGATAGTAACGAGCAAGCTCAATTGGCTTAGCTTGACTAACATTGGATTGTAATGCATCAAGGTTGTCAGCGGGAGACTAAAACTTGCGACAACAGCGATGCGTTTGCTATAATCATTACTGTCTGTCGGCGGAAGACATTTTGGCGCAGGTTTGCGCTACAAATGCAACGCCGCACAGCATGGTGCAACTGGCGCAGCACTTCCACCCCTGCATTAAGCGTCAATTCACGTTGTCCTACAGAGCAACTCAAAATTTATATGCGAGATTGTTTTCAAATTTGATCGAAATATACACACTGAACTAACCTTGCCAGTACATTCAATTCTGCCAGAGTTTTCAAGACATTTCAATGCATTGCATCACCCCTCTTACCACTGCTTGGTTATGTATGCATTTGATGCCACAAAAGTGCTACGAAATACGCAAGTGTACGTACATATGACACGATAAATTACGATAAGCATTAAAAAAACTAATAAGCTGGGCATTATTAGCGGGTGATTAACTTGTGGACTGTCTACAGACCTTCACGAAGCCTCCACTTCATCTGTGTAACAAGATGCTCGAGGCGGCTCTGTGAAGGGCTCACCAATTTCAACTTGTATTCAATGTTGCCTTCTGCTGCTTCAGGGGGGAGCCATAACAAAGAGTCGGAATCCCCTCGACCACGGTCTGGGCCAAATAACGTCTCCATCCCTGCAAACACAATTAGTATGAGTCGAAACACACTTGCCTTCGTTTTGGCACATCCAACCGTGTATTCACACGATCGGCATCCTCACGGAATATTCCAGTGGAAGGAAAAGCGAAAACACTGCTCACAGAGCCGAAGTTCCGTCCCGTGTTATGTTGAGCATTCACACGGTGCGCACTCTTAAAAACAGAACTGACTGTGTCGTCTGCTAAGTGTCGTCTGCTAAATGCGCAGTACGCCACTCCCGATATTCCGCACTCTTAAAAACAGAACTTCACCGCATGGCACGATCCTAGCCAACCGTCATCCCGAATGACATCATTCTGTTGAAAACGGCAGGCGGACGCCTTTTTGTGACACTTATGCAGTTATGACAGTTGTCACAAAAAAGGCGCACGTCTCCCATTTTCAACAAAGAAGGGGAGAGAACGATGTCATTCAGGATGACGGTTGGCTAGGATCGTGCTATGCTGTGAAGTTCTGTTTTTAAGAGTGCGGAATATCGGGAGTGGTGTACTGCGCATTTAGCAGACGACACTTAGCAGACGACACCGTCAGAGTGTTTTCCTGTCATCTGCTACGGAATATCTTGTGGCTGTGTAGCAGGATATTCCCCACGGTTAGCAATGTACGTGAAGACACGATGTTGAGCGCTCGCGCTCATGCAACACTTTTCACATCTTCCGCTTCTGGGGGAATGTCGCTCGTGCGAATACACGGCAATGCTCATGTTCCAAGTACCTAATATACCCAACAAGGAAAAGCAACAGGAGAATATACGTATTTCAAGCATAACAGATCGCACAAGCATCGTAACCATCTAAAGATGTGTGCGTGCCGTAGAAACATTTATGTGAAAAACAGTGCACAAACTAGCAAGTTACTCAAGCAAGCATTAAAGCAAGTTGTTCAAAAGCAACAATGACAACAGTAACGACAAAGAAACACCATCTGGTATACAGATTCCTCGGTTTAGAGGTGGAGCTTCGGTAAAATCACCAAGATTTTGTAAAGTCAACTATAAGGAAGACATGAAGGGACTGTGAAAATATTTCCGAAATATTTTGAGCATTCATAGTGCATAAGTAATCCCTCATGTTCTATGGCCATTACATCTGTAGTGGTGAATTACTGTTGTGGCCACATCCAGTTGTGCAGCACTGTAGGTTACCCAAAAAAGGTAATTAAATTACAGTTACATGACTCTGACCACGATTGAGTTACAGGAAAAGCTGCAGAAATCAGTATGTAATTTAGTTATAACTACTCATTAAATTAATTGACTAATGCTGTGCACCAACACTTTGCCCCAAGCAAAACCACATGAATGTAGAAGCTTTTCTGGACAACTGCTAACTCCTTATCTCAATCCCATTAAAAAGAAACCCTTTTTGTTGCTTTCATGTCACAGAAACTGATTGCTGCTTGGCCCCAAAGTTATTGCTCCCCTTTCTCGTCCTTGATAACATTCTTCCTGCCCTCGCCCAACCTCATTATGGGACAATGTGGAACACCATCAAGTGATTCAGCATTATTTTCCTCCACAACAAAGTGCAACATAAAAGGCAAAGTTACCCTTGGTCATTCGAACGTTGGTTGCAGACACAACAGCACAAATAGACTTGACTGTATTACGGTATTCATGTCACCTTCAAAGGTGCAGTGATAACATATCTAAAAAAACAAGTGTCATGCCACTTTGTGTTATTGAAAGTGGTGATACATATACTGTCTTATCACAGGCAGTGCTACCAAAAGGGGTCCCTTATTGTATTTACCCTTTTTCCCCAGCACAAACTGACCCATCTTTATCAGAGCGTGACCAATAGACCTCTCACTATTTACAAACAAGTGACGTCAGATGCACAGTGCTGCCAATTTGGTAGACTGAAACTACTATAGTTCAAAAAATAAAAAATCTGAAGTTGTATGGCCTTGTTCTGCTCCAGTCTACCGGTAGCCCTGTCTTTTTGGTAGCTCTTTCTAAATATGGCTACCGGGCTCTACCATGCTAAGGAAACTGAGGAGCACTCGTTTCTCTCTGAGTCCACGTTGTGTTTCTCTTCTTCTTTTCCTTCCGCGGTGGACTGGAAACGCGAAGCACATGCTAGTGAAGACACGAAAGCGACTAAAAACGTGACCTCATTTGTGTGTACCATTAATACAACAAGGCGACCTGTGACCTTCGTGAAGGAACACCGCTTTGTCAAACGGCAGTGTTCTCCCCTCCACGTTGTTTCGGTTTCACTATGTCTACGAACGTCATGATTACGCCACGGTGCCGTTTCTTGTGTCTGTTTTGTTCATCGCTATCTTAGTATCTTTTGTTTTATGTATACAGTACAATGTCAAGACAGAGTCACCAGGGGAAATTATTCTGAAGCGAGCACCTGGCACAGTGACACACAGTAAGTGACACACCTGCCAAGAATAGAATATGAATCAACAACACACTTCTCAGATAAGGTGCATAGCCAAGTAGATGCATCATCAATCATACCTCAGACATTTCACACTGAAAAATGCCACGGTTACAAGCTGCACATGTATTTTGTGACAGTGCTGCCCGAGTTTCATTTCTTTCGTTGGCACACAATTCAAGTAGGACAACCTGACACAGTGTACACTCCATTTTATACATGAAATACAGTTGGTGTTCAGCACACTTATACCATTTTGATGTCTCTCACAGCCTCCAGCGGCAATCTCAAGCTGCCAATTCACGCACATCAGAATTTCGTTAAATGATTCTTGTTTACGCTACAACAAGTACGACTGAATAGACGAAATTAGAGGCATTCTGCTGCCAACATCCCACCTGCAGCAACAGACGGGTGCCAACTGAAACCCCAAGGCAGCGCCAAATCTTTTTCCCGTCGCTGTTACGCAACGAAATTTAATTTGTAATGTAAATAGCATGACTAGTGGTGGGAAAAAAAAGCGCATAGCAACACCATACAGACACGGTGTCCTTCTACGAAGTATCTAATACACTGCGGATATCCACATTCGGTAAAGATCCTTTCTAGCTTTCCCTCTCCACATGACAGTTCACATAACAGCTGTTCGGAAAGGCAAGACAAATCAAGCAGAATCGAAAGCGCAAAATGAACGATAAGCGGTACCTTCACGTTTTCCTGTTAGCTTTCGCCACATTTAACGCCTGAGCAGTATAGCTTACGGTTGGTTTGTTTGCAAAATGACCTTGGCTGTCTCCGATTGCTGATATGCTACTTGCACTTCTACAGTTGAAAACCTGCTCGACGTGGAGCAAAATCGACATATATTGAAACAGAACGCTCTCATGATGAAGGTCGACTTCCAACTATAGCGTCGAAAATGAAAGTGTCGGTGAAGATCGTGACGATAGTGACTGGTGCAATGAACTGCAATTGCGTTACCTTACATCAGTTGCGGTATAGAGACAAACGAAACATTATGCGAAATTGCGAATCTTACAGTTTGACATGCCTCAACATTCATGAATGTTTATAGATACGCGCGGACGACATATGCTACAATGCAACCATCAAGCAGGAAACAAAAGTTTTTCTATGCAGAGATTTCTGGTTGAAACAGCGCGAAGTCATCGGACATAAACAATTGTTTCGCGCAACAAGACTTGTCCTGCTGTATAGCCTCCTAATCTTAACAAAGCAATAAGTATGACACCGAGACAGAAAACTTACGTGTTATTCTAAAAGATGCTCACCGCAAGCGTTTTGTTTCTGAGGATGCAAAACAATCACAACAGCTACCTACGCCATGTTGCTATCAAACATCAGCATCAGCTGCCGAGAGACCTGCTCTCGGCGCATGCGCAGAGGGGCAGGGCTCGGATCAGGTAATTTCAGTGGAGCAAATTAGAATGGTGCAAGCGAGCTGTAGAAAGAGCGCTAGGTAACATTTCGTTCAGTTTGAGAACACACAATACGAAGAGGACAGTCTTGTGTTGTCCTCTTCGTATTGTGTGTTCCTCAAACTCAAGGAAAGGCTACCGCTTTCTAATTTCAGTTGTTTCGTTTTCAGTTTTGCGGTAGCCGGTCAGCGAATTTCTTGGGGATCTTTCTCGTTTCATTGTTACCGGACATTTTAAACGAAACGCCCGTGCAAGCAAGCCTTTAACGAAAGCATTTTTGGTTTCGCGTATTTGCCATCAGTGAAAGTTATGGAACGTACCACCGACCGCACGTCTTTGTTTCTCACGAATATATTATGTTGCAAGAAAAATTCCACGTACGCACTTCGGTCCACGAAGGGGTTCCTAATATACGAGTACTACGTATTGTTTTGAAACGTGTAAAAAAAAAAGATCACTACCACTTTAAGAAGTAGGGAACTTACTTCCTAGACGCGCACTTTCTTGAGTTACTTTCATTTTGTAGAGAAATTACCTCACTCATTATACTGCTGTTGGAATGTAAGGCATTACTCAAATAGTTACTTCAGGATTCCTAAAAGCTTCTAGCTATCGTTTCTAAAATAACGAGTTTTTTTTTTTTTTTTTTACTCAGACAACATTCTACCGCGTAAACATTATTTCAGTGTGCAGGTTATTGATACTAATTGTTAAGTACACGCACACAATTCCCATACACACACGCGACACTTGCACACGAAATTTAAGAAAGAGCTTTCAGCAAGAAAATGAGCTGGCTGCGGAGGCTACAGTTTATGTAAAGTAATAAATAAATATCACTAAAATTTCACCCTGAATGTTTCAAATACGTTTCGTTCCGAAATACTTGCATAGCGTTACAAATGAATAAGGTAAGTTAATTATACATTTTGCTTTTGCGAATGCTTACAAACTGTTTCCCTTCTTTACTTTTATCTACTTATTCATATGTCCGCTGCGGCAATTGGTGCTGGAGCAAAACTTTCTCGGTGAAATGACATGGTACTCGTGCAAAAATATGGCTTCTCTTCTTTTCTAACTTCATGATCTCTCCTCTTTTGTCACCACATACCGCAACACATTCTTCTGCCGAAAGAAAGTAGTATCGTTGCTCTTTTCGAGTAGCCATCTCTTCCTGAACATTTTGCAATTATTGCTTCTTTTGAGTACCGAAGCAGGGAATTGCATAACAGCTTCTCTTGGCGAAGCCTCCAAGGCTGTACAAACGCCGGCCTCATTCCTGTTCAGAGCAGCCGACACCCATGTTGGTATGGTGAGCTAGAAAGACACGCATGAGGAACGCGTGTTACTTTTTTTGAAGCCAAGCGCGTGAGACGGTACCACGTTACTTTCGCCCTCCGCCTTCGCCAGTATGCGCTCGCCGCTCACCACGCGGAATCGCGTTGAACTATTACAAGAATAGACCTCTACCCGAGAAACGTCATCATGACGTTGGTAGACGGACTGAAACCGAAACAAATAGGAAGGTGCATGAGGGCTGTGTTCAGCGAACGGGCGCTTGTTCGCTGCTTCCTATTGAAAGAAAGATAGGACCGTAAAAAAAAAAAAAAAAAAAAAAAAAAAAAAGAAAGAAAAGAAATAAGAAAGAAACGGAAGTTTATACATTGAATTTCGCTCTCTTCCCTCACCCACTACGCGCTCCGACAAAGAAACCGCCCCTCCCAAATCGAGGCTCGTCTGGATGCATTATCCGCAGGATATCCAAATATCCGGTTTCGGACATACATAAGATATCCATAGGACTGCGTTGTTGGGGTATGTTCCTAATTTTAAAAGAGAAAAGAGGACAACTTTTCCACGACTGTCAGTTTTAATATATTTGGTAATGACAATTCCTTGAGTTCAAAGTTGCAGCATGTTCCCAGGTAGCAATGGGTATCAAAAAGTTATGCTGCATTGTGCGTATACGGTTGACGTCTGAAACTTGCCAGGTGACACTTCCTTGACAGTTCAACACCCAAGACCAACAAATAGCACGCACTAGGGTCACTGAATAGCTGCACCAAAGAATATAAATATTTAGGATCATCCCTCCCCAACGAAGAATATTATTTGCAAAAACACGAACTAAACCTAATAACAAAAAGAAAAGCCAAATCGTCTTGTTGGACACACCTGGCGAGACATTTATTACAACCATTATAACGTAGGAAGACTGCTGAGAAGATGCTCTGCTTTTCCAGGCACGAACAGGGCGCCTGCCAACAAATGCCACATATCCTGCTAGACTGCGGCAGACTGCCATAGATATAGGCGATGCCGAAGGAAATAGAAGACGCTATCGCCAAACTATAGTATATCAAGCAACCGAAAACGAAACCGAAGAAGCGTCAGAGTGGTTCCAGCGGGCGCAGCGCGGTCTAACCGAATGGGACACGTCAAAACAAATGTGATGTGACCAAAAGAGCGAGGACTTTGGAATATTGTCCCCAGACCAATGTTAAATTGAAAATCACAGCGCGCCTGTGATTTCATCTGGAAATCTGAAATCTGCCCTGCGCCATTGGCGCCATCTCGTTGGGTAGAAGTAGAAGGCATGGTACAAAGGCAAACTCTGCAACTGAAGCAGTTTTAACTTTGCATAAAATCACATTATTCTACGAAACGAAAAAGTACTAGAAGCGTGGTTCTATTGTCTTGATTTACAAACGATGTCGGAACTCATAGCGCACCTCACATCCGGTTTTGGAAGATCAACATCCGTTATTGTAGTTCGTGTATGGTTTGTGTTTGCCAGGATCTTGCGCCCGCCTTCCGTGTTTGTGTCAGTGTTCGTAGTTGTAATAGAAATGGCTTTCCAGCATCAACCTGGAACTGCAATGCAATGTTTAAGCGTATGTAACGAGCTCGTCGTCATATTTGCGTCCTTGGGGACTGTCTCACCGTTTTAGATCGTTGTTGCCTATCTGCAAGCGTGAAATTTCTCGAAATGAGCTACCCGTCAAACGATGTCACGCGAGAAATTGCACTAGCGGTTACTGGGGTAGTATGTCAGCATCACAAAGCAGTCGCTGCACAGAAACACAAATGCTGTGACCACAGTGTTATCACATAGGTCTTGCAGCAAATAGAAAAGCGCATTATAGCGGTGTGCCGTCGCTCCTATCAACACAACCGGGAGGTTCCGATGAGGTCACGCCTGTTGATATGACTCTTCGTTTTACAGATTCCGATCAAACTTGCCAAAGAAGTCGGAATTGACCCGGAGGGAAGGGAAGTTATGAAATGTGGCTTCAAGATTGGAGGCGGAATAGATCAGGACTTCACAAGAAGTCCACAGGGTTACACAGACAATGTAAGCTTTTATATTGCTCTTGTTGCTTTTTTTCCTTTGTTTTTGCGCTTTATTACCGTCGATAGCACATTGGGAAAGCTTTTTTTTTCTCCTTCTCCCCAGGGCATCTATGTAACTGAGGTTTATGACAGCAGTCCAGCTGCACGATGTGGACTTAAGGTTCATGATAAGATACTACAGGTAGGTCAGATATCAACACTATGCTACTTACTTGGTATCCTCTCTCACAAACCTGTTTGGAAATCATGATTAAGAATAACAGATTTTGACTGGGAAGTCTTGCATAAAAAATTGTACGCTGTCACCTGCTAGCATCCTGTGAAAATCATTCGCATTATGTGTACTGCACCCTTCAGCTGCACAAGGTTTGCTTCATGACATGACCTACGATGCAGGTGAATGGATACGACTTCACCATGGTTACACACAAGAAGGCAGTGGAGTACATCAAGAAGCATCCCGTCCTCAATATGCTCATCGCTCGGAAAGGCGTGACACACTCGTGAGACACGTGGACGGATGCAATCTCACGTTGCACTCTTAGGCCTAGTTTTCAAATTTCTATCAGAGTATTCTGTTTTACACGGAGTTTTTTTTACGTGTTACATACTTTTCCAGAAACTTTTATTCAGAGTCATATTTTTTTTCCGCTAGTTGACAGCATACTAGCCTTTTGCGTACCAAAGTCACAAGTCATGTCCATTTTCAGCTTGTTACATTCACAAAACGTTGCTAGTGCTTGATGCCGGCTGTTGCCGCATATTTGGCAAGCAGTGGCTGTCACCATGGAAATGCACTGTGCGAGAGTTGAACTTTTTTTTTTTACATTTAATGTGCAGGAACCTGTGGAAGAAAGGTAAATCACAATTATGAATACAAGTAGCTGTCATACATAGATGCCATAGGCTGTCTACAACACATTCACGTGGAAAGTAAATAAGGAGCACCCTGTGCAAGTCAGCAAGCCGTTAGGGATTAATTGAAATACTGTAAGACTCTCAATGTTTGTGATCCCCCCAGTTTTTTTGCAAATTGAAAGGAATTTTAAGGGCATGCAAACTTTTTAGCAAAATTGTGACACCTTTCGAAAACTGGTAATCATGTGAGCTGCTGTTTATGGCACAAGCATGTGCGATGTCACTTTTATCAAATGCGGTACGGGCAATCTCAGTCTTATCACGAAGTAAGCCAATCAATTTTAGCCACGAATTTTAGGAACCAGAATTCTCTAAATCTAGTGGCAGGGAATGTGTGCCCTGTGCCCCGTTTTGCAAACAAAACGTGCAAAAGTGCAACACAGTGCAAAGTCACTTGTAGGACACCAACTGTGAGCTGTTTGATGTCGAATCATAGTAGAGGGAAGCTGGAATGCACTCACAATCAATCTACCTATCTTCTGCAATCCTGAGAGTAGTACTTCCTGGTCTTCAGCAGCATACTGCATACTTGAAGCAGTGTGGTACATCCTGGGTATTCCCCTTACATACGCATTTATGTTATGCAGTTTTGGGGGCCACACCCTCTAGCACCTACAGATAGTTGTGGCTAAGGTTTGCCCTAAGTTCATATGAGCAGTAAAGTGCAGTATACTTAAAGCTGATATCACACTTTACCAGATGCTATATTATGCTTGATAAATGTAAAGCAGCGATTTTTATTTTCATCAATATGAACCTGCATTCCAAGTATTGCAGCAATGGGGTAATAGAAGGAGGGTAGCAAAGATGCAAACCATGTACACATTAAAAGTGTCACAACTAGAGCACTGCACAGGCCATCTACGAAACGGATACCACTGTGTTTGGCATCGGCCGACAATCAACCTGGCTAATTTTTTCGTCAAGACAGCGCTTACATATTAAATGAACAAATTTTAAAGATCGGCTGCAGAGGCGGAGGAGTTGGAGGAGTGATTTCACTCCCTAAGCGGAGGAGTGAGAGGGCGGCGATCAGAGGAGGCGCCACTTCTTTTCTCGAGGTTGTGCCCCCACTTCTTAGGGAGTGACATTTTCTCGTTTTTCCAGAGAGGGAATTCCTGCATACTCTCAACATCCGCCGTCTGCTCTTCTCCTGTATTCCATCAAATAACAGTCAAACCACGCCGCTCTTTCGCGCAAGATTTTTCGACACCATGGTCGGTGGTCCACGAGGAATAAAACGACGCTATAATTTCTAAGTCGGCCGGAACGGATTCGGCCGCCCCTTTAAATCGTTTACAATTCCATACCCAACCAGAACCCGAAAAATTTATAGCTTTTCAGCCCTGCCCATCAACCACCGAGTAGCTGGGTATAAAAGTTGACCGTGGCTAACTAAGAGTGGGGCAGCACAGGTCAGGCCCGGGTGAGCATGAGCCTGTGCAGCGCTCTAGTCAACAACCCCTTTATGTTTGCAGAAAGAACTCCACCTCATTGTGCCCTATCGACCACAGGACCAATATTCACGTACATCCCAGATTTTGAGGAAGTTTTAACATAAAGGCTTTTGATGCCAAGTATAGAGCCCCATAGCTGCAGGTATACACATAACGCGTTGATTACTGGTGAACATTGACTGGTGTGCAGAATGAACAAATCGCTTGTCACTTCTGTGCTGCCTGCTTCACACTTATTAATGTTCACAGTACCATGTTTTTTTTTCTGTGGAGTACTTCGATAGGACGTGTGTGTGTGTGGATATGCTGTATAGTGAATGTTACTTTACTGTGGTGCATTTTTGTAAAACAACTTTATTATATTTCATAGTATAAGTATGTTAGCATATGCTCCCAACTATAGTATGGCTTCATGTACAGATATTCACTGAATAGCAATATGTTTACCGATAGCGTTGCCTTTGGCAACTGAGGTAGGCAATTAGTTTCTCAAATACCAACAGAACCGTCCGAGGAGGAGGTTGTATTCAGTGATTGTCGGCCTGCTAGTTTCTTTGTGGCATTCATTTTTGCATCTTTATTTCTGTGTCAAGTTCTAGAACGTACTGTGCTTTTCTCTAAATATGCTGTAAATCAACATGAAGAATCGGAGATTTGTGGCATAATGCAACATATTTTACAGGTGTATAACTAGGTTGACATTTATTGGTCTCGTAGCAACATTGGCTCGCAAGTGCATGCAAGCAGTTAATGTTGAGAACTTTCAGAACACCACATAAGACAGCTCCAACTTGCTGTTTGTTTTAGAGGAGCACTAAAATGCAAAAACAACTTGCTCTCAAATGAAAGTTTCAGTTTCAGTTAGTATAATGCAAGCAAAATTAGTTTACACAGTGCTATCGTTTAGAAGAAAAAACGCAATGAAAACAGAGACGTCTTTGGCGGCAACGACTGGGATCCCCAGGAAGCAAAGATTGGCAGCGTCCAGTGAGACAGCAGGAGAAGCACACACGCGTAACGTAATTTGAGGTGAACTTGTTTTTGCATTTTAGTGCCCCTTTTAGCATTTTATTAGTGTGCATCTGTAATATGTCAAGGAGGACCAGACTTTTTGTTCCAGCATGTATTGTTGGTCTGTTATGTTCTCTATCTTATTATGCCACCTTATATACACAACAAAACGTTTACCATTTCCACAAAGACGCTGCATTTCACCTCCCGTATTGAGCGTGCAACAGTCCTGTGGTTTCCTCAGTATTTCAACAGAGTATTTCACGTTG
Source organism: Ornithodoros turicata (assembly GCF_037126465.1). Classification (NCBI taxonomy): domain Eukaryota; kingdom Metazoa; phylum Arthropoda; class Arachnida; order Ixodida; family Argasidae; genus Ornithodoros; species Ornithodoros turicata. Next base: position 10,891,375 of record NC_088204.1, read on the forward strand.
GTACCTTTCTTCTTTCTTCACATTTTCAAATGGTGATGTAAAATGCGAGTTTGATGCTTCCATATTTTATAACATGTACAGGCAAATACTTATGTGCTCCTCGGATCCTGTTGATAAGTCAATACCATTTCATTGTTATAAGACCAGTTCTCAGATTCAGACAGTTTAGCAGTGTGTACATTATGAGCAGGCAAACAACCCAACCAAGCTGCACAAAAATTGATTCGTTTTATGAGAGCTGAAAGCGGGAATTCAAGTGTGATGCAACATAAACTATAACCGGATTGCCGACTGCATACTTGTGAACGAAAGCAACTGCATGTGTTCTGATGTTGCATGATGAATCTTGTCAGTTACATTAAACCTCGAAAACACAACATCACTGAGCCTCGGTGTATTTTTGTTAGTTGCGTCTGCAGCTCCCAATCAATACTTCCAATACATACTTTTAGGCATAGTCATTTTGAAACACACCATGTAGTCAAACAAGCCGTGGTGCTGAATGTCTCATATTTTGATTTTAATGGAGATGTATGATCCAACTAAATGGAGACCGTTCAAGCAGAGTGTCTGCCTATTTCATTGAACGCCGTTTCATCGATGCCTGATCAAGGTCAGATTAGGACAGCCTTTTATGTATTTCACACGTTGCCCAAAGAAAGAGCGGCAACCACCGATTCGATGAAATGTCAATTTTCGATGAAACGGCGTTCAACGAAATGTCACGGAACCTTCAAGCTGCATGGTAATCTAGACATGGTAAGCTGTTCCTGTAAGGCACAAAGGTATGCAGATGCTGAAGAAATATAGAGCACGTAGAATACACAGCTTGTTGACGAAGTTGGACGCTGTAAAAAGTACAATTCAAATACCTTCGCTACGCTTTTGAATAAGTACTACGAGAGTCCCAGCACGGCATCTGAAAGGAAGGAAGCTAATGTCCGCACTGTGTTTGTGGAGAAGTCCTTGAGGGCAATGCCAAGCAGGATGGTCTTGTCGCACCGTAAGGCGTCGGCAAATAGTCTAGCCACTGCATGAATTTCAGGCTGAAAGTGAAAGATGATCGGGACTGTTTCAGTACTTATTACTCTGCCACGTAAAAAACAGGTACCTCGTCTTTTCCGAAGAGAGTCTTGGTGTCGTACACGGGCTCCTGAGCGTCCCCATTTAAGGCAACATCTTTTGTTATCAGTACCTGGGATAATGAATTTCACGTTAGTGGGGAACATGTCACGATGTTCTGTCATGTCATGTCACGTTCAGAACATGTCACTACGTTCACGACTGTGTACTCACCAGTGTTCCTAGCTTTTGATATTGAGAAACGACTACAAATAATTTATCACTGAAGTCTGATATCGCAATATCGGTAACTTGGTCACCAACTTGGACGGCTGTCTGCAACAAATGAATTGGAGAGAGCAAGTCATTCGATTGGCTTCTTACAGGTTCTCGAGACAAACTGCAAGAAACTACGCTCACCACTTTCGTCTTTAACGGCGATTGTCTCTGGAAAATAGACGCTGCAGCATCATCTGCACTTAAATTCGTTGCTGGATTATCGTCCGCCAACATTTTGAACTGGGAGCTACCATGTGTTCCCTGTGAGCAAACAGACGTGACTAAAGCGAGAAGGAGTTTTGCTCACCGTTCTCCATGGCGCTACCTTCCACGCGCTTTTAGATGACGCTGCAGGGTGACTGGTGACTGTTCCCAGGCTGTTCCGGCGGGGCAGGTCGTGCAGGTCAAACGCCGTATTTCGAAAATCAGGAAAGGGCAGGATGTAGCAAAGCTGGGATTCGTATAAGCGTCACAACTATGCCACCATCTTGCCAGTTCCTAATTTCCTCTGACAGACGTTTAAATCTTTCCTCTGAAAGAGCATTATGATATGACAAGGTAAAATCATAGGTAAAATTGACACACAAAACAACACAGAGCTTGCCACTGTTCATGCATTTCTGACCGAGTTTCACAACCTTCTGGCTTTTGATCACTCGTGGGCTAGCCTCCCGCGGTTTCCTTCAAAGAAAGGGAAACGGTATCCTGTTGTCATGTTTTAGTACTGTTTTAGTACTTTGCATGCGGTACAAGCGGATAATGCGTACGGCTGATTCCGATTATGTCTTAGCGAGGGTGATCTTCGTGCCGGAGTATTGCCATGGATATTTCAATGAAGCTCCAACACTGTTCCCGACGTGCAACGTGTGGCTAGAAAAAAAGTATTGCACCATTTAAGCGTCATTATCACTATAAATTAATTAATCAATCACGTGAGTAACGTCCGGTCTGTTTAACAAAATTCGCAGGAAGCCGCGGATAACCACAGACTCAACAAAAACTATGCGCAGTACCGCAACAGAAATAGTCGAAAAAAAAAAGTGTAAAAGTTACGCTTTTGCCCCGCCTGCTCGATTGTCGCAAAGAAGAGCGCACTGAAGAGGCGGGGAGTGGAGGAAGTGTTACCGCCTCTTGTTTTACCTTTCTTTCCCCCGCTTTGACCTTGATGCTGGTGACAACCGTCTTACCACAAAGAAGCAAAGAAGGCAAAACAAACGAAGGCGGGGACACTTCCTCCTCTGGACGCACATTTGGCGCGCGCTTCTTTACAAAAATCAAGCAGCCGGGACTAAAGTGTAATTTCTACTTTTTTTTTTCGACTTTTGCGAAACTGTGCATAGTTTTTACTGTGCATCGTTTTCGTGCCTGCGGTTATCCGTGCAGGACTTCATATTTCTAAAAAAAGTGAGGTTCGCTTGGCAATTTTCGAAATTCAATTGACCAAAATTAATTTCTCTCATGGAATTGAAAATTGTCCAAAGCCTCCCTAAACGGCGGCAAAATTTACCAGAAGGTAATTGCAGAAAGTCCCACAATCCTCCGGCGAGTACGTGGCCAGTTAGAATTTTTTTATCACTTTAGTATTATACAGGATGTTTCACCTAATCTGTAAGCTGATACATGTACGAAATTACAAACTGATACACAATGAAAAGAGCCACATTTATCTGTGTAACAGAAAATTAATGTAACAAATTGTGTGCACACAGATACACGCAAGGAAAAAGAAAACAAGAAGACTAACAATCTGCCCATATCATGACGTAGGGTCGTCTCACAGACTGGGTGACACCGACAAGGTGATAAGGGCCGTCTCACACCAGGCGTCACCCGAACCGATTTAATCGCAATTTTCACAACCAATCAAAATATTTTAGAGCGACGTATCACATGTGTGATTGTTGTGAGGCCCTGTATTTGTAAGTAACACGCTACCTATAAGCGAGTTTTAGTTTATCGGAAGGCGTTCACCCTTAATCGCCAATCGCGATGATAAGCCAATCGCCCTGCTTCTTTGAAGCGGGTGATTTCACATTGCTAAGCTTTGGTTTGATAACTTCCTTTGTCGTATCGTTTTCGTAAAGTTATTCCTATGTACTAAAAGATCGCTATTAAATGACACCAAACATGTTATTTTACCGTCAACAGGGGGACAGGCCGGCGTTCTAGACAGTCACAATAACAACAAGTTTATGTTGCTGATAATGAATGGGGTGTTTCATCGCCAGAGGGTACTATAGACAGGCTCCATTCCTGATAATAGCATAAGAAAGAATAAATGCGGAGTCAGGTAAGAATTGTCGTACGTAAACTCTAGTATCATAAAAATGGACAACAAGATAAGGAGAGGAAGAGAAAGTGTAACCTACAAACAAATTTCGGCAGTTATTATTATTATTATTATTTGCGCGGAAGCTTCCTCGAGTTTAGAATACAAGAAGTACTCGAATAACGCGAAAAGTAAGGCTCTAAGGCATTTTAAAGGGGAAGCGACACCTCGTCTCAAGTTATTCCGGATAAATCTAAGGTGTAATTATTTGCATCGATAGGAGCCTGTATGACAAGTTTTACAGCAAAGGGGGGTAATAAAATAGGGGATAATAGGAAACCGGAACTGCGAATACCGAAACTCATGCGGAACTGACGTCACGGCACGTCTCTCCGCCAGTGACGAAGCGCGAGAGAAGTCACGTGCTTACGACTACCAATGGGAATGGCCGGAACTCTGATCCAATTACAATACGCGCAAACGCAGGGAAACGTAAAACTGGTCCACTTCGTGGTATTGATAAATTGCGAATTTGCTATACGGGGATTTTTAGGGAATAATTCGCTTTAATTTCGCCGTGGGCGTACTGCACGTTTGTACCGTGCACTCTTAGAAATGAACTTCACTGCATAGCACGCTCCTAGCCAACCATCATCTCAAATGCTATCGTTATCTGCTCTGATTTGTTGAAAACGGGGGGCGTACGCCTTTTTTGTGACACTTATGCTGTTGATAATTGTCACAAAAAAGGCGTACGCCTCCCGTTTTCAACAAAAAGGCAGATAATGATATTATTCGAGATGATGGTTGGCTAGGAGCTCGCTATGCGGTGAAGTTCATTTCCAAGAGTGTGGTGCTCATCTGGGTCAGAACGTTCGAAGCCCTACGCTTTACCCGGATATCGCAGAATCAGGCCCTTCACTCGTGGAGTTGACGGTCAAGCACACATTGTGGAATGACGAAATAATGATGCTCGAATGAGAATGCAGTAGGTATCCACAGTAGTGTAATTATGGCCGGGTTGCGCTAAATGTGTACTAATATAATGCTACAATAAATTATTTATTTATTTATTATATACTGCTAATCGCCTTTTGGCGACCGTAGCAGGAACAGGCTACAATGTTTTGGATGTATAAATGAAGAGCAAACAAAAACGACGAAAAGATTAAAACACAGTAATACATAGAATAGAGCGTAATGAGAACCTAGAACAAGCACCAGAACATATAAAGAGGAAGGGCTTTACAGCTACTGTGGGACGATGGCTGATGAGAACGCATGTAATGATGAAGCATTTGTTATCTCGTACGCTAGTGCATTCCAGTTTGTTATTGTGCGCGGAAAAAAAATGAAACCTGAATGCATTTATTCGAGAAAAAGGGGCAACAAACGTGTTGTTATGGAGGGAACGTACTGGCCTATTTTCGTTACGCGAGATATATTTGTTGATGCCGATACGAATCATTAGTGAGATTCATCCTTTGTAAATATTTCTTTTTTATAGTTTCCCGTAATCGTTGACAATAATTCGGGGGGACTTCAAATTCGATGAAAAATTACGATAGCGAAACTAGATTTTCACGAAGATTACCTACGCACTGGGGCATTAGCCTGTTTCGGAATCGACTAAGTGGAACCATCGCCGGGTCGTTATAAATGGGGTGATATGCAAGATTGTACGGAACACACCGACTATATAACCGCCTTCTTCTTTTTAAGTGTTAAGAGAGGTCAGCCAATATTTGGCTCGCTACTCTTACCTTATAACATATATCCCCATATATAACCATATGAGAAAGCAACGTACCTTGGTCTTGTAGTGGATGGAACAGAGACGTTGCAACGAGTGAATAGGTGAGCCTGTGGGGTTTTTAGTACAGGTTCGAGCGACTCTGTTGACGCAGCCGCCAGAGAGAGTGAAAAGGAAGTTCATCTGCTTTCCTGGACGGTCATTTATTTGCTCCCGTTATTTCACGTTGATGCAGCTGTCATGGCCGGCGAGAGAGCACAGTTCCGGAGTGCTTTTTTTTCTTTCTTTGCTTTCGCACGCTTTATAATTGCCGATGTGGATACACATCACGAAAAATGACCCAGTGGACATTTATGCTACTACTGATTGCTGCTGAGTGTTGCACAAAACGCGGTGGTGGTGGTGGTGAAAGGGATCGGCGTTGTCGGCCTCACAGATGTGGGCAACGTCACGACTGACGCCCTGGGGAACGTGCACAAAATGCGCGTTGAGTGTATAACACTAAGTGAACAGATTGGGAGTATTCAAAATCGAAATATGGCAGTCATCGCAAAAGACAAAGAGCGTCGGCAAACGTACCACGTGCCTCTTGATTGACGATCAAGTACAAGGCCAAGGTTTTCTTTCCGGAAGCGCTACGCAGCGTGGTGCTTAAGCTAGCGTAGCGTACGTAGTCTGTCTCTCCCCCGTGTACCTCCTCTCGGCTCTTGAGAACAAGACGGTTGCTCTCTTTACATAGTGTGCACATCTGCACACTGCCAATATGGATGCCTGGGCAGCCACCGCAGAAAGCCTGCAGTGGTGTAGCCAGGGGGGCGGGGGTTTCAACCCCACGAAATGTACCTTGGGTAGTGCATTTGGGAGAGGGAAACGAGGACGAAATCCTCCTCCCCCATGTGAAGTCCCCATAGAACCTCCCGAACTATTTTTCTCGCTACGCCACTTAAAGCCCGCGGTTCAAAATCGTCTTCGGAGATTGGATGACATCTTGGCTAGGTGCTGCGATTGGCTGACTTACTATACGTCTACGTGCCAAGCAGTTAGAGGAGGCATTTAAGCAGGCTTTCTGTATCTACACTCTAAAAACAGAGGGGGCGGGGGGGTGGCAGGATAGGCTCGTCGTTGTTGGCTACACAGAAGTGGGCGTCGTCACGACTATAGCAAAAAAAAAAAAAAAAAAAAGAAAATGCATAGCAAAACAAAACACAAAGGAAGGACGGACGGATGGAGGATAGAGGAGGTTGAAGGATGGGGATGCGGTGAGGTGCACGAGTTCATCGGGGAGAGTAGAGAGGGAGCGAGGGAGGCGTACGCCTTTTTGTGGCAATTACCATATACCCAGATTGCCACAAAAAGGCGTACGCCCTCTTCTTTCCTCGAATCGGAAGCGATAACCCTATCATTCGTGGCAATGGTTGGCGCACAGCGTGCTATGCGGTGAAGCTCTGTTTTTAGAGTGTATAGGTTGTGTTGAGCGTTGACACTGCTCGCACAAAGGAACGTCGGTCAATCACCGGCTTTCCATGCGGTGACCGGTGGCGTAACCGGGCACAGCGGCGGCAGGGCCAAGTCGTCAAGTCAGCACCACCAAGAAACAAAGCCTGATTGTTACGAAAGTAGTGTTATTGAAAGCATTGTTACAAAGCAGAGTACGAAGTGACACAGTCATAAAGGGCGCCAATAGCCGCCGTGCTTCGACGGCCGTAGCTATGGAGACAAGCCGCCAAGAGCCGCATGGGCAGCCATTGGTAGCCACAGAAAGTCTGTATTTAAAATTGTGCGCGGCGATTGGCTGACATCTTGACCTTACACAGGGTGTTTCACGAAAAATGAGCCAAAGTAAAAAAAAAAAAAAAAAAGAAAAAAAGAGAGTTCATCGCACACCAAAAAAGTCGGACTGCCTAATGCTACCAGTGGTGTGAGGATACGCAAACTATTTTTTTGTTTTCATCCATTCTTTCTCCACGGTCAGGGTTCTCGTGGTTGCTCTATAGTTTCTCCCTGCAGCATTACTGTCGTCGCTCGCCCCGGCGAGGCGCCAGCGGTATAAGTTTCGCATGACGTCCGTGCTTCGTCTGAATCTCTCGTGAGAGAACAGTACGCTTCCCGAACGTGAAACCTCGCTTACGTATTCAGGAACATCTCTGCTGTCAAACAAACGGGCAAAGAAATTGGTGACGAAGTAGGTAGTGTAAATATGGCCGCGTAACAGGCAGTCAAAACAGCCGTTATAACTGCCAGGGAACCGGCCACGTAACACACCTGGAAAAACAGCAACTATGCTGTTCTCGTAACTTGTCTTTCTTTTTTTTTATAAAAAAAAAAAAGACCCGCAGCGAATAAAAACAAAAACAAACCAACACACCGTAGATCTTGCACCCGTATAATGTGTCCAGAAACGGTCCCCAATAATCTTTTTCTAGGTCCCACACCATTGTGACGTCCGCGAAGATGCTGAACTTCATCCTTACGGAAAGTGACCAGACGTACCGATTTAGGCGGGACAGATATCCCGGTGTCCTGTCAGTTTGGTGGCACGGCGTTTTGCCTCGCTCTTGGCTACAACAAACCCCAGATGAAAAAAAAAAGTAAAAAGAAAAAAAAAAGAAGACAAAGAAGAAAAAGAAGAAGAAATAGAAGAAGAAGAAGAACATACGGCGAAACAGTGGAAGAGCTTTCGGTTTCAACGCGACGCGGGCACGCACGTCTCCCCAATCTATCCCATGGAACTCTCCAGCCCATTGGCTAACAATTGGCTCTGAGAATGGCTTGTTAGCCAATACCTTGCGAGAAGCAAAGATCGCCTGCGCACACTTTGCTCATCGAGCCGTCTTGGTAGATTAGATTACATTAGAAGTAGAAATAAAAATAAATGGAAACGTATACGTTCGCCAGGGCACAAAACGCAGGTTGTTGGTACGGCTTTGGCCAACTCCCCAGTATACCTTCTGAACACTAAAAAGGTCGGCTGTCAAGTGTAGCAAGGGCGTTCTGCAGTGTTTGCCGACATAGAGTCGAAGCGTCGGCAGGCGACCAGCACGCGTGCTCGGTGTTCTCCACGGTTCCGCAAGTTGAACAGTTCGGCGATCCAACGACACCTATCTTATGAAGGAAAGCGGCAGCGAAAGCGACGTTGAGTCGCAGGCGATGGATGACGGACTCTAACGGTCTTTGCGTCTTCGATGGGAGACAGTAGCAGCAACACCACCTGGACAGAGAAAGCCTGCGCATTGCCCCCTCTTCCTCTTCCAATTAAGAGTCAACAACAACAACAACTAAATCATGACTATGGCCTGGGGTGATTCACCGCTTGAGAGCAGTACCCTACCCCATTACACGAGAAGCATGAGATGTGAAATATGAAAATGAAGTTATGTGCAAGTCCAACTCGAACTCCCGTCGTCTGGTTGCGCAACGCTATACGTCGCACAAAAGGAAGAAGCACATGAAAGAAGCGCCAATGGTCCTTGAGATGCAGGGGTGGACCCTACAGCGTCTGGAGCAAGCCGGTAGCCAAGAGGAACTCCAAGAACATCAGAAGTCCTCGACGGTGTTGGACATGGCTCTGACATGGGCCAAGAATTGCAGCCAGGTTGAACGTCTGTCGGCTAGCACCACTCAGCTGAGCACAGAGTTGCCGCCTCTCCGTTTCGTAGAGCTTACATTCTATTAGGACGTGCTCAATGTTCGCTTCAACGCCACATTTGGAGCATAGGCAGCTGTCACAGTATCCGATTCGGCACTTGAATTGGGGAGTGAAGGCAACGTTGAGACGAAGCCTGTGCAGGAGGGACGTAAAATAGCGTGGTAAACGGTCAGGAACTGAGAAGGACATAGTGGGATCCACAGAATACATGAGAGACCTGTCAGTGATGTCCCGACTCCACTGCTGGCGAGCTAGTGGCTGAATGAGCTCATTCAGAAGTGATCTCCTGTCTCCTCTTGATAACACCGTTGGTACAACAGCCCGAGACTGTTGGGCAGTCGGGCAGAGTCAGTATTCGTCTACTACTGCGATTCACCGTTCTGCGAATTCAAGAACCCGCGAATGATTGCAGCTGCCCTGGAACCTGCAGACCTAAATATTTAGACAAAAAGTGCAAGACGCTTCCCAGAAAATCAGTCTTGAGAAAGATTGAGACCCTTTCGCGCTTTATTTCCAAGTGTTCCCATTTAGTACGCCGGGACGTTGAATCACAACTCGTAGACGACGGTGGTTCTTCTCCATGGCCACGACCGTTGAACGCACGTTCGTGATTGGTTACGGCCGTTGAAAACACGATCCAAATTGGCTGGTTCCTAATTGTTACGTCACGTGGACCAGCGCGAAGGCTTTCTGTATCTAGGTGGTGTCGGCAGTAGGTGCAGGGAGGCGATTCGCGCGGGGGACGACTGACGAGTGATTCATGACGTCGCCTGTCCACATGGTCTTAGAGAGGCAAGAGCCGTCTTGGTGTGAGCATGCCCCTGGTATAGTGTCAGTCATCGCATCGCTGATGATAATAACGAAATGTACGTGGGAGTTCAGTGAGTTCGAAGCAAGATGTTACTTCATAGCTGCATGTGGGAAGACACACCAAAGAGAAGGTGCTCTAGTGTTTAATGTGAACGGTAAGAAGAACGCGTAATTTCTGATAGAAAAAAAAAAGAAAGAAAGAACTGGATACGAGCGAAGTAAAAAGAGTTTAGTTTGTTGACTGACATCAGCGTGCTCTGCCCCCACCCCCCTCCTCAACCCAGATGTCCTGCCATTACAACATGGGATGTGAGCATGCTGTTCATTCTTCTTGTTTGTGTCAAACACTAAGAGGCATGAAATTTTGCGTACGACATCGTCGTGTAAATCAACGCAGGTAAGGAATGCAACACACACCAATTTCAATATCCGTCACCAGACATGTGACTTCAGGAGTTAAAACCGTAGCAATTGTCTTCACAGTCCAGGCAGCTAGACTTGACCAAGACGTAAACAAGATGAAAAATGAAGAGACTCGTTAGGCCTTAGAAACTTCAATATATTTTCGAGTCCTTTATATCAACTTGAAGCTCTACATTGTACTCGCAGTGTGGAACCTGGGAGCAGAAACAGTTGCTAACAGAACATCAATGTCATCATCAGAAAAAGGCGCGCATCAGTGTGGGACACACAATGGTTTTTGAGCAAGAACCACCACACTATAGTTTTTTTGTGTGTTTATGTTGTTGTTGTTGTTGTTGCATATGCGTCACCAACGCACCTTTTGAGTTACGCCGCGTCACTGTTGCAGAAATAATATATTTTTTTTCTTTTTTAAAGGGAGGTACAAATTAAGAGTGAGGGCATCACACAGGGTTGTTTGAAACAAATTCCCGAAATATTACTCTCTCTTACCGTTCTCCTTCACTTCGTTGTCCTAATCTTAATGACAATTAAGTGTTGCCGGATTTTGACAGGAAGCCGTTAAAGTTAGCCCATTTGAGGGAACCTTAAAAATGCAGACAGAACCCCATTGCTAATCGTAACTTGAACATTAATAATAATAATAATAATGTGACGAGGAAGCGAAATGATAATTGTTATCGAAATTAACATAATGGCCGCACATTTTAATTCGTCACCCCGACGTCATGCTAGTCTTTCGTCTATGATTGGCGGACAAAGTAAGTTAGAGGCCAATCAACGGCTGAAGACTATTCTGACGTCCAGGTAAAAATATAATGGAGGTCACTGTCTACGGTTCAGTCTACCTCTAACTGAATCTTCCTATGCTACTTTGGACTAAGGTGTGGGTCAGAAAATTTTGTAAAAGGAGAAAGTGCCGAGCCACACCCCCTAAAACACATACAAACACGTTCTATCGGTGTTGTTGAACAGGTAATGGTGAGGCATTTAAATTTAAATTTACACCGATAAAGGACCAACTGTTACTTGGGCCGAGTTCAAGGACAGTAATTAGACGGTACCAGGTAATTTGAACAAAATAATAACTGTTTTCCTTTGTTTGAAGGCATCCACATTGGCAGCTTTGCAATCCTGCAGTAGGTGTTTTACACCTGCCTATGATTAAATTCGTGTCTGTTCAAGATTCAAGCGCAAACGAGTTGTCACAGCTGTATAAGAGCAACATTCTTCAACATTTAGGCAATTTTCCAAATATTGGGAACGCTGATGTCCAGTTTAGTGTGAGTACTTTCTATATAACAGCTTAGCACGTTAGCGTTGTCACCATTGCTGTTCTTATTCGCAAAATGGAGGGCAACTGAATAAGAACGTAAACTGATTATTTAGCACGCATGAAGGCAGCGCGAGTGACATTCAAGCCTGATTTGATGCCCAATTCTTCCAGCTTTTTCGTGAGTGTGCAATGGTAGAGACCATTACCCGCCGCTTTTACAATCGAATAGCGCACCGTTGTTTGGAAAGCAGTCAAATTTAACGTAAATATGACAAAATGAAACTGATAACTGTCTTCAGAGTTTACGTCATTTTTCGTTATTGATTCGTGATTGCCAACCGATAGTGATGACCAACACACCGAGCTCGGGGCTACAAAGGTAAAAGACATCAAAACGTGGTCCACCTATTCATTAATACGGAGGAATTAATACAGAGAGTGTGTCTAGAATATTGACGTTAGAAAAAAATATACGTAATATACGCAGATATAGCCTGGCAGGGATTTCATTTCATCTGGTCTCATTTCATGTCATCTCAGAGCGGTGTTGAGATTCCGTATAGGTGGGCGTGGGCGACATTCGTATCTACCGACCTTTCAGACTTTTTGGCCTTTTGGCAGTTTTTTTTTTGCGGTGGGTGGGGTGGGGTAAGGGTGGGAGGGCGTGTCGTAAGATAATTGGGCGGGGTAAAGTGCCGGGAATGTTCCTGTTCTAAGGGATACCCACGGATAAAAGGACGCATTTTTTTCTGAAAAATGCCCCTGCGATGTGGCATAGGAGCTTTGTAGCCGAGCTTTTCGGTCAATAATATTGCACTCCCGCTTTTCGTCTACTATAGCATACATACGATGACCTTCAGTGAGTGCGGATGCTAATCACGTTCTAATATACTAAGTATGCAACAGAGTCAAGAACAAAATCAGACAGGAGTCGAAACGTCCACGTCAGTAGAAAAAGAACTCTCGTACATGATTTCAAATAACAACTTTCATGTAACACAGCCGTAACGGACACGCAGTCCTGTATTTAACGTTCACCATACTTGCACAACATCAACATGAGAACGTATATCTTTTTTTTTCCCGAAAATTCTCGTGTCTTCAACGTTGACCAGATAACAACACAAGCTTCGGGAGAAACGCCTATAGTCGTGTTCAACCTAAGAACGACAGGCTTAAGCCCCGCCCTAAGCTTGTTCCTATTGGCTGCAATAGCGACCCGCATCACCCTACGTCCTCACGACTCCACTCTCCATTTGCCGCTCTTGGGTTGAACACGATCATAAGTACATCCTACACTACGGAATCATTTCGGAACTTTGTTATGAGTGCTGCGGTTTCCGTAACATACTTGGTTGTGCCTTTCGATTTTAGAAACCGTATCAAAGACGTAGCTGAACATTTGGGCCATACTGTATGTACAGAGTGACTGGCAGCGCCACACCGCGGCGGGCGGCGGCAACTCATAGCGGGGACGACAGGTCTTGTCGAATGTGCGCGGCAAAAAGGCCACCCGGGATCTGCATTTGTACATTTGAAAGTGAAGCTTGCAGCGATGGCGTGGGGCCAGAAGGGGCAGCCTTCTTGCGGTGACGTCTTCCAGATGGGCGGATGACGTCAGTTCGGGATCCAGCCGACCCCTTTGGTGTAGGAGGTAGGCTCATCGGATCCTAGCAGAGGATTAGTCTGAATGCTGAAAACTCTATTATTTTAGGTTTATCCTTGAGGTGCGAGCGTCGATCTCCTCCATCACCTCCACAAGAGAGTGCCACTGAATGGTGCACAGCTCAAGAAAGTGCCACTGAATGGTGCACAGCTTAGGCTTTTCCACAGCTGTGCACCCAGGATAGGTTAGTGCCATTTAGGCTTTTTCTTTAGCAAGCGAAATCAGTCGTAAGACTGTGAAGATTGGAGCTCTGTTTTTTTTCTTTCAATAGAGAATTAACCGACCATTTACATTTACCGACCACCGTTTACTCTATATTACAGCTTCTGACGAGCGGGCATTAAAGAGCCTTTACTACAGAGCCCACCTGGGAATATCTTCAGACGGAAAAGAATCCGTTCCCATCCGGCCCCCTGGAGCATCAAACTGAATAACGGTACCACCACCCCCAGGGGCTCCACGCCATAGACGCCGTATTCTTCTCACTAAGACTAACGTGATCGACCCGGGGCGACCAATTTGTGCAACGGAGGAGACACACAACAATTCTTCTCTAGATAAGAAAGTGGAAGAGGAAACCGGACGAAAGGTCGTCGTGCTAGGCCTAGCTTTTGGTAAGTTTATTTTCTTATTTTGATCACGGTGTCCAGCAGCACTGTTCTGTGTACCTTTCCTGGTGACGATATAGCACACGTGGTTCCACGCAGAAAGAGCGTTAAGTTTATACCCACTGTCAATGTTCATTTGCAGAAGCATCAGTTCCTGTGTTTAATCTGTACGATGACTAAGCTTCGCTTAGAGTGTCGACAACGTTTTTTTTCCCTACGATCACGTGGGGTGCGCGGCAGGGTGGTCGCCATTTTGGGTCTTTCAATATATGCGCGATCGAGAGCTGATGGAGTTTCAAATAACATCTGAGAGAACAGAAGGAAATCACACCGCGTAGCGGTTACAGAACGCATTCTATGTTTTCTCCTGGAAATACTTATATGCCCAGTGATATCTGCTGTGCACACCAGTATCCATCAGTGTCGATACTGTAAGGCGAGCTTAGTGCAGTAACTGCAGGGAGCTCCACAATGCCTCCGGTACCGCAGCCATTAGCGCCTTTCAGATGTTGCTAAACTCACGGTGAAACGTGGAACTAGATTATGGACTCATCGCGAGGCGGGCTTTCATAACGGAACATAATCATAAGAGGCCAAGCACTGTCGGTATTGATAACCAATTACACTCATTACTAGGATGCTAATTACGGAACTCCGAGAATTCCACGTATCTTATCTCTCACTTTTGACTGCAGCACTGCTAATGTCTTCTTGTATGTACTGGCGCGTGCTAATTACAAACAAGGAGTAACCCTCTCAAGCATAATTCATAGTCTCTGACCTACGCACATTCCAAATTATCTTTGTCCTTTCTAAACGTAGAAGGGGGGCGCACTAAAGAACACAGGACATGCTCAAGCTGGTTATTGCGTCCCCCATCTATGTTTAGAATGAACTACAGCTAACTAACCCTACTTTCAACACACTGAGTCGATCTTTTGTCATTGCCTAAGAAAGGAACAAGAAGCTTACATTGTGTTTCCTGCGGTTACAAAGAATCTAAATTTTTGTACGTTGAAGTGAAACACTTGTTGCATAGAGGTATATATATATCCTTGAGTAACGAAGTGCACACAGTGCCCGTTGGGTATAACTTCTGTATTGCAAATTTCAATGTATCCTTAGCGCACAATTTTGTTCTTAACGTTGTGGTGCTTCCGCTCATGAATGCTAATATTGCGCACGTTTATTAGGCCTACATTATGCAGACTTGACAGGATCATTTACCTACTGCCACTCATACTGATGGTCATGCTTAGCAATTATCGTTTAAAGGGACACTAAAGTGCGAATATTTCTCCTCAAGGAACGAGGGATGTCGTTACTTTGACACCAACACAAGAGAACGGGATTCGACGAGATTCAACAGTGTAGTCCGCGATTTATGAACGAAAGAAACTGCAATGCACGCTTTGTTTCATTCCTCTCCCACCCAAGAAGACTGACAATGCGAAGCGAGCTCCCATTGGTCTCCTCAAACAATCCAGCGCGAACGAATCCGAACGAACGGAGACCGTTTGAGGAAACCAATCAGAGGCCTCTCTGCATTGTCGCGCTTTTTGAGAAGGAAAGAGAGAGAGAGAGAGAGAGAACGCTTAAATTGCTGCTTCTTTCGCTCATTTAATCACCAACAATGCAACCAATGAGTGCCGTTCCTTTTTTGTGTTGAGGCAATTGCATTTTTCATTCCACAAGGAAATTTTTTTTCACTTTAGTGGCCCTTTAAAAACCGGTACGAGGATTCTCTACCCGTTCTGATTTCATTTCAGACGGAACCTTCTCGCACAACTTAAAGGGGCGACTATGCCTGCTAAATTCACTTGTGAGCTTCTTTCATCAGGCATTCTTCACTAAACCACTCGATTCTGTGCTCAGTGCTGATGCTCTAGGCACGTGATTCATATTTTATAAGTGTGGAAATGTCTTCTGTACAAACGGATTCGTTTCCTCTACATTTGCCAAAGGGGCAAGTGGTAAGATGTCAAAATATCACAACTAAAACTTAACGGCAACACCATGCCGTTGCAAAGAAAGCAGGTCACTACTCTCGAAAACGAAAAACAAAAGCTATTTCGTGGCTCTCAATTCTGATGAGCATTCACTGCTGTAAGGGTACGAAACTCACTGATATAAAGGGTACTTGTTCAGGGGACCAAGTATCATGTGCAGTGAGTAGGAACTGACAGAACGGTATGCAATACTGCTGATCTGTACTGGACACCTCATAGCCAGCGAAAACGTTAGAGGTACGCAGCATGGGCTTAGTTCTGCAGATGTGACATGAAGCGGTATTACGTCATGTCATGATCTACGGTCCCAGAAATATCAGGCAGTCTAGCACGTGCCTCTCTTAAGGTTCCGTAAAAGATGCCAAGTTTTGTAGGTGTGCTCTAAAAGGGGACACAGCACAACAATGTTTGTTGTCTCGGGATCATTGCTGGAAATTCGTACCATGCTCCATATACGTGCTCACCTCTAATGTTCTGCTGGCTGTGTGCTGTCCACATATAAAGGTCAGCACGTGGAACTGTAGAACTCACTGGAATTATAGGCAAAATTCATGTAAGTTAACATTAAAGGACAAACATATAAACGGAATTATGCACGGGCGCAATAAATGGAATGTTGACTCCTATGTAACAAACAACAGAAGGCAACAATGAAAGACGTGTCACATACACACGAAACACACATGCCAGTCAGAGGCTTTGCTCGCAACCCGTAGGTCACTATCACCAACACTTTTTCCAACCACGGGCTTAACACCACTGCACTTCCTGCTGCTGCTGCCGGATAACGTAAAGTCAGTCTTCGGGGGGAAGTGAAAAAGTGCACAATGTTGCTTGCTGTCTTTGTAGCTTTCTTGCCCACTGTGTCGAACGTTTTTCTTTTGTTAGGTTTTAGTCCACACACACTTTGGTACTATTTGGTAGTTTACTTTGGAGATAACACACACGCAAGTAGTGGCGTCATTACCAAAAGTTCTTTTGATCTCAGCGTGATGCCACCTCCAAGGTGGCGGCCATGTTTGGGAGGGATGTACAAGGTTGCCAGCTGATTCTTCTCTCGCGGTTAAGTAACAACTTGAGCGGCTTCCAAGAAAGTAACATGCGAGAAATCGAATTTTCGTGCATACTTTCGCTTCACTAGTTTCTATCTCATTTAGCTCTTGTTTATATAATACTTATGTAAGTAGTATGTAGTGCCCTTACGTTCATGTAAAGCACGTCGTGCCACATAAAACACACAAACAATAAAAGTGTCACTAAAATTACCAATTCGTAGCATCTACCAGTATTTGTTATTGCTTTGTGTCAGCGACCAGATTTAACCTGAATTATCAATCTACCTGACGCGTATTCCATGCAGGAACATGTCAGATTGCACGCTAAATTAATAAAAACGATCGAATTTAATATGGAAAACTAAGAGCGATACAGGCTGATCAGGTTGATAAGTATTGCTCTATCTTTCCCTTCAAAATATCAAAATTACTTATGCTACATATCTATTTTCTGTGCCTCTGTGATGCAGGCAGAGCAGCACATACGTCGGGATTGCTTATATCAGTATAAACCTTGCGTACTTAGCGATGTGATATCGAATTTGTTTGCATGTGCTGGAGAACACCAGATCAGGGGGTATTGCCTTTTGCATAAAGCAGAACTTTATGAATAATTGAAAGTTTAAACTAAAATTTGATGCATTCTTTGGAACCAGCAAACTGAATGTAGTGAATAACAGGACTTGTCCCATTTAATCACATTCTTGTAGTGTTGTGAAGTGGATAGTACTCGCAGAGTGCGCTGCAGTTTTAACTATTGTCCAGTAAAATGGAGACCCCCTTTTGCACCCTTTCTATTAACCTACGGAAGGAGGTAAGAAATGAGCTCGAGAAGCGGAAACAAAATTCTCAATATTCGATTAGATTGAGAAACAAAAAATTCGCCTATTTTTACTTGTAACTCTGTACGTAACACCCAGCGATGCTCCAACCCGCCTTTACCCCATACTACTAACGGAATGAATGTTCATGAAGCCCCACTGAGAGAATGCAACTGGCTGCTCTTTCCTTCTCCCTCTCACATGGCCAGGACGCGAGTGACGTCACGTTCTTGTGCGGCGCGGCGTTGCAGCCATCCTCATAAATACTCGACGATATCACACTTTATGGATGGATAGCTCGAGTATAGGGCAGTCCGGTCTTGCACTAAGCGGCTGAACAAGGGCAGAAAGGGCAGCGGGAGTGCCGACGTCTCTGGGACGTCGCCCCGCTCAATGATGGCGACGGCAGCCGTCTGCTGTCGGCCCTCTTCGGACGACGACCGGTCGTCCGCGGGACCACGCAAGGCCCCAAGACTCTTGGCTCGTCTCCGGACGCCAGCGCTGCGTAGGTCGCCGCGGAGGGAATCGCTCTCCGCTGTTGGGGGAGGAGGGTTGTTTGAAGAATGAAAGGGAGGGGCGACGGGGATATAAGGAGGAGGGTAAAAGAGAAAGAGAACATGGACAGTTATTGGAGGAAAGAAACAAAGGAGGTTACAAAGATACTGTTAAATTCTTACTCTATATACTCTCCACCGATCAATTGGTGTACATACATATCTAGGCGCTACACTTGAAGGAAAAAAAAGACGGTAATATTAGTCCTCTCGCGGACTAGATGCATTGCTACACCAATTAGTCCCTTTTGGGACTAAACGCCTGAACGTTTATGTGATGTTTAGGGACTAGAAGTATTGCAGGGGTAAATTTCACGGTCAAGGGACCAAAAATGGGGTGTAATTGAAATCTAGGGGACTATAAGCTGTAATGACTCCGGAATTTAGTCTCTTTTTTTTCTTCTATTCTTAGAGTGTATAGTTATCCGCCATACTCACTGTCGCGTGAGAACGTTGTTTGAATGACAAAAAAACAAAACAAAACAAAAACAAAACAGAAACGAGGGCAACTGCATCAGGGCATTTGCCCATTGCGTACATGCTTGTTCTTGCGTATACAATTAGCTTGTCGAAAGTGCGTTATGATTCGGACATTTCCTTACGTACGGCGAGGGCAAACGGGACAACATAGAAACATTTGTTAGACAGTTAACATTAGACAGTTTAGACAGTGTTAACATTAGACAGTTGTTACATACTTTTTAAAGTTAGGAATATAAAACGGCAAATAATATATTTAAAAAATCACACAATTACATCACAATCGATGCCTGCGCAATGTGAGGTAACCAAAGCAATGGTGGTTGCACAGAATTATGGGATTCTTCCTTGTGGTGACGAGCAGGGAACGTTTACAGGTTACAGGGGGCATGTTCTTTTCTGCAACGACACTGGAATACGTTCTAGTGAAACGTGCAAGTGACATAGTAAGTTTCAAAGGAACTGTAAATGACTTTGCAAATAGTTACAGGCTGATAATAAATTCCAGCACTAGTAAACCACAGACTGTGTGATGTGCGGTGCCAAACAAACAGGGACATTGAAACATTAGAAGCCGTAGCCGTCAACAAACTGGCAGCGTATGTCCTCCGATTTATAGTCTTCTAATGACAACCTGTGCTACTGAAAACGAAAGATGCGACGCCAACGGTGCCTACTCCAGCAGGTAGCAGGTTCGAAGGGTGCTGAGCTGGCGAAGCTTACTAGGCAACCGGATGCAGCAGTGACATCCAAGTGTGGGCGAACAGTGTGAAACGTCAAGTGTCGGTGACAGTGAATTTGTGCAAACATACACATTATTACAACAGTGAAATTATAGGTGTTAATATTAAGTGAAGGAAGCGTGTATGCCCTAGAAACGTACGTGTACGTATGCACTGCAGTTTCCAGTACATGAACGAAGAACGGCCCTGGTGCTCAAGCGTGCACGACATTTGCATTTTAGAAGGAGAGGGCATCAGAACGGAGCGTAATGTAAGTTTTACTCTAAGTTTTTACTTTACCCTATACTTCCAACTCATTGAGAGAAAAGAAAAAACGCAGAAAAACGGAGGCGCACACGATGCGCCGCCATTTTGTAGAAGTGAGAGTGCGTGTCATTGGCATCTGGCGTCGTGATTGGCTGCAGCCGCACCGTCACGATTTTTGAGGCGCGACAGGAGGGGAAAGGGAAAATGTGCGGTAGCTCTTCACAGGGACATCTTCCGGTCCTCGGGAGACCGCACTCTATTCTCTCACAACCGGTAGGGACCTAGATGGCAGTCGACGTTGGTTGGCCCTATAAAGCTTTAAGGCTTTTTAAGACTTTAAACGGGTACAAATTTTTCTCGTGTCTTATTTCCGTTGCTTCACTCATTCAAAATCTGTGCGTGGAGGGCTGGATAGGTTTTACTCATTTGAATTCGCTTCACGACGTGGGATATGAAACAAGGATTAACACGCAAAAAAAGGTGACCGGCGTAGTGTCCTTCCAAGCTAAGGGATAGTCCGAGACATATCCTTATTGTGGGCAACGCATGCTCCGCCCTTTCGATGCAGTTGAAATACTCGCTCACTCAATGCGAGGAAGCTGACGAGAAGAGAAGAAGCAATGTTTAAGCAGTGAAAGCGACGTGCGTCTGTGTTAGCCAATGAGGTGCTTTCCGTGTTGGAATGGCAGACTTACGGTCGTCCGGATAGTCTTCGTTCACTTCGCAAGGGGATAGCAGAGGAGACAGTTCTGTGGAGGATACATAGTGCGCACACTCTCAAACAACTCAAGTGACGGTAAACGTGTGATACATATGATGGTGCACTCCAACAAAAAAGGCATGCGCATATTTGCTCCTACGGATATTTAGACCACGACCTACTAGATTATAGCAACCATGTCATAGGCACCCCTTCCCAGCGCCGCATTTGGAAGCTAGCGGTGGCGCCACTCACCGGCCCGGTTATTGCTTCGTCAACTTCTACCGTACTTCGTGCTTCAGCTTACCTATTTCTGTACAAGTGGTGGATGTCCCACGATGTTTCATTCTAAAGTTGATTATCATCATCATTCTACGCGTTTTCATAGGAGCTATTGCTGTCGTCTACTACGGTAGTCGTTCGCACGCTTCTACGCGTTCAAAATTCAAATTTCCATTGTCCAATCATGATGTAGGTCTCGCGGGTCGATGAGTAGCGCCCCTAGCGGATTGTGCGGACGTGTTCCTCAGAGGGATTGCCGGTTATGACATAGTCGTCATAATCTAGTAGGTCATGATTTAGACTAACGCCTTGCGTCAGTATCGAGACTCAAACGGGGAAGTCAAAGGGGCACTTATAGATCACCCTTGGGAGCCTTCGTCGGTAGTTTACCAATATATCTGCCGTATAGCTAACTCCGTACGTAATTTTTGTTTTGCCTTGCTGGTATCAGATGTAATCCACCCCGCTTCCTGGCGCATACTGAATTACAACCTGAATTTTCTAGCTAGCTGTAATGTATTGGCGGGCCAAAATCCAAACAGTGAGAACGTATTGCTTTAACCAGTTATACGCGATGCTGCGATACGTAACATTGAAAGTCTCTTTTTGATGCTTCGACTCTGATATGACTTATGACATATGATATTGTAAATGCGACCACAGTGTGATACCTTCAAGTAGCTTATACCGATCATAAGCAACGCACACAAAAACTCTTTAAGGAAAACAAAAAAAGTAGGTAAATCTGGCTTCCTACAGGTCCTAAAGAGCTCCGTGGCTCCTTAGCAATTACTCCGCATTTTAGTCTCCCGAGCCCGAAATTTACTCCCCAGTACAGCAAGTAGTCCCTGAACTCCGCATAAGCATCCGTGCATAGAGTCCCGAAAAGGAAATTACCCCTTTCGCCCCTTAGACTGCACCTGTACCTGTACATAGATGAATGACGTTGAGTTGCGGAGTTGAGTTGCGGAGTTGAGTGGCCACATGCACTCTAAGAAGCAAAGGAGGAATTTTACTACTTTTGGGGACTAAATGCATTGCCATAAAAAATAGTCCCTTTCGGGAGTAAATGCACGGGAGTAAATGAATGTCACAGAGTGGAGACTGCATTTCACGCTCTATTCAAGGAGTCCCGGTTACATAATTCGTGTGCATGCATCGAGTGATATAAAATCTTGCGACATACATAGGGTACACTCTCAGATAAAAGGGTGTGAAAAGGTGGTAACTTCTATAGTTACCACCCAGATCAACATAGCGTCTGAGAAAGGGTGTAAAAGAGTGGTAAAAGCAATTATCATACATCCAAATTGATACAAAAAGGCGTACGCCCCCCTCACTCACCGAATCGGAAGTGATAACCCTATCATTCGTGGCAAAGAGTGAGGTAGCAGGCAGAACGTTGCAACCTTTTAGGCACAACATACGCGACAAATATTACCTCCTAATAGGTATAACCGCTCCACCCTTTTTTCTGAGAGTGTACAATTTCGCGGGAAAGAACCTCTAACTATTTCTTCCTCTGTGTGAGTGGAAAATTGCTAAGTTGACCTGAGTTATACAGCCTTATGCCATCAAATTAACCAAGAGCACATATTTACGTAGACTGTTGCACTCGGAAGACCATTTGCGAAGTTCAGTGACAATTTGCACTCATTGGGAGTAAATTGCGGGGTTAGGGTTCTTAACATAGGGAGTAATTGCAGCCTAGGGAACTATATAGAAGCTGCAATTACTCCCCATATTACTCTTTTTTTTTTAGTTTGTGGTCGGATTAATCGGTTCAACTCCCAATAGATAGCCCAATTTGTTATTTATTAATAGGTTCTCACCTGTGATGCAGCGGCAGTGATAACATTCACGGGAAAAAAGCATCAATAAACAAGGAGGAGGTTGGTTTAATAAGGGAACCATACTTCTAACTTATGTTGATTAGAGATTACGAGTTGTCACGAAATTCTTGTTAGTGCCGCTGTTCGCTGAAACGCGGTGTCGAGCGTTCCCGACATCGAGTCAGTTTCATCTCCGATTCAAGATAAAAAAGAGACTAGATGGCGCAGGAGGTGAAGCCTTCTCATGCGACCTTCGTGCGAAGAGAACTTTTCCCACTGACCCGAAATAGAGGCGCTCTCGGTTCCCACGACATGAGCCCACTTTATGAAAATTGGTTCGTCTGTATCATGCGGTGTTCATCTATTATGCGACGGCATCCTGGCCAGTAATCGGTAATGTGCCTCAAAACTGTACCTGAAGTAAAGTACCAAGTACCTAGCACCCGTTGTACTTTAAGTACAATACAAAGTACCATACTACACTAAGATCGAGAATTGGCTTCGTGTCGTCCCTCCGTGTGCCCAGACTAAGGCGCCAACGGAGCGTATTTGCCAGCCGAATTCAAGCGGAGCGTGCAACCGAACGGCAGAACAATAGGCACACAGCCGAAACGCTCATATCTGGCGGGATAGAAATTTCGGCAGTGACGAGCGGAGCGGAATCGGGCCAGCCAGTCAGCACCGAAAGGAAAGTGCACGTGACCGCCCTCCCTACACGGCCAGCACGGCACATAAGCAGAAAACATGGCTGCCTGATTCGTGGTGTACGATTGTACGATGTTGAACGCTTGAAACGTGAAGATGGACGAGTGCAATCCCCCCCCCCCCCCTACAGAGAGGTTGGGCAGGGTATCAAGAATTCCGTGTTGTGACGTTATGAGACGAACTTTTACAGGATTTTCATCATCACTCGCATGCAACACGCGATCGATTCTTAGGATATCCCTCGAAACTTTCATCTTGAGTGTCAGCTGGGTAGACTTCCCTGAGGGGGGCTGGCCCCCCCTAGGAAAGTTCCGGGGGGGCTCAGGCCCCTAAGCCCCCCGCCGTCACCGCCTATGCCGTCGCATGCGGTTGGAAGAGCTCTGCTCACGTTCCGCGCGGTTCGGCAGAGACAACGCTGGCCCATTTCGGCTGTAAAATACACTCCATGCGGTTAGAGCTTAAGGCTTTTACATTATGGAGCTCATCCTCCAGAGAGCCTGCATCTACCATTTCGTCTGGAAAGGAGCTAGCCAAAAAGCTGCGTACACGTCCGGCATATCTTCACCGAACAATGGCGATATATGAATATGGACTGCCTTCTTGTTGACGGTTTGGCTGGCTACATCCAGATAGAGAAACAGGGCAGAGCCAGACATGGCCCTCAAGCAGCGTGTTAGATCAATACTTTGACATTTTGTGGTATGTTAGAATCGGATATACGTATTAGGTGAAGTCGCGACTGACAACACCACACGGGGACTGAAGACAGTGTTTAACACCACCCAAAAGTAGTCAGAGTCCGAAGTTAATGACATAGCGGAAGTTGACAGCGCCAGTGTAAAAGGAGTTCAGGAGCTCCGGACCGATGCATGAATTTGCAACGGATATCAGAAATCCGTTGAAATTTCCCGTACTAATTTTTCGTATTTCTACCATACGTGATCCGTTATCCTTCCAGTGAGAACTATTAATGAAGAAGTCGGATTCAAAGAGACAGCACAGCATTGCGGCAAGGTAACGTTCGTTTACTCGAAAGACGATCACAGGAGTGGCATCTGCCAACCACACAGACGGTAAGTACACTGCACGTCATGGCCACTAGCCTTCTTCAGAGTCCTCGTCCGTGCTGCTGTCTTCGTCACCTCCTTCTTCAGATTCCTCTGCTTCTTCCTCTTCTTTCTTTTTCTTCTTCTTCCTCTTTTTCTTTTTCTTCTTCTTGACGAGACCTAGGCGTTCTTGCTCTTCACGACGCTCAATCTTTCGCCTGTCGTAATCGCCATACGTGTAGCCTTCCATGAGCAAGAAGTGGTTGGACATGCCAAAACAGACCGGAACGAAGACCAACAGGAGGATTAAGTCCATCACCTGTCCGAGCCAGAAGCCTTCGACCCCGTGCAGGAACACGGTACAGAACAGTAGGATGGCAGTGTTGAACACCTTGTACGCAGCATCGCAAGATCCGCCGCCCTGCTTCGCCACTTGCGCGGAGGCCCATCGGAAACGGCTGTCGATGTCACCCATGTACTCCGCAAAGTAGCGGTTGATCGAATTCGCGAGTGTAGCGCGAAATGCTCCTAGACTCCAAGAGTTCTTCGCGGTACGGTTCATCAATGGACGCCACTTTTCCGAGAATTTTTCGAGCAGAACCGCGGCTTGCCTGAGTTCATCGCTCGCTTTGGTGTCGGAGAGAACATTCTGGAGAGGTAGCATCGCGGTGTCGTTCTCCACAGCTGTGACGGGCTCTGCTGGGACAAGTGCTTTGAGGTTGACTTGCTGGAGACTGGGAGCACCTTTACCGGCTGGGCCTTTGCCCTTATCGGGTGCCGCTGGGCCGCTCGCGTTCGCTGATGCTTCAGGCGCACTGCCTCCCCCTTTGATGTACGACGGCACTTGGAGACCTGACAACGAACCTCCGCTCGCGCATTTTGACAATACTTCGCTGGGACAGAAGCCGGCAAGAGCCGGAGGGCGTTCGCCGACAGGCCAGAGAGTATAGAATATCTCATCTAATGGCTGATAAGCTTTGTTGTTATAAGGGCCACATATGTAGATCTCTCCGGCAGCTGCCATCCCGTACATGGGGATCGAAACGTAGCTCGAAATGATGAGCGTCACGTAGCAGCCGATCGTGCTGTACAGGATGATAAGACCTCCCATGTTCGACTTTTCGCTTCGAATTGTGGGACGATTGTCGTGCTCAGGTGCAGCATACATCATTCCTCCGATGGCGACTAATGGTGTCACCAGGGTCAACAGAAAAATGACTAAGCCCAACAGGCCGAGTAATGAAACTGCACCCACTACGCCGCCTTCAGATTCGTACTTATCAATTTTAGCAATCAGGCCATCAACACCTCCAGCAGTTTGAGCCGCGATGTCAGCGATTCTGGCTTCTTCTCTAGCGAGGGCTCTTTGCACTTGACGCAACAACTGCTTCCGTCCAGTTACCGTGGCGTCCTCAACCGACGCAACGAGAGCCCCGACCATTGCTTTCTGTGCTTTGGCTATACTCCGGCACCGCGAGCTCGCGTCCGCGAACGATTTTCCCAGGAGCTTGAGTCCGTGACTTTGCAGTAAACGTGACATGTTGCGGTAATCTCTGCTGCAATCTTCATAGACACTACGCGATGTAAGGCCCAAGTCAAGTGCCACGCGTCTCTCAAGGAAGCCCTGGAAGCCATCCCTGAAGTCTGCGTTCAGAGCACCCGCCAACTGTCGAAGCTTATACGCTGCTGGCTTGTCCTTCTTAGTTTCTGGCTCTTTTGCTGGGGCCTCGGGGGCAGCCGAACTGGCCATTTGCTTCAGATCGCTGGAACCGTCGGCGTACACCAGCTGACCGTCGGACACACCTGTGCCTATGTCGCCCTTATTGAGGAACAAGCACAAGGACGTTATGACAAGCGCTATACCGGTCATCCACGTGCAAGTCTGATAGTATGAGTACACGTCGTCATAATCAGGGGTGACGACTTGGTACCTCTTCCCGCCGCACTTTTCCTGCTGGCGGAGGCCGATGATGGCGGCACCTCCGATTAAGACACCGGCAAGTATTGCGTAGCCCAGCAGCATAAAGATGCCAATCGTACCTTGCGTGCTGGACAAGGCTCCTGTGATGCCGCCGAGCCCAGGAGAGCTTATGGCACTTTCGGCGAACTCCTTCGCTTGTGAAGCATCTCCGGCGAACATAAGGATGAAGACCTTTCCGATGTCGGCCCATACTGGTACTGTTGGGCCGCCCACCTGGTAGCTCAACTTGTAGCCACCGCCGCCGCCGCCACTTGCCGCTGCAGCCTCTGTGGCTTTGGCGGGGGTACTCTGGCCTAGTGCATGAGGAAGCACTAGGCCAGAGAACAGGACGACAGATATGGTTCGTCTCATTCGTCCATATGGGTCAATTGGTGCACGCAAGCTGACATCGCGGGCCTCGTGCCTTCGACGGGTCGCTGAAGGCACGTGCATCAAGGTTGCTTGGTTTGCAATCAGTTTGAGTTTAAGTAACTAAGCAAATCTATGTGAGCACTTGTACCTAGATATTTTTGGTGTGTATCTTGAGAAAAATTTCAGCTTCATTTTCGCATTTTCGCGTATGCCTTATGTATCTCTTTATCAATTACGTTTTTGGCGATTTTGATCTCCTTTTCAGGCATATTTTCAAACGCCTGAACAAAAAGGATTAACGAACATCTCCGACAGTCGACACGGACAGGTGGCGCAATTTTTCGTAGCTCGGATTGAATGCAATCAAATCTAATCGAACCGCGCAGGCCGTTTCATAGGGGCGTCGTGTCACCCAGATACCTGTGGTGACAGGTTGACGATAGTCAGTTACCGAAATGGAAGTTGGATGCGATGGGAGCTGTGGATACCAGTGGAAGGGACACGAAAACCAAACAAGGTTAATATGACGTGGAGCCCAAACTATAACTACTGCTCTAGGGGAATAGGGCGACGGCCGAAGTTCGTGGATCCTTCATTAAAGGGTTTGCGACACGACCTCCAAGTTTTACAGCGAAGAGGGCACCGCGAGTACCGAAACTCAATCGCGGCTCTGACATCACAGCACGCGCTATGGCCAATGAGGCATCGCGAGGGATGTCACATGCTTACGGCTACCAATGGGAGCTGTGAGGCCTCTGACGTCTGTACTCTACTCGGGCGTGCGTTCGAGGGTTTATATCTCGCCAAGTACGACACGTAGAATTCTTTTTTTTTGCTGAGTACTCTGGAAAGTAGTAGTCCAATGCGTGTGATGACGTAATGAGCCGCATCTGTGAAAGAGTCGCAACCAGTTTAAAGTGGCAGTTCGGACACAATCTTATGCCTTCAGAATCCGCTCGAATTTATAGTGTTGCAATCCTCGTGCCTTACACCGTATTCCCCTAAAATACTTTGTTCTCTTTGCATACACAGAAGCGCAACAAAATCACATGTCTAATTTTGCGACGTACGTATATGAGGTCATGCGGCTAATCTACCACGGTGTCCAGTAACCACGGGGGCGACAGAAACCCGCCATTTTTGTAGTTACCCTCAAGCGGGTGGTTTTCGCAAAACTGCCATCTTGTCCTGCACTCTTAAAAAACATGGTCACACGTCACGGGAAACGTCGTTTTGAGGTCACGCGACTTTGTTTACAAGGCGTTCTAGAGCTTGCCGAGATATTCGCGTCGGCATGAAGCCAAGAGATGAACGTATTTCGCCAGCGTAAACTACCGCATAAATGGTTAAATTTGCGGGGTCAATAATTCGCGAATTTGTGAGTGGTCAGGATCAGGCAATAATTCGCCGAACCTTAAGTTCGCGGTACCGCGGATTTTAGGCCCTGCACCAGCCGTCTTAGCAGCCCTCCACAGAAGTTAACAAAAGGCATCACAATTGGGCAATAACCCGTTCCACTTGTCTTCCTCTCGAGCCCTTCTGACAGTGACAGAGGCGATCTTCTTACTCGGCTGCTATCTGGTACGCGGGGCAGGTACCGATTGGCATGCGATAGCGAATCTAACTTTTGCAAAGGCTGATTTGCGTGACAGTGTGCTCGATATACGCTGGTTGGATTATCCAGACTTGCACAGGACTGGAATCACGTGATGCGGACATCTGCGCGGGATTCTTGAAGGCTGAGCCATACAGTCTCCACTTGCAACGGAAAAGAACTGAACACTTTCTGAGGCAATGTACTGTAATAGTGCAATAAACCGCATACGTAAGCTAACTCAGCGTCTTGGGCCTTATTCCTTGGGCATTTTTTTCTCGTACTTTTCGATCATTGGTTCGAACATTTCGTGGAGCTTTAAATTCGCGAAGGAAACAGCGCTCGCGAATTTCGCGACTATTAGATTCGCGCGAAAATACTACTTATACAGTACATGGTGCTTCTTCTGCGACATAGTAGCAAGTAAATCGCATCGGCCCAGTGTGCCATAATGCCGGGTCGTCATCGCATCTTCGGAAGTGGTCAACAGTACGAGGCCCCATGTACAACGGTGGGCGTTTAATGCGAGATTGTCGGTTGAAAATAACTGCCGAGGCCGAAAGACGCTCGAAACGGTGCACAGAAACAGTAAACCCTTTGTTTACAAACGATTTTGCAGCCCATCACGGGCGCGGCCATCTTTAAGATCACGTGTGCGTTGACGATTGCTGTGACGTGCCACCAAGACCTGTCCAGAATGCATTGCGTTCGCCCAACACGCTTTCGTCAATGGAGCAATACATTGGATGCCACCGCTATGCTAGTAATCCCAAGCAGCACAATGTACTGAAAGTCGAGTGCAATAGGGGTGGACGGTATGTGTCTTATCAATGTTCTTTAGTTTCATCAATCTGTTCAAGGCCTTCCACCTACCCGTCCACCCCTATTGCACTCGACTTTCAGTACATTTTGCTGCTTGGGATGTAGCTCCTCGGACCATGATTTCCGCGCCCTCACCATCGCTGTTGGCAGCCTTCCAACGTGGGATGAAGAGCAGATACGCGCACTGTTGCTAGGAGACGGCCACCAGTGCTCCTGGCGACGTCACCCACTCCGGGAGAATCCGAAACTATGTAGTTTTTCGCTGCAGCTCACTATTAGGGCAGGGATCTTTAGGCATTTGCCTGTAAATGCCTGTAAAAGTGCCTGTAAAAGTGCCTGTAAAAGTGCCTAAACGCGACATTTTTCTAGTTTTCTTGCGTTTTTTTCGCTATGTCATTGTATAATCGCCTTTTTGAACCTTGCCAGGCCCTGTTTGGCCGCCTCTTCGAGCTTGTAATGGATGTTTACACACAAAAACTAGGAACGAGGGTGCGCCGGCCCCGGTAGCTCAGTCGGTAACTTGTCGGCATGTTGAGTTGAAGACCGCGGGGACGGTAGCACTGCGGGGGAGGTAAACATTGCTTCCAGCACTGTGTGTCGGAGACATCCGGCGCACGTCAAAAGAACGCCACGTGGTTCAACTTATCCACAGTCCTATACGTGCGCCACGTGCAGCATGTCGCCACCAAAAAATAGGCTGGATAATTATGTGAAAAGAACACACTATCGCCTCTTGCGTCACGGAAAAAAGATTAAAGGAAAACAGAAAATGCAACCAAAGATAAGGAAAGTTCCAATAGCGTCACCCTATACATTTGTTTTGTTTCCGCAAGTTAAAGCTCATCTTCGACGCATGAGGCGGTGCTGTGTACCTTTCGCCCTCTCGCATTGGGAATGAAGGGAAGACGCGTCTCTGGAGATGCGCAATGAGCAAAATAAAGAAAATATAGTGTTCCTTCACGATTTTTTTTTTTGCAGACGATCTATCGGACGGATGTCTGTTCTTGAAAACGGATACAGTATCAGGTGACCGAAGAGACCAGATGTTTTCATTGGGACAACTTCGTAGCCTTTACAACTAGAGAGTTAATTAGGACACTGCTTTAGGAGGTTGCTGGTGCCCTCTTAAGGAGTGCCCTTCAGCATATGCTATATTGCAACTGACTTTCATCTAGAAAAAGTGATATATTTTTAATATGTTCGCATTTAGCTGAGACACCCCGTATATAAAAAACAATACTATTGCACGATTTTTTAAATAAATTAAATAAATTCCTTACATATTATTAGTTGCATGGTCTTGTTCTGCTCCATTCTACCGGTAGCCCTTTCTAAAGATACCGGGTCTTGCACCTTCTTCAGCCTAAAGGGCACGAGTTTCACCTGGTGTCGCTATATAAAGCAACCTCGAACTATGACGTAATAACAAACCACATTCCGCACAGGATTCCGACAGTTACTTTCAGACGATATCACTCTTGAGGTGAAGCCTTCTTGTTTTTCCGCGCTGGATCAGGAACGCGAATGAAGACACGAAAGCGACTAAGAACGACACCCCATTGGTGTGTACCACTAATACAAGGAATACGGGCTTGCGAAACGGCGGTGTTCTCCGCCCGCGCTCTTCCGGTTTCGATGTGTCTACCAACGTCATCATTACGTCACGGTGGCGTCACTTCGGTAGAAGTCGATACTGAATCCGAGGGGAGACGAAGGTGCCTCAACACTAGCTCCCTCTGCCACAGCCACCTGTCGGGAGAGATGATCGTCGTATACCCGGGCGTCGTCTGCTAGCGAGAGTGTGTGTCTGTGAGAGAGGGGAGATAGCGCCCTCCCCTAGGAGCCTGTATTGGTATAGTTCCTTCCTGTGCGACATCGCCGATAGGGCACCGCTCAGCCACAGACTGCAGATTTCAGGCAACCGTGTCGCAAGCAGTACATACCGGCTCGCCTGCTGCCGTTAATACCTTGCTCTGTCGTCAGAGCGTCGGTCTCAATTGAAGCGAACTGACGTCGAAGTGTCGGTGACATTCGACTCAACTACGTTATTGGATCAGCAGGAGCGCCGGATTGATGTAGGATTCTTTCAACCCATAGGAGAAATCCGTTCAAGTTTTCCTTACTAATTCTTCAAACTTTTTACCACATGTGGTGAGTTATCCTTCCGAGCAGTATTATTAATGAACAAGCCGGATTTCAAGTGACAGCAGAGCATTGCAACAAGCTAACTTTCGTTTACTCCAGAGACGATCACAAAAGTCACATCTGCCAACCGCACAGACGGTCATGTCCGCTAGCCATCTTCAGATTCCTCGCCCGTGCTGCTGTCTTCGTCACCGCCTTCAGATTCCTCTGGTTCTTCCTCTTCTTTCTTTTTCTTCTTCTTCCTCTTTTTCTTTTTCTTCTTCTTGACGAGACCTAGGCGTTCTTGCTCTTCACGACGCTCAATCTTTCGCCTGTCGTAATCGCCATACGTGTAGCCTTCCATGAGCAAGAAGTGGTTGGACATGCCAAAACAGACCGGAACGAAGACCAACAGGAGTGTGAAGTCCATCACCTGTCCGAGCCAGAAGCCCTCGACCCCGTGCAGGAATACGGTACAGAACAGTAGGAGGGCAGTGTTGAACACCTTGTACGCAGCATCGCAAGAGTCGCCGCCTTGCTCCGCCACTTGCGCGGAGGCCCATCGGAAACGGCTGTCGATGTCACCCATGTACTCCGCAAAGTAGCGGTTGATCGAATTAACGAGTGTAGCGCGAAACGCTCCTAGACTCCAAGAGTTCTTTGCGGTACGGTTCATCAATGGACGCCACTTTTCCGAGAATTTTTCGAGCAGAACCGCGGCTTGCCTGTGTTCATCACCCGCTTCGGTGTCGGACAGAACATTCTGGAGAGGTAGCATCGCATTGTCGTTCTCCACAGCAGTCGCCGGCTCTACTGGGACAAGTGCTTCGAGGTTGACCTGTTGGCGACTGGGAGCACCTTTACCGGCTGGGCCTTTGCCCTTATCGGGTGCCGCTGGGCCGCTCGCGTTCGCTGATGCTTCAGGCGCACTGCCTCCCCCTTTGATGTACGACGGCACTTGGAGACCTGACAACGAACCTCCGCTCGCGCATTTTGACAATACTTCGCTGGGACAGAAGCCGGCAAGAGCCGGAGGGCGTTCGCCGACAGGCCAGAGAGTATAGAATATCTCATCTAATGGCTGATAAGCTTTGCTGTTATAAGGGCCACATATGTAGATCTCTCCGGCAGCTGCCATCCCGTACATGGGGATCGAAACGTAGGTCGAAATGATGAGCGTCACGTAGCAACCGATCGTGCTGTACAGGATGATAAGACCTCCCATGTTCGACTTTTCGCTTCGAATGGTGGGACGATTGTCGTGCTCAGGTGAACCATACAGCACCCCTCCGATGGCGACTAATGGTGTCACCAGGGTCAACAGAAAAATGACTAAGCCCAACAGGCTGAGAAACGAAACTGCACTCACTACGCCGCCTTCAGA
Organism: Ornithodoros turicata; assembly: GCF_037126465.1. Taxonomy (NCBI): domain Eukaryota; kingdom Metazoa; phylum Arthropoda; class Arachnida; order Ixodida; family Argasidae; genus Ornithodoros; species Ornithodoros turicata. Next base: position 10,923,896 of record NC_088204.1, read on the forward strand.
TTCGTACTTATCAATTTTAGCAATCAAGCCATCAACACCTCCAGCAGTCTGAGCTGCGATGTCAGCGATTCTGGCTTCTTCTCTAGCGAGGGCTCTTTGCACTTGACGCAACAACAGTTTCCGTCCAGTCACCGTGGCGTCCTCAACCGACGCAACGAGTGTCTCGACCATTGCTTTCTGTGCCTTGGCCATACCCCTGCACCGTGAGCTCGCGTGCGCGAAAGATTTTCCCAGGAGCTTGAGCCCGTGACTTCGCAGTAGCCGCGACATGTTGCGGTAATCTCTGGTGCAATCTTTGTAGACACTACGCGATGGAAGGTCCAAGTCGAGTGCCACGCGTCTCTCAAGAAAGTCCTGGAAGCCGTCCCTGAAGTCTGCGTTCAGAGCGCCCGCCAACTGTCGAAGCTTATACGCTGCTGGCTTGTCCTTCTTAGTTTCTGGCTCTTTTGGTGCGGGCTCGGGGGCAGCCGAACTGGCCATTTGCTTCAGATCGCTGGAACCGTCGGCGTACACCAGCTGGCCGTCGGACACGCCTGTGCCTATGTCGCCCTTATTGAGGAACAAGCACAAGGACGTGATGATAAGGGCCACACCTGTCATCCACACGCAGGTCTGATAGTAGGCGTACACGTCGTTGTAATCAGGAGTGACGACCTGGAACCTCTTCCCGCCGCACTTTTCCTGGTGACGGAGGCCGATGATGGCGGCACCTCCGATTAGGACACCGGCAAGTATTGCGTAGCCCAGCAGCATAAAGATGCCAATCGTACCTTGCGTGCTGGACAAGGCTCCTGTGATGCCACCGAGCCCAGGAGAGCTCATGGCCTTCTCGGCGAAATCCTTCGCTTGTGAAGCATCTCCGGCGAACATAAGGATGAAGACCTTTCCGATGTCGGCCCATACTGGTACTGTTGGGCCGCCCACCTGGTAGTTTAACTTGTAGCCACCGCCGCCGCCGCCGCCGCCACCGCCTGCTGCTGCAGCCTCAGTGGGTTTGGCGGGGGTAGTCTCACCTAGTGCATAAGGAAGCACTAGGCCAGAGAACAGGGCGAGAGCTATGGTTCGCTTCATCGGTCCATATGGCTCATTCTGTGTATGCAAGCTGACATCTCGTGCGTCGTGCCTTTAACGGTTCGTCGTCGTCTTCTTCTTCGTCTATAGTTCCGTCGAAAGCACGTGGATCAAGGTTGGCTGGCCTGCATTCCGTTCGAGCTTCACTAGCTGAGCAAAAGCATCTAGTATCTCTTGCATATTTCGAGGATAGTAAAATATAAGTACGAAAATATAGTTTTCGTCGCGTATTTTTACCTGTAACTCAGCAACGTTATTGGCGTCGTATGTTTTTCTTTTGCATTTTTTAGACTGTAGAAAAAAAGAACCATGATTACGGACATGATGTATCGGAATTGGCGGGGTAGAAGCAGTTCTGTCTGTCAAGACCGCGGATCGAATGCAGTTTATGTGTGGAACCCTCCGGAAGCCTTTCAGTTCTTTCAAGAACCCTTAGAAGCGCGTAACTAAGTACTCCACTCGAACTGCGATGTGTCTTAAGACTTGTAAGATTTTTGCAATTTTGAACTTAGATACTTCTGAACCCAATTAAATGTAACACCGCTGACGCTGTGGTTGAATCATTGAGATAGCAGCTTCACACTGGCTCGTATCGACGCAGCAGGTGCCTTCGCTAGCTATTATGCATGAATGATCTTGCAGGATGAACTGGCACCGGGAACGGGACAGAGAGAAGACACGACAGGACAGGTGCTAGACTTCCGACAAAATAACTTATTGACAACATAATACTGTCTTTAAATAACACACTCACAAGGCTAATACGTCATCCATGCACTCATCATCCTTCGTCTTTTCGCACATTTTAAGAAGTTTTTCTTCGTTATCAAACAAAGCGATAGAAGCATGACTTACGCACTATTGGTCGTTTTTTTATATATATTTCGAATGCCTCCATTATTTCTCTGGTGTGCTTATCACAAGAACCGTAGCACCCGGAAGTCTAGCGCCTGTCCTGTCGTCTCTTCTCTCTGTCTCGTTCCCAGTGCTAGTTCATCATGCAAGAGCAACACCAACATGCCCGCTTTTTTACTTTGATGTTAGGCACGAGTTTTGTCAAAATGATTTAATGCAGACTCATGCGACGTAGTTACGTTCGCTTCGGGACAGCGTGGGCGGCACTAAGGACAACATACCCCAACAACACCGGATATCCTCTGGATGTACGAATAACGTCCCAACGGATTCGCACGTCCGATTGATATCTGAGTGATATCCATCGCACGTACGAATCCGTTAGGACATTAGTCGTACGTCCAGATAATATTCGGTGTTGTTGGGGTATTGGGTGTGACACCTACCCTCATCAGTGGCCATGTGGCAACTTGTACGACGTGAGTCAGCCTGTTCTTGATAGACCGACGAGGACAGCCCGTTGACCAGCGTCCTGCGGATGGCTCGCGCGTAGGGGGCCATTCCTCCGACGGCACCCCCTTCTAGAAGACTTCCCCTGCCCTGCTCCTCATCCCCCACTCCGGGATACAGGGGGGACAGAGGGGAGCCCGGAGAACGTCCGGAGACCAGGACGGTCGCTGTCGTGGTCACCGTAGCAGGGTGGCGGTCAGAGGGCGGGGAAGAGAGGCGGGCCAGCGCCATGGGACGCAGCTGCATACTGCCGCTGCGTCGTTGTCTTGTCGTCGAAGCTGATGTAGCTCCGGTACCCCCCAACGTCGCGCTTCCAGGAGCAGGTGCTGCAAGGCTGCCCTGAAGCGACGCTGTCGAAAGCTTCCTGCGTACGTCAGCCACCAGACATACGTATCAACAGTGCATCTTTAATGGGTATGCCAATGATATCCATCAATAATGTAGCAACAGTGTCCGCACGAACTGACACGCACTACGCCGGTGTCAGTGCCAAGCTGGACCAATGCCCATTACATCCAGGTGGATGATAAAACCAGAACGCGTACACTCTTCGAAATGAAGTTCACCGCATAGCACGGTCCTAGCCAACCATCATCTCGCATGGTATCACTATCTGCCCTGATTTGTTGAAAACGGGAAGCGTACGCCCCTTTTTGTGACAATTATGAACAGCATAAGTGTCACAAAAAAGGCGTACGCCCCCCGTTTTCAACAAATCAGGGCAGATAACGATATCATTCGAGATCATGGTTGGCCAGGAGCGTGCTATGCGGTGAAGTTCATTTCTAAGAGCGTACTTCAAACTGCAAGTTTCATTTCAGTAAACGAAACCTGATGTTCATTACAATCCAGACTGATCGTGCCCAGGCTAAATTCCTTCTCTTGCAATGTGTTAACGCACATAAAGTGAGACAGGCAGGCAAGAAACAAGAGAAAAGGTTTTACCTTTTTACCGATTTTTCAAACAGATTGTCCTCTTCTGTTGCAGACCTGAGTGACATTATCGATGTAGTGTCTTCTTTACTATTTTCTGTAATCGTAGAAAATGAGGAGATACTTTACATCGGAATAATGGTTGTGGGCACGTGGGCCGTGAACGGCAAATTTGACGTCGTTCCGCCTAAAAAAGATTCGCGTTCACACCGCACCGTGGCGCCTTTCTGCAACCTCAGGGCTTCCAGAGTCCCGACCGGCAATCGTCCTCACCTTTTTCTGAGGTCTCCTGCTGAGAAGGCGAGCTAACTTCAGGAATCGTTGTAATGGCGTCGTGAGTGACAACTATGACTGGCTCTACATCTTTCAACTTTAAAAGTAATGACTGCAATTCAATATTTTTCTGAAACGAAACACAACAGAGAAATTAGGATTGCCACGAGGTGCCGCGTGAAATAATGGACAAGAAGAAGAAGAAGAAGAAGAAAAAGAAGTACCTCTTCTAAGCGCTGGCGGTACCTCATGTTCTCGTCCTGCAGCATCTTGATCCTGGTGAAGAGGCTCTCGTCATCGGAATCGCGTCTCGACTTCTTTAACGGCTTCAGGGTGGCCCGAACGCGGTGCTCGCCGGCCTGAGGGTTCCGCCGAAGCTCCACGAGCTACAAGGGAACAAACGCACCAACTCAGAACAACAGAGGAAAACTGTACACCCATATGTTCCAAATGCCCCCAGTAAAATTTCATCGCACTTTTATGTTATGTGTTATCACTGGGAGTGCTTCATAATATGGAAGTCATTCATAAGAGTATATTCTTCTCCTACGCTCTCAAAAATGAACTTCACCGCATAGCACGCTCCTAGCCAACCATAATCTCGAATGATATCGTTATCTGCGTTGATTTGTTGTAAACGGGAGGCGTACGGCTTTTTTGTGACACTTATGCTGTTCATAATTGTCACAAAAAGGCGTACACCTCTCAGGGCAGATAACGATATCATTCGAGATGATGGTTGGCTAGGAGCGTGCTATGAGGTGAAGTTCATTGAAGTGAAGGTGAATTGAGGTGAAGTTCACATGTCGGCGCGTCTATCCTTCACTCTGAAAAGAGAGCTTCGCCGCATAGCACGCACGTGGCCAACCACCATCCCGAGTGACATCGTTCTCTTCCCTGATTTACTGAAGACATGGGGCATACGCCATTTTTGTGGCAATTATGTACTGCATAGCGCCACAAAAATGGCGTACGCCCCCGGTTTTCAGCAAATCAGGGGAAAACGATGTCACTATATGGTGATCCTTATTTTGAAGAGCGCTGTACGTGCCAGCCCTATACAGTATACACTATAAAAACAGAGCTTCACCGCAATGCGCGCTGTCCGCCAAACATCGCAAGCAATGATGGGGTTATCGCTTCTGATTCGAAGAGAGACGAGGGGAGGGCGTACGCCATTATGTATTTATTTTAATATTCTTTCTTTCTTTCTTTATTTTACTTAGTCCACACTGCTGACTGTCTGTATCAATTTAGCTATATGATAATTCACGCAAAAAGGCGTACACCAACCTCCCATTTTCTTTTCGAATCAGAAGTGATAACCCTATCGTTCGCGACAAAGGTTGGCGTACAGCGTGCCATGCGGTGAAGTTCTGATTTTAGAGTGTAGGTGGGGACCAATAGACGACTTCAGAAAATCCCAGAGTACTTAGCGTCGCTGTGAACTGTGGGAACTTGTGTAACGAAAATAAGGAAATGTCTCCAAACAGTTTCAAGTTTCTCCTCTCTCAGCCCACAGTCGTCCACGACGTGTCAAGGTCAGCGAAAACGAAACGTGAAGTACCATTCTTCCTTCCCCCATGACAATAAGCGCCCAGAATGCAACGTGTGCGCAAGGAGCACTGGGATTTCCTGAAATCGTTTCCCGAGACAACCAGTTTTCCTGGGCAGCCACACACCGCACTCGCACAATGGGGATGAAAGGATCGAGAATTCATCGTTTTTGGGTTGAGAGAAAAAACGGAACAGAAACGGTGGCTGGTAGTTCATATTAGTAGTATGACTTGCTCGAATATGTCACGTTTTATGTATTAGGCGACTGACGTCATATGGACATAGGACATCATCATGTGTTTTGTAGAAGTTAAACAGGAAAGAACTCTTAAAGGGCACTAAAGTACAACAAATTATCTTCGCGGAGTGGAATACGCCGTTACCTTTACCATGTATTCACACGAACGACATTTCCCCAAAATACTTCAGCGGAAGATGCGAAAAACGTCAGAGCTTTCTGCTGTTACGTGAGCACGAGCGCTCCGTAGCAACGACAGGAAAAGACGCTGGCGGTGTCATCTGCTAACTGTCGTCTGCTAAGCGAGCAATACGCCGCTCCAGATATTCAGGCACCGTGTGAGCGCTCAACACAACAGGGGGCGGAACAGTTTTTATTTTTTCTGCTTTCTCTTCCACTAGAATCTTTCGTGAGGATGTCGCCCATGCGAATAGACGGTGAGACGAATACAAAAGCAGCGGTGTTCTTCCCTTGCGTCGTTCGCGACTTATGCGCGAACGAAACTGGAATTTTCCTTTCTCTCTGTCGCTGGCCTCCACCCACGGTCTCCCGCTATGATTGGCCAAACCGTTTTAGGAAACCAACGGGAGGCCGCATCGCATTGGCGCGTTTCTTGAGAAGAAGCGGAAGAAGGGAAAGCGCAAATTGGCGGTTTTCGTTGGCGCACAGATTTACAAACGACGCAACGAACGAATCTCGTTCTGTGTTTCTCTTAAGGTAACAGTATGTTTCATTGCACGGATTGGGAATTTTGCAGTTTACTGCCCCTTCAATGTCATATTCTCGATTAAAAAGCATAGCGTCTAAAGATAAAGGTTACGGTTGTGAAATTGCTTATGTAGGACACTGTGATGCACCAACTGGGCCCCATCTAGGCAAGTTCCATCATATACACTGTTCTCTAAAATTGCAACAGGTATGTCGAAGCGGGAGACAAATTTGTCATATATGTATCCTGGACGAGGTACATAACGACCCGTTAAATTTATATCCTGACGCATGCTTCTGGTCATGGTTTATGTAAAGCAAACATGATCATGAACCACGTCACCAAACACGCCACCACAAAGTCACCACTACAACCATTACGTCATTCGCACGTTCATTTGCACGATAAGAGAAGAAAATGTGCATAGTAGAGGAGAAGTGTGCAGAGATTGTGTCACCGTGAGGGATGCTGGGATACCCACCACTGACAAGACTCGGTTCCACCAGGATAACATGCAGAGGATGGAAAACATGGCAGAATGCATAACGGCGCAGTCGTTAAAGCCCTACTGAGCCTAGCTATACTGCTCGTTTGAGAGGAAATTAAGAAAAGCGCGTATGTTCAATATTTTAATGCGGTACTCGAAAAAGCTTTTAGTGCGCCCTTTTATAGCTGTGGTAATGGGACGTTGGTTACTACTTGTAATGGGAGGTTACTCGCGAGCGTCAGCATTATCCTAGTGTCATCCATGAGCCACTACGTAAGTATATAATGAGATATTTTGCCTTCGAAAAAAAAAAGAATTAAAGAAAGAGTCAGTGACGTAACACGAAGTGCAAGCCTGAAGTCTAACAAGAATATGTTAGATAGAAAACAAGAACGTGCAATAAATAACGTTCATTTTATAGGCTTCACGAATAATAAAAACGAACACAACCCTCACCAATTTGATTGACTGAATTTAAAAAGTTCTGAAGTTCTGTTTTTAGAGTGTAGTCTTGTCCAGCTAAAAAATCAAATATGTCGACTGTTCTGCTTGGCTAACCTAATGCACTGGTGTAAGGCGCGCGCTGTTACACCAACGTGACGCACCATCTACACTATATGCGGTGTGCGTCCTGACCCATTTAGTGCACCAAGTACACACTACACTAGTGACTAAGGTAGTCTCCAAGATGATTTTATACCAACGCTGCGAAGAATTGGCTCGTTGCTGGTAGTTGCTCGTGGCTAGCGACTGCTGAAGTGTTGAGGTTGTCTTGCACATCCTTTGCAGGCGGGAAGGAGGGGGGGGGGTGTAGGAGAAGGAAAGAGGGAGGGAAGCGAGCATAACGAAGGCGCGCAACCACGAGGAACAGCACCGCATGCTTGGTTGTCAACACCGAATATGCGCTTCTGTTGCTCAAATTAAATTGCGATTTCGTACAGCAAATGGCGTCGTTAAGCGTAAGCTGAGGCGAAAGCAGAATCTTTTGCCGAAGACGTGAAGTGCAGGTCGGATTGGATTGGATGGGATTGGATTGTAACGTAGCGCTCTAAAACTCGAAATGCAGTCCAGTACCGTACACTCTTAGAAATGAACTTCACCACATAGCACGCTCCTAGCCAACCATCATCCCAAATGACAACGTTCTCGCCCCTGATTTGTTGAAAACGGGAGGCGGAGCCTATTTTGTGATCATTATGCATGGCACAAGGTACGCTCCGCCCCCCGTTTTCAGCAAATCAGGGGCGAGAACTGTGTCATTCGGGATGATGGTTGGCTTGGGGCGTGCTATGTGGTTAAGTTCGTTTTTAGGAGTGTATGTAGGGCTATCTTTACTACCTCGCTCGGTTGAAAAGAAGAAGAAAAAAGAGAAAAGAAAAGTAAATTAATGTTTCTTCAGGATGAAAGTCTTTATGATCAGGATGAAAGTCAGGATGAAAGGCTATCGTACAACGGTTGTCAATGTAATGTTTCAAAAAGGGTGGCATCACCGTAATATTTGAGGTGTACAACACGACAACTGACTTAATCAAATTTGGATCTATCAAGACCATTACGTTTTTGGGAGGTTTTCTATCAGGAGCCAGTACTTTAAGAATTAATAGATTTCTTTAAATAACCACGTCTTACCTAAATTTGAACAGTAAATGCGATCGGGGGGCAGTATATGCAGACATTCTCGAATCTCACAAATGAAGACGGTCTCAGCTAGAAATCTCTGAAATCCAACCCGAGCCTTTCCCTTCTAATTTAGTTCCTAAACGAAAAACTGAAGAGCGGTTGGAACGCCTTCGTGCAGAATGTTCTCTCCTATACGCATATTCTTCAGCTTGAGTCCGAGGTTAAGATTTCATTATTTCATGCCATTTTCATTTTATTTACGTTCGGTTATTCGGGGTACTAATCGGACTGCATCGTAGGTACAACCTCGCAGTTTCAATTAATAGAACGCACCGTTGTGCCTGTTGAATAAAATGAAGTATTTCGTTTGAATGATTTGGCTATACGGGTGTCCATGCTAAGTGTGGACAGATTTTTTAAAAATATATCAATCACTTTTTCCGAGATGAAATCAATTGCAATATAGCATATGCTGAAGGGCACTCCCTAGGGGGGCATTATCAGACTCCTAAGGTAATGTCTTAATTAACTTTCAATAATTAACTTTTTCATTATAAAAGCTACGAAGTTGCTCCAATGAGAACATCTGATCTCTTCGGTCACCAGATACCAAAGCCGTTTTCAGAATAAAAATCCGTTCGATAGATCGTCCGCAAAAAATTCGTGAAGGAACGCTTTTTTTTCTTTATTTTATTTTATTGCGCAACTCTAGAGACGCGTCTTTCCTTCGCCCCCAATACGAGAGGATGAAAGAGCACACTATCGCCTCTTGCGTCCTGGAAAAAGATTAAAAGAAAACAGAAAATGCAGCCCAAGATAAGGGCAGTCGCGATAGAGTCACCCGATAGATTTGTGTTTTTGTTTTGTTTCCGCAAGTTAAAGCTAATCTTCGACGCATGAGGCGGCACTGTGCTCTTTCACTCGCTCACACTGGGGGTAAAGTAAAGCCGCTTCTTTGAAGATGCGCAATAAACGAAATAAAGAAAAAAAATGGCGTTCCTTCACGAATTTTTTGCCGACGATCTACCGAACGTATTTTTGTTCTGAAAACGGTTTTGGGATCTGGTGACCGAAGAGATCAGATGTTTTCATTGGAGCAACTTCGTAGCTTTTATAATTAAAAAGTTAATTATTGAAAGTTAATTAAGACATTGCCTTAGCAGTCTGTTAATGCCCCCTAGGGAGTGCCCTTCAGCATATGCTATATTGCAATTGATTTCATCTCGGAGAAAGTGATCGATATATTTTTAAAAAATCTGTTCACACTTAGCGTGGACACCCTGTATATTTGGCTATATTTGGCTATCGAGCCACCTCTCGTTTCGTTTTGGAATGCTCGACGCGACTCTACAGATCCGAATGGTGGGAGCAGCGCTCGGAGGAGCAACTGACCAGCGTCCACGAACGAGGGGGAGGGGAAGAAAGGAAAGAGGGGGTGAAGGGAAAGATGAAGAGAGGCAATTCGCTCACCAGTCTCACCTTGGGTACGAACACCAGGCAGAGGGTTGTGGTTGAACAGAAGATGATGAACACTGAAATGATGATGAAGGCCGCATCCTGCTGGTCGCGAAGCACGAACGAGATGGCAGCTCCAATGGTGCACATGATGACCACGTTGTACACGCTCATGCCCACGTACTTGGAGTCGTTCAGCGCAGGAATGCTAACGTGCCGCGTCTCCCATGCCAGGAAGCAGCCGAACGCCTGTGATATCGGAACGTCACGTCATGATAATTGTTGCTGCGGTTGCAGGCACTCAGAGGGCACGACCCCATTAAGCACGTACACTCTTAGAAATGAACTTCACCGCATAGCACGCTCCTAGCCAACCATAATCTCGAATGATATCGTTATCTGCCCTGATTTGTTGAAAACGGGGGGCGTACGGCTTTTTTGTGACACTTATGCTGTTCATAATTGTCACAAAAAGGGCGTACGCCTCCCGTTTTCAACAAATAAGGGCAGATAATGATATTATTCGAGATGATGGTTGGCTAGGAGCTTGCTATGCGGTGAAGTTCATTTCTAAGAGTGTAGGCGCACCTGCACGCGATGTAAACTCGATGTAATAAAAGTTAAAGTGCTTAAAGTGTTCCCGGCAGAGCTAACATCAGTGTATATTTTTGCCGAGCTATATCGGCACGCCAAAAACAGAACTTCACCGCATAGCACGTTGTGCGCCAACCATTGCCACGAATGATACACTCTAAAAACAGAACTTCACCGCATAGCGCGCTCTGCGCCAACCATTTCCACGAATGATAGGGCTATCGCTTCTGATCCGAAGAGAGAGGAGGGGCGTACGCCTTTTTGTGTCAATTTAGATATATGATAATTGACACAAAAAGGCGTACGCCTCCTTCCCTCCTCGAATCAGAAGCCATAACCCTATCATTCGTGGCAGTGGTTGGCGCAGAGCGTGCTATGCGGTGAAGTTCAGTTTTTAGAGCGTAGGGTCACCGCTTCTGATTCGAAGAAAGAGGGGGGCGTACGCCTTTTTGTGTCAATTTGTATATTATGGAAATTGCCACAAAAAGGCGTACGCTGCCCTCTGTCTTCCAATCATAAGCGCGGTGAAGTTCTGTTTTTAGAGTGCGGGGACTTGTTGCTTGCATAGATCGGCATTTCTGCCCTTCGAAACTCACGATCGCAATCATCTGATAAGGCGTGAGTTCGGGCCCTGCTGCGAACCCATGTGAAGGTCGACATGGCGTATCGGTGAGCTCGATCATCCTCACTCACCAGATACCATGACATCTGCGCCGTTTACAAGTGTGATGTTATCCGGTGAGTGCACTAATATGCGGCATGATCGAGCTCACCGATACGCCATGTCGACCTTCATGTTAGTTTGTAGCAGGGCCCGAACTCACTCCTTATCAGATGATTGCGATCGTAATTTTCGAAGACCCGAAATGCCGAGCTATGGCTGCTTGTATTTTGACGTCGATTCCATACATCTTTCCGATTGTTTATGCGGCATTGGTGTGGATCGTGGTTTTTTGGCGCTACGGCTTCGTGTGAGGTTAAATTAATTTATTAAACGTAATTAACCTACATTTTATTATCTAATTAATTTATCTATTAAAATAGAAATAGTTCGTTAACTTTAAGGTCGCCAAAGTAAACACTACGCTCACGAGTCTTCTGTTCGTCGTTAGTGAGTCTTAGTATATCGTACGCTATCGCCTTTGCGTACGTAAGGGATAGCGTTGGTGCTTCTGCGCACGCGCAAAACACAAAGAGAGCTTTGCGCATTTCGCAGAACCACCACGCTATCCCTTACGTACGCACAGGCGATAGCGTACGATGTACTAAACATCTGTGTTTATCAAATTGGTTTCATTGGAGAGCGACCGACGTAGCGTGGTTCCAACTTCTTTGCTAGAAATAGTGAACGAAATGTTTAGAAACATAAAAATAGTAACAGAGGCATCTTTCTTTATTTGCTTATAATATGCGAAACGTCTTAGCGTTTTCTTACTATATCCAGCTGCAGTAGCGTCCCAAGCAGCACAGCATCTTGCCCAATATTAGACCAGTATTGAACCAGTATTGAACCAGTATTGGACCAATATTGGACCAATATTGGACCAATATTGGACCAGTATTGCCAACATTGGACCAGTGTTGCCAATATCGGTCCAATATTGGCCCGAGATTAGACCAATATTGGGCCAGTATTGCCAATATCGGTTCAATATTGGACCAAGAAGTTGTGCTGTTTGGGGCAGCGAGAAAAAAGATTTCGGGATGGACTCTACGGCTATTCTACATGGAGGAAAGGAGTAAGGGATTTCATCTTCGATTTCACGCTCCCAAATGCACCGCCAAAGGTACGATTTTTTTGGGGGGGAGGGAGGGGAATTTTGAACTCCCGAAACACCACTCTGCTGATGATGTAACGGCGTTGTGTCCGGCTTGTCCCAGAAACCGGTAGGTGTATAGGATCACGACTTGGATAAATTGCGATTCAATTACCATGAGAAGACCCTTGTAAGCGTAGATGGATCCCAGAAAGATTGTCATCCTGTGGCTCTGGCAGAATTCCATTTCGTGAATCACTGCCACATCCTCATTACCATGCGACGCCTGAAACATACGATACCAGTGCCATCAGTGTTGTTCGCACAAATATGATGAGCATAGCAATGACACGGCCATTGATGGCCCCGCGCAAACGTTTGCGATAAGGAACGTCAGTTTGCTCTCGTAACACAAAAAGTGTCTGCGCTCTATAAGAACAAAAATTCACCGCATAACACGATGAAGGCCAATCATTGCGGAGAACGATACCGTTCTCACTCGCGATTCGCGGAGAGCGCGCGGAGAGGCGTACACCTTTTTATGACAATTAACATAAGGCCGTAAGTGTCATGAGAAAGGCATGCGCGTCACGTATTGTTTTAAGAATGTGTGATTCCAGTTGGGTTTTTTTCGTACAGACCTGCGAATATCTTGCGGCCACATATTATGGCGAATAAAAGGCGTTAAATGTGATATTAAAATTGAAATATGCAACGAAAGTGAAACGGTGCGTTTGCTTCCACGCCACGAATGAAATTGAAATAGAAGGTGACGTGTGGTATATTTGTGAGAAGCATTGCTTCTTAAGGATAACGCAGCAATACAGAGACAGCGACAAAGAACCGCGCAGGACAACGCTGTTGTCCTGTGCAGTTCTTTGTCACTGTCTCTGTATTGCTGCGTTATTCTTAAGTATGACTTACCAACTACCCCGTTTTTATACCTTAGGCAGTAGGCAGTTTTAGCAAACCGTTAGTAAGGTTATCGTGCCATCGGAACCAATCGCAGTCGCGTGTGACTCAGAATCTTATCCACCGATTGGTTCCGGTTGATACGGTTCGACGCAAGCCACGTTAGCAGCGGTTTGCTAAAACTCTCCATTATTTCTCTTTGTTGGGGATGCTGGGAGAGTTATCAAACGGTTCGTGTTACGTCTTTCGGCATGTAGTTATAATTTCATTTCTCTTTTTACGGTTGTTGCAATGTTTTACGGATGTTGTTGTAACAATCGACACAGCCATTATGTTGCATCATGACCTTCTCTTTGTCCCACACCTGTATTGACCCGGTATGGTTAACAGTATGGTAAATGAATGAATGAATAAATCAATAAATGAAGCATAAAAACCCCAACGTTCCCCCCAATTACAGCGAGATTCGCATTCGCGATGGGATAATGAACAAATGAACAAATACGCAGCATTCGATGCCCAAGACAAACACATAGAAACTATGGATTTGTGCGCAGCTGCTCGTGCGGCGCAACGCCAGCGCAAACAAATCAGCGCATGCACCTCTCGCACTATATGGACAGTGAGCTCACATAATTCATCTCCTGGGACGCATCGCGGAAGGACGGGCTCTGTGCAAATTAACGTCTGTGTACTCAGGATGGTCTCCACGCTAGGACCTTCTCTCGTTAATCCACGAGTTTGCCTTATGAGCGAAGTTCAGCTGTTCTACCTGCCACGCCAAAAGTGGCTCAGCAGCTGCTCAACATATTTCCTTGTTTGTTGAAGCCTGCGGCACGTCATAGAGGAATTGTGCACGATTTCAACGTGCCATTGCGCAGAGAAGATTTAAGGCGGGCTCACTTCTTTAAGAAAGTCTATGGGAATTTTTCTAAATTTCTACACGAAACAGGTACTGGCGTGTTCCTCTCGAGTTTATCTAGGGAGAGACACATCTTTGAAGGCAGAGAGCTATCCACTCGTTTTCGGGCGAATTAAATTTTGTCAGATTTCCAATACGTTGGAGTCAACCGGAGATGCGACAAAGTCTCTTCTCTCGGCGCGTACGGCCGCGATATTTTGGCCAAAATGATGTCATTTCGCTACAGTAACAGTGTAGGAATTGATTGCAATGCAGTTAACAATTTCGACAAACTTACTGCGGTTTTCCAAATCCCTGCGTATGAAAATAATGGTTTTGACGTTTTCCAACATGTTCTGCACGCTGGCGCCTATTACATCACTTCCTTAGAGCGCACGAGGAAAGCAAAAAAAAAAAAAAAAAAAAAAAAACAAATTTTCGACGGTGCCACCATCCTTCGTCCGAAGCGTACGTAACTATATACATCGCATGAGTCCGCCTTAAAGGGCTCACGACACAAGTTTTTGTTTTGTTTTTTTTTGTTTGTATTCAACACAACATCTTGTGCACGCTGGTGACAGGGCTGAGAGGGCATGTAACTTGTAAGGGCGTATTTCTTAGATATAATATAAAAAATAAAGTCAATATATATATTTTAAATACAGATGTCACGAAAGCATCTTGGGGATCTTAAGATGCTTAATATTCCAGAGCACTCACGAAAGAGACGAGAAGAACCATATCAAAATTTAAATAACAGCTAAAAGATATAGTACGCTACAAATCTAAACCTAAATACACGTTGACAGTCTTTTCAAAGAATGTAGGATTTGAGTTAAAAAGCGGCATGTAAGAGCAAGACGTTCCAAATTTAGCCTTCGAAAGAAAGGATTGAGAAGGAAGCGAAATTCTAACGCGCATTGTCTCCATTAACTAGTCAGATTCACTAGTCGGACCCCGCTTGTTCTTTGTTATGCCTCTTGGCCATCTTGGGGTAGCATTTGTTCTGTCTTTCTATTGTTTTTTATTTAGTAACGTGTTCTGGAGCAGATTGTTCCAGCCTTTTCGGAACTCACATCTCCACAATTTTATTTTTCAATAAATCAATCAAGGGCATGCTAAGGTCCAAAAGAAACTTCTCGAAAGGGCCCACGCTCTGGATATTTTAGTGCCACGAAACCATTCATCCGCAAATTATCACCTCTCTTCCTTCTTGTGTTTAATGTGGGATGGCCAAGAACGATAAAGCGGCTCCGGTAAAGAACCAACACTCAGAGCGCCTGCGGCAAACAACTCTTTCGGTCCCGCTAATTAGCTAATTAGCTAGGGTTCAGTTCCTTGGTCCGGCTTTACCATATGGGATCACTCATTAACCGGACAGCTTCTGGCAGCGCCTCTCCCGTCATTAGCATGATCATTCTGCTCGCAAACTTCGCGGCATTGCGATGAAGTTGACACCCGTCGCCCTTCGCTCTTCAACAGCGCTTGGATTGTCTCGGCCGGCAGCTCAATGTGCGCATTTTAAAACGTTCCCTCTATATACTTACGAAGTCGGGATAGCCTCCGATGGGAGAAAGCAGGGAGAACGATAAATTAAACGAAAATCTCACGCTTCTTTGGAAATGCGCGTTAACGCCATAAAATGCATACATCGCATTACAAATTTTGATTGTTGGGTGAGATCACTAAAAGTATGTTAATTACAAAGATAAACGTGTGGAAACTTATCTTTTGTTATTTGGAATTCTTCCATAACACCTTTAGGAGCTAACACGTCGACACCACACTGTGTTGTTGTTGTTGATGACGAGAACGACGACGATGAGTTGGGTGTCTCATTGCGACGTGCGGTAGACTGCCGTTTTAGGAGTTAAATTTTTCCATCGCTAACCACTTCCATGACTGACGACCAGAGATTGCGCCCAAAAGAGGATTGCAGCTATTTCACACGAATACTTATATCTGTGTCTACGCGTACTTTGGATGTAAAGATTTTCGGCCACTTTCGGTTCCTCTAATTTTAGTTTTGGAACGTTAGGGGAGACAGCCCCTTCGATTCGGCTGCCACTTCGACGCCAATACATAGCCATACAAATTCTACGTGCTTATGTGAAATGACCTATACTGCTTTTGGTGTCAGTAGAACGGTTCCTGGGTAACCTGGAAGATGGGAGCTACTATTCTGCCGAATCGTACTTTTTATGTTCTACCATAGCTTTCACTCCAGGCTGCATCTCAGCACATTTCAATTTTGCTGTTTTTGATGTCTTGCATTCTGATAAAGCTCACGGAGTTCCCATTTAGCTACTATCGGGTGTTTTCATTGCCACAGCCATAGCGAACCAACGGGTGCGCTCCACCTTTCCCCCAAAGCTGAACAATTTTTGTAACCAAATTGACACGCTCATGCGCGCGGACGCGGACGCGAACAAGCATGAAACCGAAACCAAAATTATAGCGGTGACTGCCGTTCATACGTTCGCGCATCACCTCTCCTTCCTTCTGCGGGCCAGGTGGCGCGAGTGAGCAGTAGCGTCAGCGCCCCACAATATGCAACGCGCGGTAGTTTAGCAGACGGCGTGGCACTTTCAAATACATGCTCTCGAGTTGTTCGCACCTGGCAAGATGCACCGCTTTTTCTGTGAATTTGCTACAGGTTTTATAGCTTTCCTTGGCGCCATATCGCTTGAAACACCACGCAAAACATGCGGATGAAGTTCTCTATACTGTTTCGATTCACGGCCGCTAGGGCCCGAAATGGAGCTGTGCAAACTTTGCTGTATCAGCCCTACCGGCCTGTTGCACTGAAGTTTCGTCCGGCGACCGCAGCGCCAACTGTCCTCCTCTAGTGTAGAGCGCCCTTACTAGACGGTCGTGTCCTGCGTGTTCCCTGCCTTACTGCCGTACCGGGAACGTCATGTCTTTTGTGGAAATCCTTACGCCACAATTTTTCAGAGACGCAGTATAGGTGACACGTGCCTGTGTACGGGAAAACCTCCGGCTACGCGATCAGAAATGGCGCTGCAGAATACGGTTCGTGGTGCCCCCCAAAAGTCGTGAAACAGGCCCATGGTTGAATGTAGAAGACATCCCGTACCGTAACCGGAAATGAAGTGCGCACTCCCTCTCTCTCTCTCTCTCTCTTTCATTCCCTCCGGTCTTAGCCGTTCTCTATCTCTTTCTAAAAGTACTACAGACATGGGAAAAGAACTTTTCGGCCGCCCTTCCTGTTAATTCGTGTCACGGGCATTTATTTGGGGCCTGCGGTCGACGAACACGAAGCGTAGCAGCTGAGGTGACAGATGGGATTGAAAGACGACTGATGGGGTTGTTTTCGTAGAGAGTGCCACGATACCGCAATCGTGCCACACGAGAGCATCATTCGTCAGGCTTTCTCTAGTGAGAATGTTGCTCAAGGGACGCGTTGGCTTGTTGAGGGTTCGCGTAGTGGTCAATGCGCGATAATAGGAAAGGAGATAAGAGATGTCGGCAAGCGGCGTTCGTGATGTCTTTCGCCTCTTCCCGTACCCAAGGTCTTTCGTTACGCGAGTGAATTATGATTCCGAACCTCAGAGAGGATTCATGTAGACGAAAGAAAAACAGCGAGAACAGCCATGAACGGAGATGTAATGCTCTGCACACTTTCATTAAGCTATTTTGAGGGTGAGCACTGAGCACCATGATCGCAGAGCCACGGAGGCTCCAAGCATAGAGTCTAGAAGCCATGTGCCGGAACCGTACGGGCGATATTTGAATGAAAGAGCGGCGGTTATTTTCCAAAGAAGGAGACAATACAATAGTTTTGGCGTTGGGACGATCATTTCCCTACACTCGTTGATCCGGAGAATCCAGTTCCAGTTCCAAACCTTGTTCCAAATTCGGCTCCGGGGCCACCTGCCAGTGACGAGGTGAGTGATCACAGAAAGTATGACCGTTTATTCTACGGAGGATTCGCCAGGCAACGTTCTCGCGCAGACCAATTTCACGACTGTCACCTCAGCCACATCTGACGCTACGCCACACGTTTACGGCGCGCCTCGGATGCCCGCTATGCGGGAGGCACGCTCCCGTGGAAGTCAAGATACGCCGCTGTAGGCAGTTTGGCGCGTCTGCATGTCCATAACCTCCTGGTTACCTCCTGGCACATGACGGTTCTCTCTGACACCCCTCCGGCTACAACCAGATAGGTCTGCCATCGTTCCGTACAGGGCTCCGGTACCGTCGCAGTCGTTGACTTGGAGCACGCTTCGTACCTGTCCACGTCAACATGATGCTGTTACGTTTACAGCCTGACTAGCGTTATACCAACGGGATGCTCAGCCGTTTCTATGCCGTCATGCCGCATAAGCCAATGAAAAGCCAGCATCTGTAGCAAGGATTGTGCGACTTTGCTTCCGTCGAGACCGACTCTGTAGAATATACTATAAGAGTGACCCGCATCAGGACCACAGACCGCTGGTATTGCAGGTGGACTCTCTGCGGCAATATGCGTCCTGGGACGACTACTAAGGGAACTGTGCCGACATATGTCTGTCAGCGTCTGAGGAAAACCCGGGAAAAACCCCAGACAGCATAGCGGGCATCGGGATTCGAACCCGGGTACTTCCCAGTCTCGACCTTGACACTGTCTGTAGCTTCTGCGGTGCACGCGTCTCCAATCACCTGATCCGCACCGTTCTGAGCAACCCCTCCTAGATAAGGAGGAGGCCTGCGCACTACGTCACACAGGACCACACACGAAGGCCTGCTGTGGATGCTGCTATGACGTCAATGAAAGAGGGAACAAGAGAAAAGCTCGAAGCAGCTCGCAAAGCTCACGCAGGCATCCGCGAGTTGGGCAGTGCGCGAGCCTCCTACTATCCAGGAGGTGTTGTTCTGAGCAGGCGACAGTGCCGTCCGAGACGTAAGCGTGTTACCGTTTCTTCGCAGATAACTAGCACATAAAGTAAGGGTGTCACCTGAGCAAAACGTCATGTTCTCATCACCGTTGTCGTACAAAACGTGGCCATGATTTGAAGCGTTCACAAACAAGTTAAAATTTAGTGACAGCAATCAGGAGATAGCACTATGCTCAAAGGAGCTGCCGCAAGGGTAGGTACTTCTCTACCATACCTCGAAACGCATCAAATCCCAAAGGGTTAGAACTACGTATACCTTTGTCACTTACCACTGGTTGTCCACGCTGTGCTTTCCTGTAAAAGGGGTCCACAATCTGCCATGTTGTCAAAATAATGACATCCAGCATCAGGAACACCCCCACCACCATGAACAGCTTGTAGTCCTTTATAACCTGCATTGATAAATAAATAAATAAAAGAAAGCAATATTTTTGTATAATTTGGGTTTTGGACACTGTATGGCCGTGTCGCTAGTGTGCAATGTATTTCGTCCAGTCATACGTCGCACAAAAAGACACGGGGGTTACCAGCAAGGTATCTTTACCTTGGGACATGTCTGAACCGCTAAAACAGAGAACGCCGAAAGAAGGAACGTTCACGGAGACACGCATTTTCCTAATCAGCTGACCATGCCGTGAAATAACCTTCATGCTCATAGAGTAGTTAAACAGAGTAAGTAGCAATGATTGGATATGATGATTCAAGGATGTAAGTAAATACAGCAATGTGGTTAACAATGTGTATCCCCATAATAGCGAAGCGACTATCTTCTATTACCTGAGCATTGTGTACACAGTGAAATGACAGCGGGAGTTCGTGCGATTGCTATGCCGTATGCTTTCGAACGCCGTCCTATTGGTCTCCGCAAATGGTTTGCCCAACCATCGCGAGGGATGGTTTGAGGTAACCAATGAGACGTGCCCCGCATTGCCGTGCTTCTTTACAAGGAGATAAGAGGGAATCGGTAAATTGCAGTTTCCTTCGCGTACAGGTCACGAACAACACAACGGATAACCCCGTTCCTTTTATACTAGGGTCAAGGTAACGATAGCTTTCATGCCGTGAAATTTTTTGCACTGTAGTGCCCCTTTAAGAACAATCACTTACCTTTTTGTTGAGCTTAATGTTGGTAAAAATGGCATGCACTCGCCACGTCTTGCTGAACATGGCTCCAAAGGCTAGGGTGAATCCAGACATGAGCACCCATGCTCGCGCCTGTAACATGATTCACGTAATGTGGCAGTTCCTGTGTTGTTGTGAACTGTGGAGGACATATTGAAACGGGACTGACCGCGCAGATGTAAGGAAAGTTTGCGACAGACGTGAACCCAGAGTCCATGCCCAGCAGTATGACGCTAGTGTAAGTGAGGATGCAGCCCACGATGATGAGATTGTTCAGGTAAGGGCTCGACATCTTGATGTACCTGACGGAAGGAAGGAAGGAAGGAAGGAAGAAAGGAAGGAAGTTTTTCGCTGTAACCACTCAGGAACAGCCAAAGAGAGCGATATAGACAGTATTTTTAGTTTAGCAATTTGTTTTAGGCTGTTTTCACCATTTAGATTGACGGCAATCTTACGGCGCGCGGCATTGTACATACCAAATCGCTTAACGTTAATTGGAGTTCCAATTCTGAACGCAGTAGAGCAGAAATGAAAGATGGAAGACCTTGAAAAAATCTTACCTCTGGTTTCTGAACTTAATGTTGATGACGAGAAAGACTGTGGCTAAGATGATCCCCAAGATGCAGAAGACGCAGAGCGACGCGTAGATGGTGAGGTTGACCCGCGTCCCCTGAATTACGATGTGTGTCTGGTCCATGGGAGGGTCAGACCCACCTGAAAGCGAACACGTGTTGTCACTATGGTGCAAGCCGTCGCAAGGCGCTCATCCTGTATACCCCGCCAGATGATAGGCTGTCCCTTGCCCAGGTCGAGATTATCCGTTAGGCTGTCGTATTCTCCTATCTTTACTTCTTGCCCATCTGCAATGTAAAGTAGATTAATCTTGAGGCGGTACTCTCGTCGATAACAAGGCAGGACTGATGGCGCCCCCAAGTGATGGCTGCAAAGGACTCGTTTTTACAGCGACAGCTGTTAAGGGCTCAGTTTCGTGAAGATCCTGTCCTGTACGTCGCATTGCCGAAAGCCCAGCGAGATGAAGCCAAGAAACGAGAGATAAGAGATATGACGATATATTTTACAGCGACAGCTGTTATCTCGTTTCTCGTTAATCACTTGCAGCCTCGATGTCTCCGACGAGACGGTAGACGGAGCCACCGCCATTCTAAAGCGGATCGATTTTTGACGAAGAGGGTTTAGCGATGCGCGTGTGGTTTCACTTCGAAGGAGACGCCACGGGCAGCTCTGTCGCTGTCATTAATTTGATGCCACTCTAACTTGCATCACATTTGTTTTTTCTAAACCGCCTGCCTATGCAAAATGAGCTATAGCAATTAAAGCACCCTACGGCCCACATGAACGATTTTCCGCCTGCGGACACAAGGACTGTAATTCTTTCAGTTGTAAGATAAGGCTCAAGCGACATCTGTGATTCCGTCGTATCTTCATCCGCTCGCTGGAACACTACAGATATTGATTTGTTCACGAAATAGAACTTTTTTTACAAAAGCACGCAAGGGCTCATGGGAACTTAGAGGGCCTTAGAGCATTACTCTGGACGTGCAGAAACGGAGGTAGAAGAACAACAAAATTCCTGGTGTGTGCAGTAGCAGCGTCAGCCGGGGCAAACCATAACTACACTGTTAAAACAGAACTTCACCACATAGCACACTCCTAGCCAATAATCATTCCGAATGATATCATTCTGTGCATTGATTTGTTGCAAATGGGAAGAGGCGCCTATCTGAGACACATTATGCTTGTCCCAGAAAGGCGCCTCCACCCCCACCCCCCGTTTTGAACCAATCAGGACATAGAATGATATCATTCGGAATGGTGGTTGGCTAGGAGCGTGCTATGTGGTGCAGTTCTGTTTTAACAGTGTAGTTATGGTTTGCCCTTTCAACATCACCACCACCACCACCTGTTTTAACAGTGTACCATACCACAACCGAAGCAGACGACGAAACACTGTCCCTCAAAGTTCCCATGCTGCTTTGCGCCGCGCGCGTTGGTGGAGCGCGCATATTTGTAAAATCGTCTAGTGCTCTCTACATTTCGTAGACAAGTGAAATAAATATTCTATCTAACAACTGTAACGTATTTCACATACTTTTGTATGTTCAAGACCGTAGTTCAATGAAAGCAGGCGTCAAATCATGTCCAAATGCAGATTCTCTTTTTAAGCTTTGCATTAAAGATACTTGCTAAAAACCTGCGATACAGAATCAAACGCAACGCTTCAGCTGACCTCGTGTCGTAGTCAAAAAAGAAACACAACTGTACTGAAGTGACATGAACCCTCGCTATTCAACTCAGGTTGACTGCTTTTATGCTTCCAACATGGCAGCTGAGCGAGAACAGGTAAAGCACGAAGATCAAAGAGATTTGCACGAAAAATATGAAACCATCAACCATGCGAGCTCAAAGGCGGTTTCGTGTCAGAGCCAACCTTATTGGATTTTGTTCACGCAATATGAGTCATGATGGCGTGCTCAAACTATGGGAGGCTCTTTTGACTCTCACGTGGCCCATATGGAAAACAGAGCACCGCGCAGAGTGGTGACTTGTTTGCATGCGGGCGGCGTACCGACCGTTTCCACCAATTCCGGCTACGTCGCGGCTGGAATGGGAGAAATAAACTTTATTCCTGTATCTCCAGAGAGAGAGAGAGAGAGAGAGAGAGATGCAAATACGCAAAGAAGATAGTCATTAGCATACCGTGCTTCAAACAGTCTACGCGGCAGGTGGGCCACGCGTCGCACGGGCCTCTCCGCTATTGTCGAATCACAGAATCATAGAATCATCTCATAGAATAAACATGACTCGCCATTATTTGTCGGTATTCATTAATTATTATCCAGCATACGGATTTTGTCTCTTCCTTTCACCGTGTTCGATTTCAAACTTATGCGCTACCGGGAGTACGAATGCGTTCTGAGAGAAAGAGCGGCCCATGTTACAAAACCGCGTCTGGTTTGGGCCACCGAGAGTTGAGTTTTTCTGCAGCGAGGTGGAGCCTGCTGTCGCGCTCGCTGCCAGTTGCCACATGAAATTCCACGCCGACGTCATTTGTATCAATTCTTTAAATAAGGGAGAAGACGCTTACAAGTGAGACAACATGTTTTAACGTTTCTCGCGGAAGACGTCGTATCTAAACAACTCGTACCCTGCCACCATGTTGCTGGCGTCCACGACCGGGATCGAACCCCTCGCCTTGTGATCAGTAGACGAACACGTTCCCATCTGATTCAACAAAGTCGGTACTCCTTGATCTTTCTAACGCAGCGCCATTAAAGTAATTGTGAAACTTTGAGGATATCCTAAATAAACGTATACAGATTACCGCGAATTCCGAAACGTACTGCGAATACCGGAACACATCCGGCTCGGACATCTCCGCAGGTGTCTCCGCCAGTGACGCGGCGCGAGAGCTGTCACGTGATTAGAACTACCAATGGGAATGCCCGTAGCTGTCTGTCCTCCGACGTCGCAGCTCATCATCCTTTATCCCTCAATGCTCTAGCGTGTAGTGCAATGACGTATTGAACCACATCTACCAAAGTGCCGAAGGTACAAAGTACCCTGGTAGGTACCTTGGGACCAAGCACCTTGGTTACTTAGCAATGCTAAGATGAACGTTAGGAGAGGTATATTAGGTGGGTTTGGGTCTACGAAGAGTCAAGAATGAACCTTAAACGAGTTTTTATAATCGAATATAATTTTTCTGCGTAGCGTCAACCTCAATAGACGACTTCAGAAAATCCCAGTGCTCTTTGCGCACGCATTGCATCCTGGGCGCTTGCTGAGCGGGGGAACGAAGAATGATCCTTCGATCACATTTCGCTTTCGTTGACCTTGACAGGTCGAGGACAATGGACCGGTGGGAGAAATCGGGACAGTTTGGAGGCCCACCCGTTTCTTTCGCATTAGTAAACTCCCACAGTTCAAAGCGGCGCTAAGCACTCTGGGATTTTCTGAACTCGTCTGTTCCATGATATCTGATTCTATTATTCCCGCATTTCGATAAGATACGACGCGTTCGCGTCATCATCTCAAAATAAAGTTGTTTGTTTGTTCGTCGTTCGAGCGATACACCGTGAGCCAGATGGGGTACCAACAGACTTGTATGTATTCGAAGTATTGTATTTGAAATGCTGTATTTTAAATACTTTTTTTCGGTATTTAGTATGTTACTAGTTGCTATTTCCTAACAGTATTTTATACTCTATCTCAGATACTTTTTTTTTCTGTGTTCTCTACTCTACTTTAATTTTTTATTTTAATTAAATTTAAATAATTTTATTTTATTTATATATATTTCAATTAGTTTGTCACTCGTCTTTGTGCTGCTGCAGACTTATCCGCTCCCGGCCTCTTCACTCCATTTGGTTTCCTTCCTACTTGTTGCTGGGAACTCCTCTCCTCTCTTTGGTTTACCCGTCTCATCGTATATTCTGCGTGCTTTCCTGGTAGTCTTCTGTTGCAAAGTTTCTCCGGCGTTAAATAAAATGCTTTCGTTATCTGTGTCCTGGTACTGTATAGCGTTCTGACCTCAAAGGTTACGACTATTTTCATCTGTATGTGTGACGGGGGGGGGGGGGGGGGCAGGTCTTTCGCCTCTGAGCACGTGGAATTCGGTGATTCATATTGTGCAGTTGTGCAGGAGGTTGGAACCGAAACTGAGCCCGAACCGAAAACCGCTAAAAACCAGTATTTTTCTCTGAACCGGACCTGAGCCGAACAAAAAAAAAAGTTTTTTCTTCTGGCGTTGAACCGAACCGAAACTCAACCGAAATAAATTGAGGGGGCTACCGGTTCGCGAAACGGTTCAGATGTAATGTGCGTTTTTTGTCGTCCAGCAACCCCAAGTTTTCATTTTGGGCTATGAAAATAACGGCCCGTCCCTGAGCAGGGGGGAAACGTTTACTAAAAAAAAAAGAAAGGAATGCTTAGCCATGCAAAGAGCCGGCCCTGAACAGGATGTAACAGGGTGTATATGATGAGTGAACATAGAGAGTACAGTATGCTGCCGTAACGTTGTACGTGAAATGCAGATTGAAAGGATGTGCTTGTTTTTAATTTTAACCCATGGCAACCCGCTCAAGATTAACTTTCACGAACCGGTTCGATCCGATATTTTACGCTGGTGCTAAGCTGAACCCGAACCGAACCAATATGCCTGAACCCGAACCGAATAAAAAACAAAACAAAAGAGAACGGTTTCGATCCCCGCAGTTGTGACTTGCCGCGCAGGCCAGTGACCAGTGTTGACCTTCTCGTCCATTCTGTCTTTGAGGATTATAAGGAGATCATTCAGTAGGGGAAGTACTTTTTTTTTTTTTTACTTTGAAAGCGTAGACTATAGAGACTGTGGAAAAGACAAGAGTGCCGGATACGAACTTAGCCGGTACATGGACGACAAAGACGTCACGTAGCGGCAGACTTCAAAGTACCCGAGGCTCGAAATACCCTTCCTGAAGTACATCGCAGCTGTGCCTTCAATTACACGTGCAGGGCGCCTATTTAGCGTTGCTGGCAATGTCTTCGAAGAGAAGATAGGGAAGATGTAAGACGAACATTTTGAAATGAAGTTACTACGCGCCGAGTAAATCTTCCGTTTAAATCCCGAGACATTTCCCATGAATCACGGGTCTGCCTTCCGGCCGATACTCAAGTATCTTAAATGCTCTTTGAAGTACTTGATACTCTACTTTAAGTACTTTTATTTCCAAGTATTTCGCACTGTATTTTAATTACACTCTGCTTCGAGTATATGTCATGTTATTTTAAATACTTTTTTTGCGAAATTTCCTACATGTCTATGTACCACACGCTAAGCAAAGCAAGGCATGAACAGCTTCCCACATTCATGGCAAAACAACGTAAAGGAAAATGAAGCTAATGTACTCACGCTGAAATTGTTTTAGAAGAACTTGTCCTTTGCGTTCGTTGCGGAAAAAGCGAACAGGACCCTAGAGAGCAAGGGAGAAAGGGAGAGAGAAAAAGAAGGACCCTCATCAAAACATTTTCCCGCAACATCAGGGAGTCCAATTGTGAAGTAAACGGGAAAGAAAGAGGATGCTTAAGGAAGGAAGGAGGAGGAGGAGGAGGAAGAGGGTAAGGAAGGGCTCAGATGTCTTATCTGGAATCTTAGAAGAGAGCGCAAGCGCAATTGGCCTACGCCTGCATATGTTTTCTAGGAAAATTCATGTGAAGAGTCATAGGAAAATTTATCGAACAGTGCCGACAGATAATTTCACCATATTGTGATACGTACATCGGAGGTGCACATGCTACAGTTATACTGCTTTCGCGATGAACTAATACTACTGTGTACAAATAAAATGCACATACATAATGAATCACTATATTTACATACGATATACAACCAGTACATAGGGTCGTGCCTTGGTAATTCCATTAAGGAAGTAAAGGGAAAGGAGTGCGAGACTTTTCTGCTACCACCAGTATCGCAGTGCTTGCATCTGAGTCAACATGGCATCTGAAAATATAAACTACATTTCTCCCCAAACCAAAACCCCTTGCAAACCCAAAGATGTTTATTTCAGTATTTTTTTTTAATTCCGTCGCGAAGCAACTGTGGCTATGAGCGGAATAGAGACGTGGACAGATGGAGAGAGAACAGCAGGAACGAGTGGGGGAGAGGGAAGCTAGCATGCGTCCTGGGCCGACTGTCAGTAAGCATTACAGGTGTCCACGAATTCTCGAAATAAGCCGCGAAACTGCATAGTTTCGGATTCTCCAAGCGTAAGTGACGTCACCATCATCGACAGTTGGCATCTCTCTCCAAGCAACATGCGGCAGGTCTCCGCTCTTCACTCAACGTTGGAAGTCTGCCATGCAGCAGCTGTGGTGAGGAGACGAAAATCGACCGTCGGGGATCAATGTTGCCAGACGAGTTGGGAGATTGGGCACCGGATGACGTCATACTTCTCAAAACTATAAATTAATTTTATGATGCTTCCGCTTCACATAGGAAGATGATATTTTGGGAGAATACAGTGAGATACATTTGGAGTACAATGACATAAATCGGCATAAATCGGTAGGATTCTGGAGACACGAGATCTAGTGCACAGTTGCAATTTAACGCAGCAATCCTTCAATGTTCAGCTCGCTCCCTCTTCCCTTTTGTGATGCGAAATTTCCGACGCCCCCCCCCCCGGTAACACAGAAACAAAGAATGCTCACGATGCTCATCGATTCATTCCCCTCAATGTACCACGTCACAAAAATAAATGGACCGAATAAGGACTTGCCGTCTGCATTCAATATTTTCCTATCGCAACAAACTTTACAAATGACAGCCTTGAGTAATAACGCACGCGGTATTGTTCGCAACATGCGGCATTTTACGCTTCATAGCGTAGCGGGAAAGAATTGCAGCGTATCGTAAAGCTTCAGCGAACTCATTTTTCAGCAATAGGTTTGAGCGCACTGCATTTGCAAGCAGCAGCTCACAGTTCTAAGATGATCGTTTTGCACATATCAATAATTTACGAATGAGAAAGCAATGGGCAATATGGCGGGCGTTCTCAAAAAGGCAATGGGGTAGTGTACCGTCACAACGACGGTGAATTGCCTACCTCATCATCATCATCTAACGTATGTGTGTGTGTGCAATATGGCAGTAGAGTGACAGCAGACTTGCATCGTTTCGTTGAAATTGTTTCATAGGGAACTTCACCCTGGAGGGTATGAAGCCCCGTACAATCATTCTCGGTGAACTAAATCACCAACGAGGTTTTATGTCTGAATGAGGGTGTACGCATTCTCGTTCGAGAAGTCGGTAAGAAAGATCAGACGAACGCAACATCCACTTTGTCAAATGTTGTGGTGCATCCTGTTAGTACCCGTTCGAAACCAGGTTCACTTCAATTGATAGTATTCGTTCCAGGAAAATGAAATTGTGCCGATATCCTGCCTCGGAGAGTACAATGACAATACCTTTCCCAAAGCATAAGGGCCAGTTCTCATTTGGCGACGCCGCGTCGTGAGCGGGCGGCGGAAGTAGAGGCGCATTTCCGCCGCCCCTTCAGCGCGCGCGCGGTTTTCATGTTCCCACAACAGTGGCATTCCGTCGTCCAAAGCAGACGAAAAATCAGGAGGCGTGGCCTTTCTGTGGCACCATATTGGTCGCCAGTGTATCGTTCTCGTCAACTCTCGCCGACATCGTGAATGAGACCGGCGTGGCAAATTTTTTGGCTCGACGTCTCTCCTCTCCCAACGCCGGAAATGCGCGTCTGTTTCCGCCGCCAGCTCACGACGTCGCGTCAAGTGAGAACTGACCCTAAGCGAAGCAATTTTCCTGTATTTGACAGTTATCTAGTGAGAAGAGTGATAAAACACAAGTAGGTTTTCTGGTTTTCGGTGATTACATTTTAATATTAATTATTGATAAATAAATAATAAGTAAAGAACTAAGAAGTAAATTATTGATATGCACAAAAGCGAAACGAGCTCCCCTGCGATTTCTCCTCCTCTTTTATATCGAAATGAGAAACAAATAAGAAACGCGAACGAAGAAAAATTAAAAATTCCTCCGGAGGACGACACTCAGGAGGAACGCACATGAAGCGCGGCGTTTCATTATCAGCGATAAAGAAAAGAAGAAGATACCTGCGACACGGATAAGCTCGTAAAAGCTTAGCAACATTTCGAGCAAGAAACATCGAAACTGAATGGCCGAACCGAATGCAGTGTCGCCATCTGTTTTACGAACGGGAAAGCGGTCACACACGCGTGACCAGATAACATAATTTGGCCCTCCCGGTTTCTCGCTCAATCACCGAATACATCAAAACCAGAGGGAAAGGGGGGAGGACCTATATGTAACGCAATTTGCAACTTTTCTAATTAGAGTTGGCAGCGCTCGTCGGACAGCGGGGAGCAGAAGGTTTATTAAAACACACTCTCCTTCTCCGGGTCTGCGTGGCGAGTAATTAAACCTCCACGTGCGCCATCCCCTTCCTATTGACTGGTTTGTGTTAAAAGGGTTGCTCCTGCTCTGCAAAAACAGGGACGAAGATGTTTCTGGGGATCGGCGCTACTGGTCGGTTCCGGAGAAGATCTTCCCTGCAGCGCTGCCGGGAACTTGCGCAACGTTAAGTGCAAACTCGGCTAATCGAATAGATGCAGTACACTTCAAAGCTCGAGAATGTGTGCGTAAAGTAAAAAAAAAAAAAAAGTTTTCGCAGTGCGGGTTTCATCTGTCTTCCTTTCTTTTTTTTTGCTCTCTACATTTAATTTCATTTATTTACCCGAAAGGCCCTAATTGTTCAGTGCATATATGATGGGGGAGTAAGTAACTGTAAGTATGCACAGTAAGTGCATACAATGGTGCGTAACACAATAGAAGATAAAAAGAATATACTATATATGTCACTTGAGGAGCAGGTACAGCTTGCGACATACTTGTCTGGAATCGACAGCTTCAACAGTTTGTTTCGACTAATAAACGCGTACCGGGTAGCATGCCGTACGTGTCGATTAGTCGGAAGAAACATTCTTGCAACCCCTGCAGATTTGAGAGAGGAAGAATCCGCAAGCTGTAGATTCCAGACAAGTATGTCGCGAGCTCTACATTCCTCTGAAGAGTAACGATTGGTTTATGAAATAAATAGTGTAGAGAAAGACATATAGAAGAAAATAAGAGGAATATTCTATTCACTTTATTGTCTCGAAAGCAGTTTAAAGACTATATTCGGCGTTATTCTCTTTTCATTTACTATATGGTTCGTTGTACCGAACACAAATAAAACGCCCTGAAAATTTCGAATAACGTCCAACGCCGATGTGGGGCGCTCAAACCATCATTTCTTTCCAGCCACGCCGGTTCATCCTGGTTATTACTTGACTTTCCTTCCGTTTTCCAACCATGCTAACTAAAAGCGTAAAAACAAAAGTTGCTGTCCTGAACTACAGTCACTAAATATTGGATGGTTTCCACTGCCAGAAACGCTCCAGACAGTAACCGAAAGCAGAGTACTCGAACGTTTGCACTTTACGATGAAGCCCTGCGAATAATAGCAAGCCAAGCTGTTCTTTGAATCGGCTTTTCGTAGCAAATGTTACAATCACAGCAAAAATATCGAGTGTACTTCTGCATCCAGAAGTCTTGCCCATTTCGCACTCACCCAAAATTCCACTATTTATGTAACATTTTCATACGTTGCGGTATCTATGTTGGGATGGACGCATGCTACTGTGTTGCAGTACCCATAAGTCGTGGAGAGCTTCCGCACCATGGGAAGCACCATTCCTTCATGTGTACCGTTTATGTGAATTTAATCAATCAATCAATCAATCATGTAGCTCCGCGCGTCCTAAAGTATCACGCACACGGTTCGCTCTCTCTCACAATTTTATTTTTATTATTTCTGTCTCTCTGGCAGACATCCAGGGACGATGCGCGCAAAAGTTTGGAAACACAGCGGTGAGGGGGGTGGGGAAATTTATTGGCAGAAAAGAAAAAGGAAAAGGAAAGATAAAAGGGGAAAGGGTAGCCATGCAGCACGCCGGCTTGCTATTTCCTAGAAAAAGAAATGAAACATAATAAAGACATAAATAAAAAAGAAAAAGTAAAATAAACAAGAAAAAAAAAGAAAAAGAACCCCGGCTCACAGGGAGCCCAGGGGGCCCGTATCACGCAGAAAGCGGAGCACCGCTTTTGGAAACAGCGGCTGTACAGTAACGCCACCACAGTAGCTTTAGTACACAAAACTTACAGTAACGCCGACAAAGTTTGTGTCGTTGAGGGCTTCCTTAAAGAGTCTTCCCCACGTGTGGTTTCGGTATCGAAATTCGGCGATGCGTGTGTCATTGGCCCGAAGACGAACGATGACGGCGTGGATGGTGAGCGCCAGCGCCCAGATACCATCGTACGCGTAGCCATGGAAACGGCTGTACTCTGTCGTCCGAAGCATGTTGTACTCGGCCTCGTACTCCATGGGCGTCTGAAAGGATACAAGACGCGTCAATGTATTACGTCCCTCTAAAAAACGTTCATTTGAATCTTTCACAATATTCGAACAGCGAGGCTGAAGGCGCTTCCAAGACAACCCCTTTTCCGGATCACATGACGTTCTGTTGCGGCAGTCTATAGTATCGATCTTGCCAACCGGAGTTTACCTCGCGTGAGATGAAGCAGCAGGTTTGCGAAAATTTTGATTCAAGATTGCTTCATTGCTTGGTATGTGTGGACTTGGCGACCAGGAACGGATTAAAGGAGAAGGAAGTGACATTTAACATGGCGCATATTCATATGTTTATTTTTCAATTAATTAAGCAACATGGCGAGACATCCTCATCAAGCATTCTATCCGGTCCCACCGTGCACGGTATTTTCGTTATGTGGGGCATTGTCATTGCGTGATCAAATTTAACGAAAACGCCCAGAGAAAGTCATCGGCGTGATCGCCTCGCGTGACGTCAGCAAACCCCGCGTTGGAAACAACCGTAAGCCCTCACTGGCCCCTGAAATTCGTCTACTACGGCGTTTCGGACGCGCTGGGATAAGTCACGAGCCACCTGATTGGCCGTTCCATTGGGGCCGCTACGTCACAAAGTGACGTAGACTTCTCCTCGCTCACTAACACGTCCTTCGAAGGAGCGGAGGGTTTCTAGAGGGTGTGCATGTCACAGACCGCTCGCTATAGGTTAGCTGCGGCCGTGGTTCCTTCGCTAGAGCTCATGTTATTTATTGCACAACACGCCGCAGAAAAAAAAAAAAAAAGAAAAAAAATGGAGGTAAATTGCGGAGGGACACTTCACTTCTCCGTTAAAGAATAGCAGTTGATGAAAAGGCTCGAGGCTTTGTGTCAGTAATTATCACGTGACCAGAGATGAACTTTACACCTATTTGTGAGCGCTGAAACGGGAAGACTTTCTGGCAGACAACAATACAACAACGACGACTTCGTCGTCTGCCTCGGAAATTGTCGCTAGCAAGTAATTTGTTGCGCCCCTTAATTGAGTTCGAGGAAGCCTATTGGGACAAAGCCGTGGCTGGCAGCTTTCCAAAGCGTTTCCTCAGAGGAGACGCTATTCTTTCGTACAAAGTGGTAATGTCCTTCCAAAAGTGTATCGATTACTGTTTTGTTCCAGTCGACAATAAAGACAGGGTGACTGCAGGAAGAAGTGCACGAAGAAGGAAGGGAGGGCAGTTCCCCTTTCATAAGTGCAAGGACAGGAAAGCTTTCAACTTTTCCCGTTTAATGAGGAACAGAACTAAGCAATGCGAATTACATGTAAACTGTACCGTTCTACATGGTGCAGTTACGCTGTACGGAACCAGTGGTGTCTGTGCCATAGGTACTGCATTGTAAACAATAAAGCGCCTGAGACACCCTTCGAAATAACGAGGAAAGATATGCAGATCATGAAAAGCTCCATAGACTACATAATAATTGGGAACCGATTTACACGTAAGGTTAATTCAGCGTATATTTGTGTGGCAAATATGCTGAAAGTGCAGCAGGGCAGCGCTGCAAATTACTTTGATCGCCTGGGGTTTATTTATTTATTGATTGATCGCTTGGAATTCTTTAACGTGCGCCGGAAATCTCCGTCACACCGTGCGGGAATCGAGGTTAACCTCGAGTCCATGTCATTTCAAAAGATAGTTGTTTTAGTGTGTGAGCCGGATATCATGTACAACGTTAATTCCTGGCTTTAAGTCGCGGGACGACTGCGGGACAATTAATTTCGTTAGCACCGCGAGGCAACTGTGGCCACGAGCGACCTCAGGACGAGAAGCCGTCGATATCTTGAACAGAGACTGTTTTTCTTTGCTTTGTATAAGGAAGAAGAAATGGTATATACGCAGGATGATGCATGTGTGTGACACTGAAAACTTTCATGCACGAATGCGACTCAAATGAAATGTGATAGAAATGAGGATGATGAGGAGAAATACGATAAACAATAAATGCGTTCAAGGACTCCACAAAAGAATAATAGTAATTAAAAAAAAAAAGGACACGATTCATATACAGCGTTCAATTTCTTTTTCCTACGCTTTTTCAGCTACAAAGCGTTCGTTTTCCGACCATGTCAGATGCACTTGACATGATCCGGGGTTCACATGTCACGCCCAATACAAACGGTTCGCTGTTCTTTTTCCACTTGATTTACTTGCCAAAAGAATCCATGATCTACCTTTCCTACGTAACCTGAAAAGGAGAACACACACACGGGGCGCGACTCAACGAACCGTATCACCCACGACCACCTCACCTCTCTTCCACGAGCATAGCCGAAAGAAAGGAGGAAAGGAGGAAAAAAAATATGTCGATTAGAGAGGCACAACAAGATAAATGTTTCCCTCGATGATACAACCTTCGACCATTAAGATTATACCAACGTAGAAAGATGATATGCCGTTCGGCGTACGACCCATTCGCTAAGCGATCTTTCTTCTCCTTTTCTTCCCTTTCACTACCTGCTAGCCAGGAGATGAGGGGCAAAGGGATGACAACGAGGAAGAAACTAAATTACCACAGCCAATCATAAAAAAAGGCATACTATACCATCGAATAGAAAAAAAAATCAATAACTATCTTTCGCCATCCATAAACTCTGCAACGAATAAAATCAAAACCTGACAGAACACAGTGGAAGCAGAGGGAAAGGGAAAAAGAGAGAGAAAGAAGAACCGTTCTTTCTGGCTCATCGTGCAAATGCTCATGGAAGAATAGGAAGCCGAAATTTATAGAAATTAATGAGGCTGCTGGGAGAAATTGAGAACGCCGGTAAATAATGAACCTTTCCCGGGAGAACTAATGTAAAAGAAAAGACAATTCGGGACAAAAGAAAAAGAGGACACGCAGCCCAGGAACAAATTACCCGTAATGTTCGATGGATATATATCTTCATACTTGCGCACTGTACCAGTCGACTGGACGGTTTCTTTGCGCCGTTTCTTTTTTTTTTTCTTTTCCTTCTGTCAATGGAAATATAATTCCAGGACGTGTTCGTTTTCGTGACACTAAATAGGATCAACCGTGACAAAACATTTGTGCAGCGGTGCAAAAACCTTCAGTCGAGATAAAAATACGTCTGGAAGTGCTGTAGTATCTGATATAATGGTCTGCGTGCATCTTGGCGTGTTTCGTAGTAAAAGTGTGAAATGAAAAACGGGTAAGCATAAGAGCCACGCTGAATGTGGCTAATACACATATGCAGTGGAAAAATGGCTAGGAAGCAAGCGAGCTGGTGAAGATGATGCATAATGTAAAAACCCCGAGACTAGGGATCACAAACAAGAAATATATACAAACAGAAGGGAAGGGAACAACAGTTGAGAACAAAATAGGAGGTCATTTCGGGGGAACGAGCAGTCTGTTCAAGGCCGGACCGAGGATTACGGAAGGTTTGCTGACCCTAGTCTCGGGGTTTTTACATTATGCAACATATGCAGTGTTCTTTATAATTCCTTTCGCAGTCGTTTACCGGATATGGTGTCAATGCCTGCTTCAATTTGACAACTGCAGGCTTCTTTGCTTTCCTCTGCCTTAGGTAATTCTCCACAACCTCCGTGCAATAATAAAAAAAAGGGATAATCAAAAACATCATTACCAGGCTACCGTTACGGTAGGCTCAAGGCACTACCGTTCTTCCTTTCTACCGTTCTAGTGTCTCTTTTCTTCTTTCTTTCTTTCCTTTTCTTTCCGTTTATTCTTTGTCATTTTTCTGGAAGAGCAAGCCGGTTCTTTGCATGGCTAACCTTTCCTTTGTTTTTTTTTTCTTAATAAACATATACCCCCCGTTCTTGCTTTTTTTGCTCGAACTTCCATTATTCTACACCACGCGGCTTCTAAAATCCATTTTCATTAGGTTGCCTGAGTACTATACCGTTCCCTCAGTTTATTATTATTTTTCATCAACACCAACATCAACATATACAGTTCCCTCTGCGCACATAGGGAGCAAGTATTCGGCCACCCTAATTTCCACGTAAAAGTAGCATGCCCATCTCCTGCAGTCGGGAAGGCTCAAGTTTCCTCAGTCTTACGACACAGCGATGACGACCCCACACTCCAACGACTCCAAACAAATTTCTCCGCCCGGAACGACGGTCGTTCATAGCGCGCACTGCGCACATAAACTGGGACGCCAAAACAGCTCCAAACTAATCCCCGCGGTAGGCGGATTACCGGACGCCGCTGTAATCTCCATGGTCATTGTTTGAGTGCGATAATCCCATTTTCTCCGCGCGCGAGTTCCAGTTAGTGCTCGGATTTGCATACAGGGAACTAGAAGAGGTGGAGTGGGGGGAAAAAAGGAAAGGAAAAGAAAAGGATACGGATAAGTAGGTCGATTTCGACCGAGAGAAGCTTAGAACGCACGGATTTTGCATCCTGACGATTGTATTTGGGACATGACGTATGATAAGAGGGCAAGAGTGCTTATTTTTAAGTTATTATCATCTATGGAGCATGGGACTGGTACGAGTCCTGCATCCTTAGAGTTTTTTTAAACGTATTTTTATAACGTGTTCGTAAACACGTGGCACTCTGATCTGTGTGCATCATTACGTCACGCATGCACTGCATTGCACGTCAGAGTGTCGAGGAAAAAATAATTTCTACGGGTCGTACATGGCGAGATTTAAACACACGTACGCGTTCCCATTGCTATTCCCCGGCTATTCCCATTGGTAGTCGTGCGTACACGACTTCTCTTATTGGCGTAGGCGCCTGCGGCGACGTCAGGGTCGGCTGAGTCTCGTGCGCATGACGTCACGCGCAGCGTTTGAGCGCCTTTGAGCCACGTGACTCGGGAAAACATGGGGATTCGTCACAGGCGTCATATTGCGGACCGAATGAGGCACCAGCGTGTGTTTTTACAACATCCCCTCGTAATTGCGCGTATACCGCAACAACAAACGGCACGCGCCCTCCTACTATGACTATGTTTTCACGAGTCACGTGACCAGGCGTGACGTCACTGCACAAATTTCATTGTTTTTCACGTTTATTTGGCATTGGCATGGACGAAGGACGATGGAATCTGAAAGTGTACGATTTATTCCCTTTGCATATGCGTTGAAGTTGCGTCGCGGTAGATTTTGCTGGCGTGGTTTTCTGACACTAAATTCGTGCTTGCTACGTTTTCTAGTTCAACAATATTAGAATCTGACGATGGCCTTGCAATCTGCTACCACCTTCTCTTCGGCAACGGTAGTATTTCGGCTAAGTAACGGATACTGCCACATTCGGGCAGCGTACGAAGTTTTGCAGTAATCACGGCATAACACCCGCAGACGACACAAACAAAGGAGAGGTGCTCTTGCTTCGATTATCCGCAACACATGCTGTTTCCGATGTGTACCGAACGCTTTCCGAAAACATGCGTCTGGTGCGCTGACAGCGACGCGTGTGACAGCCTTGATGATATGGGGACCACGTGGGGATCATATGGGTATCCGCTGCGCTGGCCTGTGTTGTTCTTCATACGCTACGTTGTAAGTACGTAGCCAGTAGACTGGGCATGAATAAGGGATGCGAGAGAGTCACATCACAGTTTCCATCCTTTACGACACCACTCACGCAGTCACGCGAGCATTGCAGTTGTCTGCTCCTGTAAAGGGTACTTTGCCCCACACGAAGTCTTAGTGTGGCGGAGCACCCTTTAGAGGATCATTATGTGTGTGTGTGTGTTTTTTTTCTTTACGAAGTGAAAAAAATTATTTAATGAGGGTAGTAATACTAAACTGGGGTAAGAATTTGTGAAATTCTGCAATCGGCTATTACGTTCTCCGGCACTGTGTAGGTAATGACTGGTTTAGACAGGCAATTCTCTGCAAAACGCGTAGTGCTCATAAAAGCACGAAATGTTTAAAAAGCGCTGTCAAATATCGGAGTTTCAAGTCGCGACACCGTCACAACTAGCATACTTTTTTCCACATTTTCCGTTATGCAGGAAATCCAACAGTGAAGCCCTCTTTACTATTCATAAGCTTTCATGTAGTACTCTACATTTGTTCAGGTGCAAGACATTTGTACAAGTTGCACTAATATATACAAGGAAGGTCTCACGTGAACAGTAAATGGCGACAGGGAAACAGAAAAAAAAATCAAATATATAAATGTTCAAATATAATCTAGTCTAATTTAGCGACCAAGCGACCAAGCTTGCAGAGCACAGCTGTTTCTCATCCCCAGTTACATAAAAATACTTTATGGATGCCGCATTTTTAAAACGATGTTTTCTTTCTTTCTTTTTTTTTGGCTACGTACCAGGCCTGAGACGGTGATGTTTTCGTTTGTGGAGAGCGGAAGCAGATCCATGCCGATATAACCCTCGACGGCTTCCGTGATTTGCGCAGGGTCACAAGTGACGTCTGGTTGAGGGACCTCCCACCAGCGTTCTTGATACATAGCAACGATGATCCACTGGTATTTGCGTCCATACATGCCCATCTTGTAAGCCTGAAAAGAAAAGACACCCAAACACAGGATGTCACCCATTAAAGGTCTCCCCGTGCCGTCATCCCTTGCTCCTGCAATTTCTCAATGCAAGGTGAGACATTGTGTCGCTTACATGGAAACATGTGAAATGCGTTCAATCCTGGTAAGTTTCGAAGTGAGCGATTATCGTAGCGCAAAGCTATAGAGCAACAAAACGCACGAATCCCCTATTCAGAACGAACAAAATGGCGCCGTTGCGAAGGCCTATTCAAACTCTTCTCCCCAGACGGCGTCCTGACGCACAACATTCAATCGCCTGGTATCGCGACGAACTGTTCTGCAACAACAGCTTCAGTGTTGCGCGCCTGGGGAGCAGCGCCTGAACTGCCCTTCGCAACACCGCCATTTTGATTGTGTTGCATATAGGAGATTCGTACGTTTTGTATTATGACATTGCGCCATGATGCTTAGTTACTTTGAAACTTGGCAGGATTGAAACACCTACAGAGCTTTATATGTATACGACATAATGTTCCATTTGCAATGAGTAATTACTGGCGCGGGTAGACCTTCGTAGGGCAACACTGTGCGTATAAGCTAAACGAACGTCGAAAGGTGGACGAGTCTAGCGCTATCTGTCCACTGGGAGTAACAGCAGCACGAACACACACAGAACATGTTATATACACGCGAATATATAATACGTGTCGCGAGTAGAGTTCGTCAGTTAAGAGCGCGCAGTTGTACCATTCTGTTGCTTGCGTGTTCGTGCTGGTGTTATTCGCTGTGGATATGAGCTAAAGCTCTCCAAATATGCTGATGCCGATGAGGAACTTACTGATACAACGGTAGGGATATCAATGATTGTTGTTAACACTAATTCGTATCGTCAACAGCAGGATTGTTTGGATTTAATCCACATGGATTTTATCCGGTGTTTTTTATTTTATTTTATCCACACCATTTAATCCGGATTTTTTAGAGATGTTGTCCAGATGCGATGTGAAAGACAATCTTAATTCAACGTCACACGGAAATCTCCCGCTTTATTTTATTGTAGTGTCAGCTGTTTACAAAAGCCGAGGTACGTGCTACATTAACTTTTTTTTTTAACTTTGTAACATTTAGCTTGACCTTTTGAACTTTTCAGATGTAACTTTTTTCTCAGTTTTCTTCTACTTCTGCCCATTCAGGGAAATGCTTTCTTCTGCTTCGTGGAGGCATTGTAACTGAAGCACGACAGCTAATCCATGCGTGTAGCGTCTACACCATTCACCCACGCGTGCATGAGACTCTACCTTTCGGAAAACAATGAAACCTAATTCAATGTTACTGGGACAGGCAGTCTCATAAGCCGAAATTATCAAGAAGAACAGCGAAACATATTTGTTTTTACTCTGTGGCACATTTCTAGGCTTGTCTATATTGTCAAAAAAATATCAAAAAATATCCGGGTTTTATCCTAAAAAGTCCACAGTGGTAACCACTATGGCACGTTGCCGCTTGATAACTTTTTCACTGCTCTCCATGAATGTACACGGTAAAGCGCATAAATTGAATCAGTGCGTAGCACTCAACTTTTTCACTCAACAACAAAAGTTTGTGCAAGATCGACTCTCTCCGTGGCGAGGTCTGTGATGTTTTAAACTTAGGATTTACTTTGGTAACTTGTAATCCTCCCGATTTATGTTATCATGGTAGTTAAATTTGTTGATTATAATTTATTAGTCGGAATAACTTAATCATACTAATTTGATTAGTAGGGCCCTACAGCAAACCGCTGAAACGTTGCACGTAATTTCCTAAGTGTGACACACATAAATGTTTAGAAAGGCGCAGATTTTGCGTCACAAAAATATTGTGACTCTTGTAAGATTACTTGTAAGAACCACCAGCGCTATCCCTTACGTACGGAAAGCACTCTTAAAAATGAACTTCACCACATAGCACGCTCCTAGCCAACCATCATCTCAAATGATATCGTTATCTGCCCTGATTTGTTGAAAACGAGGGGCGTACGCCTTTTTTGTAACAATTATGAACAGCATAAGTGTCACAGAAAACGCGTACGCCCCCCGTTTTCAACAAATCAGGGCAGATAACGATATCATTTGAGATGATGGTTGGCTAGGAGCGTGCTATGTGGTGAAGTTCATTTTTAAGAGTGAGGGATAGCGTGGGGTACAGTAAAACTCTCTATTAATGAAAAAATGGCTAGGAAGCAAGCGAGCTCGTGAAGATGATGCATAATGTAAAAACCCCGAGACTAGGGAACACGAAGGGACAGACACAACACGAAGTCGACTTCGTGTTGTGTCTGTCCCTTCGTGTTCTCTAGTCTCGGGGTTTTTACATTATGCACTCTCTATTAATTCGATGCTCCAATTCACGTATCTGCCTACGAAGAGAGCAACGACCTCGACATATCTCTCTAGCCCTATGGGCTTGCACTTTCAGTATATTGTGCTCCTTGTGACACGTGAACTATAATGTGAAGATTATACACTCACCTGACAGAATACTCTTCGCGCCCAGTACTCGTCGAAGTACCCTAGTATAATTCGAACGTCCTTGGCCTGTAAAAAATAAAGATGACGTCAGAGGATCCTCCAGAGACAGTAATTTCTTTTTCAGTCACGTCCCAATGATATTCAAACGTTCATTGGTTGCCAATGAATAGACGTAATTTGTCACACTTAAATATAAAAGACGCTAGAAACACCTTGACGCATTCTTATCGTGGCTCCTGCCGTTGAGCCGTTGAGATATGAGTGATACAGTTTGCGTTGCCTTATCTGTGCATGACGCCTCAGCAGTGTTACCACTGTAACAGGTGACGGTTTAAAATGTCCCCGTATAGTAAAATTAAGGTATTCACAATGTGACGTCGCTAGAGGTAGGTAAAGATAATTCGTGGCCTTACGTCGCGAGACAACGCTGATCATCACCTGAGGGTTCTTTAGCGTAAACCCAAATCTCGGCACACGACACATCGTATTTAACGTCCCACGTGGACGATGTCGTATCTACGCAACTTGTACCCTGCCATCAAGTTGCTGGCGTCCTCCGGCCGGGTTTTAACCCGCAACATTGGGGTCAGTAGGTGTACGCTACCAAGCTACACCCTGGAGTTTTCTTTGTCCCTTAACATGTTTACTTACAAAGCAAACAATATTTACAGTCTACATACATAGCGCAGGTAGGTAACTGGTGCCATGCGCGGGCACTATTCTGCACCGCATGCTTTATTCTACTGCTTTTACTTATTTGTTTGAATTGATACTAATGCTCTCAATGACTGTTTTCCCTCGAAGCACATCACCAACGGTCTGCATTACTTGCCTTCGACGTTGACGCGCGATCGCTGATGTTTAAGGGCTCAGAGTTAACTTAATCTATCTCCAGCATTCTTCTTCTTCGTGCTTGTCTTCTGATCCATGAAGGTCGGTTATAGAGAATAACAAAATATCCCGTACAGTAAAGGAGGAGGAGTGAAGTTCCTAATAATAACTCTTCCCTCCATATGTGGCTAAATATACGTTTCGTTTGATAAGCATGTCTTATAAGATATCGAACTAATTATTAATTAAAATTAAATCTCTATCGCCTGTAGAAGTAACTGTAACCGCAATGCGCTGCACGAGAAATCATTAATAGCAAACGCGTATGGGCTTACTAGAAACATCACCGCGCAGAATGTGAAAATTAACCCATTCGACGCACACTGCGCTTGCAGAAGACATCCACGCCTCGTCTGCACACACGTAAGTAAAACCCTACAGTACCTGTGACGTAAGTTGTAATATACCGGGTGTTTCACCTAAAGTGATAAAAAAAATTCTGACAACGTATTCGTCGGAGGATTATGGGACTTTCGGCAATTGCCTTCTGGAAGCTTTTGCCACGATTAAGGAGGGCTTTGGACAATTTTTAATTGCCGGAAATTTATTTTTTTCAATTGAACTTCGAAAATTGCCCAGCGAAGCTCACTTTCTTTTTTTTTTTTTTAACAGAAATATGAGGTCCTCCATGGATAACCGCAGACCCAACAAAGATTATGCACAGTATCGCGAAGAAATAGTCTTAAAAATATCAGAATAAAATACGCCTTGCCCCGCCTGCTTGATTTTCGCCAAGAAGCGCCCACGAAATGTGCGTCTAGAGGAGGAAGTGTCCCTGCCTTCATTTGTTTTGCCTTCTTTGTGATAAGACATTTGTTTTGTTTTCTTTGTGATAAGACGGTTGTCACCAGCATCAAGGTCAAACCGGGGAAAAGAAATGTAAAACAAGAGGCGGGAACACTTCCTCCTCTCGACGAACCTTCCGTGCGCCCTTCTTTGCGAGAATCAAGCAGGCGGGGCGAAACCGGAATTTTTTCTAATTTTGTTGGACTATTTCTGTTGCGATACTGCGTATAGTTTTTGTTGGGTCTGTGGTTGTCCGTGGAGGACTTCATATTTCTGTAAAAAAATAAGTGAGGTTCGCGTGTCAATTTTCAAAGCTCAATTGAAAAACAAATTTCCCTCAATTAAAAATTATCAAAGCCTTCCTAAATGACGGCAAAAGTTCCCAGAAGGTAATTGCCGGAAGTTCCACAATCCTCCGGCGAGTACGTCGCCAGTTATAATTTTTTATCACTTTAGGTGAAACAGCAAATATTAGCTCTCGCAGAAGTAAAGAAGATGACAATACAATTTTTTTTTTACAGCGAAAATTTGGCTAGTGCTTTGCCCTACAGAAGCGCCGTCGTCTGCTACATTTCGTGAAAAGGTTTCTATACAGTTTCTACAACGTAGCCGCACAGCGCGTAGACTTTTGCGTGTCAAGTTATGTCTCAAAAGTAGGTAAGTAACATTACAACGATTTCAGAACAGCGACGAGTGGAGAAACCATGCGTTACTACGGTGCACACACGTGTCACATATACAGTCAAACTCCTTTATAGCGAACACCTTTTTAACGAAAATACCACTACAGCAAATTTTTTTGCGGTCCCGCTGGAGCCCTATGGGTCCAATAATGGACATCCTTTTTAACGAAAATACCTTTACCACGAATTTTTTTTTTTTTGCTGTCCCCTGAGTTTCGTTGTAAAGGAGTTTGATTATACAAGCGACGATAAATTGCAATGTCATCACCCTCTTTTAGAGAGGAATGACGCCCGTCCGGACAATCTCCTCTTTCTGACATTATCTTCGTCTGTCCCTGATAGGCGTTGAGAAACTGTCATCTTTCGTCTTCATTTGTTGCTCCGTTCTTTTTACAACGACCGTTATAAACGGAATAAACCAGAGTCCGAAGCCATTTAGGCGTGTCAGCCTTCCGCACGGCCACTTTCCAGTAATCGTAAATACCGATTACCAGCGCCGTTGAAGCACCGTTCGCTCGTCAGGGCGGCAGCGCAGTTTCATTCGCCCGCCAGCATTCATTTATTAACATTTGTCATTCGTTATGCTCAACTTGCAACAGCCTGTGTAAAGAGACGTAACAGACTGTCAGATACTGGCCTAATGGGAAGAGCGATTATAGAACCATTCCGGTCCAAACGACGGGGACAGCGGCGCCATGCAGCGGAGAAATCGAACGTCGCAGTCTGCCAGTGGTGCAGATTCGTTTCCGTTGCTAACCATCATTGGAATCAATGGGCTGCACGGGGCACAGTGTCCATGTTCGGTTTCTATTACATAGAGACATATGCATGCGCACGATGTGTAGATTTTGTATAGAAGAATTGCCAGGAAGGAATATTGACAGGAATATTGACATCGCGACCATAGAAGAGGTCAGCACATGCGATCCCTTTATCCGGAACATAGTCCTATGTAAAGACGGCAGCCATGAGGGTTTGTATCGGGTGCATTACAGTGATGCATATTCTCTTGTTTAGAGTTATACAGCTGTCGCTATGGACGGATGTGGTAAACGAAA
Organism: Ornithodoros turicata; assembly: GCF_037126465.1. Classification (NCBI taxonomy): domain Eukaryota; kingdom Metazoa; phylum Arthropoda; class Arachnida; order Ixodida; family Argasidae; genus Ornithodoros; species Ornithodoros turicata. Next base: position 10,967,148 of record NC_088204.1, read on the forward strand.
TATCCGTATTTTTCTGTTGCTTCCTTACGTCACCTCTCTCCGGATGTTGTTGTTGGGTTGTTTTTTCGTGTTAGCGCCGCGAAGCAACTGTGGCTATGAGCGGCGTACAGAGGTGGACAGATGGAGAGAGGATGGGGGGGGGTTAGTATGCGTCCCGGGCCGACTTCAGGGGGAGCTAAGCCGACATTCGTCTAGAAAGTCTTCGGAAAACTCAGAGAAAACCTCAGACAGCACAGCCGATGACAGGATTCGAACCCGTGTCCCCTCGGCGACATCGAAGGCGATCATCCTAACCACTATGCCACGGGAGCAGGTCCAAGCGCTTTTGCAGCCAGCACACAAGCCGAGGAGGAAAGCGATATCAGTACAACAGGGGGGAAGCACAAGGCACGTGTGCTTTCGTTCTCTCTGTCTGGGGCGGTAAACAGTTTTCAACGCGTTCCCTCGGCAAGACGGCGCTGTTCTTTCGGTATTCGCGACTCCAATGAATTTTCAATTTCGATACATTCTTTTTTATGTCCGTAATCAACAGAAACATGTACCGCCACACCGCTTCCCTGCCCCGACGCGCTCTGGGACCTGGACTCGCAGCTTTTCAAAATCGCCACCAGGTGGCCAGTCGCGATTGCAAACAGTGGCTGCGTTCCAATATCCCGGTCAGTCGACTGCCTAGCGGTCTAACCGGAAGTGCCGCCATGTTAAGGTTTGTTCCAATTCCCGCCTAGACTGCTGTCCAGGCGTCTTTCGCCTAGTCTGCATCGATGCACGCTAGCTATGCGTCTGAGTGGTTGTCGCTGAGAGCAGCCGTGAAAATTAATACGCTTGTCGACGACATCGATACTCTTAGGTCTTGTGCGTTTACGGCGTTCAACAATAAGTCCACAAAAGAGACATTTTATCTAATTTATTTATTGAAAATACAAGAATCGCGCATTTATTGGAATACTACGCCGTAACAGCAATGAGCCGTGGCGGCATTTTCGCTGATCACTGTGTTCTGCAATATAACGATACGCAGGAAGAATGCATCGACAATCGAGTTGAATTATTTAATTATTTGAGCGTTTATAAATGAATTACGCGGCGTTTAAACCAAATGCGGAATTAAAGTTCCTACAGGCCATGACAGATGGCGATAGCGGCGACAAGTTCGCAAGTTTGTCCCAAATATCCGCCGATAAGGCGTCTACCTTAGGCGTCTACCTAGCTGTTGCGCTGAGTATTGGAACGCAGCCAGTGTATAGGGCGAAAGAAAAATTCTTTCCCGGAAACAGTACCGCAAGCGATACTGCCCCGATGACTTTGTTATCGGCCGCGCCTTGTTATCGGTGTTTAATGAAGGTCCCCCGGTTGAATATTACGTAAACAGGTGGCGCTACCGAAAAACGTCCCTACCCGACTAGCACACGCAGCGCTCGCAGTGTCATCATCACGATAAATGCACGCCATCTCGCTTAGAGCACTGCAAAGAGCCATGCTGGCTGGCTTTCTTTTTATGGAATAGCCAGTCTGCATCAGCCTGGCTGACATTTACTCTCTTCTTTCTATTAAACGCACGTCATGGTTCGAATTATACAAATTTTACATATAAATATGTGGTTATAGACTTAAGAAATTTCATATAACACTGGTGCGTTACAGTTTGGTGTAGAGCTAAGTTAATCAAATTATGTCATGAATTCAACGTTCCATTATTAATCAATTAGTGAAACGAATAAAATAAAACAAATTAGCTAAATTCACAGGTGACCAAAGTAAATTTTACACCCAAGAACTCCTCGCCGACATCTACAACGTTGAGAGGCCTCCAATATTTGTGTACGCTCTCACACGTATCTGCCAAATCGCGCTACCATGGCGCCACGCAGCGGCAATGACACGCATTTTCCGGTCACTGGCGGCGAGAACTACAGTCACGAATGCCGGGAGAACCAATTAATGCGATGGCATGGTGTCCGCAGCCAAGCGTGACACAGCATCGAACAGTCACGCGCGCGACGAGCCATCGATCGAAGTCGTGCGCAAAATGCGAGCCCCCTATGCGCATGCGCGTCATCGGCGTCTAGTCAGATCTGCTAGGACTGCCGGTCAAAAGATTAAACCACACGAGCAGCATTCCCCAGAATACTCCAGCGGAAGACGCGCAAAACGTCATTGCTTTCTGATGCCAGGTGAGCGCGAGCGGCTAACGCCATGCCTTTTCGTGCTCTGCATTCATGGGGGATATCCTGCGGCTCAGCCACAATATGTTCCGTAGCAGACGACAGAGCCGATGGTGTCGTCTGCTAGCAGACGACACCATCGGCCCTGTCGTCTGCTACGTGTGCAGTACGTCCGGTGCCGACCAGGCGCGCCAGAATTTCCGCCCAGTAGGCAGTTTGTTAGCTTTTTCTTCTAATAGAATATTCCGTATAGATGTCTACCGTGTGAATATACGGTAACGGGTAGTAGTAGTGAACAGTAACCCAGGTAAAAGAAATACAACAGTAAAAAGGATATCGCCATTCGAGAAGTATAGGCTGGCACTCACTGCGATTGTGATAAGAATGCTGCTCTTCGCTAATAAGGTCAATTTTCATGAGGGATGCAAGCCACAAGCTGTCAGTGCACCAGCTCGAAAACTTTCGCGAGTGACGTCACGGATGCTGTTCCGCGGAAAAAATGTAACAAGGGTAACAAGTTATGGGCGTCTTGGTGAGAACTTAAACGTAGAATTATACGCGTGGTCTCACGGGCAGAAGAAGTGACATTAGCGCGTAATGTCATTCGGGTCCCGAATGCCATTTCTTACGACAGTCGTGCTACACAGCAGGTTGGAATGACACTAAATGCGGTGATGTCAATACGGGTTTTCCATTAGCCGCGGAAGAGATGCAATACTTGCAGAGTCAAAGAGATTGGAAATACCCGTAATATCTAGCAAAATGAGAGAATTTGCTTTATTTCATAAGCGATGGCGTACGCTATGTCGGAACACTGTTGTCATATTGTCTGTCAGGTGGCAGTCTTCGCCAAAAGTGAATATGCAAAAAAAAAACAAAAAAACAATCGTTAACTACGCCGGGCATATTGAAAAAAAAAAAAAAAAAAAGAACGCCTGTTTTCGTGTAATTTATAAAATAATTGCGTGGCGCGCAGTATAGAGTGACTTTATGGAAGTTTGAAATTGCTCTTGTGCTCAAACAATGCCACCCAGGGTACGCATTTCGTGGGCGAATGAGTTGTGGCGATCTCATTACGCGGAAACTGCCATTCAGACGAATGCCATTAAATATCTCCGCGTAGCACGGCACGAATGACATTAGGGCTTAACTCATTACGCACTTAATGTAATTTTTCGTGCCCGTATGGCAAGGTATCAGAGACGCACACTCTTGGAAATGAACTTGACCGCATAGCACGCTCGGAGCCAACCGTTGCTGCGAATGATAGGGTTATCGCTTCTGATTCGAAGAGACAGGGAGGCGTACGCCTTTTTGTGTCAACTATCATACAACACAAAAAGGCGTACGCCCCACTCTCTCTTTCGAATCAGAAGCGTTAACTCCATCATTCGCGGCAATGGTTGGTGCAGAGCTCGCTATGCGGCGAAGTGCTGTTTTTAGAGTGTAGCCAACCATCATCTCGAATGATTTCGTTAAGTGCCCTGATTTGTTGAAAACTGGAGGGGTACATCTTTTTTGTGGCAATTATGAACAGCATCAGTGTCACAAAACAGGTGTATACACCTCCCGTTTTCAACAAATCTCAGGGCAGATAACGATATCATTCGAGATGATGGTTGGCTAGGAGCGTGCTATGCGGTGAAGTTCATTTTTAAGAGTGCAGGAACAAAAAGAAAGCGGGAGAGGGCAAAGCAGTTGGGACAAATTGTACCCCTTTCCTTTACACAGACAACAAAACGTAACCGATGAGCTGCGCAACGCAATAGGCGACGACAATTGATTTTTTTTTTTTTCGATATTCGCTTACGACAACGTTGTAGCGGCGTCGAACACATGCTAGCGTTTAAATGAAAATCTCGCGAAGACTCACACAGCCTGTAATGGCCTGCCTCTCTCGAGCATCTTAACGAGCACGGTCTGTTTTACTGTACGTCTGCAATTAATTTCCTCCTTATTTTGAAGCGCGATTTTTACGGCCTTTCATCCATATTGATTACGCTGCTTCAACGCAAGCGAGGTGGTACTAAAACACGAAAGATGGAATAAAGACGGAAAAGACGCTTATTGGGTTTTTCATGTTTTCTTTCTGTAGTCACGTAGCGGCAATTTAGAGGGCTGTATTTCTTTATTTAGGGTCATAGGTAAATTAAACGGGCCGAAGAAAATGCGCGGGGTAGATTGTTTTCCTTTTTTTTTTAAAATAACGTCTTATGCTACACCACTAGGTACTAGTAAAATTCCAGTCGCGTTTATGGTATAGCAGTTGCTGCGGTGAAACACCTGATCCTATCGCCATTAATTGATTGATTGATTTTGTAAAAGAAAAAAATTGAGATGTGTAGCCTCGAGCCACTCGGGACTGGTTACTCCAGGACGCGTTATTCAGAAAAGAAAGGGAAACTACACAAATATATACACTTTGAAACGGAATGGATGAAAACATCACCACAAAGTTTGGCACCAAAAGCTACAGTGTAGGAGAGTCATTCATGTAGTAGTAGTTGTTGTTTCCAGTTGTGTTCTCCTTCTCTCTGTGCTGACCACTCACACTCTTGCTGACCGTTCGTTGCTTTGACTATAGGACTGCCTATTACACTGCCTCAATTCTCGGAGATATTCGTAATAGTGGCTGCCTCCGGGACATTTTTACCCTTCTTAGCCATCCCTAAGCTTTTCAGATGAGGTATCTGAGAGAGCCAACTTTCCGGACTTACGTAGTGTCGGATCTGACCAATTCGCATTTAAAAACGATTTGATTAACATGGAACAGCATAAATCTGGATTCAAAATGATTTGATTTCCCGACAACAGTTCAAACCCAGACTCGATTTACATTGGATTTACTGCCACTGGTTAAGTGGGGGACTCGCCTCGAATCCGATTTGCATCGCCAAATCTGCATCACTGATACATGGATGCACATGTGCATTACTGCGTGACTGGGCATCTGGAATCCAAAACTAGGAGCTCCAAGTCAAGCGTTCGCTCTCCGCACCTAAAGCGATTTTTCGCAGGAAGAATATTGAGGTTACGTCTAAGCTCGCATCTCGCTGGTTTTTGTCAAGTTAACTGGTGGTCAGAACAAATTCGAGTTTAAAACGCACTTTTTTTCCTCTTCGTCTACCAGAACAACCATTTCATCACCTAGCAGGGGTATAAACCCACGGTTTCGCTACCCCCCCCCCCCCGAAAAAAAAAGAGGTTGAAAACATCACGCCGAACCTCCCACGCGTACTCCGATCGAATGTGCCTTCTCTCTTCTGCACCTTCCTTTCACCACTTCCTGTTTTATCGCCATTTTAGTCGGATGACTCTACCCTATTGCCATGTCCCTATTGCCTGCGCACCATATACACAAACGATGTCATATAGGTGCGAATAAAAAAAAAGAACAGAAAGAGAGAGAGAGAGAACGGAATGGGTAGCGCACAATCGGAGAAATAACTTCTCTCGTAGGAACACCCTCCTCTCGTAGAAATGACCTTCTTTTCGTTATTGAGTTACAGTCGGCATGCGTTTCGTACACACACGCATATAGGCGAATGCGAGAACTGCCAGTGCGTCCCGTAGGCGCTACTGGATATGGATATAAATTGGGCCCCGGTGACCCGAGAAATACAACCTCTGCACCACTGAAATGCCTTTCGTTCTTTTCCCCCCGTCCTCTTGCCAGGTTCGTAAAGGTAAAAGGCAGTCTCCCGAGGTGTGGAGCGGAATACGTGACGACGAAAGCAGACCGTGTTTTCAAACTGCAGCGTCAAAGGACATTTCTGTTTCGCTTTCCTTGTCGTGGGTCGCGAGATGGTCGCAGCTGACGTGATACTCTGAAAGGAATGCTGTGTTTGCGACGAGCAGGGAACGGTGTTTCCATAACGTGTTCTTTCTTGTTTGTCTTACATCCCCGTTTTACAGGGACACTCTCAGTTACTGTTGAAGTTAATGGCAGCTGAACCTCCCAACGGCCTTTCAACTGAGTGGCAGTTCCTCGTGCTTACATGACTCTTTCCGTGCATCGCTGGGTTCAGCTTTTCTACCACGTGATGATGCTACGTAATTGCTGTAGCTATGACAAAATTCAGCTTGTCATTCTCGTTTTTTTTTTCGTGTAAATTTTTGTCGATACTGTGCTCTGTCATAAGGGTTCACTTTTAGGGCAACAACAACAACAAGTATACTCTGACGAACCTATAATGGCAAGTTTTTTCTTTTTGTGTCGAAAAGCACGCAACTGCCACACGGCAAATTGAATGACATTCCCACCGAATGTCATTCGCATGTATTGCAACGAGCTGCACGAAGAAAAAGAATGTCATTCGGAAATGACGTCACTGTCGATGATTAAGACACTGGATTCAATGGTACACTCTTAAAAATGATCTTCACCGCATAGCACGCTCCTAGCCAACCATAATCTCGGATGATATCGTTATCTGCCCTGATTTGTCGAAAACGGGAGGCGTACGCCTTTTTTGAGACAATTATGAACAGCATAACTGTCACAAAAAAGGCGTACGCCTCCCGTTCTCATCAAATCAGGGCAGATAACGATATCATTCGAGATTACGGTTGGCTAGGAGCGTGCTATGCGGTGAAGTTCATTTCTAAGAGTGTAGTTTAAAGTGTCGCGTAGCAGCGTTATTACTTTTATACATTGTCTGAATTAAAGCATTGTGGCTGCAGCTTGAGCTGAATAAGCAGGATTTTTTTCTTATTTGATTTGATTACTTTATTTCATTTCACATACATGGAAATGGGGGAACCAGGCGTAAGAGACATAAGCATGACGAGACGCCCGGACCATTACGGAGTGCCATCCCTACAATCTAAAACCAGAGCTTCACCGCATAGCACTCTCCTACACTCTTAAAAATGAACTTCACCACATAGCACGATCCTAGCCAACCATCACCCCGAATGACAACGTTCTCGCCCTAGATTTGTTGAAAACGGGAGGAGGAGCCTATTTTGTGCCATTATGCACGGCACAAAATAGGCTCCTCCTCCCGTTTTTAACAAATCAGGGGCGAGAACGTTGTCATTCGGGATGGTGGTTGGCTAGGAGCGTGCTATGTGGTGAAGTTCATTCTTAAGAGTGTAGCCAACCGTCATCCCGAATCAAAACGTTCTCTCCATTGATCTGATGAAAACGGGGCGTACTCCATTTATGTGGCGATTATGAACTGCATAATGCACAAAAATGGCGTACGCCCCCCGTTTTGAGCAAATCAGAGGAAAGAACGAGGTCACTCGGGATGATGGTTGGCTAGGAGCGTGCTATGCGGTGAAGGTCATTTTTAAGAGTGCACGTCTTTTTGTGACATTTAACATAGCTGCACAAAAAGGCGTACGCCTCGCGTTTTTGACCAATCAGGGGTAGGACAATGTCGTTCGGCATGGTGATTGGCTAAGAGCGTGCTATGTGGTGAAGTTCAGTTTTAAGAGTGAGAGCGGATTTTTAGGCACCTACAGGTAGCGCTTTTGGTCGCATAAATCGTTCTAAGCCGTAAACCTTCAGAATCGTATCGTTTTATGTTCCGATTGGAAATAAGGTTGATACATAAAAAGAGCGTGCTCGCCCCCTTTCTCAGCTTATCGGGAGATAAGAGCGAGGTCATCGGCGATGATGATTGGCATACTGCGTGCTATGCGGTCAAGAGAGCCCCCTGTTAGCGTTTAAAAATTCGCTCTCTATAGTCATCACTAGCAACAAAAGGACGCGACGCCACAGTTTATTTTCGCGTTCTGCGGCTCTAAAATAGAGTCTCAGAATGCAACACCATAACAGTCCATCTGTTCCTATAAAAGCTACATCAAACTCCGCCGTACCAAAATGCATACAGTAGTGGAGGAAAGATTTTGGCATCGATTTCAATTTCCAGCGTATAATTCAAAACTCCATTCTGCTTCACAAGGATCAAATTGATACAAACGATCAATCTTCCCAGCGCACCATGTAAAACTGGAGGAAAAGGCGATTCGCGAAAAGCCATCTGAATTCACTACCGGCGAAAAATACCGAACAAATCCAAAATTTACACGCTTGCCAAGGCTTTTATGAAACTTCTCGCTCTTTATTTTGCATAATCCCAAAACGCATTTGCGGCAGAAACTGTCTTATACCCTCGAGGCGAGAACCACTCATTTTCGTCTTCCAAACCCTTTTTATAAACCGCCAGCGGTCTGAAACAAGACACGTATTGCGTTCTTTGCAGACAACGAAAGCGTTTTTTTTGTTGTTGCGTATTTCGAAAATAAATTGCACGAGGCGTGACTGTGCTGATATATAAATCGGACGAGATGACGAGCGGAGTCTGCTTCGAGATTACGTACGCTCGATGCACAACGAGAGTTGTTGCCGGAGTCGAGGGACTCTCGACTGTCCCACGGGGTGGAGACGACAGCCAAAGATCGGTACTCAATTCGATATGTAGGACTGAATTCAGATGCAAGAACGCGTGCTTTTTTGTGTGTTTTCTTTGTGCCCCGAGCGTGCCTGAAGACAGATTACAAATGATGCGTAAACCCCTCGTGATATCCTGATACAATGATGTGATATATTGTTTCGCAAGCAAGGGCTGGAGAAGTTTCTCCAAAAATACGCGTGCGCCACTATAGAAGGGCTTTGTTTATACGATTGTTCAATCGCCGAAGAAGCGAACACTTTTCGTACGTCGTCAGTGCTTTTCTCCTGTTTTTTTTGTCCAGGAGGACTGGAAAGAACGATGGCAGCACAAAACGCTCCCGAGATACTGGTGCGTGTGAAATTTACACTTCTTACGTAGAAGCGTAGATAATCCAGCGAGCCTGTAGTATGAAGGGAAGTGCCTCAGGACGAGGGTCGCCGATATTTCGCCGACATTTCGAAGAGAGACACTTCTTTTTCTGAGAACAGTCTCTTTTCGAAATATCGGCGGCTCTCGTCCTAAGGCACTTCCCTTCTTCTTGGGTAGTTTGCTTGTTTGTAGTGTTCTTTCGTTTGTAGAATACTAGACTGCTGAGGTAGCCCTCGACTGTCCGCTCCAATGCAGGACATGTGCCACGCAGACCCACCTGAAGCTTGTCTAACTCCTCCTTGATGTCGCCTCCCTCGCCAATTCCTTGGAACTTCAGGATTGTGATGTTTGCAGATTCTAGCATTGTCAGCAGTGCAGTGTGAGGCTGCACAAAAAAGGAGAAGAGAAACCCGTTACAAGACACAACTTCCTCTTTATTTTCCTCTTTGTAGATATTATTGTCTTCAGAAAGCACGTAGACGCCGCGCAGGCATGCCTATATCCTTTTATAGCGATAACTCTATGGAACCATCCGCGTATCTAGGTTCATCCTTAGCTGTTGAGGAAACCACGTGATCAAGAATTTACCGCCGACGATGGCCCTATAAAGTTATCGCATTTAAAGGCGTTTGGCACAATGTTCAAAGATAAAGCCAATAGACGATTTTACAAAGATGCGCGCGCCACCACGCACGCGGCGCAAAGCAGCATGGGAACTTTGAGGGACACGGCTCCGTCGTCTGCTTTGGTTATGTGATTTACTCCGGCAGACGCTGCTGCTGCTCACACAGGGAATGTTGTTCTTCTTCTACCTCCGCCTCTGGACGTCTTGTGATGCTCTAAGGCCCTCTAAGTTCCCGTGAGCCCTTGCGTGCAAGGTCTCCTTTCTACTCCGCGTACGCGGTGGAGGGAGGCAAACGGGAGCCGGTCCTTCATTAATCGTATTGCCTACTGTAGGATGGTGCAAGCTTTCGCTTGTCCCATCCTACAGTAGCCAATACTACGATTCATATTTAAGAGAAGGGCCCCTTGATAACGCGGTCGGCCCCCGGGTGGGCCGTGTCCTTGAACGCGCGGCGAATAACACCGTCGTCGGGGCAGCACGCTGCGGACGCTTCACTTTCCCCTAAAGTCTGTTTTTAAAAAGGATTTAAAGAAAAAAATCTTCCCGGGAACAGCACCGCAAGCGATAAATACACCTTTTAAAAGACCTTTTTTTACAAAAGCAAGCGCCACCTGTGAGCGCCTCACAGCATTACGAGACGACCAGAGGCGGAGGTGGAAGAAGAACAACAACAACAACATTCTTGGTATGCGCAGCAGCAGCGGCAGCCGAGGTAAACCATAACCGAAGCAGACGGCAGAGCATTGTCCCTCAAAGTTCCCATGCCACTTTGCGCCGCGCGCTTGTTTGGAGTTGGAGTTGGAATTAGAAAAGAAAAATATGGAGGCCCACTTGGTGGCGCCCGCATCTTTGTACAATTCCATACAATTGTACAATTTGTCTATTCCGTGTTAGCGCCGCGAAGCAACTGCGGCTATGAGCGACATACAGATGTGGACAGATGCAGAGAGGACAGCAGGAAGGGGTGGGGGGCAGGGGGATTAGTATGCTTCCTGGGCCGACTTCAGGGGGAACTGTGCCGACATTTGTCTGGCGCGTGCCAGTCTGTGTGAATGGTCTATGCGCGGCCTATAGAACGGTCATCGGGGCAGTACCCTTTGTGGTGTGTGTGGTACCCTTTGTGGTGCTGTTCCCGTGAAGATTTTTCCCTAAACAACTGGTGTTCCGCTCCGATGCCAATATGTTGCGCTTGCTTTTGTAAAAAGGTCTCTTTAGCAAAGTATATGTAGCACGCGTCAAAACACAATACTGGATCCGGTGCCGGTAAAAATGTACCGGTTCCCAGTCGCAGGCGAAAACACGGCCTGTCTGTATCTTGCACTCGTACAACGGAACTGCTTCTTACAGTCGCTGCAGGAACGGAGGCTCCCCCCCCCCCCCCCCCCCAACCTTCCCAGAAGTCACAATCATTCAGGCAGAAACGAACAATTATCCCTGAATCTCGAACTCCGACAACGAAAACAAAATAAATCAGTTTCTCGTTTTCTCCACCGAAGCGCAACCAAACTGAACAAAGCGCGAAGCACAAAAGGTTCTCGAGAAAAGGAAAAAGAAGGAAAGAAAGATCACGATACATATGCCTCCACCGCGCACTGAGGCAGCAAGCCGGGGGTCACACACATTCGAGCGCAAATACCCATTAGGGTAGATCCAGTTGGCAGGAATCCAAACAAAGGAGCAAAGCAGAAATGGATCAACTTGACAAACAAATTATCATCGGGAGCCAATCAAGAAAACTCCAGCCAATCGGAAAGCAAGGAAGCGCTAACAATAATAAAAGTGGATAATGAAAGAAAAAAGAAACGCAAGATCTACGGGAAAAGCTGCGAGTTTTGGAAGTGAGTTCGGGCGGTCGGATTGAGAAACAGAAACAATGGGAAACAGTGGAAAGGGAAACAATGCTTGTAAGTGGGCATTTGATAACCTAGCTACACTCTTAAAAGTGAACTTCACCGCATAGCACGCTCAGAGCCAACCATGATCTCAAATGATATCGTTATCTGCCTTGATTTGTTGAAAACGGGAGGCGTACGCCTTTTTTGTGACAACTATGAACAGCATAAGTGTCACAAAAAAGGCGTACGCCTCCCGTTTTCAAGAAATCAGGGTTCGAGATGATGTCATTCGAGATGATGGTTGGCTAGGAGGTGAAGTTACTGCTATTCCGTTTAATGCATTAAGTTTGCCGTGTGCTAGAGTATTATTCGAGCGGTCAACGTGGCAAGAAAATAAGCCGGGCAAGTGACCAACGTAATTTGAATTCGAGCCATTAATTAAATTAATAAGTACATAAAGAAACGACGCCTGAATGAAGTGCTGAAGGAAATCAATATGAAGCTACGGTCAAAAAGGGTGGATTTAAAAGGTATCCGCGTTCCCGTTTTGTTACTTTTATTCTGGCCCATTACATTATGCAGCCCCTGATGAAACTCCCTGGTCATTAGCATATCTTTCAGAAACCAGACTAGCACGCAATCGACTGTAATGTCCACCCGCGGATATTTTCTTTGCATACTAACTTACTAAGCGAGCCTCCGTTCCTGAAACTCATCAAGAAATATTCCCCCGCGATGAAGATGGGAATGGGGATGTTACAGAGGTTCACTTCTATGTGGATCGGTCGATAGCCGTTCTGTTAAGCTTTCTTTGGCTTTCTTTGTGGCTTCAGTTTCTTTTCAATATTGGTTCTTATATTAGAAAGGATGAGGTAAGGCCCTCGGGCTCGGTGACACAGAAGAGGACAGACGTATTGTGAGACGAAAGACACTGACGAAACTGAAACGCCAACGTCATCTATCGTCAGCCTTTCAATCTATTTAAAAGGAGAGAATTAACATAAATATTTTCCGGTGTTATGCGCTGCCTTTAAAATTACCACTAGATTTAGAAGACGATGTTTGGTCATCATTTAATGACATCACCTTAATTGGAAAGTCAACTGACTGTATGCAGCGGCCAAGTATATCATGGGATACCTACTCAGGACCGGCTTCGGAATTTTTCTCACGGACGGTCACGTGATGGTTACATGACGTCAGTACTGCGCCACATGTCATTTGCGCAATTTCAAAACGAGAACCGCGCTGTCGAAATCGTTCTACACTTTTGAGCTTGCCCCCCCCCTCCCCTCTAATCAGACGAACTCTCTGGAGATAGATTGGATTGGATTGGATAGACTATCTGAAAATAGGGAGAAGTTACTTTTGATCCCGGTTCCTGTTGCCTACACTCTAAGGAAAATGAAAAGGAGTAATTTAGTCCTTTTTAGATATAAAATCTTGCAACATTCGTAGGGCACAATTTCGCAAGAAAGAAGCGCTAACTATTTCTTCCTCTGTGTGGGTGGAAAATTGCTAAGTTAGAGCTAAGCTATATAACGTTATTCCGTCAAATTCACGAAGAGCACATATTTACGCAGACTGTTGCACACGAGACCACCTGAGAAGATCAGTCACTATTTGCAGTCCTGGGGAGTAAATTTCAGGACCAGGGGACTAAAATGGAGAGAAAATTCCAATCTAGGGTACTCGAAGCTGCAATTACTGCCAGTTTTACTCATTTTTTTCCCCCTTAGACTGTAATATGAACTTTACCGACACAAAGTGCGACATGCGATTATTTTGGAACATGCGTATTTCGTAACGTTTCTATTACTATACTTATTAGACTCGCATTAACTCCTAACCCCGTCCGGAAACTTGTTCGAGGCTCTTAGGCCCTTTTATGCTGATTGCCTTATAGGCAAATAAATCGAGAGAGGGACAAATGTAGCGTAGACGTTTCCTGTTGACTGACAAAAAGATTGATGATATACTTACGAGAGAGTATCTAGGGCTGGTCTGATAGAGTGTGCCCACGCGTTTCCAGTTGAAGTACTTGAGCAGCGCCAAGCGTCCAGGATTGAAGACAGACTCGGACGGAACCACCCGAAAGAAGTTTGGATAGTTCTCCAGGGTGTACATCGGGTGAGTATCAGCGTAAGTCAGCTAAAGAGATATAAAAAGAGAACGCAATTATAGGAGAGGTCTCCTCATATACTTAATGCACGGATACAGGAAGGAGAACATCAAAGAGGAAGGTGTGTGGATGTGCATTTTCACGCACGCATCAGATGGGTCACATGATGTAACGATGTGATGTCGTACTGCACCACATGCCACTGTCATCATACTATTTGTTGTTGCAGTTGCATTTTATTTAAAAATATCCACTTATGATGGTGTACGATATCTTCGATTTATGTAAACATGTTACTTATATCGCAGAACATATACTTGATTCCAGCGACAATTCATATCTATACTACATGCCCGTCACTTTGGTGAAACAATGTACTACAATTATGATCACATTCATAAACTTAACCTACCCACCTTATCTCACCGTAGAGCATTACGCGATTGTCATTTTCTCTACAAGTTTGTACACGGTATCATTGACTGCTCTGACTTGTTATCTTTGGTGCCCATTCATCTTCCCTTAGGCAATCTGAGAACACATCCTGTTTTCCATGTTAATATTGAAAATAACTGTGCTCCGGTACCCCGTTTATTGCACAATATGAACGCACTTAGCCATAACCATGATGTTGACATTTTTTCGCCTTATTCCTCTTTTACACCTTCCCTTCTTAATATTAATGCGCGATCACATTAACACTTTTGACTTTGAAAAAATGGCTAGGAAGCAAGCGAGCTGGTGAAGATTATACTACTGGTGAAGACTATATATCCTATACTAAGACTATACTAAGACTATACATTATACTTTTGACTTTTTTGACATTCCTAAACTTTCCCGGTGTTTGCCTTATCTTCTTGATGTTTTGTTTTGCTATTTCTGTGTTGGTTTGTGTATAATAAAGTCACCGTTCAAAATAGATAGGGTAGTAACACATATGTCAGCCGGATTACACAACGTAGAACAAATCGTGCGATAAACTTCTTGAGACGTTTGTTGCGAAATGCACTTTTTATGTACATAAGGAAAGGCACAGCTACCAGATAGGGAAACAAGTCATCCACCATTCATGGTAACTCTTAATACAGATTATAAATAATATTTATAATTTAAATAATTTAATAACATATAAATATTATATATTAATATAATATGTAAAAACACATTAAGATAAAATAACATAAATAAATAAAATATATTAAATATATTGATAAAATTATATTGTGCCAAAACCCCACCTCTGTGAGCGCACTTTACGGTTTGCGCTTTCAACAGTTTGACCATTTGCGCCACAACAACGCTGTGATATTCTAACAGTCTTTCAGGACCGCATGCTAGGCATGTGACGTCGGGTTCCTTGTTCCAGTTTTAGCTTGTCGCTAATCCGTGCGCTTCTAGGGGATGCAGATATGCACGTGCATATGCAGATCGGGGAGAGGGGTGATCTTTTACTCTCACTCTTTCCCCCCTTTTTGTGAAGTTTATTAATTGAGGGGTTCACCATAGGAGTAGCAGAATTCGTCGGGTGACGAATTCAATTCCTCCATTTTTCTTTATAACCTTCAAGCTCAACTAGCCGAACCCTACCCTCCCCTCCCCTCAACTCCCACTACCAAAATCATCTCACGCAGATCACTTCACCTAGTCACTTCGTTTTCTGCCTACGATCTCTTTTCTATCTTTTCTCTCCAAAACTTGGCACAATAATGCTATCTCGTGCTTGCATTCGAGTCATTCCTCTGCCCTTCCCCAAAGGGAAGGAAGAGGAAAACTTCGATGACATCCCATATTACAATTCCGACCACCACCGACAACAAATGAATTCCCTCGCCGAGATGCACAAAAGACCCCCCGAAAAGACACTTCGCAACAAAAGGATCCCCAGCGAAAAACGGCGGCGCCAACGCCACTAACGGCGGGCGCCATTAAATGTTGCCCGTCTCTCGCCACTAGAGGGCAGCACGCACGTCCCTGGAAAGTTAGATAATCCGGGCGCCAATCGACTCTAACATTAACTTTCCACCTTTATCTCGAACCTCCTTTATTTTCTGTTCCATCTCCACAGCATGAAAACATCAGCTTCGTTATCGAAACGAGCGGTGTCGTAAAAATGTCAGACACTCAGTGGTAGACGAACGGCACGGAGCCTGACTAGCGATGGTGGCGCCAGCGGGCTAGTAGCGGTGGCCCGAGCGCGTTGAAGGGAAATCGAGCGTTGATCGACCTGAAATTGGCTCTGCCTCCTTATCAGGATGTATTGGAGCCGTGGAGAGGCGGGTGTTCTAATGCGGCACGATGGGCACCCAATGTCGGTTGGAGAAACAGCTGCACCTCCACCCCTCCGTCTCTTTCATTCTTCAGTTGTCCATTCGGTGTCCAGACGTCTTAGGCATCCGATCAGACCGTACGAAACGGATTGCTGCGTGTAGTTCTGGCATGTTCTCCTGCACGGCGACTTGAGGCGTTGGTGATATTGACGTGCGGGGAAGTTGATTAGTCCGATCGTGGCGTCGGCCCCGTCTGCACACTGATAGGCTTAGTTCGCGGAGAAGCGATGCGTGGGATGGTGAGGATAGGAACAGGAGTTTGGTAGGAGAACGGATAGGCGTCTCCTTGTGGGGTCGGTCTTGAAAGAGAGTTAGATAAGAAGGAGGGAAAGAAGAAACTGGCCCGCTCTGTCTTAGATTTTCTCACGTGTAGCGAACCTTCAATGTTCAGAAAGATCAGGAGAATATTGTTATACCATAGGGGCTTTTCTGTCTGGAAATGTCCACAATACCAAGAGTCTGCTAAGGCATTAGCGACGGCGAACACTTCCTTTATCGAAGGCGTCACGTTGGCGTGTGGCGTTTAGGAAGGGTCGCGTCTCGCTTTAAGCTTCTGAAAACATGGACCAGAACACGGACCAAATTGTCCTTTTATTTTGGTTGCCGTTGTCGATCCTGTTGCCACTCTAGACGCTGTACCTCTTAAAGACCTCCTTTAGGAGGTGGAATTTTGTAGAACTGTACCTTTTATTTTATACGGTACAGGAAGGTACAGTCCTTACCAGGTACAACCAAAGTTACGCCTATAAGAGGTACGGTTTTATACGGTACACACACACACACACACACTGTGCCTCCTAACATGACCATGTGCCTTATAAATTCCCTTGTACCTTATAATATACGAGGCGGTCGACTTTGTTGAGACCTGTACCTTATAATGCAGTGGGAATATTCACTGGTGCACCTTATATTTATCGGGTACAGATTGATATAAGGTACGACTTTAGACACGACAGTTACGACAGGCTTTAGAGTGCGTAATTTATCCTTGAAAGGAATTACGTGGCATTATTGGGGGGTCATATGGGAGACTGTCAGTGTATAGCTTATTGTGTATCCTCGAAGAAGTAGTACTGAGAATGTAAAGAGGAGAAAGGATGTGAATAAATCAGTTCAAACATGCAGTCCGCACGCGCCGACACCGTTCGATTATATAGTTCGATCTCGGAGCGAATATCGCTCCGAGATCGAACGGTGTCGGCGCGCTGCGGAGAAACGATGAACTACCGTAGTGCGGACGCGTCGTCTGCTTTTACACGTTTATTCCGAGTTCAGTGCAGTAGGTGGAGCATTGGGGAACCCAACAGTATCGTACCATCGCGGCACAAATGATCTTCCGGTGAATATACACAAGAATTACGGAAAAGGACCATCAACTCCGAACATCGGCCGGCGTGTTATCCGCACCAGAAAGGTGACAGTGTCGCCCCCTATAGGTCGATACTTCTCGACACCAACGTTGCAATTCGAGCCCGTTTACAGGCCATTATGGCATATTTCGGTAAGTTCCTGACTTTCGGAGCCATAGTTTACTCCAGCGCTACATGCCCTCCAAACTCCGGAAGAGTTCATGCGACGGAGAAACCGATTAACACACCCTTCTCTCTCTCTGTCCTCTCGCTGCTCTCTACAACTCCAAGTCAAACTCCCAACTTCCCTCTCGTCCATTTATAGAACGACAGTCGGAACCTTTTCGTACGTTACACGACTGTTACACAAAACTGCCCCCTCCCCCATCAAGAGGGCCATTATAAAAACGCGCGGGGAGCCCAGCAGCAACCAGCGTCTGACTGAACTATTCTTGCGAACATAGTGTTCCGAGCGCGACAAGGAATCTTAGCGTCGGCGGCCATCAGTGTCCCAGGCACGAGAAATTATAGCCCACATTGAGAATTTCTGCCCCTGTAATTAGCCATTACTATTCAAGCTCTGGGCCAGACGGACGTCCTTCGTGTAATGGTGTTCGGAAGGCCGGAATTCGCTGGCTGTATGAGGACTTTCATCAGCCAGGCTCGGGTCTGTATGTGAATAAGGACAGATATAATGGACGCGCGGTTATCTTCCTGGAGATAATTGCGTCTCATTCACACGTATTGGTGCGGCTCCTACTGGAGAGTTTTTTTTCAGTGAGTGTTCCTCTGATATTAATATTAAGGACTAAATGTTTTTAAAGGGTGTGTAGAGTAGAAGGGACAGACTGGATGCGAAAATTGGGGACGTATGCATGATGGCGCTGCGTCTTATCAAATATGAACTTCATGGTGTTTCATATACTAACCTCATACTTAATTGTCTCATAAAAATTCTAAATGTTCCGAAAGCAACCGGTAACGTATGGAGTAATTGATGTTAACGCAATGCTAACATGTGGCTATAATGTGGACATAAGAAACAAATAAATAATCTTTACATTGTTCAAGAAAGAACTGCAATTAACTAACGTAATACAAAATCTGATGGTTCTAGGACACATTGATTAGAAATAGGGATTATTACTAAACGGAGGCATTCGTTCAACATTGTCACAATAAATTTGTGACTTACTTGTACGCTTTTTTTTTTTCTCGGAGGAACAGACGAAGACCGTGACGAAAGAAATTACACAAAAAGGGTAGCATATACAACGCACATTTACCATCGGTTCACCGCGAAGCTTTGGCATTATCAGAGAATACCATCTTGAAAACGAATTGTCCCCTAAAACCTTGACGTAAACCGTTTCACGCAGCAGCCGGGAAGCTCATTTTTCACGCTCTGTTTTGCTTCGCTTTGTTGCGTAGTGAAACAAAGGACTGCCGCTGCGTGACGTGAGTTATGACGCTTTATATTATTGCGGGCACGCGTGGCAGAAGAACTGTATATGTTCATTCTTCCAACAGGTACCCCTAGAAGATTATCTTTCCGGTTTTTTTTTTTCGTGACGGCTTCATGTCACGGCTCCTAGGAACGCATGATACCAAGCGGATGACATTATGCGGTGTCTACGCGGTGCAAATACCCCCTTGATTAAAATGAGGGTGAACTTTGACCTTACCAATAAGTCGGCACCATGGTATCTTAAACCACAGCGCAGTCTAGGATAAATCGGTGAAGGTCATGAAATGTGTTAGTATCCGCTGCAGTTGCCATGGAGACAAAGTAATTGTCGCTTTCTATGAGAAGTGCAGCTCGGTGCTGAAGTGCTGGTCGGTTTGACGTGGTGAGGCCTTGCGGCTATAACAACGGAAACTATAGCACGGCTATAGCTTCCAACAGCAAGTGTAGCAATGTTGGCGCCCATGATAACATCATTCATAATTTAATTGTTGCTGTTGTATCATGTAAACACTTGACTACCCTTTCAGTAGCCCACGATGTTACAGTATTTAAATATCAATAAGAATATTTTTCTGCTGCCGAAACTATACCCATCTATAACGACAAGACAACTAAGTTCACACAGCCGCGAACCAGTATGGAAAGTTGTTGTTGTTAGAAATAAAAACTAACAGCGAACTAGAATACATAATTACTTATTTCAAGTAAATTACAGGGACTGTTATGCAGTTCTAGAGTAAAAATGGAGTAAATGGTCCGGCGGAACAGACAAACAAATACATAGTAACAGATATCGATACATAAATAACAAATAAATACAAATCCGTCACTGAAATAGCATCGGCACGTCGTTTTGTTTGAGGAAATTTACTGAACGTCAACACTAGTACAGTAGCATTTCGTTTACTTTGTGAACTGCCTAGCACGCACCGAATGAATACTTCTGCCACCAGGATCGAGGCGACGTTGTTTCTAGCCCATACGCAACGCCTTTTTGTCTGTTCGTTCTGTGTTTTCTCAGCGTTTTTCGATTGTTACTATTATTGGTATTATTTGTTTATTTAGCCCTCTAAAACTGTTTACACTGTTTCTGCATCACTTCGATCATAACCTGTTGGCTGTTCTTATGGTTACGTAACACATGCAATGTAATGCGTAACACACGCAATGTAATACCTCTGTCACACGGCGAACTGAATGGCATTCCCAGCGAATGCCAGTCGCACCGAATGTCATTCGCTTGTATTGCATCATGCATTGCTTGTATTGCATCATGCATTACAGTGTCATGATTTGCGAATGAGTTTAGTTGAGTTAAAAAAGAAAAATTATTCTTTTTTAACTCAACTAAACTCATTCGCAAATCATGACACTGTCGATAATTAAGACACCGCAGGGCCGAACATATGAAGCATTACACGCAGGTACGATAGTTATATTTGTATGAATTTTTCTCGAAACTAACGAAGCT
Source organism: Ornithodoros turicata (assembly GCF_037126465.1). Lineage (NCBI taxonomy): Eukaryota > Metazoa > Arthropoda > Arachnida > Ixodida > Argasidae > Ornithodoros > Ornithodoros turicata. Next base: position 10,987,289 of record NC_088204.1, read on the forward strand.
AATGAGGAATGCCCAGGCAGTAGCAGTAGGACAGTCTTTACTGTTGCGATTGACGAACTGAAGTGCGAGAACAAGGCAGCACCCTCTCGCGTGACACCATCGGGTGCGCACGGGCGCAGTAAACCCAAACCAAAACCATAACAGATTCATTAGATTATTTCACAAAAGCATTGCGTTTTGGATGACGCTCAATTGGCTAAGTATCACAAGTAAAGTCAAGAAGGGAGCCTATCTGCGTCACACTTGGCAACGTGGCGACAGGAAACGAGGGTAGTTCTCCGAAAAACAGTGCTTCCTTCCTTCGTGTCAAAATACTGTCGCGATAAAATACTGGATTGAATCGTTGTTGTTTTTGGTACCTCTCTACTGACAAGGGTACGCAGTAGGTGCGAGAGCGAAAAGCGAATGAGTTCCCCGAAGCATGCCGCCATTCGAACGCATTGCCATTTGGTTTCACCGACTGACACGGAATGAATGCCATTCAGTGCGAATGTCATTCGCTGGGAATGACATTCAATTTGCCGTGTGACAGGGGCATAACATATGCACACAGTACCCTCCACTGTAGTTCGAACTGACAGAAACGTTACGACCACATAGAAGACAAACACGGCGATTACCTTTAGCAGTTGAAATCAAATATGCGCCATGACGTCTTTCGTACGAATTCGTGGATCTACAGATAATGAATGTTTCAACTCATTTGCATTGCATAATCGCACAATCCGCACGGGGTTCAGGAAGTACAGGCAGTGAAGAACGCCTCGTACGTCTCGAAGCTAGGCGCTATAACATGGTGTACATCAGGGGGAACTACTTCGCTACTTCATCCCCAATTAGTTCTAATGACGCACACAGTCGAATCCTTCCAGAAATCCTTTTGCTGGCAGGAAAGCTCCAACGAAAATAACGCAAGTTCGGCAACCGGAAAGCAGTGGGAAATCACATTGTATGTACGTCGAGGAGAATGAAAACACTGCGGATGCAATAATAATAACGTAACAATAATTTCAAGTTAGCGTACATACGCACAGTTTTTTTTTCTAAATATGTTGAAACAATCAGCGCTATTCGTGAAAGGTGGTGTCACGGTGAAGTGGATTACATGCACGAAAGTTTGATGAAGGAAGGCAGATAGACATTTGTTTCCAATTACCACACTTTCACGGTTTTTCTCTTTGCTTCAGTGTTGCCTAACGAGAAAATGGTGCGTCCTAACTTTACGCTACGAAGGGAGCCTCGAAGTTGTCAGTCGGAGCTGCGTGCGGCAAGGCGGCAAGTGTGTTGTTGTTGAACGAACGATCGAAGAGTGCAAACAGATGACCAGCCGGGACAGCAACTCGCTCAAATATCCATTCTTACAGTGTGGAGGGCTTGCCGTTGTCTTACAGTGTTATTGTTGACTTGCACGCGCGGTACTTTCGTGAAGGGACGAATCATTTGTAGCTATGTCCTCTTTTCTTTGTTTGTTACTTCTGCTTCTTTCCTTGTTTATTTTTGTTTACTTTTTGTCTTACCGCTAAAAGGTGAAGGTAATACATGTGCTCCACACGTGTTGATTTTGATGTTGATGAAAAAAAAAAAATAATAGGGAGAGATTCGACAAATTCGGCTACTCCCATATACTCCAAAGCGGGAAGAAAGAAGAAGAAGGAGAAGAAGAAGAAGGAGAAGAAGAAGAAGGGGAAGGGAAAAAAAAAAGAAAACACGTGTCCACACGTGTGTACGCGACGGACAGAATGTATTTAGGCTACAATCTTAGAAATGATGGTGGCGGTGGTGGTGATGGCCTGCCTTAGAAATGAACTTCATCGCATAGCATGCTCCTAGCCAACCATAATCTCTAATGATATCGTTATCTGTCCTGATTTGTTGAAAACGGGAGTCGTACGCATTTTTTGTGACACTTATGCTGTTCATAATTGTCACAAAAAACGCGTACGCCTCTTGTTTTCTACAAATCAGGGCAGATAACGATATCATTCGAGATGATGGTTGGTTAGGGGCGTGCTATGCGGTGAAGTTAATTTTTAAGAGTGTAGAAGACAACTGTAAACTATGATAGCACACTGCTAGGGAATAAAGTTACAAAGATATCCCTTATCACAGAGTGGACTTCTTTAATGTTCCCCGTATGATGGAGTGCCGTTTTGCGTCTCTAATGGACATGGAATTAGCGATGCTCCTATCTGCTCTAACCAGGCGTAAAACAGAAAGAAAAAGCAGAAGCAATACGCACACTGAAGAAGCTTCACAAATGAATGCAATGAGAAGTATTTCAAAGCTGTCAAAGATGAAAGTCACTGAAAAGGTTAGCCAGCTGTAGGACTCGAACACACATCTTCTGGATTACCGGTCCAGGGCTCTACCAATTGAGCTAAGCTAACACGCCTTCTCAGCAACTTCCAGAGTGCGTCATCTGAAGGGATAAACCGGTCACTCTCTCTCTCTCACTCATCCTCCTTTCACTCATACACACATTCATATACGACAGGGATCGACGCAAGCGGCAAATGTTGAACACGAGAGAACTGATGTTCTGAGTCTGGAACAACATAGAAGGGTATGTATTTGTCCCTTCTATGTTGTTCCAGCCTCAGAACATCAGTTCTCTCATTTTCAAAGCTGTGTTGTCATTGGCGCCGCTTATAAGTCTAAGAATTCGGGTTGTAATACTTGATTCAAAGCGGGAAAAGCTTTCAGAGCAGTCTTATAAAAACAACTATACGACAAGGGACTAAGAAAACACCAACCCACAGCACTGAGACTTTATCTACATGGACGGAATACATAAATGTAGACAGCTGCACAACATGTAAATGAGAACGCCAGACGAAAACGTTGAGTTCGTGACGTGGTACAAAGAGACTTGTACTACACAAGTTTACTTGGTTATATTAAATATCCTAAACAATAAAGAGACTCAAAATTTGAAATACCGAATTAGGTTTGTTTTTAAAATAGTGCTAATAGATAGACGAATTACAAACTTGTCACCACCCAAACCGAGGTAATAATGTTTATGGTCGTAGGTCTGTGGCATTTCAAGGAGTTAAGCTATAGAACTCTCTTCCCCTAGACACAAAAAGAGCGCCTAACTTTAAACCCACTCTCACTAGGCTCTGCTTTGAATGCCTCCAATAGATTCGTCCTAATCAGGTATGTATTCTTCATAAGAGGTGTATAAATGTGTTGTTCGTATTGATTTTTATGGTTGTTTCGCTGTTGAGTTTTCTTTTTAGTTTATGCCCTTTTCTTGAGTCTTCGACTTTTTAGATGCTTCGCTGTTCCTGAGTTTTCATGCTGTTGCACGTGAAATTGTTTATGTAAATTATAGTACCAGACCCACACTCTTAAAAATGAACTTCACCGCATAGCACGCTCCTAGTCAACCATAATCTCAAATGATATCGTTATCTTCCCTTATTTGTTGAAAACGGGAGGCGTACGCCTTTTTTATGTGACACTTATGCTGTTCACAATTGTCACAAAAAGGCGTACGCCTCCCGTTTCCAACAAATCAGGGCAGATAACGATATCATTCGAGATGATGGTTGGCTAGGAGCGTGCTATGCGGTGAAGTTCATTTCTAAGCGTGCACTACTAGCAGACTGCTATACAGGGTGTTTCAAAAAACGTGTCATTCGGACTTTATAAAAAAACGGGGCGACGGAAAAATACGGGGTAAACGGCATTTGTGTGGCAACTGAATTTGCCACCTTGAAAAAATATTTTCATTTGATTTTAATTAAAATAAATTTAATTTCTTTAATTGAACTCCAAAATTTCCCAAGTCAACCTAACGTTTTTTTTACAGAATTAGAGAGCCCGTAGCGAACTTAGTCAGATCCACTAAGAAATCTGCTCGATATTGCAAATGGAACTGCCCAAAAAAAGTCCCGAAATTGAGGCTTCCAAGTTCCGGGTATTCAACGGCGCACCAAATCAGACGCAAAGATTCGTGGAGAGGAGGACTGCTCCTGCCCCCATGAAAGATAGAAGGTCGAAAAAACACAGAGCGGGAAAAAAGGGGCGGAATCATTTTTGTTTGCCGCTTATCAACGTATGGTGGAATGTCACCTGCCTTGTTATCTGCGCGTCTTGTGCTGCACGTCGGTCCGGCGATAAACTGTTCTAGCTTCATGGGGGCAGGAACATGTCCTGCCCTCCGCGCATTTTTCCGACTGATTTGGTGCGCTGTTGAATACCCGAAACTCTGAAGCCTGAACTTCGGGACTTTTTTTGGGCAGTACCCTTTGCAATATCGAGCGGATTTCTTGGTGGATCTGACTAAGTTCGCTACAGGCTCTCTAATTCTGTAAAAAAAACGTTAGGTTGACTTGGGAAATTTTGGAGTTCAATTAAAGAAATTCAATTTATGTTAATTAAAATCAAATTAAAATATTTTTGCAAGATGGCAAATTCAGTTGCCACACAAGTGCCCTTTAGCCCGTATTTTTCCGTCGCCCCGTTTTTTTATAAAGTCCGAATGACACGTTTTTTGAAACACCCTGTATATAGGTCTGCACGTGTTCAGTATATATATACCATTGTTCATTATCGAAAGAAACAGTCAATTCAATTCAATTCGTGCTGTTTTGATTAAACAGGAAACCTCTGGAACCATGAGCATGAACTCAGTTGTCGGTTACAGTTTTTTAGGGCGCATTATCCCAAATTTTGAAATATAGTATAAAGACATGCGTCACATACTGGCATGGACTGAGTTTAAGAGGTACGTAGTGTTAAAACGACATTCATGAATTCATCTATCTTTACTGCATCATTCTAATAAGGCACAGTAAATATGAAGTTCACATGAAGATCCGGGGGTGCTGGACTACATGGGTCCATCGCGTTATATTCGTGTAACGAATTCGAGGACAAAAGATTCAAAAGCGTTCCTGTTTTTGCAGTGTTGTTTTTTGCATTTGTATTTTTGCGTTCCTCGGTACGCCAGGCACAATTCAATTCGCCTTAAAGACGCAGGTTGATCACCTCAATCGTAAAAGCCCAGTTGGATTTTTCCTACCCACGCATGAGCCGTTTAACACGTCATCCCTGACCCTTTATATGTGCCATGCCGACGACGAGGACGGTGCCTGGAGGAAGAACAGCTCTCTGTTCGAAATCCTCTCGTCCTGAAGTTCTTTCCTTAACATTGCTTCATCAGTTCACTGGATTTTCCACCTTTCTATAATTCAGTTGTTCAGGGTTATGACTGAGTGCAGGAAACCAGTGGCTGGAGGATACCTGTTTGACCCCTTTGACAAAGTGAAGTGCAGCAGGAAGCATTCTTGCATGTACACGGCTAGAGAAAGTTCAGAGCATTTAACACGAGTTACCTGATAACAGCTCTTCCACCTCAGTAACCTTATCGCGCTACGTGAACTCCACGCATCATCGCTACACCATCGAAACCGTTAATTTTCATTTGATGTCGCAAACATCAGAATTCATTACGCCATTGAGCGTACAATTGAAACTCCGCCTAGTACGAGTAAACTGAGCAAAGAAGTCGAAAGTCGGAGGGAGAGGTATTCGTGACGTCATCACTACCAACCAGAAAAAAAAAGATGAAAAAAAAAAAAAAAGAACCCAGCCGGTCTCAAATTAGGAAAAAAAACGAAAAGCGCAATTGCAATCGGAATCAAACCATGATTCCAGAAGGCATGCAAATCACACGGCAATTTCCTTCTCCGAAAAAGGATGAAATAACAGTGATAAAAAGAAACCTTGGGGTTCATTAGGAAGCGGTAAAGAGGCAGTTTTTACTTAGCCAGTGGCGTTATGCGTGCCTTCACCCAACTCTGTAGGCCGATTCTGCATCAGTACCATACACACAGTACGTGTTTTTGCATCAAACGGGAGAATTTCTCTCGTATTCGCTGCATGTGGTACTTCACGGCTTGTCCGCGATCGTGGCACAGAATTCGTTGAGGAAACTTTCATACGCGCTTTTATATACAAAGCATCGTTATAAAAGAAAAAAAAAAGAACGAAGACGAAGAAAAGGAAACATTAAGAGAAGCGAGGAGACAACTTAAAAGTTATGAAGACTCATATCGATGGTGATTTTGCTCCTCGTAAGTGTGGCAGATAAAATAGTAGCATATTTGTGTTTTCTACAAGGAATCATTTTTGTAGTCGCCAGGCTACCGCGGCTATGGCAACTGCGGCTATGGCTATGGCTATGGCAATGGCTGATGAGGTCAGACGGAACGAGCACTGCGCGAAGGAGTAGGAGAAAGCTGGGCCGGCTTCGACTGGAAGTAACCTGAGATTTATCTGGACAATCTGCCGGAAGAGCAAGGAAGAATTTTGCGAAAACAAAGAAACCAGACATCAGAAAGAGCATTTCCTAGCATCGTACTACGACAACAACGGACATGCACAAACAACGCCGGAAAGTGTGGTCATACAATACCTTGCGCACTTCAGCATCGTCTAAAGACGCAAAGCATTGTCCGAAAGAGAAACGCTACCTTTACTTTAATCTCCCGTGCGTCTCACAAACAATAAGGAAAACTCTGGCTCAAGCCATCCTCTCTGAGGTATATGCCCGCGGTACATCTTTACATCAAAGGGATGTTCTTATATCGTACGAAATGGAAGGCCATGCAGCCGGATATAGCTGTTTCTTTTCGGTAATGGATAAGTTGAATGAACAAAGGGAAAGCATTCGTGTCTTGTCCCCAGTACAACCAAGACGTTCTGAAAAGAACGCTGGAACGACAAGATCCTCGCATTTAGCTGACCTGAGCATCCCATTCAGGATCACATGCATAGGAAACTGACATGTCACTTTTTGCGCACGCATTGTGAACTTAGTGGCAAACCCTGTATACGAGGTGCACGCCAGGCGAAGTCCTAGTGAGTGATTTTCACAACGGTATTATCGTCAGCGCTCGTCGCGTATGCATCCCGGGCTTCTGAAGTGGACACTCTGACGAACAGCTCGCACTACACAGTGCTACACTCTTAAAAATGAACTTCACCGCATAGCACGCTCTTAGCCAACCATAATCTCGAATGATATCGTTATCTGCCCCGATTTGTTGAAAACGGGAGGCGTACGCCATTTTTGTGACAATTATGAACCGCATAAGTGTCACAGAAAAGGCGTACGCCTACCGCTTTGAACAGATCAGGGCACATAGCGATATCATTCGAGATAATGGTTGGCTAAGAGCGTGCTATGCGGTGAAGTTCATTTTTAAGAGTGTAGGGGTGAGCGGACAGCCAGTGCAAACGTGGCGAAATTGAGCAATTTGTAAATTTAGCGCACGGCGCGTGGAATTGAGGTTGAATACATGACATTCTCGGGTAAACATAAACAAGCCCCCGCCACAACTTACGGTGCCACGAAGCCTTCCGGTCCTTCCGCGACCAAGGACGCTCGGAACCAGTCGCCTTGCTAAATTATATCTTTCGCTTTCCTGATTTGTTGAAAACGAGAGGCGTACGCCTTTTTGTAGCAATTTGAATTGCCACGAAAAGGCGTTTCCGACCCTCTCTCTCTCCTCAAATCAGAAACGATAACTTATCAATCGGCATAGTGGTTGGCGCAGAGCGCGTTTGCTGTGAAACCGGAAGTCGTTTTTGCACCACTGGAAGCGGTGAAAACGGCATGGATAACGGAGGTACAAGACTTGTAGTGGGACACGTCAACGACAAAAGGGAACGTCTACAATGGAGGTCGACGTCTAGCGGCCAGCCGAAGACCATAAACATAAACAAAAACATAAAAAAGAGAACACAAAACAAGACACAAAGAAAGGACGGACGGATGGATGGATGGATGGAGGATAGAGGAGGATGAAGGATGGGGATGCGGTGAGGGTGCACGAGTTCGTCGAGGAGAGCAAAGTATTAGATGGGTCGTTGAGCGAGGCCTGCTTTCTGCAGAAAGAGAATGAGGTTTCTTGCTCTGGCGGAACGTTCGGCAGAAGCAAAGTTCGAGGTAACTCGTTACAAGTAACTCGTTACTGTAACTAAGTTCCTTTTTTTTGGTAACTTGTAACTTAACTCGGTACTTTTGCGCCGTGGTAACTTTCAGAGGAACTCGTTCCTTTTTCAGGTAACTTTGCCAAAGTAACTTAGGTTAAGTTCCAAGTTACTTTTAAGTCACTTTTTACTCACGTCCACATATTTTCTTGCTTTCTCTCCGGTTCCTTCATGGCATTTTTTGCCATAAAACGTGATATTCAATCAATGACAGTATTTTATTAAGGAAGTAAGAAATGCTGCCATTGAAATGAAGCTGAACCATTGTGCGCCCACAGGGAGTAAGATACAAAGCGTTCGAATAGACCTCTACCAGAGAAACGTTATCATGACATTGGTAGACAGACTGAAACCGAAACAAATCGGAAGGAGAGGGCTGGGTTCCACGAACGGGCACTTATTCGCTGCCTCCCATTGAAAGAAAACCAGGACTGAGGGTCGCGTTCCTTAAAGGGACCGTATCGGAATGCCCTCAAGACCGTGGCTTTCGCGCGCGACCTTGTTCACCTCTAGCTTCGAGCGTAGTTCAATTCTACCAAATTTGTGGCGCTGTCAAACACAATGACGTCATTTGGTTACAAACAGGGAGAGGTCTATTGTTGGACATAAACGAAAAAGACCTAAGCGTGTTGCACTCCTCCACAGGCAACTCAAGGGCTAATTCAACTGCTCACGCGGGCTGCACCTGCGTAATGCTATTTTGTGTCCGAAGTAACTTGGAATGTAACTCGTTCTTTTTTTTAAGTAACTCAGTAACTGCGAGTTACATTTCAGGCTGAAGAACTTCGTTATTAACTTAGTTACATTTTTCAGACGGTAACTTAACTTGTAACGAGTTCTTTTTGACGGGCAACTTCTCAATATATGGGCAGAAGAACCAGCGGGATAGAGGATGTCCGCTGGCGTGCCCGGGGTGGAGCGAGGGAGATGGGTTCCGCGCGCAGAATGGTATGCTCGGAAGTCTCGCAGGATGTGTTCAATGCACCCGAATGCGCAATACGCCGCACTTTGATCCAATCAGCTACAAAGGAAGCCAACACCGCGTTTCTCTCGCATCAGCAAGGAACAATTAAACGTGGCAAACAATCGAAATCTGGAAGAAGGTAGCCCAGCTGGATTAATCGAAAGGCGTTGCTACAGGAAAATTTATTCGACAGTCCAGAGCAACATTATCGACACATCCTGCCAACCACCCTTGCAATTCGATGAAACAACGCAATATCGTTAAGTAACTTTCTGCCTATACACTCTAAAAACCGAACTTCACCGCATAGCACGCTGTGCGCAAACCATTGCCACGAATGATAGAGTTATCGCTTCTGATTCGAAAACAGAAGGGGGCGTACGCCTTTGTGTGGCAATTTGGATATATGAAAATTGCCACAAAAAGGCGTACGCCCCCCTTTGTCTTCCAATCACCAGCGATAACAGTATCATTCGTGGCAATGGTTGGCGCGCAGCGTGTTATGCGGTGAAGCTCTGTTTTTTAGAGTGTAGAGACTAGAGAGAGAGTAAGGAATAGTGGTGCACTCTTGACAAATTGTTTCCTATACGAGTGTCACAAGATTTTATAGCTCTAACACGTCAGTTTAATTCGAAGCAAAAAGTGTCATTTTTCACTTATGTACAAAGAAATGTGAAGAGAAAGCGAGAAATTCAGTCGCCGCTCTACACTCTCAAAAATTAACTTCACCCCATAGCACGCTCCTAGCCAACCATAATCTCGAATCGTTATCTGCCTTGATTTGTTGTAAACGGGAGGCGTACGCCTTTTTTGTGACACTTATGCTGTTCATAATTTTCACAAAAAGGCGTACGCCTCTCGTTTACAACAAATCAGGGCAGATAACGATATCATTCGAGATGATGGTTGGCTAGGAGCGTGCTATGCGGTGAAGTTCATTTCTAAGAGTGTGGGGCATACTCAATTCTTTTTTTCGGCAACATCAACATCATTCATTCAGCCCGCTTAATATGGTCCCTAAGGGTAATACATATCTTATAGATTTCTATCTATCTATCTCTAAATATCTAAATAATCTAATAAATATCTATATCTGTCTCTAAATATATAAAGTATGGGTCTCTAAGAATATAGTCTAAACAACTGAAATTACTTACTTTTTTTTTTCTAAGTGTACAAGACCATCGATAAAACTGCGTAACACTGAAACGGGGTATTGTGCTCTCACGAATTCAGGATAGCAGACGGCAGCACGACACAATATGCGTCTCTCGGACAGAATGATTACATCGAACAACAGAAAACGCTAAACCGAAAGAGTGTAATAAACGAAACACATGCCTCGCACGGTTACAAGATCGCGACTTCACACTACAGTCCGGTATTAGAAACACTCTATAGAAGAAACTGAACAGAAATAGAGTTCCTAAATCGAAACAGACTGAGCAGCCAAAAACGGAGCAGAGGACAGTTTTGCAGACGAAATTTCGATTCGCCACATATTCTTTAGATGACACGGTGCAAATGAAACGAATTCCGTCAGTCTCAGCCGAGAACCAGGAATGTTGAACGGAGTCGAGTGCAGTGTCTGGAATGCGCCTACAGAAACACTCCGCCGGGGAAGCGTCATCGTCGGCCGTTATTCGAAAAATTCCTTCTACTTCGATTCTGGCTTCCGCGGATTCGCGAATTCACTCTCGTTTATTCTCCGGGTTTTCGTCCGCTTCCACTCTCGAACCCCGTATTGTTTTCCGCGAACTGCAGAACTATTCCAAAAATTGGGCGGACCAGCGGCATGGCCGAGTGATCTAAGGCGTCCGCTCGTTGGTGATAACCAAGGTCGTGCTGTAGACTGGGAGGTGGTGGGTTCGAACCCTACCGCTGGCTGTGCTGTCTGAGGTTTTCCCCGCACTCTTAGAAATGAACTTCACCGCATAGCACGCTCCTTGCCAACCATCATCTCGAATGATATCGTTATCTGCTCTGATTTGTTGTTGAAAACGGGAGGCGTACGCCTTTTTTGTGACACTGTGCTGTTCATGCTGTTCATATGACACTATGCTGTTCATAATTGTCACAAAAAAGGCGTACACCTCCCGTTTTCAACAGATAACGATGCAGATAATAACAGATAACGATATCATTCGAGATGATGGTTGGCTAGGAGCGTGCTATGCGGTGAAGTTCATTTCTAAGAGTTTGGGTTTTCCGAAGACTTTCCAGACGAATGTCGGCACAGTTCCCCCTGAAGTCGGCCCAGGACGTATACTAATCCCCCTGTCCCCCACTCTTTCCTGCTGTCCTCACTCCATCTCTCCACATCTGTACGCCGCTCATAGCCACAGCTGCTTCGCGGCGCTAACACGCAATAAAAAAAAAGGTGAGATTCCTTTGGGGTTACTCGCAAAAATTTACTTTAGAACAAGTACGTTCGAAGGACAGCTGGCCCGAGTTAATTTATGATAGTGGCCTATATGTATTTGTACTTTCCCGCAACATCACAATCTTGCATCGTTTTACGCAGTAGTACTTTATTTGCAAATGTTGCGACATCTCGATGCTAAGACGAAGCGTTTGTCGCTGTTTCCACTTTAGCGTTGTGTTACGGTTATTAATTCCTTGTTTTTGCACCTGGTGGTGGTGGTGGTGGTTGGTAAATAACAAGGGGAGGTTGAATTCGCGGAAGCGAATTCTGCTACCCCCCAAAAAAAGAAAGACGGTACACCCCAAAGCAGAAAAGAAAAAAGAAAGGAAACGGTACGATTGCACCACACCTGGTGTTAGAGTGGAAACACGCATTATAGTTTAAAAATGAAGCCGTAAGCTTAGTGCAGCGATTTTTTTCTTTTTCTATTTTTGTAATTCTATCCAAACGTGGAACTCTGTGTCATTCTACGTTGTAACACTTCGGATATAGCGGGCGGGAAGTTATTAGTGAAGAGAAGCCAGCCTTTAGAACTCTCGAGGGTACAGTCTAACATCTCGCAAATAGCCTCACTAGAGTAACAATATTTTTGGAATTTTTCCCCACTTTCGGGTATATTTATGTGTGCATATCTTGTGCGTATTATGTGTATAATATTATAATTAGTGTACCGTCCCCACTGCTGCCATGGTCACTTCTAAGACCAGCAGTATTGCGAAATATATAGATAAATATAAACACGAGGCGTTACATGTGATGTGACGTGACGTGACATGACAAGTATTTTCTGGAAAAGAAGTGTTTGTACACTCTAAGAAAAAAAGAAGTAGAATTTCCTACCCAAAGTTGGTGCAGGACAGTACTTCTACCATTTTGTGCCAATCCACACGCAACTTCTCCCCCGCAGGTATAAGCGGCGGCGTCCCTTTCCCTCGCTCCTCTCTCTCTCACGTTTACTCTGACAGATAATGGTAGAATTTCCTACCCAAGCTGGTAGAACGACAGATTCTAGTCCGTAGTTTGTTTCTACTCTCCATTTATACCCAAAAGCTAAAACTGGCTGGAGTAGAAATGTCGTTGCAATGCAGCTCTACCGAAATGGGTAGAAAATCATACTTTTTTTTCTTAGCGTGTAGAAGTGGCAAGATATCCTAAAGAACGAAAGAGAAAGAGAGAGAGAGAAAGAGAGAGAGAGAGAGAGAGAAGACTAACAGCAAGTCCTAAAACCGTTGTCTCACTACACCTCTCAGGTTACCAACAACAGGTCAACATAAACATGTCCTTATGCACAGACCTCCTTTTTTGGGCATTGTGACGAGCGTTCGTAACGAAGCGCAAAACGAAAAATGAAGAAAAGACGAGGGGGCAGAGATCGATTGCAAAAACAACAAAAACAACAACAACAAAAAAAAAAAAAAAGGACAGGAGGAAGAATTTTTCATTACGAAATTCCAGCTGGAGGACGACGTATAACCAGGACGTGATCCTGACAGCTTAAGACCGGGCATAGAACGTGGAATGAGAATGAATACTCTGAAAACAATCGGGAGATATCGAGCAACTTGATGACCGTGTACGGTCGCTCGGACTAGAAGTCTGCGAGGCTACGGGCAGCAGTGCTGACACTTGAGATTGCGGTAAAATCGAGACCCTATAGCGGTGAGACTCCACTCATGTCTTATTCTCAATTCCTCTGTATTTGCTACTGAACCGATTGCTACTCGACGACTGCGTTCGACTCTTGTCCGTCGCTCAACACGACCCCAGAACAAGTTCACGATCACCTCATATAAGAGTCATCACAGTATGAGGACATCACACATAAAGACACACGCAACATTGCCTCCTTTAGACTACAGAGTGAGGAGACGGTACCTGAACGAGTTGGAAGAACTGCGACGCCTTGGCGATGGGGTCGGTGACAGCGTTGCAAGCAGCGCCGAACAGTACCAGCTTCTTGGGCGTCTTGTGCATCATGTCGAAGAACGCTTTCATACCCACCGCTGGGTCACACTGCAAGGAGCAATATAGAAACATTCTAAGATGGACTCTGTACATTTGTAAGAAGCAAGATTAGATAGGTATATATATATATATATATGCGTACTGTTGATGAGGCCCAACAAGGCCGAAACAGCTGTCCAGTACTGGCATGGCGACGTTTGAGTTAAAAACATATGCTATACGTGCAGCCAAAGAGCTCCGGCTATTTTTTTCATTTTATACTTCACTGGCTTTGCACTGGGCTTTCAGTGAGTGAGTTATCTCACCCTGACGGGAGGAATCACGTGTTACGTGACCTTCTGACGCCATCCACTCAAACGTTGCCTGCCTGCGTACTGTTGATGAGGCCCAACAAGGCCGAAACAACTGTCCAGTACTGGCATGGCGACGTTTGAGTTACAAACATATGCTATACGTGCAGCCAAAGAGCTCCGGCTATTTTTTCATTTTATATATATATATATATAGAGAGAGAGAGATAGAGAGAGAGAGAGAGAAAGAGAGAGAGAGGGTACTTTATTACACTCAAGGTGTGGGGGAAACAGGACAAAAAAGATGATACCGTCACCACAGTGTAGAATTTGAAGTAAAGATGTTGTCAAAGAACAACAGCAACAAGAGGAAGGGAGTTTGCTCTTTATATAGACATTAGAGACACTTCTATATATAACGCTCATTCTGTCCACAAGGTGCATCAACGTACAACGCAGAGTATAATGTCCGAAATTCATGACATCTACAGTAGGCAAGCAGTTACGTCCGCAGTGCGTTCTCAACATGTGATAGTAGTATGTAAGGAAATAGGTGCAGTACTAAAAGCTGTGCAGTACTACGCACGCAGTACTAAGCTCCCTGGTACAGCGTTTCTAGCGTGACGTAACGCAACTATCGAACATTCCCCCACAAGCAGGGGTAGATGTCGTCCCAGGAATGTACCCTTTTTAACATGCGCATTCACAAATATAATTTCCCATTCGTCTTTTCATATGCCACGCTTAAACAAGTCATCAATTCACACCTTAGGCACAGTGCCGTCGAGTGCATACTTGCGCAAACAACCAACCAACCCGCCGCCGCTTCATTTCGTCCCCACCCTCACCCACCTTCCTTATTCCCCTCTCCTTTACCCCCCCCCCCCCCCCCTCTGTCAGCAACACATCACGTAATCACCGCCAAGCACCCAAAACATTGATACTATTTTCCACTTCCTCGCTCCAGTGCATTCGCGCTTCACTCAGTCGGTCGCAGAGCAGCTCGAAGCGTCTCTACCGCATTGTCTTCCCCCCCCCCTCCCCGCAGCCTAATGCAACCCCACGGGACGAAATTACATTCGACGCGCATCCCATCGTTGCCTATTCATACATAAGCACACGAATACCGGTCCGTCGAATACAGAAGTCGGAGGACCGGAAGTAACATAGTTTTCCGCCTTTCCTGCAACGTGTAAAATTTCCATTTTTGCATATATACCCACTGCGTCGGTGCCATAGTGTGGCGCGTATGTGTGTGCGCGCGAACAGGTATTGGTTCCTCTTGACCCGGGGAACCTGGCGAGGCTTTTCTGTGTGTGTGTGTGTTTTCTTACATTTTTACCTGTCTTTCTTTGTTTTAGGGCACCTTGCCGCCTTTCCCCTTTCTTTTGCCTTTTTTTTCTTGCCGCCCTCTTGTTTTCTCTTTTTCAACGTCACGTGAGGTCACGAGGAAAAGAGGATAGTGGCTGAGTGAGAGATATGGAGAGAGAGAGAGAGAGGGAGAGGGAGAGAGAAGAGGTGGAAGTCAATGAATTTCATTGATTGAATTATTAAACGAGGGTGACTTTAAGGGATGTCACTAGACAGTGCTGTTGGCCTAGACAATAATAAACACAGGCTAAGGGGGGGGGGGGGGAAGGAACAATTTTATTCCTCTCGGGGAGTAGGTGCATTGCTCCCCAGATCTACTAGTCCCTTTCGGGACTAAATGCCCCGAACTTTATGCGAAGTTTAGGGAGTATTTCTTTCCAGTACTGTGGAGTAAATTTCACGGTTGGGGGATTAAACCGGGAAGTAATTGCGGATGTATTAGATCTTCGTACTCGTTTAGGAATCCCGAAGTAACAGAGAAGCGCCCATCGAAGAGTGAATGACGTACAGAGAGACGAGGGACGGCGAGGGATAGTGCTGCCTCAGAGTAATTGTAATCTCAGGGAGCAGAAGCTGTAATTACTCCCCAAATTACACATTGTTTTTTTTTCCTCTTAGAGTGCAATGCTTCCGAGTTTAGTGTCACGGAGGTGTTGTTAGTTTCCCATATTCTCTTTCACTTAACAGTTACAATCATTGAGCTGTGAGTAGGAAAAGAAGGGGTAGGGGACAAACCGTGGATGCCGAAAAAAAAAAAAAAGAAAGAGAGTTCAAGTTGAGGCAAGTGTTCTTGCCACTTTTAGATCTGTCGAATGCTGAAATGAATTTTGCATGCTTCTTTAGGCTATAAATAAATTACTAAAATTGTGCGCCACGAAAGCAAAAGGGAGACAATTGCTTTGGCTACCCACTAAAGAGAGAGAGAGAGAGAGAGAGAAAGCAATGGGACGTACGTGCCTCAGCGTCACTAAACATTTTATGCTGATGATGCGAAGACGACAAAGTGAGCATGGCATTGCCTTTGGCTGTGTACCACACCAAAAATTTGAAGAAGGAATACAAAGTACTGCTGCCAGTAATTTGGGTGTTTGCCCTGGGTCTTCCTCAGAGGCTTTAAGACAAATGTCGGCACATTTCCCTATGAAGTAGTCCCAGGACGCACGATTCCCCCGAGCAACATGCCGCCACGCCGGCAGGCAGAGCACCCGGAAAATAGCCCACTACCACCACCACTTCCACCACCACGAACTTGGGTGGTGTGGCAGAAGTTGCTGGTGCAAGTGCGTCGCCTTCCGCGTGTTCCTGTGCACTGCACTTCACCGCAGCAACCGCAGCAGCCATCTGTCATACAGATGGGTGGGTGAGGGTGGGGGGAATATGTTTAATGCGAAGTAAAAGAAAAAAGAGAAGGGAAAGGTTAGCCATACTGATGGACCGCGTGCCTTGTCATTCACTTTACTGTAGAAAAACAACGCTGCGCGGATGAATGTTAGTGCATGGGTATAAAATTGCGTGTTCAAGTTCACGATTTTCAAGTGGAAACTTCGAGAAGCGATGCAACCTTTCTTTGTCTATGAAGTGGAAGTCTCTTAATGCTAAAGCTCCATGTCCTCCTCCGCGTTAAGCGACGCGGAGCTGGGCATGGAGGCTTGAAGAAAATTGGAAACGGAGCAAGCGTGAAATGGAATGGACCATGATTGCTTGTAGAAGCTGTCTGGATATTTGCGTATTGTACTCGCAGTTCCAAGTTTCCCTGACAATCTCCGCTTGAATTTAATACATCTTCTCTCAGTTCTTATTTTGTAGCGTAAATTCTGCACACGACAAGCGCCTGACTTGAACACAAAGTGCGCTAGCTCGTTTCTATAACTACAACCAAGCTTCAGACAAGCAGCCTTGAAGTAACCGTGCTTACTAGCATTCATGCAGCTTCACGTTTTCAAAATTACGCCAGAAACTACAAGGTGGTGTAGCATAGCGTAAGATATCTGGATTTGGTTGAGGGAAGAAAGATATGATGGCTTCTGCACGACTCGACATTGGACAGTCCACTCCGGATGTTTATAATCAAGGAATGCCGCTGATTCATTTCGATAACAACAAGAACACCAACAATTATGTCTTGACGATGAAGTCGGGACACGAGTACACGTTGCTATCGAATATTTCGAACAGAGACTCAAGTCATGTGGGAAGGTACACGCTGCTCTTGGCGTTCACTTATTCGTGCTGTAAATGTTTTGGCTGTTCTCAATAAATCTATCGACTTTAACCATCGTAACTTTGCTTCCCCGATTCTTTCAACTCATTCAGGCACGTAACGTGACGGGCAAGAGTGCCGTTCAACTGAAGCACGTTGACATCTGTGCACACGGATAAAACTCGCATCACCGCACTCATCCCACCGATACAACAATGAGCGTGCATCTCGCCCATCCCCCTCTTCCTCGCACCCGTTATTGTTATGCGTTCAAACTGCGCCCATGACGAAACAACGCGCGCATCGACAACAGATGCAACAAACCTCCTCTCTCACACACACAACCGCACAAAAAGCGTACATCACACTCCGTCCACACAGCGCGCGCCGCAGAACGGCAGCTAATCGCTTGTGACTTAGCTAGCGACCCCTGGCTATCAGTCATACTTGTGGGCGGCGTACGAGGCAGCTGCTACTGACATTGACCATAGCCACCCTTCTCCCCGACGCCCTTCTTTCTCCGGCATTCCTGCGCTTAGAAAAAAGCGAGCCATCCGGCCAGGAGAAGACAACACAACATGCCGGATAAAAATAGAAGAGCAGGAAAGAGACTGAGAACGGCTAAAGAAAGGGCAGCTACTGCAATCAAAGGCAAGCAACGATAGCGAAGATCGCCCGCGGGTGTACGGGGGCTGGCTCCATTCATAACTGCCATGGAGTTGTGGTGCCGAAGGCCGTATCGCGAAGCAAACTGGACAAGGGATTACATTAAGCTGGAATCGTTTATTTTGGCCAATGAGAATGGTGATTACGATTTTTATGGGGTTTAGACGGGTTGGTCGAAGGGCCCTTATCGGGTCACGGCCCATGGGCGTTGCCACACTTGCAGTTACCCTCTGTTACTCGAATTGCTCCCGCGTGAGGTCATTGTTCACTCAGCATCATTCACGGAGACATCATCGTATATGGTGGTTGACTAAAAACAACAGCTGAAGAAGGTTCTGTGCTCGTAAGATTTCTGAGAAGAATGACGTACCAACGGGGACGTTGTCTTTCCTGCTGAGGTACGGACGCACTCGGAACAAGTCAATCAATAATACGCAGCAAATTACGCCGTCAGATACTATCGGATACCTTCAGGAAGTGCGTTGAATAGCGCTAGTCTATCAACGAGTTTATCAAGTATCAATCGTTGTACCTCAAGTTTTCCGCACGCTAGCAGGTTTTCCGCTGGTAGGAGTGCGGGTTTTCCGTACACAAAAGTGCGTTCTGACGTCACGAGCTGAGAGTCAACAGTGAGAGTGAGTGTCTATAATTGCTCGTTGCAGTAACACTATAAGAAGGTGCATAATAGACCAAACGATCTCTCCCTATTACTTCTTTTTTCGCCAACACCAACATCAGACCAAACGGTAATAGATTTCCACTACCTTTCGGACCTCAAGATGGAACTCAACTCATCCTTGTCCTAACTATCCATCTCTGTGAACCCTAACGGGTCTTGTTATTTGAAAAAAAAAAAAGTCAAAGAAAAAATTCACCTGGTAAAGGTAATATTATTGCACGAAAAAGAAAAAAAAAAGTAGCGTTGAAAACGAAACTTGACCCACAACGCGGCGCTTCTCTTTAGCCACATTACTGACGTCACTAAAAGAGCGAGACGATGAAGTTGAGTGCATACTTAGCTAGCAATTCCAAAGTAAAGAAAATAAGCCACATTTGTATAGTAAAGACAACTACAGATTCATGTTGCGGCGTGGCAGCAACGCAACGCAATCGACAATCAGTAAACGCATTAATGCTCCTTTAAAGTTAACGCCCCGGTTTGCACTCTGCCTAGAGAGTTAGACATCATTTTCTTCCGCACGATGACGTTCTTCTCAAGTAATCCGGCAGTTTGGAAATGATCGTTAACGCTCACGCGCTACTGCTAAGAGTCTCCTGTAAGGGCACTTCTTTCCATCGAAATGACAGCTTAATTGAACTCACTCGGCACAGATTCAGAAATTCGGTAGAAATCGCTTCGTTGCAATTACAGCCGCCAGCATAAACTCCATTACGTGCGGGTCCCGAAGCGACCAAACGTCGTTATTGCGCGTTATTATTGTGGGACGCGCCAGTATAAACGCATTCCGACAGGTATTACTACAAGGGTCTGGAGAAAATGAACTCGCGTTTGCGCTCTCTCTCGCCAATAATACATGCCCTGCAGTCGGCAGTGCATGCTGGGAAATGTTGAGGTACAGCCACCAGACGGAGAACATGTACATGTATGACGACTACCGCCCCGTGAATGAGCTGATTCATATTTCAGGAATGTTATTACAGTGTCGCAAAGGCAGGGGAAGCTCGGGGAAAATTCGAGCGTCTTTGCGCAAGTCTTCACTTCCGAAATGGGATTGGAGTATGCTCTGCTCTATGTTGCTCCAGGGAATAAGCCCTCTCACCCCAGCAGAGGATTTTCCAACATCCCTTTTGAATGTAAAAGAATAAAAAAGAAAAAAGAAAAGCTCATGAGATGCACTCACATTGGTAGGCTAGTGGTCTAGACAGCGGGATTATCAATGACGTGATTCTTGAGCAAACCTATTTTTTTGTTCCTTTTTTGTCCATGTTATGAATACGTATATTCATGTATGTGCATGTAGGTTGAGCTTCAGCTCACAGCGTAAAAGAAATATCTGGAAATGCACGCATAAGGATGTGAGGAATGGAAGTGGAGTGGCCGTAATGAGATACAATCTGTCGTCGTGCTACCGAGCGGGTAAGACACAACTAGGAGGCTCCGAATTTTCGGTTTAAACCGAAAAAGCCAATAATTTACGGATATTAGTTATTTTTTTCTATTATAGAAAAAGCTCTCATTACAAGTGCGAGTCACCATTCAAAATACTGGTATGTAAAACAGATACCACTCTGTTTACTGGTCGCCTGCCCAAACACTTCATTTATTCCAAACAATGCATTTATTTCGTGATGTCACCCTCGGAGTGGCACAGTTGATTAAGTTCC
This sequence comes from Ornithodoros turicata, assembly GCF_037126465.1. Taxonomy (NCBI): domain Eukaryota; kingdom Metazoa; phylum Arthropoda; class Arachnida; order Ixodida; family Argasidae; genus Ornithodoros; species Ornithodoros turicata. Next base: position 11,007,523 of record NC_088204.1, read on the forward strand.
TATTAAATTTCGCTTTCGTATTGCTTATGTACCGTGAAAGAAGTCATGTACCCTGTAATGTTCTGGTGGCTACGTGTTATAGACACTGGCAGATGCTCTCGCGATGTGCTGCGTGAAAAGGCATCCTCTATGCCCGGGGTGGAAACGCTCGGCTATTTCTGACGAATGCATACATGTACATGGGAAAGCATACATCTACACTGTAGGATAAAAAAGAAAAAAGAATAGTAAGAGTAGTAATTTTAGTTTTTCTGGGGTCTAAATGCATTGCCGCAACCATTAATCCATTTCCACCCATTTAATCCATTTTCTGTTTCGTTTTCGTTTCTTCTTCTTCCTTTTTTTTTTTTTTTGAATAGCAAGCCGGCTCTTCGCATTGCTAACCTTTCCTTTCTGTTTTCTTAATAAACATATACCCCGCCCCCCATTTCTGGACAAAATGCACGGAAGTTTATGCGATGTTTTAGTGGCGATTTCTAGAGCTGAGGGAGTAAATTTCGGGGTCAGGGGATTAAAATGAGGAGTAATTGCTAACTAGGGGACTAGAAGCTATCATTACTCCTGAGTTTACTCAGGACTTCTCTTGCCATTGGACGCTGCACTTCATGTTTGCGAACAAACAATACAGGGTTCGATAAAACCACAAAACTGAGCGTTGTGAGGCTTCAGTGTTGTGTTCCGCAGGATAACGTGGGATGTTGTAGCAACATCAAGAAAGCCACATCGCCATCGGCACGACGTTCAGTGCTGATGCCGAGGAAGCGGAACCGCCAGAGCGCGTGCACGTCGGCTTGTTCAATAAACGAGCCGTCTTCGGTTGCTGAGGCAGCCGGTCTCGTTTCCCTTGATTGTAGCGGAGTTGCAATGTAATACCACCGGAGGCACTTTAGTCTCATGCTGGTCCCTCCAATTTCGGTCACTCTCCGAGTCCTTCGCGAACGATGGGACGAAATTTCTCCTATCGACCTTGGAAACAGTTTTTATAATCTGATAGAAGTGAAACTTTCTATACTTCTGTCGTAAAGTCGCCATTGCGTTTAAAAGTATCGCCGTTGGTTATTTCGCATTCGAAGTTCGATGACTGCCAGCGGGTAAATGAACTAGCCGCCGCAACATAAATAAAAATACACACACACAAATAAATAAAATAAAACAAGAAGAAAACTCATTTCTTGAAGAAAAAAACAACAACAACAACAACGACAACATGCGCCGAATTCGTTCTATGATAAACATCGACAACGGAGAAGCCAAGACGTGACACGAAAAGGAACGTACAAAAGGCTGTCGTGTGCGAGTGTTCGTAAGTGTACGCGTCTTGCCGTCACAGCTATGGCTTGGATCAATTTTCTGAAATGAATGCCTAAAAATGCAGAAAATGTAGGGTCAGTGAAGCTGTGGCCCAAACGCTAGCGCTGGGGATAAAATGTACTATCGTCTATACCTTTTCTTGTATCACATTCTAGACGTGGCACTAATAATTTAGATTGGTACTATAGTACTTCAAAAGAATCGATTGAAATATTGAAGGCATCCCGTGTATACCAAAAAAACAAGTTTTTTTTGTGTGATTTTTTATTTTTTGGGGACGGGTGAAGTTTTTTTTTTTTGAAGAGTAGGAAGCCAAATAGTTATCTGACCTCTCTCAACACTTAAAACGAAGAAGCATTTCGCATTTTTTTATTTTTTCAAAATTAATGCACGAACAGAAAACGCTGTTTTCTTCATGTGCAGGCTACATATTCAAGGAAACGTACGTCTTGTCGTGTTATTTTTATTTTATTAAATTGATTAATTTGCAAATAATTTTTATTTTCTTCTCTCTACTGAAGGTCTACTGGGTACGCACCCCAGTAAATCGGTTTAAGCTGGTTCGTACCCTTATCCCTCCTCCCCGGAGCTTAACCAGAACCGAATCAAAGTGTGTGATCCTGAACCAAAACCTAACACGAAAACTTTTCGGCTCGGTACCCTGATTCAGAACAACTTTGACATTTCCGCAATAGACACACGACATGTCTCTATTCATCATATCGGTCTTTTCTACGCAAGTACATCACCCATCGTCGGAAAGGTCCTAGAGTTTCACAATAGAACGTCAAAATGTATTCTTCCGTATGTTTTTATGTACATTTTTTGGGGGGGGCCGTGAATTATGCATCACCTTCTGATCGATGCCATCCACTCTCGCCGCACTAGATCTAAAAGCATCTATCACTAGGAGCAAGATAAAAGCGCGGCACAGCACGTGGATAGTATGTCGAAAGCGAAGTCGGGATTACAACCGTAATATCTTACCTCGGAATAACAAAACTGCGCTGATAAAATTCTTTATGGTGCGTGGAGTACAACGGAGCACTATGCTTTCATCATGTGGGACAGTAATCCCGTCATAAAAGCAAGGAGATCTGATGAAAGAACGGAAGATAAAAAAGGAAAGACTGGGATTATGCTATACGTTCACAGAAAGATTACTTTGGGACGCTATAAATAACAATGTGGAGATCTATGTGTCACTGCTGGTACAGACTTCTTGGGTATGTAGGAGATACGGAGGAATTCGTTGGAGGGTACGTATTTCGGAATGAAACACAGAATAGAGAGGGTCAGAAGGAGCAAAAACTAAAGGTGGAGCTGCGGTACGGTTAAGATCACGGTGCACCTTTGGTATGTTCAACTCTTAAATTTCCCTGATAATCCCACGGCGTCGCAAGTTCACGAGGGTAGTACTAACACACTAGCAGTACATGCGACGAACAAGCCGAGAACAGGCGCTCTGCTGAGAACAATATGCTTTAATCATGCATTAGAGTCCGAGTCATGTGCTGCGAAAAAAAAAAAAAAAAAAGAAAGCAAAATATATATAAAAAAAGAGGAAATACGCATCAAGTACTGAGATAAATTATAGGTAGGGTTCCGAGTTTTCGGAGTTTTCATTTTGAAAAATTCGGAGGGTGTTTATCGGAGTTTTCAACTTTTCGGAAATTCGGAGTTTCTCGGAGGATTAAAAAGTGTGAAAAATGAAGTGCGCCGATTTCGGAGTATTGCGGAGCAGTCATCGCAGAGACAATGCAAGGAAAGATGTGCAAAAGTGACTGGGACCACACGATGTAACGCACGGATGTTTTAATACCCAGAGCTATTGAAGTACAAACAAGCGTATTTGCACAAATTGTGAATGGTGCCCAGACTCAAAATGAGTAGCAGCTGTGACGAACACAGAACTGTTCTGTGCCAAACTAGCCCAGTACCCGGGGTCAAGTAGAGTCACTAGGGTCGAAAGGAAGAAGGAAACAGGAAAAACCTTAAGGCCGCCCCGTGGGAGTTGGAAAAATCGGAGTTTATCGGATAAATCCGATGTTCTGCAAAAAACATCCCCATTACTGGTGGGGATGTTTTGCAAAAAACATCGGAGGGCGTTTACCGGAGTCTATCGGATAAATACGAAAAGTCGGAAGCAATGATGTTACGAAGAAAGAGAAGAAAACAAACCGTAGGCTATGCAAGAAGAGATAGACCACTACTTACTCATAACCATCTAATGTAAGCTGATAAATATTTTAGAAATCGGGCGGGTTATTGTTAAATACCATTGGGATGTAATACACTCGCTGCCCTTTGCCACAGTTTGTAGAACTGCGTCGTAATGAATATAAATCAGGGTGTCGCAGCTAATAATAATAATAATATATTTTGCTAAGTATAATGCTAACATTGGTTAAAAATAACAAGATATTAATTCTAATAAAAGATTCAAGTGATGCAAAGCTACCGTGTGCGTCTTCTTTTCCATGGTTGCGCTAAAACTGGTGGTGGTGGTGGTTGGTAAAATAACAAACTCGCGCTAAAACTCTTAGGAATATGAACTATCGTTTTCCGAGGAACAGCCTATATCTATAGGGCTACATATTACACGCGCCGCACCGAACGATTCCAACGCTTGATGCAACGTTCTTCGTGCCCGCATCCCCCTCAGCAGAGATGGCTCTTCTGGTTCTGATCTTAGTTCAAGAGTCTTCAACGTCGATTACCTTAGGCGACGCCGTTAGATTGAGCCACTAGAAGCCACGACATGAACACGGTGCAAGTGAAAGAAATGACAGTGATATTCTTTGGTGCGAATGGGGCCTATCAAATGAAAGATTCTTCAGTTTCCGTGGCTTGGCTGCATGATAACGGAGCAGCAGTAAGATCAAAATAACAACAACAACAACTTTATTTTGACTTTTGAGAATGGTGTTACTGGAGAATTTGTGTCACGAGGCATCGCAGAATGGAACGGCGGTCTCCTCTCAGCAGAACAATACTGGTCCGTTTCCGATACGAGAGTGCTGCTTCTGCGGCGCTGTCGGCCTGCTCATTCCCCACGACACCACAACGGGCTGGAACCCACTGGAGAACTAGCCTGTGGCCTGCTGCGTAGACAGTGTGGTAAGCCATTAACACATCTGTGACTAGGGGTGCGGATGGGCCTCGTATGCCGGAATTTTCAATAGCTGGAAGTGCAGATTTGGAGTCTGTGAAGACTCCCCATTCCCGCGGTGTAAAATCAGCGATGTGTTATTTTAAAGAGAGTGATGATGTATACAAAGATTGATGGCGAACGTTTCGAATTGAATGCAATGTAGGCAGAAAAAGTTTGTGAAGGCTAGCAGTTGCAAATTATTCATGACGATTCCTGATTGCACTCAAAAAAAAGAAAACGAAGAAAAACTTTGTAGAACATCACAACTTTGCACACTGATCAAGGTACTTCCACCAGTTCATCTTTCTTTTTTCTTTCGACACACGCGCAGATGATACATTGGATGATGAAGAGGTGGGCGATTCAGCGCAAAACCGCCATGGATGAGGGAATGATGGTGGGGGGAGCACGTTTAGAGATCCGTCTCCAGACCGTGGGAGCGCAAGAACTGCGCAAGAACCCGAAGGCCTTGCATCTGGTGGGCAGCGTTCGACAACGGTCCCAGAATCTTCGCGAGGTTGAACGGCCGTCTGTCAATACGTTGAATTGCCTAATTACGCTATATAGAAGAAACCGTGGCCCATGCGCGTTTGCCACGCGCGTGCTTTATAGAATATAATAGAAACATAAAAAAAAAAACCCGGAAAGGTCGCACTGGTGCAACCAGCTGTTCCAGGACGCTTGACGTGCGGAAACACTGGATGAATGAAAAGATTATATCAGTACGTATCTTCTTGAGGTAGGTCGTCAGTACACACAGCGTGCACAGTGCGTGCTTTATAATTCTGCTTTTATGCCTTCGTTTCTGTCCACGAACGTCTTCGCGTATCACATATTTAGCAAGCACATCAACTGCTTCCAGTGCCTTCATGAATGAATCAAGACGAGGTAAAATGATTTAAGATGCCACGGCACGTGTAGGCCTTGTCCCATGGCCAGTTTCCATAGTTAGATCCGCGCAGGCAAGCGCATTGCTGTAGTGTCACCAGTAGCATTCATTACTTTCAGCACTGACCAGCACCAGTCATTGTAGCAGTGTAAAGCCTCAGAGATGAGCAGATATATCCGATAGGCTTTTCTGTTTTACTACGGTACGACGTTTCGTCTACAGCCTTTGGATGTTGTAGTCGATGAGAGATGTGAATGCGTTCAGTACGTTTTTAGATGTGGCACTCGGAAACCATCTATTGAACTTGAAGCAGAATTATCAAGCCGGATATCGCCGATATGTCGAACAGTCTTCTAGAGCACATCTAATCCTACAGAGGAAGAACAGTTTCTGTTCGAGTTTCGAAATATCGGCTGCTGTCGTCCTGCTACGCTTTCCTTAGCATTTCCTTACCGGTTCGCTGGATTTTTTGTGTCTTTCTACTTTGTACTACTGTTCGTCAGGCTGCAGTAATATTTGCATATGTTGGCATCCGACATCTCCTATCAAAAAAGAAAAAATAATTCAGCCCGACTTGCCTTGCACACTTCTGTCATATTCCTGGTTAAAATTATCATCAAAGGGGTTCCCGGATGCTGAGCCAGGAGAAATGCCAAAGCAAAATACGTCAGTAGGACTGCATAAGAAGCGCGAGAAAATATAGAGCGCGTCGGCTAAGTAGTTGACCAGTATCAGTGTCATCAGTCAGTGTCATTTGTGCATCCGTTGCTAGTAAACGCGTCCATCTGTCCATTCGTCTTTCCTCGCGTTTGTTACCACGCATAGAAAGCAGTAAACATCTCGCAGATACAACAGGCTGCAGAGCGACACTGTTATATTCGATGGTGTCGTCTGCTTGATAAAACGAAGCAGCAGACAGCGTATATATACCCAGACACCAGCAAAGCGCCGTACGAAGCAACAGACATCACGCATCAATGCGCATGCTACCCCGTTCCCATGTGTACCCAAGGGGAAACATCTGTAAGCATCATAGCTCTCTTCGAGAACATTCCCAAGTTACGCATTGCATCACCGCCACCTCCGCAGGGGTGTTTATCACTGAATGTCAACCTCTCTGCCACAGCGACGTATCTCTATCAGTCGGTACACCGACGTATTTCAACAGCAACGGCAGGCGTCTGCTACGTTGTTGCGAATTCGTTGAAAATCGAAACTGCCGTCTGCGTTCCTTCAATACACGGGAAACCCGCTTTCTAGCTCAGCGAGGCACGCTGAACGAAAATTTTGATATTGGTGTGACAGACTGTCTGGTTTGCGTCGCATCAAGAGACTCTTTCATACACGTTTATAATATGTTTTACCTCGTTCTTTTTTTCTTCTTTTTACAGTTTAAAGTAGACGACGTACTATTATGTCTCTAATAGAATGGGCCGACGTTCCCTTACCTTCCTTTCACCCTCTCTCCCACTTCCTTTTCTCTCAATCCAGCTGCAACCAGTCTATAGGCAGGCAGAGCGCTAGTCTATACCCATATTTATCGCGTGGTTCTGTTCTGTAATCTGCAGTGGCTGTGTGTGTGTTTCGTGATGTTGTTTTAATACCCATTACCACCGTTGATAAGATTATATATAGGGAAGAAGAAAATTAGCAGAAGCTCTTTGGCTGCACGTTGAACATATGTTTACAAGTCCCAAACGTCGCCACACCAGCATTGGACAGCTGTTGAACAGCATTGGACAGGCCGAAACGGCTGTCCAATGCTGGTGTGGCGACGTTTCGGACTTATAAACATTATATATATATAGAGATATATATATAATGGTTTGCCAATTCCGAACGATGCGCAGCTACCCAGAGCTGACGAGCCGCAAACACGGCGAAACACGTGTCCTCTGGTGCTGTCGCATCGTTCCATGAGTATCTGTTTCTCTGCGTGCAGCCATAGAAGCCATCTTGATCTGTAATTTTGAATTTCAAACACGTAGTGTCATTTACTCGTTTCTTTAATGGCTTTCCCCCCCCCCCCCATTATAATTCACTGGCTTGCACTGTGGCATTGAGGAGTGCCCAGTCACCCCCCTAGGTGTATATCGCTCGTTGAGCGACCTCTGGTTTGCCAATTCCGAACGATGCGCAACTACCCAGAGCTGTCGAGCCGCAAAGACGGCGAAACACGTGTCCTCTGGTGCTGTCGCATCGTTCCATGGGTATCTATATATATATGTATATATATATAAGGATCAATTTTCACTCTAACCTTGCGAGCCAGTTGCGAAAAACAGGTCCCGTTTCGCACGATAAGCCCAGAGTCAACAGCACCTTAGAAAACGGTAATCCTGAACGCTCACCCTACCTCTCTCTCTCTCTTCACCGTTCAGGGAAACCTTCTTCGTTCGACCGTGAAGAAAACCAATAACCTCGCCTTTCCATCCATCGCAATCAACAGAAGAAGTCTTTTCTTCCTCAAAACAAAGTCCAGCAAAGCAAGCAGACGACACAAACAAGAGCCAATGAGAGAGCGCAGTATAGCTGCCGCCATTCTTCAGGAGGCGCTTAATCCGCAGTATATGAAGCTTCGATACCATTCGAACCGGCTATGGTTCCCGCGGCCAATCATTTTCCTCGAACAAAAGTGCTTATAAATACTTCTTTTTGTGAGTCTGTCGCAGCGTAGAAATGTCACGTTACATAAAAACTGGCCGGGAATTGATTACCACCATAAGACCGAGGGCATTGAAGAAAAGGCGTATCGATTCTGCGTTTGTCGACAGCAACGGGAGAGGGTGACTGTTAAGTTATTGGAGAGAGAGGCAGGAGGGATGAGTGTTAATGAAGGACGAATGCTATTTTAAATGACATCTTTGTCTGCTAATGATGGTAAATTGCGCTTCTTCTTCTATAATGTTTGTGAAGCAAAAGGGGTATTTTAAATTATGCCTTACAGGGAGACTCCGCACAAAAACGCGTTGACGTAACAGTGCGACATCTATCCATACCGCATCGTTCGGATTCGTTTTCGGGTTAAACCCGACTTTTCGCGATATTTGCACCTCGAACCAATTTTCTGAAATTCGGGCATAACTCGATTTCTCCCCGAATTCCGCTAGGTCTTCCGACCTCATATAGCTTCACAGTGGGCCACGAAATAGATGAATCACGTTGATGATGATGGTGATGATCGAAAAAAAAAAGGGGGGATTGTAGCCCTCATCACGAGGGCCGGCTACCCCAGAGATGAATCACGTTATCAACCTTAATTCTTAAGCATCCCAGAGAACAGCTGAAGGTCCTCCTGTCAGTCACCTCCTAAGTAGTATCAAAGGCCGGTTTTTTTTTTAACGCATGTCGGAATTCCATGGTTCATCCCTGCAACCATCTTGGCAGCTTGATTCACACAATTTTATAGCGAATTCGGGTGGTCATTTCGTAGCAAAACGGCCGAACGCTCGGAAATTGCTAGGTCGGCGACCGAGCTGGATCACGTGACCGTTGCCACCCGAACATGATTGCTCGGAATCTAGAGGTTTCAGGTACTTGGATCGCGCTAGGGGCGTCGCGGTCGCAAGTCTTCTAGTACTGTCGTCTGCTAAACCACGTGATTTCAACATGCGGGCCAATGAAGGCACTCCCCACCCTTGCAGTGCGGATGTGACGACATCGGATACAGTTGAGCAATCTGCTGCTCGATCGTTTTGAGACCGGGCAAAAAAAGTGCTAGCCAGCAAATTCCGACCGCTCGGAAAGCGCCACGCGAACATGCGAGATTTGCTTCATTTTGACCAAGCGAACATGACTGCTCGAGATCTGGCAAAAAAAGTTGCTCCGAAATGACCACCCGAATTCGCCATTAGTTTCACTCGGAAACTCCCGAGAACATAAAACACGTGACCGAACACGCCCAATTCTTCCCCGAATTTCCTTTCGAAAGAATCACCCGATTTTTACTCCCCGAATTTCAAAAACAATAAAAGCCAAAAACGAAAAGTATGATGTTACGGTGGACACAATTTCTGATCCCCAGATGGCGCAGATAATTAGTAAACGAATATTTTGCTTTGAGTGATTCGGCGCTCCTCCAGCAACACTGGGCTTCACCTCGCAGCATCCTCGCAGGTAATTCTTCACGTGCGCTCTTCTATAGGTTCTGTTCTGCAAGTGGTGAGTACTTTACAACGAAATCGAGGAAGCAGAACACACATCATTCACGTCGTACGAAGAAGTTACGAAGCGCGTGCCCGAAACTCAGTCGACGGCCCGCGCGAGACTACCTGTGACGTCACGAGGGTACAGGTGGTCGGAGAAGGATCCTTCAGGAGTTTCGGTTTCGATATAGATCTTTTGGCAACTAACGTGTCCCCGACCACCAAACCGAATTTGTTTCTCATTTCTGAAGAATCTACCGAACTTATTTACACAGTCAGTATAAGATTTTCGATTTGTCCCGGAGTCTTAAAGGGCTCTGTGCAGGAGAACATTCGTCGTATTGGGGATTCCTTTTGTAGGAGAAGACCTAGGCTGTTCTTTCAAACGTATCACTCACTGCAAACACGGTGGGTTTGAAAGTACTGTGTTTTGATTGAGTAAATACAGCGTTCACTGTAGGTTTCACCAAGATCAAGTGTCAAGTAATCGGTACCGAAATAACCAGAAATAGCAAACCGGAAATCCAACGAGAATTTTTGAGTTGAGAACGTTGAGACAGACTTAACATTGTGGCCCATACATTTAGCCAATAGCTTTAGTACCACTGCGGACATAAAAAAGGTAAGTGTTGATCAAACAATTCGCGATATTCCAGCGTCCAGGGAAAGGGGTATATCATCTAGCTCAGAAACTATAACAGGAAGGAACGAGCCTAGATACGCACGTGCAAGGAAACCAAATGTCGTATCCGAGGGATCAGCAAGATCATATTCTCAGAACGAGATTGCGCCGAGTAAAGAACCAGGAAAGTAACTCGAAGTAAGCAAAGGGGATACGTACCGAAAGTTCAATATTCACAAGTAAAAGAAAGAAAGAAAGAAAGAAACGAAAACAAGAAAACAAAAAGAAACTTGAGGGCAGCCTCTTACCATGAGAAGTGTTCTTAATCCAATCAATCTCCAAGTTTCGCTTGTGAAAGGATCGCGAAGCTAATCAGTGGTGCGAGATAACGAGGTATAAGCGAAGAGCTTGAACAGCTGGAAGAATAGGGGAACGTTAGCTGACATGAAATGAAAAAGAGAAAAAAGAAAAATTAATAGGGTTAGGTTTTTTTTTTCTTTTTTTCAATCGAACCTGATACTCTTCTAACGCGAATATGCGGGGTCATCACTAAGTTGTTTTTCTATTGTCTCTCGCATATGATATGGCAATTTCATTATTATATCTTCTTCATATATGGGCACAGACAGAGAAGCGATATTTAATTTTGAAAACTATAAAGCAACACGCAATAGTGTGAGCTGTAGGTATAAAAGTATTACACTTGGGAGTTATCGGTGTTGGTTTTGTGGTGCCTCTTTATCCTATAATAAACTTTGACCTGAGTATTTCTTAACGCGGCCAGCACGGGTGGTTAAAGTAGTGACGAGTACGTCTACGGTTTCGGATTCGAGTGAGGCTGAGGACCCAAGAAACTCAGTGACATGATAGGGCTGCTGCCAGTATATTTGGTTGTTATGTGCTATTATGTATTTGGTAATACAGCCAGATGGCCATCTACTCGAAGAGAGTATGTAACCGTAAGATGACTAGTTACCTCAAATATACTGCTAAAATAAGCTAAAATATATGCTGCTCTCGTAACTTTTTTTAAATAAAATTTTTCCAAAGTATAAAACAAAAACACACTGTGTAACGTACCTCATGCAGCGTTCAGAATGGACATATGTGCTTTACCTATAGGGGCATATCTCATTCCCTGGAGCTGGTCAAATGCCATGCACAGAGTACTAATAATATCTGGCCACACATCGAGTTCGAGTCCAGATATCGAGTTTACAGAACTGTTTTTCCTCCGTTTTACACATTTTTTTTTTCGCTGGATTTAGACAACAACGACAGATACTCGATGACGTAGATGATGATGACGACGGCGATGAGATAGTTTCACTGCTGAATACGGTACCATGGTCACGACCCACTAGACTTACGTGTAACATCACGGTACCATCACCATTAGCGACCATGTCATACGGACCTCTTCTCAGCGCGGCATTTGGAGGGTAGCGGTGGCGCTAGTCATCGGCCCTGTTATTGCTTCCTCAATTTCTACAGTACTCTGTACTAGACTTGTGCCCGTTACTCGAAAAAGGGTACCGTAATTGGTTACCGTTACTTCTACGGAAATTGTAATTGATTACCGTTACCAATTACTCGACTCCAAACGTAATTGAGTAAGGAGTAGAAAACTAGCGCGTTACTCCGGTCATTACTCTGTATCCACGCAAATTATACCCGTCTTTGTGTGTCTCAGAAAAAGAAAATTCAACAGCGAAACAGCTGAAATAAAAATAAAAAAAAGAAAAGAAGAAGAAGAAGAACACGTAGTACAAGTAGGTCTGTACGTCTGCTGCATTTACCGCTCGGGAAGACGTTCACCCGATTGTGGAAGAGCATTGCGTGGAACTTAACATAACTCGCTAAAGCTCCAAAGCTTCAGGTACCACTACACTGGTCTCGGAAGAGATTAGGGAGAGAGACCCTGAAATTCCAGGTCGTTATTACAATGACTTCCGCTTGCTATAGTAGAACAGCACAACAAAAGCTGGCTGCACGAGGGGGCTCGACTTGGGGCAGAACATCTCAAAGATAAGTTAATCGCTGCAGAAAAAAGCAATCAGTTACTGAGCAATCGATTACTCAGAAAAGTAACTGATTACACGAAAAATTACTTTGACAGCTACAGTCTGTACTTTAGCTTACCTTAGTATTTTTGTACAAGCGGTGGATGTCCCACGAGAGCTGCTTCCTTCTAAAGTTGATTATCGTCATCTTTCTACGCGTTTTCATTGGAACTGTTGCTGTCGTTCGCTACACTAATCGTGCGTCCCCTTCTGCGCGTTCAAAATTCAAATTTCCATCGTCCAATCATGATTCAGATCTCGCGGGCCTATGTGGAGCGCCTCTAGCGGATCGTGCGGACGGGCTCCTCATTGGGTCTGCCGATTATGACATGGTCGCTATAATCTAGTAGGTCGTGACATGGTACACCATACTGGTGGATGCCCCGTGAGGTTGCCCGATGAACAGTGCTTTGCCTCGCACCGGGATACCTTGTCGAAGACACAGTGTCTAAAGAACATCGAATGAATGACGCGACAGATTCGAAATTAGTGAGCTTTAGAGGATCGTGCTATCGCTTTTGCGTATGTAAGGGATAGCGTTGGTGGGTTCGATCTTTCGATTCTTGATCTTCCGAACTTGATCTTCCGATCTTGATCTTCTTGATCTTCCGAATACGCTACTCAGATGTTTACCGGATGACTAGTTATATGGAATGTAGATGGGTAGAAATCCAGCGAACCGGTAGAGAAGTAGGAAGGGAGTTGCCTCAGGACAGGCCTGTCCTGAGGCAACCCCCTTCCTAGTTATATGGAATGTTACGTTATCATCAGTCATACTCATTATAGACGGCGGCCATCAGCATTCATCCCAATGGGAACAGTGATTTTGGCAGTCCACCCCTTCTGTGTCGTCGCTGGGAACGAGGATAAGGAGCGCACGGAGACTGGTGGTTTGAGAGTCGACAAGGTCCGTATGATGCTAGTAATGTTTGCACAGCAAGGCTGTCACAGATCTTCACAGGTTATCGAAACTCGGTATAGCCTTCCTGGATCAATGACTGGATTCACCATGACGGCGGTGCTCTTTGAAATCAATTTTCCAATCAATCAAAGGGATTCGCCTAGCTTTCATCCCGATACAGTACCTTGAGAGGGACGTGTGCCCAATACAATAAGGAATAAAGAAAACAGAAGGTACGAGAAAAGTGAGCATGCTTGAGATTCGTACTTATGTTGGTGTGACAATGTGGCCATCTGGCAGAGCTTTGTTCGCGACGCAATTATCTGTACACTTGCCGTTATGAAGCTTTATGGATTCAGCGTACATAGACGAAGGTAGCAATAGCGCTCCTTTGAAAGCAACATCGTAAAACAAAAGAAAGAATCGTAAAACAAAAGAAGAAATATTGCCCACGTAAAAAAAAAGACAAAAACGAAAAAAAAAGAACAATATATCTCGATCCTTCATCATCAAGACTCAGTCCATCATGCCAGCTGACAGGCTACGGTAGTAACAATGGCGTTGGTACATAATGAATTGAGGCAGATAATCTCCCTCGTGCGATATTAATTCACTTAGAGACGTATCGTTACTTTATTTATTTTATGTTTCTGCGCTTTCATCGTTATAGCACTGGGACACTTGCACCTGAAAAATCTTCCAGATTTGTACTCTATTTGATTTATTTGTACTCTACAAAGAAAATAATAACAATAATTATAATAATTATTATAATACGCACATATGAGCAGCTGCTGCCAGAGTGTGAATTATGTTAATAATCTGTTGTATTGACACAGGCATGGGAGCTGGTTCTCAGTCACGCAACAAACCGATTGAATCAGCAGTGCAGTCACTGCTGAGTAGTTCCGAAATGAAAATCGTATGGGGGGACACATTTTTTATCTGCCCGTGGTACGTTAAATACATATAGTGTTGGCATTCCACAGTTTCCGTGGCAAGTACCCAACGAGAGTGCTATTATTACGAGTAGCCCGTAGCACCTAGTAATAGCTAGTACTTTTCCTTTCTCTTTCTTTTTTTAATGCTTATTTTCAGTTTCTTTTTACTTTTTTTGTGTGGAATAGCAAGCCGTCATCAGTCTGGCTGATATGTCATCTTTTCTGTCTATTAAACGAGAAACACATTGACCATAATACCCGGCCTCAGATGTTATCCTCTAGAGTTATCCAGATAATATGAGACACCAATACTATCGACATCTGAGCTCATGGGGCATATAAGCAAGTGGGGATCTAGAGGTGGGGTCAGGACGTTCTGACCCCCCCCCCTCCTCAATTCCTGTCTTCGCATAGTGTTTAATTGACCGAGATCGTGTGTCTACCATGCTGACCAAGGCTGGACCCCCTTTCAGAAAAATCCTGGATCCGCCTCTGTATAAGTAAGAGTGAAAGCATCGCTTGAAGCAGCATCGCTCCAGAGAAGAAAAGTATTCTACGTTAAGAAGGGGCAATAATAGGAACTTCAGTAACTTTGCTTTTACCGCGATACAATGCCGTTCAATTCGACATCTTTGCAAACACCCTCTAGTTCTAGCACAATACCCAAAAACTCGAAAAAAAGCTACTACACCGCTATACCCATCATTAGGACTACGTAGAAACTATCGCGGTACTAACTTTCGCTAACAAAAAGAACCACATATGCTCACATACAAACGTGCGGTGCTTGAAACGCAAAGAAACTAAATGCAAACGATTTCGTTCTTCCCATTCTAACTGGCGCAAAAGAAAGAAAGAAAAAACTTTTTGCAAACCGCATTCGCAACAGGCGTTCGCACAATGAGCTCAGATGAGTCCCTGAAAGAACGAAGAGAAAAAAAATCTAATCACATTAATGGTGCAAGCACAATCTTGAGGGCAAAATAAATCGTACACACAGGCCGCCTTGCAACGTGCCCGTGTGCAAGACTCTTGCGTGCCAACAAGCAGTCCACATTGTGTGTGCAGAGAGTGTACATAACAGATTAAAGAGAAGAAGAACCTTATTTTACTTTTTGATTCCTCCTCCTTGATCCGAGATTCTCTTTTCTGCTCGGAATTCCGCCGCGTTGCAGAAGGAGGCGATTCCCATCCCGTAGATTCTCTCGTTTTTTGCAGCGTGAGCGCAACAGTGATGTGCGTGCGTGAGGGTGCGTGACGTGCGTGGTTCTGCCACAAATTGACGAGCGAGTACTGCCGTTGTTTGCTCTGATGTATTAAACAACATGATGGAGATGGCGTGCTACGGCACGCAGAAGAAAACAGTCCGTCTGCCTCGCGTCCTTTTTCCTCGTAGTTTTCTTTGTAGTCTTTGTGTAGTTGTCTTAGTAGTCTTTGTTGTTTTTCGTACAGATAGTGAGCTACAGTTCGGTATAACTTCCAGCGTAAACTGGGTCGCAGGTTCGAACCCCTGAAAATTACAAATTGTATCGAAAGCGGTTGCACGCCACACAGCGACGCTAAAACCCGTGGGGGCCCTCTGCCAGTCACTCGTACGTAAGATCCAGGACGGAACTTTCCTCGAACCAGTCAAAAAAAAAAAAAAAAAATATATATATATATATATATCAACTGGAGTAAGAAATCAATCTAATATTCCAGTTTTAAGGTACTTATGAAGTATTTCCTACTACTTAAACGTCCAGGGGGGGGGGGGGATATATTTATTAGAAGAGAAAAAGAAAAGAGAAATAGCGGAAAGGTAAGCCATACGGTGTGCCGACTTGCTAATCCGCAAGAATATAAATAGAAAATAAAGTAACAAAGCCTCACTTGCAAAAGAAACTGAAAAGTAATTAATAAATTGATAAAACGTCCAGGGAACACACATTAAAAGGGCATAAAAGTACAAAGATTTCTCATCGCGGGATGGAAGTTGCAGTTACCTCAACAGCAGTCCGGAAGGAACGGGATTCCCCCATTACAAAAGAAAAAAAGAAAAGAAAAACAACAACAACAACAACAAGCAAACAGAGAGAGAAAAAAAAACAATTGACGTTTGTTCCCCTCCTCACCTTCTCAGGTAGGGCGGCAATATGGAGCAAACGTAATATAATTAAGGAATAACTGTAGCGGGCCGTGGACAACGACGAAGATGGCCACGCGCCTGGAGCACCCGCCTCAGTTCCACCGGCTCGGCCATGGAGATAGGCCACCGTCATCGCCTCTCCGTGGCATACCATCATCGCCGGTCGGGGCTCATGTAGAGGAACTCCACCTCCTCTACATTTGGTGACCCGAACGATGAACATCAAGTTCGGAGCAATTCGGCCCTTCTCTATCCCAAATTTTTGACAAAATCGACTAGCACTGCCAAGGCAAGCTATCCCTGGAAGCCACCACCATTACCCAACGCATCACGACCGACACGCCGACCGCATCCGTCCCGCTTCCGTCCACGATACCGATCCGACCGACCACGCAACGTCCAGACTCATCATCCCATGCGCCCACCGACCCGCTCCACGGCTTCCAGGGACCGACCTGCGCTGTCCACGGCTCCCGGCACACTCACCACACTCTTCATTTCTGCATCTCAACTCGCACTCACTGCCGGCCGCGACACCTGAGCAACATGCTCGCCTGCCGGTTTCGGCAGTCGCGGCAGCCGACGCCACGGCACGCATCAGCCGACGTCTCGGCAGTCCTCACGGCTACGCAGCCTCACCTGGCGTCACTTCCTGGGGCCCTACGAGCTCTCGCTCCCGTGCCGGTTGCGGCACCCCAGGCCACGACTCCAACGCCAGATCACGACTTCGACGACGTCAACGTTCCTCTCTGGCAAGCCTCATCTCGGCCGCTCCCGCCCCACTCATCGACCTCTGCCTGCAACGTGTGCTGTGCCGCCCGTGGACATGTCCAGCAGTGCGCGTCATCCACGGTCACTCTTGCTCTCTCCCTCCGGTATAGACGTGATTCTTGGATCTTTCTTATCGCCGCTCCGCGCCTGAGGGGGGGAGCACTGTAGCGGGCCGTGGACAACGACGAAGATGGCCACGCGCCTGGAGCACCCGCCTCAGTTCCACCGGCGCGGCCATGGAGATAGGCCACCGTCATCGCCTCTCCGTGGCATACCATCATCGCCGGTCGGGGCTCATGTAGAGGAACTCCACCTCCTCTACATAACTAACCCAGGCAGCACACGATATCGGCAGCAAGTTGGGAATGTCGGCCCAACATATCCCCGACACTGCCAATTTGTAACCGATATACCACAGAAGTTGGCAATGTCGGCTCGATGCTGGCAGAAAAATGCGACATCTAGCCAACACTGCCAACTTGGGAAGGAACAATCAAGCAATAACGCGAAGCAACTTGAACTGAGAAAATTGAGCGAATGAAACGAATGGCATGACTAAATCCACCACATCATGGAATCACAGTGTTAAGGGATCAGCATTGTTGGTCGATTGGCTGCTGGGGGGTGGGGTGCGAATATGTTTAATAGAAAAAAAAGAAAGGAAAGAGGAAATGTCAGCCAGGCTGATGCCTCTACTGGGAGAAGCCAGTGACCATGCTGTCTAATACCTCGCCCGCACTGACACAGGATCCACATCACGCAAAATCGTGATCAGGCTGCGATCGTGAGGTTCCCTTTACGTGCCGACAAAGTGTGCCTCTGCGGCCTAGATTAACACCGCGGACATTTGTCCTCCGTACGTGAACGGGATTACACACTTCAAGGAGTATTCGTGCTGGCGCAGTGACATCCGTCCTTCTCACCTTACCTGTAAATGTCTCATCTGGATATCTACTTCCAACATCAGTGTCAAAGACCGGACCGTGTAAGTATGGCGAACTGCGTTGTTGGGATCGTGATCCAGTTCCGACCCGGATTGTGTTTGGCAGTACAAGTCTTTCACGACGTTCCCCACATTTTTCTCTCGAACGTCGAAACAAACCACACGAAGGCGGCCATGAAAGCGTGCTACACCCATTCTACTTCTTTCGGCTATTCTTACTATACCTCGAAGAGTATTTGTACACACTTCATTGGATTCTTTTCTTTTTCCTTTAAAGCAATAACGAATAACACAATAAAGAATCCACACACATACACTCAGAAGCTAGCTTCATCAAGGAAGCCGAACACGCAAATGAAGGAAGCACAAACTGATATCACTTTCGCGCCCCAGGGCCCACTTTAAATGATCATTACGCCTATCTAACACTGGAGCAATCTCAGTAAAACTTCCCTGTCTTTTTCTCCCTCTCCCTCTCTTACGCTAGCTTTTCTTCCGGCGTTTACCTCGGAATCGTGACGACGGCAGCCCCCTTTTTTGTTTGCTTTAAGCGACAAATGCCTGCAAACGACGGTGAACCCGAAGAAAAGAGAACGGAGGCAGTCACTCTACGCAACATTACACTCGGCTCAGATACGTCATTTCCGGTTGGGTTCCTCTCGGAAGCGCTGCCCATAATGTGGTGGAGGAGAAATTCACGACTGACCGACGGGCACCAAAAGCTTGTTTCTTCGTCTGGTAAGTTCAGATATGTGGCTGTCTGTCTGTCCAATGTGAGGACGTCCAAAAACTATGTCTCCTTGGATTTTGTTTTTCACTTGACGTAATTGAAAATAGATCAGAAGCCAGGAGTCATGTTTAATAGAACGATAGCACTGACTTACATAAAAAATAAAGTAACAAAATTTGTTATGTAAGCCAGTGCTATTCTTCTATTAAACTTGACGTAATCAATACCAACAGGCACTGTGGGTGTCTTTAACCTGCCGAACAACAACAGATAAATTAATGATGATGAATGAGGAAATTCGCCACTTGAGGTGTGGCCCACTACACCAAAGCGCAGTGGGCAGGATGGGATGCGTTTGATGACGAGATGATGAACGACGCTGAATAGAAATCAGTAAGTCAGAAGACTGAGTGGTGTCAGTGAGTCAACATCAACAGAACAGAACCTGCCGAAAATTAATACGAAATACGGGAAACAGCTATTTTTGTTCCGTTGCAATTTTCTCCATTTTTTTTCTTTTTCACTCACTCACTTACTCACTCACTTGTTCCGTTCCAGGCGCGAATGGAACCGTCAGCCACTAGAAATTAAACGTACCAAAAAGTTCTCATCATTTAAAGGGAAAACCAAATGTTTCATACTTTCCACAGCATCGTGATGTTGTTCTCTCACTGCTATCACCTATTACTTGTTATTCGTATGTCACTAATATACAGAGTGTGTTTTTTATCCACAGATTTTTAATAAAAAATCTATGAGAGCAACATGGATGTCCTTCTTTGCAGCTCAGCTATACGGCTTGGTGGACACCCCCTCGAAGGAAGCGTGTAATTACAAGATATACGAATGTAACTACAAGATGACTAATTACTCAATAATTAATTCTTCAATTAGGGGTTTTAGGCCAAAAGCGAGATAGCGGAATGGAAGACGATCCTGGTTGAAAGATATTTCATTTTTTTAAATGACATGAAACAAACACGTCCGTTGAAATATCCATCGCCAAATTTTGGTATGCAAATGAGATGGAACCGAAATCGAAACCACACCGATCAGGAGCGCAGGAAGAACAGCGCTCATTCCACGTCAGAGGGCCACGTGCTTTGCAGGGGTGGAGATGATTCGAGTAGGTGCTGGCCTTCTTGCCAGATAAAGCGCTCTGCGGTCCAGATAAGCCTCCATCGGCCTAGGACATGCGCTCCCGCATAGCGAGATCCGGGATTTCAGGATTTTGAAAAGACAGAATGGCTTTCAACGAAGGATTATCTCTCCCATCCCGCTATCTGTCTTTTGCCCGGAATTCCCTAATTAAAGAGTCAATTAATACATTTTTGGTAATTAGACATCTTATACTTCGCCTTCATACTCGCTTCTGGCCGTGTTGTTGATCTCATATAGCTTTTTATCCGTAAAAAATGTAAAGCATAAAAAAAACTGTATATTAATTTGTTATTGCATTGGCATATCGTATATGTCTGAACTGATGCTCAGCTAGTCCTAATTAGTGTATTAGTCGTGAAGGTTTCAGGATAGACGGCGGACTAACTATCAAATTCAAATTTATTTCAAAGTATTAATACAGTGTACAAGAGGAGGAGCCAGAGGGAAGAATTTCCGGTTAAAGATCATTATTCCCTTTCAAACGCGTAGTGGTCATCTCTCCTTTTATTTATTTTTCTCCCCATGATCTATCTGTGCAAGTTTGCTCCGGAACTGCGTCTAAAACGACTGAATCAGTGTTAACATATATTTTCATTCAACAACAATACAAAAGAGGAAACGCAAAAAGTGCATTACGCACGGTGAAACTGTGTCATTTATTTGCGGAAACAGAAGTACGCTCGCAGAAACATTGTAGCTGACAACGTCATTTCCGGTTCCGTTCGGCCCAAGCAGAAAACGACGCGCAGAGGCAGGACAAGGCGCGACGAAAGACAAGAAATGACTGGCTTTTTTTTTTATCTGCACGAATGCATAGCCGTATCATTGCCATAGAGGGAATATAGTCTGGAAGGAGGACGGGAAGGAAGACGAGGCTTGAACCTGCCTGGCTCTCGCGGAAGTCTGGGCCTGATTTCCATCGCCAGCGCCATCTATCACGGCGCGCGAGCATGTCGCCCGATAGCCGAACCATCCTCGTATAGCGGGGGTCTCGAGCTTTTACTTTCTGTTTCTCGACGGAGACACCCCCAGGTTCGGATGAAAAAGAAACGAAGAGGAGATAAAGTAGGCTTTAGAGAGAATGAATTCACGTATATGAAGGGGACAGGTGGCGCTGTTTACGATTTATGGTGAACGAACGCTGAGGGAAAGCAGAAGTTGGGCTAACATCTCCATCTTGGTCTGCTGAACAGGAGAGGCAAGGGCAAAATGACTGTGGCTGAAGGGTATTCGGATTATTGGATATTATTGGATACTCCTATATTACTAGATTTACTCTGCTTGCTGTAGCAGGTGGCGAGAATGCAAGTGGGAATGCCTCTTTTTCTCTCTCTCTCTCTCTCTGGCTATGCAATCAGATTAAGCGCTTTCTACCCTAGTTACTTATATTACATTCATCTCTATTTGATTTACAGTATTATCAGTGTGATGACTCAATGACAAAGCATACGAGATTTTGGCTTTGTCGCTGTGTGAAGCGACAGCAAGTTATATGTTTAACGGACCGCTGAAACGCGGCACCATTTGCGAGCACTATTGAGCATTCTGCGACGCGTATGCAGTTCTCGATGAGCCTTAAAAGACCTTCATGACATCAAACCTGTTATTCTGACCAACTATCTTTCGAAGCACAACAACAACAACAACAACAACAACAACTACATGAATGACGACGGGATGAGCACGGGATGAAAAACACGTTCATCATATCACGTTGTATAAATAACGTGTTATTGCTGTGTTATGACGTACCACATGTGATGCAATCTTTCGAAACACAGAAGAGGACTGTGCTGCAGTTTCATATCGAGACTAGTCTGATGGTGCTTTGTTCGATTTACATACAGTTTCACGTTGGTTAAATGAATTCATTCGTAATAAGCATTACACAAGAACGATATTAATACCCACATTACAATATTAGCAATTAACAGTATTGTATTGTTGACTGAGTAGATGAGTCACAGAATTAGTGAGCCCATCTTCTTTAACGTTTTGGCCTACTATTCCCTATATCCTTCATTTACTGATTTACTTTATTTTCCTCAACAAAGTCAACAAATGAGGCCAGTTCTAAAACTCTACCCCATTGCTTTTGCACTTGAGCGTAACGCTGGATCGAGCGCTTCAGAAGAGCGCAAACACTCCTGTGCTTTACAATTAACTCACACCAAATTTCCAGTAGATCCCTTCCCTGTGTTGCGGCTTTAGCACACTCTAAATTCATTTAACTAATCTTATTATTAACCGCAAAGTACCACGTGACTTCCGTTCTTCACAAGCAGTCGTATTGCCAACGCCAAGCAAGCCAAGCAAGCGCCACCTATGGCACGCAAGAGCTCATGGGAACTTGGAGCGTCTCAGAGCGGCCAGAGGCGGAGGTAGTAGAAGAAGAACAACAACAACATTCTCGGGGTGCGTTTTCTTATTCAACTCTGGCAACTTCGAGTTACTCTCAGTTGGCGAAAAATAGCCAGAGTAGCCAGACTAGCGGAAATGACGTCATAACTCTGCGGCGAAAATTAGCCAGAGTAGCCAAGAGCAGCAACTCTTCTCTACTCTGCTCTGAAGAAGGGTAGCCGTCGTTCTGACGTCACACACAAGATAGCAGACGACGATACGTCGTCTGCTACCAACCGTCCTGTTGACAGACAATTTCGGTGATGTTCAATTTGAATGTGTAGGACTGGTTAAAATCTGTCGAACATCTTCAAAATCTGCTAGAGTGCACGCATGTGCGGTAAGTTGTTAAACAGGCAGTATGCCACCACTTCCACATCGCCTCGCCCGTCAGGCCAGTCCGCCATTTTCAGCGCAGAGTAACTCTAGCCGTTCGAAAATTACGGTCAAAGGTGGCTACTCTGGAGTCACGTGATGATAAAGTCTCTGACGTCGTTACCCAACTCCTGGCTACTCGGCTTGAATAAGAAAACGTACCCTCGGTATAAACCGCAACCAAAGCAGACGACAAAGCAGTATCCCTCAAAGTTCCCATGCTGCTTTGCGTCGCTCGCATGATGGCGAGCGGATCTTTTTAAAATCGCCTATTGCATGCTTCATGCAAACTTTACGCGTCACACGCGTGGCTACACCGCAGGGTCTTCGCAAAAAAATGCGTGTTTTATGCATCGCGACGACGCTAAGCGCGGACGTAATAATGAATACTGTTCCTTTAGCGTTCTGGCTCAGCCGGGCAGCATTCGTTACTGATTCTGACGCACAACGCTTCGATAATAGATGCCGACTCGTACGAGCACAGAGAAGCGATGCCATCCAATAATTACACGGACGACATGAACGCAAAGCACGTCAGGTAGGGCCAACCACAGTAATTTCCCACAGGGCGAAGCTGCATTCGTTTGCAGCTATTCCCTGTAGGGATGATAAACTATTGCTTACTACATCTGTGGACAGTAGGAACGAGCGCAGTGGCTAATCAAATATTTGCTCCACTTGATCTGAAGCATGGCTCTGTACAGTCGCAAACGGACCGTAATCCGTGCCACAAAGCAGTGGTAAGAGAGAAAATGGGTTGCCGACCTCTCTTTTTTTTTTCCCCGCCGGGTTATTTTATTCCGGCGATATCTCTATCACCGTTAGGCTCGTTACACAAGTTTGTTTCTATTGAATTGATTCTTGGGACTTTGGAGGCTTACGTATTTGTGTCGTTTATGTTTGTGGTTTGCCTCGGCTAATTTTTATTGTTTTCGTTAGGCGATACCAGTGCAAATGTTTCTGAGTAGTATTGGTCGCGGTTGCAGGTAACACATTGTCTTCTCTCTGATTGTGACCGTGATTTAATTCTTTAAATTAAATTTCAATTTGACTTACACCGAGATTTCGCTCAATTCGTAATTTGTCGCGCGCGAAAAGGTGACTCTCAATCAGTAGAAGAGGGCCCGTGTGAAACAGCACACGTCTCGAATGTTCCAATGTTTTGGCCTTTTAATCACTCGTTTATATTACCGCTTCCTCATGTGAAGCTGTTTAAAAAAAATAATATTATCACTATTCATGAGAGGAGGAAGAGGGAGGGTAATGAGAAGGAAGACGAGGGGAGGAAATAAAACACTCTAGTTGGTTTCTCGGGAGGATATCTGAAGCTATAAGGCCAGGGAACGTTACGTTTATTAGTTTCAGTGGGGTTCTTTCCATGTTCTGTGTATTTCGAACGCTTGGTTGCTTCCGTCCATGTATTAGGCACGAGAAGACTCAAAACAATGACACTGAAGGTTTCTAAGTTTAATATGTACAAGCTTTCGCGTGGTGGACCACCCTTCATAGACACGAAAAAGGAGGAGAGAGATATCGGGAGGCGGGTAAGAATGCGAGGGTTAAATAAATCAAAGAGAGAGAGAGAGAGATTTTCCCTCCCACCTGTACTACACTCTTCTTGTCCGCTGCTTCTGCTGCTTAGACAAGCGTAGTACAGATGAAAGGAAAAGCCTATCTCTCTTGTTTATTCAACCACCTCGTTCTTATCATCTTCCCGATATCTCTCTCCTTCTTTTTCGTGTCCATGTATACCTGTATGTGTTCATCATTTCATTATGTACCTGATGAAGGGTGGTGCACAACGCGAATGCTTGTACATATTAAACTTAGAAACCTTCATTGTCATTGTTTTGAGTGTTCTACAGCCATCTTGTACTTCACTCACCCTATAACTGGACTGCACCTGCGTATATACCTGAGCTGAACTGAGCTATACCTGAGCTGTAAACTCGTCCACAAAAGCAAGGCTCGTCGTAAAGCGTGCTTTTTCACAGTAAGCCTCTTCGCGTGGCAGAGTACCCTTTTCAGGGACGGCGTTCAAGTTTCCTATTGTCCGACGCTCGAAGCTTTGCGGTGGGACGAAGTTGTTTGCCGATTTGCGAACTGCTTCAAACGCTTCAGACGAATATACTCCTGAAATCACTGGTATTCGCATTTATACGGATCCGCGTTTAAAGAGGCTTTGACGCTGCGCCGAATGCTCCGTCTAGTGTCACTCCGATTTCACCCAGATTTACAAGTGTTCTTCTTATCATCCACATAGGAACAGCCTCCTGTTTTTGTGCAACTAGCTGAACTGTGACGCGACGTCACTACTACTGACAAACTCCGAGCAAATTACTTCGAATCACTGTATCGCAACAAGCGACGAGTCCGCGCTTCAGAGTTGCCAACCCAACTCTCGCATTACACCGAACGAGAAAATATTCCAAGAAATTCCAGGAGCAGAAACTGCTCAAACCCGAATGTCCACTCAAGCGGATAGGCGTCGTAAAAAAGGTTGCCGCCGCCACCAGGGACCACGCGCGTGCCAGCGGCTGTGACGTCACGAAGGAAGGAAAAAGAAGCAGATGGCGGTTCTAACCTTTACGGCCGTGGACGCACGCTGACGCCATTCTGCGGAAAAGGATCATAAAACGTGCGCAAGGCGAAAGACACGCATAGACAAACAGAAAGGAAAGAAAGAAAGAAGGTGAGAGAGGGAGAGACTGGCGCTTGTACGGACAGTCTAACGACGAGAAGTTTATTGTACGGCAGGAAAACAGGGATAGCTAAATATGTGATTGCATTCACTTGGTTGTTGGCAATGAAATCGCGAGATAAGTTGTCGTTATTTCTGTTGTGCTCCCGATATGTTAACCGTGGTGCGTCCCATAAAGAAGAATGAAACTGCGAGTGTTCTATTTAGACTCCGCACGATCAACCTTTTTTTTTTGTGTGTGTATATCTTACATTCAGCCTTGCACTCTGAGGCATACGCTGAACTGGTGGGCCGCCACGTTGTATGCAGCCTGCTGTCGAGCATGTACCTGTCTGGTGATGGTGTCGTTTCTTTCTGTGCCGCCAGACCAGGCCAACACAGTCATGCGTATCGACTGACATTACCTGCAGCGAATGTGCGTAAGTATATCTCCTAAGTAATGAATACGGACGTGCATTACTTATGTAAACGTACGTCTGTTTGAGTAATTTTAGTGTAGAATTCAGCCCATCAGTACAGGATACCTTTCAGCTAATGTGCCCTGCAGTTACTGCTCAATGAATTCTATTTATGGGAGCCCGGAAGAAAGTAAATAACCTAATGAAAGGAACGAAGAAGAACGCAAGCAACCGGAAGAAGAAACGGATAATGGTAAAGTGTATAGTACTACGAACTAGCGAACTATACTTCTATATATCACAGAACGCATCTAAGGACCTCATCAATTCGTTCCATAGCAGAGTAAGCATCGATAGTATGGGGCCCCCAGGCCCAAAGCAGCATAAACAATCCAGAAATAAATTCAAAGATTGGCTGCTCGATTCATTTTAGCAGATATAATAGGTACTGCTCTCCATCACTGATGCTGTTAGATGCCAAATTACCGGCGTTGGCTCATCGTAGGAAAGACTGAAACCTATTTACCTGCTGCACAGCAAGAAGCTAGGCATACACACCAGCCCATATTTATCCAGGACCGAAACCAGACATAACACGACGTAAACATGCACTTACAATAACGCTCATATACTATCGCACTAACAGATCCAAGAGCTCATTGTTTGTAAGAGCTATCCAAGATTGGAATGAGACACCGCAGGACGTACTCATATCCCAGGGAAACCTGATTGTTTATCTTGACTATGCACGTCATGTAACTGATATAGCTTGTACTTGTGTAATCACTCTTTTTCTGTATTTGTTATTCCGTGTACATTTGTACGATGAATACGATCCTGCTAGGGCCCTAGTAGCCTGCAGTACTGTGTACATAAATACAATAGATGTGGCCTTGTACCGACAAGATGTCCTTCTTAATGAAGAGGTATGTTCTTTGATTCGTATACAGGTGTAAGCGGGCCACAAAGAGAAACAAAATGTTAGCAAGGCCTCCACAACAAGACAACTCAATGCAGTACCTGAATCGGTCATGGGTACGCTACGCGGATTATCGTTAGTTTGAATGAGCAACCACTACCTTAAAAAATATGCACGATATTAATCACCGCAAGACTCAATAAGCTACTCACTTCCTACAGCAGATGATGACACAGCTGTTTTGTAAAGCGCATTATGACACAGTTATGCGAATAACCTTTCGTTACAATACGTCGTCGCGTCTTTCTTTGTCCCATGCCTATCTATCTCGCCAGAAATGACTGAAACCGTACGTGCACACGCAGACTTGTACGTATGTTGAGTACGTACTCAAAATACGGTACTTTAAATACTTTTCCCGGTATTTTGGTACTCTTGCTTTGGGAATTCCTGCATCTGCCCATTTATCCTTCTGTACAATGGGCTGGTCCCACGCTTGGCCTGGCTTGTCAATGGCCCGACCCCTTCGTCAGAGAACGGTTCCTATTCATATTGCCAGGTGAATCGCCAGGGGATTAGGTACAAGAGAATCCCGGCATTTCTTTCCTTGGTCGCCAAAGCAATAAACACGGGCGAGAGGTTGAAAGACCCGAGCTGGACATACAGGAGGGATTACGAGGTTTTGGGTGAAAACCATATCACCAAAGTTCACCAAACGTTACTTGACACCAAGACCTTGCAAATAAAAGATATGCGGAAAAGATATGGCGGATGGGTTTATTCCTTTCATTTGTACGGCCACATCCAGAATACGCGTTTTACTTACTGTTAATACTAAAGTACTTTAAACAGTATCTTAGATACTTCTTAGAGTGTACAGTACTCTACTCAAATTGCTTTGTTTTGAGTATTTTTACTCTATTTTAAATACCTTTTACGTTGAGTATTTACTATCTTAGTTTAAATACTTTTGCGCAGTATTTTGTACACGTGTGGAGCACAGTAACCCGTATTATGTTCCCGCAACCTAAACCCAACCCTCTCCCTTCGCGTACGACCCTCCTCTCGCAGCTACATAGGCGAATGCAAATAGGACACGTTTGGGCCTGCAGTGCGTCTTCATAGTCATAATACAGCGAATACGTAATACAGCGGTTGGTCGGCGTTATTTTCCGAAACGACCGCATGGAAATCTCCGCAGTTATACGACCCGAAGATTCGGACGTCGGCCAAATTCGCGCGAATTAATCTGGTTTTATATCGCCCGCCGTTTCCGGCGCACACGTGCGGCTAAAGTCGTTATACTGGGAAGCCAGCTGCGAATTATTCCTCCCAAGCACGCCCAGTTGCGCTTTCGTGCTTTCCTGCCTGCATGCGGCGGGATTGTGTCTAATTTTTATGCTGTTTTTATGCCAGGAGAATTTTGGGGTTCTAGCAGAGTGCACGGTCGCTGCTTCAGTGCGTACGGAGAAGGCACGCACGTTTATGCAGTTAGAAGACGAGCGCGAGGTTGAGGAGTATGAAATGCTCGCCACCAAGCTTACGAAATAGAAAAAGTTTGGATGGGTGCGCGCCATAGCGCGTGTTTGGAAGAAGAAATATCGCGGAAGAAGTAAGCGTTTCACGTGGCTTCGTACCTCAACATGTTAGCGGTATCAAGATGATGATGATGATGATGATGATGATTTAAGGTAGAAGAAAAATATGAAGACGTGAGCCCGGGAAAAGCTACTCCAGATCTAGTAGACGTCTAGAAAGACGAGAGCTCTGCTATGCGGTCTCGAGACTTCAATAGCAAATAGCTTGCTTTCACTGCTTTCAGCACCGTGTGCCCGAGATTTCCAGCGCACGTCGTATGTCATATGTCGGCACAGTTCCCTTAGAAGTCGGCCCCGGACGCACATTTTTCCAGAGCGTTAATCGTTACGTTGCCCACCTGTGCGAGGCCGACAACGGCGCGCTCTTTTAGCAGTACCACCTCCATCACTACCACCAGCGCACGTTAAAAAGCACCCTTTTCTTTATTATTTATTTTATTCTTCTTTCATTTACTTTTTTTTTTCTTTGCGGAATAGCAATCCGACGTCCCGTTTGGCTGACCATTCCCCACCTTTTTTTCCTTTGATCTAATAAATATATCCCCCCCCCCCAAGTGGTGGAAACTATCTAGTCCTATCCTGCGACACGTGCAGAATGTAGCGACACAAGTGTATAACAACATTAGTATAACACAAGTGGTCCCACCCAACGTGTAGATCTGCTTCCGCTTATTATTACAAAAGGCATGAAAGCAAATTGGAGCAGCAAAAGTTCACGCAGTGTGCTTGAACATGGCAAGGTTCGCCATCGGCTAAGCAAGGTAAAGAAACTGGTCTTGAAGACACTCTTGTTTCTCTCGCAAAATGCCGCCGCATGAACACCTGTTTTAGAGGAACTGCTTTGAGCTCGGGACACGAAGCAACTTTTCGACGTCCTGACGTCAAAGTAGACGCGGTGTTGCGAGAGACTGTGGACTTCGTGTCAACAGCGACAAAAACAAACTGAACAAAAATATGAAAAGTACGTCAGCTGTTTCGCCATTATCACGGCTCAGCCTTACCTGAGCCTGAACAACGTTCCAGTGGATGTGACTAGCATATCAGGCGGAACAAGGTTCTTTCCTAAGTGGTGAGAGGTTCACCGTCCGCAGTCCTCAGTGCGCACAAAGATATATATTCAATAATTTGTAAACCCTACATCATCGGCCGTATATCAGTGTATGTGTTTTCCATTCAAACATTAGCGCACGGTCACCTGGACAACTGTTACGTTACTATTATGACTCGTCAGCAGGTCTCCCGTGGGTAACGCAGGAGTTGGTGCTGCGACAAAGTCACAATACCGAGGTACTGCTTGCTGACGAGTCATATAAGGACGGATATCTAGAAGCTCTTGCGGGGACGCCTTAAGATGGGGCGCTCGTACTACAGTACAGCCAATGAGTTGAGACTGACGCGTTTGCGAATAGGTTGATGGTAGATATGTATATCAACGAGCTTTTTACGTGAAAAGTTTTCTCTTGAGACCAAAGGTATTACCGCACGCAAAACGTACGTCCGGATAGCTATACATTGCCAAAACACCCGGTTCTGAAGTTGAATCACAATGGGCAAGGGCCCCATGCAGATGAGGAAGTATATAGAAATAAATATTTTACTGTCACGTAGGTTCGACTACTCTGTACTTTCTGTCGTCACATATTTTTTTTTCTTTTTTTTTCCTGCGCCTTTACGATTCTGTTTTCCCTTTTCCTTTAACCCAGAAGGCCACTCTAAAACGAAAAACGAACGTGACATGGAGACAGACGAAGAGACCGGCATAACAATAAACACGCACTACGATCCTCGAAAGATGAACCGAAAGAAATCCTTGAAGAAACAAAAATACGCACAGACAGCCCTCGAGAATGTCGGCGCACTTTGCGAAGGACACTTTCTCGGGCACATCTCCACGATACTTTTAGACTGTGCGCTCTCGCGACACTCACGATCTTAGAATACTGCACTGCAGAGACACATAAAAAGCTGAGAATTTCTTCTCGAAAATCAAAAACAGTCTCAGCCAAAACAGAAAAGGAAATGGAACACAGAGAGTGTAGGAAGCGCAAAAAAAAAAAAAAGAAAAAAAAAGAAAAAAGAAAAAACAGGGTATAGCACAATATTACACTTCGCACTTCTATGCATTAAGAACACGCGTACGAAAACATTCAAGCTCTGCGTTCCTTGTGTTTATTTTTTTTTTTTTTTTAATGAAGGGAAGTAACAGGAAAATGAAACGGAGTATCATCACCCAACTACGGACTGGCCAACATGACGCTATAACGTGCTGATAACAGCATTGAACAGATACTTGCAGGCGAGATTACGCTGCATTGGTACAACCTAGAATATCGTAGAGAAACATTTGAGAATACACAAACAAGACACTGAAGTTATCATGCATGGAAGGAAATTTCGTAACCGGTCGATTCTAATGGCACTCTTTCGCAATATACAGCGAACTGCACGTACTTTGTGCCTTTGCATTTTTTTTTTCAAGAGTCGTCGTTTGTACCACAGAAGAATGCAACCCAAAGAAAAAAGGCGAAATGGCAAACGGAAATGGTTGAGCAGGCCAAACATTTGCATCCCGCTTTTGTTATCGAGTACGGGCCGTTCCTTTCACTGCGCCACCTGGGAATGCGGTGTTTTTCTATAGCGAATCTCGAATTAGATTCGAAACGACTACACGTTCATTTCCCTTCTTTTAGTGCACCGTGTCGTACGCACTGTTTCGGTAGCGATAGGTCTTTCATTCCTTGCGGTGACATTTTCTTGGCTGCTCCGAACGCGTTGAAGTGCGCTTTACAGGTTCGGATTCTCAGCACTACATGACGAGTTTGCAGCGCATATCGTTCCATTCAACTCTTGTTCTTAAAGAAGTGTTGTTCCGTCGAATAGCGGTTTAGAAATGCCCGAAACAGACGTGGCAAAGTACCCGAGTTGTTGCCGTCACATTTTTATCGTGACCATCCGGCGTCGCGATCCCGCTTTGCTGGATTCTGTTTTTTTTTTGTTTTGTTTTTACGTTCAATGTTAGTGCCGCGAAGCAACTGGGGCTATGAGTGGCGAACGTACCTTGACACATGGAGAGTAGACAGTCCTACAATTGTGACCGCCCACACATCGGTGGAAGGCTCCAACGATTGGCTACCAGTCATGGCACGACGCCCGCGCTTCGCGATGTAGTGCTGGCTCTCTCTCTCTCTCCCTCAGTCCCCACTTGGACGCGCCGCACTACATTTGCGCGCGCGGAGCGATTCTTGTGTGGGGGCGGGGTCAAGTGTATGACTTATGTTATCATTGACTATAGGTATTAGCGGGTGAGGCGTTGGGAGCGGGGAGGCTGGTACTTGCTCGGGTAAGACTCGAAAAAAAAAAAAAAAGGCACATACGTGAAAGCCGGAGGTGGAATTCGCCACCGCCAATGTGACTAAGTGGCATCACCTCGGGGTTCCTACCGACGAGAGGATGCAGTTTGTACATTATTTTATTGAGAATGTGGTACAAGGCGTACCTGATTATGACTAATATGTAGTTGAAACGCACGCCGTGGTGCATCCAACGGCGTATGTAGAGGACGTGCTGGTTTTTGTTTTCCTTCTTAAGTTCTCTTGCAGTCTGTTCTGCTATAATGTAGAACAGATTGCTAGATATTATAATCACTTCCCACTTTGCTCCTTTTTGTTCTCAGAGCGCAGCCTTCATCACAGAAATCATCAAGCGTTCTTTCTATGAGAGGGGCAATGCACTTCGCCGAGCATGTCGCGCCATGAGAGCAAACCAGTACTATAAGCCGTGCCTCTGCTGCTAAGAAAGACGTAGTGTTGCATACGAGATGTAGGCCTAATTATGACATTCTGCCGAGCCAATCTTCCCGGACGGCAACGAAGATAACCGAGATGTAAGCCTTGCTGGAGCACGGGACAAAGATTCACGATGCTTCTTAAATAATGACTGCCATATTTCTTTCACTATCCACCGACTCTGATGGGAATGTATGGGGAAGAAGGAAAAGGGGCGAAAAGCAATTTATCAAAGCTGGGATGCATTGGCTTGCGGAGCGAAGGGGCATCAGAAGAGTGCTCTTTTGAGGGGGACACACAGAAGGCTGCGGAGGAAAAGAAGAAGAAGAAGGCATTGATCTGAATCTCAGGGAGGTTTCGGACGGAATGAGGGGAAAAGAAACGCATTCTGGCTGTGCTCGTGATGGAATTAAAATGTGCGTGTAATGATCTGCATTGAGATGAACATGCCGCTTTTGCTGTTGACGAAAGCACCCCAATCATCATGAACGAAATAAAGTGGACCAGCTCCCGTGGCATAGCGGTTAGGATGTTCGCTTTCCACGCCGAGACTGGGCGGTGACACGGGTTCGAATCCTGTCTGAGGTTTTCCCTGGGTTTTCCAAAGACTTTCCGGACGAATGTCGGCGCAGTTCCCCCTGAAGTCGGCCCAGGACGCATACTGACCCCCCTGCTTCCCACTCCTTCCTGCTGTCCTCTGTCCACGTCTGTACGCCGCGCGTAGCCACAGTTGCTTCGCGGCGCTAACACGAAATAAAAAAAAAAGTGGTGTCTGTTTTGGTAATAATACAGGGTTCACCAAGATAAAATTCGAGGTTTGTAACGAAGGTAAAAGAAATAGAAACACTTTCGGGAATATAAAGTAGATGTTAGCGAACGTATTATGCCCTCAAATTCTATGCCGATACTGCCACTGGGTCCGTTTGTCTGTGGATAAATCGTGATAATTAAACAGAAAACGCCGCTGCCTAGCATTCCCAATCAGCTATACCTGTGTTGCAGCTCCTTCCGTCAGATGGCGAAACGGTCGAACGTGACGTTGCAGACGCATTCATTCGCATCTGCATTCAGTTCCACTTGTTCACTCAGTTTCGATATCGTCTGCAACGCCGCGTTCGACCGTTTCGCCATCTGACGGAAGGACCTGAAACACAGGTATAGCCGATTGGGAATGTTATGCAGCGGAGGTTTTTTATTTTTATTTTCACGATTTATCCCCAGAGAAACGGACTAAGTGGCAGTATTGAACATAGAATTTCGGGGCATACTTCGTCCTCTAACATCTACTTTAGATTCCAAAAACTGTTTCTATTTGTTTTATCTTCGTTACAAATCCCGAAGTTTATTTGGCTAACCCTGTAGTGAGTTTTAGTACAACGTACACGCTGTCGCCTTTGTGTACGTACGGGATAGCGTGGCGCAGCTCTACTCCTGCCTTGCGCGTGCGCAGAACCACCAACGCTATCCCTTACGTACGCAAAGGCGACAGCGTACGTTATACCACATCGCACGAAACAATTCCCATTTTCACCTTCAATGAATGGACGTGCCCGAGCCAATGGCGGAACGTCAATTTTCGTTTGCAGCATGCAGTAGTTTCACCCTGCTAATATAGTCGTAATAGAAACATGCCTTCTCTGCGTCTTCGGATATTGTTGTGGGAAAGTATACTTGGATTACGTTCAGTCTAGCAAAACGACAAGAAATTTATTTTGTCGTCGACCATTCAATCAAATAATTCTTTACTTGTATAGGTATTTCAAGCAGTGAATGGTATGTTCAAGTGTGGCAGCCAATGCAGGAAGGTAAGACACACACGGTATGGCTATTGCGTTCGTGATATTTGGACATAACTAGGCTTCCGGCCTTTCAGAGTTCAATTTTGGCATAGCTGAAAGGGTGCTTTTCGGAATTTATTGTTTTACACTTTTCTCGGAGTACTCCGTCGTTTATTTTTTACTACTGACTTGATATTCGAAATTCAGAGAGAGAGAGAGAGAGAGAGAAAATGCGAGAACCACGAAACTACACAATAAGATCCAGCAGCTGCGTCGCAAAAACGCTAACTGCTATGCGGCAGAAGTGACTTGGAGGCAGCGACATCTGCATGACACATTGACGTTCTAGCGACTTGAACGTTTCGGAATCCGGATATTCCTTGGCATAAGCAGTTTTTGCTTGCGTTCCACATTACTGTCCGCCTTGCAACGACTACCTGCCTTTCAAGAAGACAATTTGTGCGTCACCTGCGCTCCCTTGTTCACTTTGAGGAGAAGCGAAATCAAGATTGACAGAAAAAAGAAATACCAAACGCGCTGGCATCTTTCAAAGTAGACCTGGGAAACGGCCGAAATGACGTCAAAGTGTCCTCAGGATGCCTTATTCGGCGACTTCAGTGTCGAAGTGCCTCTAGGCAAAGATGGCGTTCCACCCGTAGTGCACGCATGCTTTGCGGATCGTTGAGTGAAAGACGCGTGCACAGTGCACTCTTAAAAATGAACTTCACCGCATAGCACGCTCCTAGCCAACCATAATCTCGAATGATATCGTTATCTGCCCTGATTTGTTGAAAACGGTAGGCGTACGCCTTTTTTGTGACAATTATGAACAGCATAAGTGTCACAAAAAAGGCGTACGCCTCCCGTTTTCAACAAATCAGGGCAGATAACGATATCATTCGAGATTATGGTTGGCTAGGAGCGTGCTATGCGGTGAAGTTCATTTTTAAGAGTGTGGACAAAACAATGGGCTGGAAACAACGTTTACGCAAAACACGGAGGAAGGAAAGAGAGGCGGAGCCCTATTGCTCTGAGAAGTGGGGCCGAGATTGGGCTTCACCGCTTGACTTCCGGTTTCGATTACATACATCTCTATGGAAGCCCCCAACGCATATAGTTTCGGAATACTTGGAGAGGTGTGGGGGGTAGCGCGCCGAAGTTGCCCCCAAAGTGGCGTGTGCAAAGCGACCTCCATTGGGCTATATTCAGGTAACATGACTCCCGCGTGGCTCCAAAGAGGCTACAGCTCACCTCCTATCCTCACGTCACTTGCCCCACGCTTCTGTTTGTTTGCTTGTAACGAAAAAAAGAAAGAAGAAGAAGAAAGAGGAGAAATTTAACTCGTCTCCCCACTTGTTCTGCTACTCCTAACCAGTGATGGGCAAAGTACCTCAAAATTATACTTAAAAGTAAAGTACCAAGTACCTGGTGTCATTAGTACTTCAAGTACAGTACAAAGTACCCAATTCCAAATGTACTTCAAGTAAAGTACAAAGTAATAGGCAAAGTACTTTAAGTACTCATCAAGTACATCGCCCATTTAATTTGTGTCACATTGCATATCACTGTTTAGTATCTGTGTCTTGCTCTTTTGGCAAAACTTTAGGGAGTATTCTTGACAAATGCTCTGAAACCATAGGGTCCTAGGCCAAGTGCTAACCCGTGTATATGAACTTAATCAGATGTTATAATTTGCAGTTACATGTAGAGAGGTAATCAGTCAGCTGTGCTGTGATTATGCAAAATTGTATTATACCCTGATTGATCCAAGCCCGCCTAGTGTGGTGTTCCGGTACTAATATTCGGGTATAAGAGGCTAGATAATTTCAGGGGGGGAAAGTACAAGCCAACAGAGATTATACATTTCTGGGCATTCCTTGCTGCTTTTTGAAATACAACGTGTTTAAAAAAAGCATACGAAGAAAATTAAAAAGGATGAAACACGATGTAAGCCTTCATTTTTATACGACTGTGATATGCAGCAATGTAATCCGTGTGACCAATTAAAAAACGTAAAATGTAAAAATAAAATCATGTGTGCCTTTCAAAGTGTTCATCTTGTAATGCAATCACACATTCTGATATAAATTGATTATTCATTGCCAATGAAGGAAACAATATAAAAAAAGCATATAACCTTGCATTGGGAGGACTGAAATGACAATTGACCAAGTCATTGTGCTGCCGGTTAGTGTGTCGTAATGTGTGCGTATCTTTGCATTCCATTCGTTTTACGAAATCATAGAAGCGTTGATACTTTTTCAACATTTCAAGCCTCTCAACAATAGATTTGTTTCAACAAATATGCTCTTTAATAGCACAAAAATCCCTTTCGGTAAAATCTTGTACTGCATTTCACTAGAAGGGCTAAAATGACGGCAAGAGGACGAAAACTCAGAGATATAGCCCTATCTGTGTGTTTTCGTCGTCTTGTTGTCATTTTAGCGCTTTTAGTAGAGTGCACTTTTGATACTCTTTTGTATTTTTATGTCTAGAGTCCAAGTTTGGGTACTTGAGTACTTGATGGGAAAGTACTTGGAAAAAAGTACTTGAAGTACAGTACAAAGTACACTATTTAAAATGTACTTAAAGTAAAGTACAAGTACACAGAAATGTACTTAAAGTACTACTTGAGTACTTGGTACTCCAAGTACTGCCCATCACTGCTCCTAACATCTCTTCTAGCCCTACTTCTCTCTTCTGCAGTTCTTCTTTCCTCCACACTCTTAAAAATGAACTTCACCGCATTGCACGCTCCTAGCCAAACATCACCTCTAATGATATCGTTATCTGCTCTGATTTGTTAAAAACGGGAGGCGTACGCCTTTTTTGTGACACTTATGCTGTTCATAATTGTCACAGAAAAGGCGTACGCCTCCCGCTTTCAACAAATCAGGGGGCTTAATCACTTGCACGCGTTAGGAGCTAACGAGGGGCGGGGCACTCGTCGAGAAGAGCACGTGGTAAAACACGTGCACGGCGCTCTTCGCGCGGTACGTGAAGGGCGTGGTGTACGTCACGCGCAATGTGTCACGTGCCCAGCATTTTGAATTTCCCGCCCGCCCTTTTGAATTTCCCGCCGCTCGTTAGCTCATAACGACCGTAACGACGATGAAGCGATTTAGCCTCCAGGGTAGATAACGATATCATTCGAGATGATGGTTGGCTGGGAGCATACTATGCGGTGAAGTTCATTTTTAAGAGTGCATGACGCAAAAGGAAACGATTCAGAGCATGGCTTTCCTTGCTTATTTTCCCGTTTATTGGAACCCCCTAAAGCAGAGCTTTTTTTCTTTTTAGATAAATCTGAACTGCTTTACATTTTACTGGCTGTCCCTTTCGAATAAATTCGAAAACACCAAAACTCTAAACATAACGAATACGCTCTATGTATAATTTATCAGAGCACATCTTCTACAGGTGTTCGAAGTATGACGAAAGTCGCAGGACACTAGAAGCAAGTCTGTTTCGTCTGGACGCCCGGCCATTTGACCTTGTAAAACGCATAGGCCTTCAGCCATTCAATCATCAATGGACTGCATTGAAAGCACTTCTGTGACATTTTCTGGTCTTTCGTTTTTGACAAGTGTGCTCACTGGTTCGGGTTGTTTGTTTCCCCCTCCCTCTCAACGACTGGGTTTTCTCATCCCCCCCCCCCCCAACTAACTGCGGCTAAGTGGTCTGGAGTAGCCAGTCTGACTTCGGCGTGACTTACGTCCCTAATTTTTTCTTCCTCTATCACATCACACCACGTCACATGATTTTTCCGCTATAACACTCGGATAAGAATCGTTTATGAGTGTGACCGCTTACGCATCCTTTACGTTTAAACAGGATGATGGACTTCGTCACTTTATTTAAAAAAAGAAAGAAAGCTGTAAACCATTCCGTTAATGCTTCTCTCAAGAGCCACCGCACGAATGCGACCGTTTCATTATTCTCGTTTCGCTATTTGGTGTTCCTTCGATAAAATCGGTCTGTAGTTTAACCAACTTCAGACGCAGACATCGTGCATCTTTGCATCGTGCGATCGGAACCAACTTTAAAGTGCCGCCGTACTGACATAACCACCGACTACTTTTCTTTTCTTTCTTTCTTTTTTTTTTGTATTGGCTAATATCACGTGGAAAGTCTTACTTCTATTTGTGGGATCATTACAATGAATTACTAATGCTCCATATTGTTGCAAATTTCAGCCCAAGTATATAGTTTTTATCCTGTTATCTATTTTATACGTACACACACATACATACGCACATATAAAGTTGGCGTGTGCCGTCCCCCATCGAGACGCAGCAACACATCGGTTTTATCGCCGAACGCTTCCAACTCGCATTAGTCGCTCTACCGTAACACGCATCCTACACGATCGAACTGTCGACAAAATTTCGCATCTGCCGAAACGCGGCTAAGCGAACAGAGCACGAAAACTTACATTCCGAATTATCTCCTGTCATACCCACTTTAAAAATGTATCTGCGTTCAACGACGAGGACACTTGTACACTTAAAGCGGCCAGACGAGAAAGCCAATAGCGCTGCCGATAGCATTCGCTCTGACAGATCTATATATGTTGGGCTCCATAAAAGTGCTCGGTCAAGGTCGGCGGAGCTCTTTCGACGGAGGCCACGTTCTCTATTTCGAGCAAAGACACAATTCTTAGACTTAGGAGCCGGTAAACGAGCGGTCGTAAACTAAGGTTTACAATCGCAGCCAAAGCAAGCACACAGAGTGAGGAAGGGCGCAGATTAAACGCATGCTCAGCACGGCTTGTTCTTCGTGAGATTCTTTGACCTATGCTGACGTTAAGATTGAGCGTGTTAGCCAAGGTAGGTGCTGAAGTCTGGGAGGTGGTGGATTCGAATTCTCACACCGGCTGAGGCTTTGCAGAAGAATGTCCGCACACAGTTCCCCCCGAAGTAGGCCCAGGAGGCATACTAACCCGCCTGTCTCCCACTCCTTCCTACTGTCCACATGTCTACGCCGCTCATAGCTACAGTTGCTTCGCGGCGCTGACACGGAATTAAAAAAAAATGCTTCCAGGTAAGCTTCTCGCAGACGGAAAACAAGGGAAGAATCGCCGTTCTGCTGGTACAGCTATGGAACGCCTTGCCCGATAACCTAAAGTCAGTACGTTCGTTCCATCGTTTTCGGATCATCTTAAGGAACCATTTCATGAATTAGTTACTCATATTCATACACATTCTTTTCATGCATGCTTTTTCAACTATTTGTCTTTTTTCTGCCATGGGTTTTTTCGCCTACGCTGTTCACCTTCATAAACGTCACAATTTTGCTCAATCTCAGTTGTTTTTATTTCTTATATTTATTTAATTTGTTTGTTCTTCTTTTTCTTTTGTGCGTATTGTGCTTTGTCCCATACTGTATTGGATACCTTGTTCTGATGTTGTCGCCACATATGATATGATATTCAGATTGTTTCCGGGAGGCCCCACCTCTAGCTATGCTACGGGGCCCCCACTGTGTACTATGTATTGCAAATATTACTAATAAAATTGAATTGAATTGAGCTTGGGACAAAAGGTTACGGAACATCGGATTGCCGCATTTCTCTATTGTAGCGCCACCCTAGCGGCAAACAGGAGAGGCCGCACATACCGAGAGATGGATAGAAGAGCCAGCTAGCAGGGGGTCACTCCGATGAAGAAATACGCCAGTGTCGTGTTCCGTAAACTTTTACCCCGAGCTGTGCGACCAAAGCGCTTTCGTCTCATTTAATGTGAACCACGCTACCGTAAACTGCATGTACCAGAACCAATATACCCGAGAAATACCATCAAGACAACTAGGATCATGAGCGTCCTTAACGGAAAACGCCGTGTCTAAGAAACATGCACCCTGCCGCTGAATTCCCGGCATCCTCGGCCGTGCACCAACGCGCAACCTTGAGGTCAGTATAGGCGGACACGCTATCGACTGAATCACCAGGGTCGTTTTTTTTCTTCAAAAAATAATTTTATCGTATCTTGAGATACGTAAAATGTAGCGCGAAGGAATGAGGCCTGTATAATATGTAGATTTTAACGTACAATACAATTTAATATAACATGCACTTCTGGTTAACATTATGTATGGAATCTTGTATCTCTTGTGATCTATGCAACTCTAATGAAAGTGAAAATCTAAACGTATAACTGTATGTATATATATACATGTATATAACTTCATGTATAACATGTATATGTATGTATTCTAGTATACATGTCTAAGTCTTGTAATCTCTGCAGGCTCAGTGGGAACACGACATAGCTCACTCCCTTCTCTCTGATGTAGACCCCACGCTTTCTCTCGTCCTTCATCCGCGACTACCGCGCCCCTTAACTGCTCTCTTCCACCGCATGAGGCTCAACGTTGCCTTTACACCTGCCTTTCAACACCGTCTCAGCTCCACCTCGTCTTCCCTCTGCCCCACTTGTGGAGTACACGGCGACCTCAGCCACGTCATCCTGGCTTGCGGGCAATACCACCACGAGCGTGCACTAATGGAAGCCTCTATGCAACGCATTGACAAGCGGCCGTTCAACCTAGCGAAGATCGTCGGTCCGTGGTCGAACGCTGCCCACCAGACGCAGGGCCTTCGTCTTCTGGCGGAGTACTTGTGCTCTACTGATCTGGCGACGGCTCTTTGAAAGCCCTCATCATCATCCCTTCATCCTCTCCCAACGCGGAATAGGGCAGTGTACCGCCTCAGCGGCGAATCGCCCACCCCATCACCATCCAATGTATGTGTGTGTGTGTGTTGTAATCTCTGCGTATGCATGCTGCACATATTATCCTTATGCATACAAATCTATAGTTGCCCCTTTTCAATCTCCCGGGCCTACTCTAAAAATGCATCTTCGCCACTACCTGTTCTGTCCTTAATGTCTACGTACGACATTCGTTCCCGAAGTTTACAGGCAGCACTAACTTCCCCTCCTATATATGTGTGTCTCCCGTATCGGCAGAGATATGAACCAATACGTGGGCACCCCAATCTAGCCCAGTCAGCGGGAGGAGAATTAAACTTGACGCGGGCCCGTAAAGATACTGATTAGGGTAGAAACCCTGCAGCCTGCCAATTACCGCTGGCGTAGCTTGCCAACCTGCATGGCGTGCGCGGGTGCTGCTTATGAGAGGGAACCACAGCGGCAGCCGTCGTCGTCGAAGAGTTGCACGGAAAGGTCACGACGACCGAGTTGAATCCCAGTTGCTATGGGAGACCGGTTCGAGTGGAATGTAAGCCTCTTGCTCGCCGAAATTTCCATAGAGGAGCAGGAACTACGACAGCGCGCGTGTTGCATGAGAAGAAGGCTTCACCTAATCAAAGACCGTGTTGCGGCATAGCGCACTGGAAGGAGTGAACTTGTGATTAGAGTGTGGTTCGTCTCTATCGTGGAAAGCACAACGTGGCAGATAATAGAGAGATTTCATATATCGTACGCTATCGCCTTAGCGCACGCAAGGGATAGCGTTGGTGGTTCTGCGCACTGCGCGAAGCTCTCTTTCTGATATGGGCGTGCGCGGAACCATCAACGCTAACCCTTACGTACGCAAAGGCGATAGCGTACGATATACAAAAACTCTCTGTTAGTGCGTTTTAGTGCATCGTACACTCTCGCGTTTGGGTACGTAAGAAATAGCGTAGCGGTTCTGGGCAATATGCAAAGCTCTATTTATTGCGCGTGTGCAGAACAACCAACGCTATCCCTTGCGTTCGCAAAAGCGATAGCGTACGATATATATAGTAACACCCTTACTCGCTACTATATACTAACCGACTCTTACTGAAACTCACAATTAGTAAGTTTTAGCGCGTCATCCGGTATCGCCTTCGCGTACGTAAGGGATAGCGTTAGTGGCTCCGCGCAGGCGCAAAACATGAAGGGACCTTCTCGCATATGCGCTATTGCGTACACGTACTTTTACGCACGCAAGGGATAGCGTTGGTAGTTCCGCACACGCGCAAAACACGAAGAGAACCTTGCGCAGTGCGCAGAACTTTCTTGCTGTTCTTCCGTTGTTCCCGGTTCCCTCAGTATGCACGAACTCCCCAACAACACCGCATATCCTCTGGATGTACAAATAACGTCCCAACGGATTCGCACGTACGATTGATATCTGAGTGGTATCTATCGGACATACGAATCCGTTAGGACATTAGTCGTACGTCCAGAGGGTACTCAGCGTTGTCTTCACCTTCGCGGGGGTACGCCGCCCGTAACGCTCGGCCAACTGGATTTGGTGTGTACCGTTAGATATGAGATAACACACACACCCACAGAGTACCCCGAGTACTCAGAGGCCGAATTTTTGGCGCAAGACAACGCTTGGTTTCGTGCCCCGTCCCTAAAACAATGCCTCAAGCATCTAAAGGCAGTTATCGCATACGCAAGTCGAGAAGCAACGTAATTAATAATCCTTCGAAGGGCACCGTTGCCCCAATGCCGGAGGCGCTCGCGTTTTATTCCCTCAGGTCCAGAGGAACAGGCCCAGTATAATGGCGGGGAATTCTTTTCCAAAGTGCAAGCATTCCAAGAGCTGCTATATCACCTTCAAAGCTTGGTCCCCCGGAGATTCCTACAAGTTCCTAAAGGCCGATTGGACGTTTCGCTCTGATAGCGCAAGAAACAGTATGGAGGCAAAAGGATGGGGGCGGGAGGGGGGGAATGAAAAGTGCTCTAAGAGGATAGGAAAGAGAGGAAATGAGTAGAGGACCAGTGGGAATATGGACGTCTTGCTCGGGACAGTGACTTGGGAATTTAGTATAGGAGCCTAGAAACGTTAATCTGCTATTTCTTTAAACGTAATCTCCCCACGTAATTATTTTCGTGGGCAAAGATAAGGATCATGGAGCGAAGCAGAAATCATACATACACACACACACACAAACAAAAAAAAAGGAAGAAAAGCGTAGTATTCAGCTTGTTTTCTTAATAGATTTCTAAATACTTACAGTAACGAAGTAAATAGTCTTACATTATTGTGTGAATACACGTGCTTCATAAGTAGATATATTTGCCGTTTTGAAGTTGATTCCAATGCTGCCGTGGCTATGCCTCTGAATTCTCTGCGGCCCTTACACGTACAACTTCGCCCTGGAATATTCCTTTAATGCGTCACAATATTATTTCTCATCTCGCAACCCTCCCGAGTCTGATCAACAATCGACAAAAGCATTTTAATTGAAATTAAGTCATTGTATTTCTAAACGTAAGCCTATCACCTTAGCTAATCACCTTAGTTGTCCGTGCCCGAATCATCATCATCATCATCATCACCATCATCTAAACGTAACCGCAAAGCTCCTTCAACAGGACCAGTTACTGGACACAAGGCCTGGGCATTTCCCACGTCTCGCAGAACATCAATGACTAATCTTGATGACAAGCTCTTTAACACCATACACATATTACCTCACCCCACGCACAACGTGTATGCGACGTGTGAGAGATCCGGAAGGGGGCGAAGGGAGCTGATTTCCTGTACAGCGGGGGTCGCGCGACAGCGACAACGGAAATGCGGCCGGAACTGAGGCCACCTTCGAGGTGAGAATCTAGACAGGAGACCCCTTAATGATGCAATAATGCCCATTAATGTGTATGGGATAAGGCGAAAGCCCATAAGGTGCCTGCATGGCGAGGCGGACGATATTAGATGAGCTCGCGAAGGAGGATCTGGCTTCCGCGCGCGTGTGCTCTCTGAAAGGAGGCGCTGTGATCGAGCGCCGTGCTGCGAGGAATACCGATGGGGTGGCGCATACTAACAATATGGGACTATGAGGTCGTTG
Organism: Ornithodoros turicata; assembly: GCF_037126465.1. NCBI lineage: Eukaryota > Metazoa > Arthropoda > Arachnida > Ixodida > Argasidae > Ornithodoros > Ornithodoros turicata. Next base: position 11,051,026 of record NC_088204.1, read on the forward strand.
TTCTCGTCTATTATTACTATCCGGCCTCTGACGATATTCGATTAGATGTAACGACGCAGAACAAGAGGCAATTTCACCAAAAGGGAAGATATAGTTTGTTATCTGGTCGTGATATTCGAAAAAAATGCATGACTCTATATTGTACCCTCCTGACTAACTGACATCTTACTTCGATGATGCGAATCTCGGATAACATAAATAGAAAACGTTATCTGCGATACGAGGATAGGTTCTGAGAAAGAAAAATGAAAACAGTGCACTCCGACATTGCAAAACTCCGACATGCTGAACATGCAATAATGCAAAGGAAGCTGATGTATAGGCTACTTGTTAGTGACATCTCCCTGTGTCTTGGGATATAACGAACGGAAGGACAAATGTTTGTCCCTAGACTGAGGGAAATTATACCAACGATACCACACATCAATCGTTGATATCCCTAAAACAAACATGCGAGTTATCTTTTAATTATTTACTTTTTCCACACACGCATTTATTTATTTCTTTGTCCATATAGTATAAACATCCCTTTCGTAGTTCGTAAGGTTACAAGTTAGGTGCATTTAAACGTCTTCCGCATCGCCGACAATGTTACTTTCCTTGCGTCGCTCACTTCCACTTCCCTTACGGTGAATGGGTGTCGCAGCGCCATAACGCTGCCCAAATGTGCGTGCATATTGCTCAGAGGAATCATCCGCGGTGCGTACATCGCAAAGGGCATCGCGACACGCTAAAAGTTTCACGACGAAACTGCGCTGCGGGCAGTTATAGCGGTTGTTAAGGAATATGCGTTTGTCCTACGCTCCAAGTACGCGGCACGTCAGGGACATCAACTTCCAGCGAGAAATTCATCCCAACGCGGCAGAAATGTTCCTGTTGGCCTTCATTCTGCACGTCTCGCACATATTTTGAGTGGCACGATAGTACGACGATGCCCGGATAACCCATAACGTAAACGAAATCAGTGTTACGTTACCGAGAAGACACCTCGTAGTTACGTGCATAACGCATGCGTCACTGATTGCACTTTGCGTAGTGATCGTAGAGCTTTCGGATCAGCGTAACTTAGCGTTAAATTATTTCAGACAAGTGATATTAATTAACAAGCGATATTAATCGCAGATATTACGGAGATTAGAAGTTGCAGAAATTAAACAACCATTGTAGGGTACGCCGTTACAACATTTAAGAGTATGACCCAATATCATGAATGTAATTTCAGTGAACGTGTTTCTAAAAATAACATCGTATTTCTTCTTGTCTACTCTTAAGCGTGTTCTCATGGAACCGTGCAAATTGTCACCTTACGCGAAGATAGCAAACACTAGTTAAAGTTCTGCGCATTATTCTTCGCTTAAATAGATAGTGAGTTTTAGTATAACGTACGCTGTCACTTTTACGTATGCGTAAGGGATAGCGTAGTGGTTCTGCGCAATGCGCAAAGCTCTGCTTGTGTCTCGCGAGTGTGCAGAACCGCCAACGCTATCCCTTACGTACGCAAGTATGCACTGAAAATATTCGAAATATGCAGTAAAAATCACCAATATATGCAATGTTTTTCATTGTTCTTGGTACGAAAGCAATGCCACAAATGCCTATTGTAAATGAGTATTAGGGATAATGCGGTAAAATAGAGCGGCATTCGTTCTGCAAAACACAGCAGGGGATGCTTACGTCACAGATCTAAATCATGGTGCCGAAGGCTTTGCGTTTGTCATTGATAAAAAAGCGTAGACGCAGGCTACCTGGTAGACGAAACCCATGACGAAACAAGCCTGAGCATGGGCATCACGAAAAACATGAACATACGTGTACTTCATTTTCTTTTTTTCATTTCGTGTCAATTTATTTCATTTGTATGTTCGTGTTTTTTTGTGTGTGTGTTACCATGCTCAGGCTTGTTTCGTCATGCCTTTGTGTTCGGCGCTGCATCATGCCGATTAAAATGCGAATGCCGTCCGTCTTCGTAACCGTAATGTGGCGAAGGTGAAGTAGGCCCATCAGCCATGCACGCAGTGTAGGATGGAGCATCCAGGGTACGGGTTGAACACCGCACCTCGCCCCACCGAAACATAGAAAATATCCGATTCCGACCAGAATTTTTGCGAAACACGACCCAAACGCCATCCCCGAAACCAGCAAGACCATCCATGAAAAAAGAAGTAAGCTCTCACACCTGAAAATATGACAAAATATGCACTTTTCTTGCACTTTCGTGCGAAAGCGCCACAGTGTTTCGTGCCACAGCGTGCAAATCACGCCATTTATATATGCACCATTAAACCCTTCGGATCGGTTCCCAAACTAAGATCAGAAGTGTTTTTTGATCGCTCAGATACGAAACCATATCGAGAAAAAGATATGAATTTGCATGAAAATCCACGCTGCAGAGCACTGCTTGATAGTTACCTGTATCTACAGATAACTATCAAGCAATGCCCTGTGACACCGACCTCCCCAGGGGAACAGTTAATGTTACATAAGCTGTGTGTAATGTATATAGACTCGCTTGTTGTAAGACCACACATATAAAGATTTTGAGATGTATACGTATACTAAATGTGTTCGTCAACAATGTCAAATGTCGTCAAACTCAACAATAAATATAACTGTGTTTACCATCAGCTCACCTCTTCAGCCCGTTCCTCTTCTCCCATCTCATTTATTGAACAGTTTGTCTACAACCCTGCGACATTTTCTAAGCTTCCTTCCGGATCACTCAGTGTACGTTTGCGATTCCCCATTTCACAATCCATCGCATCTTGCCCCTCTTTCCACCGCCTATATTTCTCCGAAAAACATCCCTCGTCTCGAACACACACACACACACACAAAGAAGAAAAAGAGAGAAAAAAAAACGAAAAATAAAGCACAGAAACACATGTAACTCGAAGACATCGCAAATACAACATTTGGATTCCGAGCAGCGTCGATGTCGTCAAGCTTAGCAGGCAGAATCCTTTTAAATCCAAATGGCCTGTAAGGAGACGTTGAAAAAGAGAAGGCGAGCGGGCTCAGCAAAAAGAAATAAACGGAAGAAATTGAAATCAATAGAAAGAAAAGAGTATGACGAAAGACATTCTATGTCTAAAATGAAACTCTAGATGCCCTTTTGTAGTTGAGTGTCTGTGTTGGCAAAGGGTTTCTTAACGCTCAGGTTGAATTCTCTTCCGATACATATGTTTGTTAGAAATTAGATTAGATAGAAAAAGACATGTTACGTTTGCCCTCTTCGTGACATTGTTCTATTAGGTGATTTGAAAGCGTGTGAAAGAATTTTGTGCATACGTGTTTTCTTTTTTTTTTTTGTCATCTCCTATTTTAATACGTCTATCCGCGTTAAATTCGCTAGTCTGTTTATTGTAAATGACCACAGGTTCATCTTTGAGTAGCGATTTTGATTTGAATGCCTGTTTCATTTTTTCTATACCTTGTGTATGACCTAGCCATTGGCCGGCACCCAAAGCAAAATAAAACCAATCAAACAATCTTTGCACGTTTGAACAAGTACATCGAGTGTGCAGCTCGTATTATTTCTGGAAAGAAGGTCAAGATAATTTGGAACATCAAAGGACGGATAACACGAATAAGTGAGTTAAAAGAGCGAACGAAACAAAACCAAGAAAATACGAGAGGCTCCGAAAGGCGATGTGCTATTAACCAAGTCGTCAACACCGCGAAGTAAGTTTTGAGGATGTTTGTGGCAAGGAAACTTGAAAAGGAAGCAAAGATGGATGACGAAATGTTGCTGGGAGAACGACAAGAAAAAAAAAGCTAGCGAGTACACTGTTAAAACAGAACTTCACCACATAGCACGGTCCTAACTAACCATCATACCGAATGATATCATTCTGCGTCATTATTTGTTCAAAACAGGAGGGAGGCGCCTATCTGGGACAAGATAATCTGTCCCAGATAGGCGCCTCCTCTCATTTTCAACAAATCAATGCACAGAATGATATCATTCGGAATGATGGTTGGCTAGGAGCGTGCTATGTGGTGAAGTTCTGTTTTAACAGTGTAGGGAGACTTTGATACACAACGAAAAGTACTCAAAACCTAAACTAGGAAGAAGACAAAGAAAAAAAAGTACTGTACACAAACAAGGTCTCGATTGAAACTTGGCTTGCGTCTGTACTTCCTATTCCACATCCAATGGGTTTTTTCTTTGTGGGCGTGTGTGAAGGAGGGGAGGGGCAGACAATGTGTTATAGTATTTGCTCACTCGATGTGCGGTTTCTCCCAGGTTAGAGGTTATGCTTGCGGACGCCCATATAGATTAATTTTTGAAACGAGAGACGTTCATAACCCAACTACCCGAGACGAGGAGGAGGAATTAGGTATAGGGCAGAGAAGAGGAGGAAAATAGATTAGCTATTAGGAACGCTCCGGAAAGGAACGGGATACAAGGACTGTGTCACTGTAACTTCTCGTTGGCCGCACTGGAACCATTTATTTACTGAATTTAATGATCAACTGCTTTTCTTACACCATTCCATCACAAGACTACTTCATGATTAAATGTCGATTACGCAACAAAAAAAGAGAAAAAAAAGAAAGAAAAGAAACAGAGAAGTTGTCAGATAAGTTTTCTTACACCTTCCTTCGTCAGAAATTCGAGACAAGGTCATTTCCGCGCTGACACTGCGACGAGGCGAGGTGGGATGTTCAATGCGAAGAACCACACACAAACGGCAAGCGGTGAGACAAGAAAAAAGTCAAATTGCTCGGCTACAGTTAGGAATCAATCCTAAGTTAAAACGAAGTGCTAGCCAATACTCCAATCTCGAACTCTCACGACTCTTTATCTTTAAAGTTGCTGCGAAAGTTGGTGGTAAAGTTGGAGAAAAACTCATTCTCTATATTCGTTATCCACAAATAAACGAGAGCACTAAACTGCTTAAAAAATATATATCATTCCTATTATCATCCGTCTTTTCTTTGTTCTTATTATCCGTATTATTTCTCTCCTGACATCAAGCGCCAAACGACGGCAACTGATAACAGCGTTTCGTGGACACGAAGCAATCACGATATTAGACGTCTAATTTAAAACTGGCAAAGCCAATAAAGCTAGAATAGCCTAGCGACATTATTTCTGCCCTGCCTTCGGTATTAAATGTGGCTCAGCTTTACGACATCGCAAAATATACTATGCTGCTTTATATAAGTATGCTACTTTCCAGAGCGTCAGCAAAAATTCTTTCTCCACTCCGCTTCCTCTTATTAAAACTAATTCGTTCGCGTATCCTGGCGTGCCGTCCCTTCATTAGAGATCTCATGTGCGCTCTTTTTTTTTCGTACTTATTTGCGTGTTTCCGCTCATTACGAATAGTCACCAAATTCACTTTCAAAATGGAGACAAATTCCGAAGTTGGAATTTAATTTGCTTCCTTCGCGTAGGCTCTAATAATATCAATGAACATCCGGATTGATAAAGCACAGAGGGACATAGTTCGATTAAATGAGAATTCCTCCAGACATTTCTCGATAAAAAGCTATGACATACTTTTATTTCTTTACTACGGACATGGGCGTGCAAAGAGGGGAAGAAACCCTGGACGTCTATGTTGATGTTGATGTTGATGAAAAAAAATAGGAAGAGATTGAATTCATCGCACCTGGACGTGTCTATACTATTTAGTTCTCCTAAGCCTGGTTCCTTTATTGGCACTCTCTATGTGCTTCACGGTGAAACATTTGCTCTATATTCAATTTTGGTATTTGTTTTTGACTCCACCGACACGACGATACCTATATGATGGTGCACCTAATATGTCGCAATAAATTGAGCAATATTAGCAAGAGGAAGGGCACCCAAGCAGCACAACATCCTGGCCCAATATTGGACCAATATTGGCGATATTGGTCAAATATCGGACCAAGATTGGTCCAATATCGGTCCAAGATTGGTTCAATATTGGCGATATTGGTCCAATATCAGTCCAAGATTGGCCCAATATTAGCGATATTTGCCCAATATCGGTCCAAGATTGGGTCAATATCGCCAATATTACTCCATGTCCAACGGGGATCCATGAAAAATATCAAGTCGTAACAATACAGATGTCACTTGCCCCTTCTTTTTTCTTTCGTGTTAGCGCCGCGAAACAACCATGGCTATGAGCGACGTACAGATGCGAACAGATGGAGAGTGGACAGCAGGAAGGTGTGGGGGTCGGGGAGGGGGGGTTAGTGCGCGTCCTGGGACGACTTCAGGGGAACTGTGCCGACATTCGTCTGGAAAGTCTTCGAAAAACCCAGGGAACACCTCAGACAGCACAGCCGGTTGTAGGATACGAACGCACCACCTCCCAGACTTCAGCACGACCTTGGCTACCACCAACGAGCGTGCCGATGGTAGTTACACCCTTCAAAACACAATGTAATTGGCTTAACAGAAAACCAGGCGGACTATCTCCTCTAATTATGGGCGTTAACTGTTATGTTGCGCAAGTTAGTCACCTGCGAGTACGTAGGACTGTAGTGCGCTCCGTGCTTCAACGTTTCTTCGCTTACTCGTGATGTATAAAATGTTGTACGACTGTGACGTGCCGACTGTCGTGTTGGACTTTGACGAATCTTAACGAAGCACAATATGGAATATTAACGAAGCCAAAGGAGAATATTAGTCAGAAGAAGTCATGAATCTTTTTTTTTTTTTTCCGTAGGACAAGTTAGAATGAGCGTTATGTGCACAGTATTATGTTGATTATGTTGATGTGCACAAAATTATGTTGATTATGTTGATGTGCACAAAATTATGTGATTTTTTGTGATTTTATTACAATGAGCGTTATGTGCACAATATTATGTTGATTATGTTGATGTGCACAAAATTATGTGATGGGCTCATTATTTAATTCCCCACATAACCACCAGCGAAGGGGTAGAGTATCGCCCCTGGCGATGAAGCTCCCTATTCAGCATATCAAAATAAAGTAGTTTTTGCACAAACTTATGTGGATTTTTTGATTATTTGTGCAGCAGACAGTAGTCCGCAGGTTACACAGACGATTTGCGAAATCACAAACATTCAGGCCACCAAGGTCAAGCCAGGGTTCCTTCATACAAGACCAAGTCATACGTCAAAGACATACAAGACATTGTCTTAGGTGCAGGAATTTTTTTTCTTTCGGGTCTCCGTTTCTGTTGATGGCTCGGGTTTCAATTCACCCGCCTCACTTCGTCGTCTTACATTGATTCCATAATATATTGGTTCCGAAGTGGACAGATAAGACGGGAAATGTAGGCGGATTTCTTACAGCCTCATTTCCATAATGACACTTCTCGTATACGGAACGCAGACGCTCTCAGTCTAACCGATCCATTAGTGGCGTCCAAATGTGGCCGCTGTGTTTTCTGCCTAATGAATGGGAAATGCGATCTCTCGCGTCACGTAGAAAGTTTTGCGTTAATGCTGACGAATCACCGGTAGCTTTCAATTTCGGATCTGCTTCAAGTTGAAAGTTGCGGTAACAATGGATGGTAACGCGTGGTAATGATTGGCGATAGGACGCAACGAAGCGCGCGGGAAAGCTTTTAAAGTTATGATGGCACCCCACTGAAGGCTACGAGTGTTCTCGTGTATAGACGCATACGCCTTTATATTCCGATCAACTCTCACTACCTGTTGGCAATAAAGAAAAACAAAAACAAAACTGAAAACAAAATGAAGCTACGTCAAATTCGTTTGTGCATTCCACTGAATGCGTTTGAATGCAGAAGCTTTATAGGGCACCTTCCGATCCTGCTCTTCGTGCGCGTCATTTCTGCGCCGTTGTAACTTTTTCCTCCTCCTCCTCCTCGTCTCTCTCTCTGCAACTGTTCCGGACGTACCTACACGGGTGATGACGTTGGCGCCCCCTATAAGCTATCACGTTATATAAGAAGGGAGTCGAGCGGAACATAAGAAGAACGGCTCTTGCACGCCCGAGCGCAGAATGTGATTGAAAAATAATAATAAAAAAAAATATATAAAATAAAAAATCTTAAAATCATTGTGGATTCAACGATAGTGAACTCATAGTAAACTCTGTAATTTCTGGGTTCTAATAACTACTGAGTAGTTATAGAGTTTGCCCTATCATAAGAAGCAACCGACGAAACAGATTAGGAGTCGTATCGAAAATCGATATCAAAATCCTACAAGGAAAGCATAACATAGAACAGAAAGCATAGGAAAGGCAAGCAAGTAACCAGTGGTTCTAAGTTGTTGTTGTAAACTATAGACACAAATGAAAGGAACAAAAATTATCCTTGTAGTGTCAAGCACGATACAAAATAAAAAAATCTGATAGAGCAACTCTTCCAACGTATTACTGCGTTCCAAGCACAATGTTGCCACAAACACGCCAAGCGTGCCACAAGCACAATGTTGTGCTTTGTCAAGTTGCCTTCTTGGAAACTTTCTGCTCTGTCGTCCTGTCATGTAAATGATTTATAAACTGAACTGAACTGAACTGAACTGAATGTTCGTCCAATCTATAGCCGTCCGGGAACAAGCATATGTATACAGTCTCGACTTAGCTTTTCAAGAAAAGGCAATTGAAATAAGGCTTCAACGTGCGGAGCAACACGTATACCTATATTCGTCGCCGGAGGAAATTACGTTTCTTTTATTTTGTGAACAACAGAAAAGCTTGGAATAAGAGACAGGAGTTGGGGGCAAGAAATAAGCCACACTACTTGAAAAATTGGCTACTCATGGCGTGTAATTAAATAAAGTGGACTCTTCTGGGCTTTTAGAATTGCAAACATTTCGAGCGAGAGAAAAATAATCCTGGCACGACCACTTTGCTGAGAGCATGCAAAGCATTATACGTAATTACGTGGATAGTGAACCAATGTGAACCAATTTCGGGCAGCTTACTGTTCCATTTTTTTGGTGTCTAGGTCTGGAACGTTTTGACTTCGGTTGTGCGTCAGACTACTTTGATTCGTAAATTTAAACAGGAAGTCAAAATGTCATTTTCTACTGGTAACGGCAATCAATAATTTTCGACGCTGTCAGATTTGCGTTTGCTGTTTCGTAGTGTGCTTGTTGGTATATTTCTTGTTTGTTGCTAATTTTTGACGTTGTCACATTTGTGTTTGTAGTTTCGAAGTGTGTCTGCTGTTACTTTGCTGCGTCCTCATAAGACGGTGACGCTTTGTAATATTATTATTATTATTTTTTTTTTGTATCTAGGATTACATCGCGGGTTTAGCCTGCAGCCCACGTTTTCTTTGTTTTCGATTGCTAGTAAAGAAAGACAGAAAGAAGAAAGTAAAGTTGAGCGGTTCGCCGGTAACGAGAGTTTATTTCACGGGAGGACTGCTACCCAAGGAACCGAGGGAACAAGAGTACCACGTAGCTATGTACACAGATATGGTATGACATATTGACATATCATTTCTTATCGCCGCTAGGAAGCTTATCGCTTCATTAGTCGACACGCTTCATTAATTAAAGGAAGAGTTTCAGCTCATCCTAAACATTGCCGCGGGCCATCATTAATGGATCCCAGATGAACACAAAAAGAGGGTTCGTGCACCATCGTGTAACCGTACACCATCTCTCCGCTCTTTCCTTTTTTCCCTAATAAGCTGGTCATCGGGAGGTTTAATTTCAAGCTCTTGACACCGTCTTAATGCAGCCCCGAATGAGCGGGGCGTAACGGATAGCTCTACTTCGTAATGAACCACCACTGTCAAGTTTTACTTTAACAGCGTAAAGAGAGAGATAGAGAACAGAAAATGCCCGAACAATGAATGCGTTTTTCATCATTTTCTCTTCCCCGTATCAGCATCTCAAATAATTACGCCGTCGCTACTGGGCATCATGTACAGACACAAATTGAACGACAAAAAGAAAGACGAAGACCAAAAAATCTCCGTGCTTTAAATTAGGACGGACGGGTAAATTTTTCAGAGCTCCGGTTTTCTTCTTGTTTTCGTTTTTACTTTTTACTAATTAGCTTCATAACTGCAAGCTACACTTTGGTTACGAAAGCAAGAACAAAAAAGCCCTATAAAAAAAAGGATCCCTTCAGAGCTGAAGAAAAAAGAAAGAAAGGATTCTAACGCCCGTTAAAAAATTCCCGTAAAGATATAAGAATGGAGACTACGATGTCGTGAATATTCTCCTCCCAGCAACTGCTGTTGTAATGAAAAATATATAGCCAGCGGGAGCAAAAAAAGAAAAAGAAGAAGAAAAGAAGAGAAAGCAAGAAAAACAAGAAAGAAAAGCATACTAATACACAAAAAGCTCGAAATTTACGAAACTGCGGCACCATCCTCCATAACTTATGCGAGACGACAAAGAGTATAATGTTGTGAAAAGAGCCATAAAGGTCGGGCGTTTCAAGCGGGTTGAGCAAGAGCGAGGCGGAAAAAAAAGCGAAAATACTGTCTGGCCCTCTAAAGGAATTCCTTGTTTACGAAAGCATAAAGAAGGCAAGATAACAGGGAAAGGAGGAGAAGAATGCCCATATAGGAAGAGAGAGAAGACAGAATGCTTTCATAATGTTCCGCAGGTCAACGGAATGCCGGGCATCTAGGAGCGGTGCTATCGCAGTTAAAAAAAAAAAAAGCAATTTCAGACGGCAAATGTGGACGTGGTTTTAATTGTGGTTATAATGAGATGCGTTCTCCGTATTCTGCAGACTGACAAGAAGGAATGGAACAAGACAAGAACCGCTCGCGCAAGACACTAAAAAAATAGAGATAAAAAACATCCATAAAAACAATGAATGTCAAGCTGCATGTCAAATTCTGCAGCAACACCTACGCTCTTTCCAAAGCATTCATCATCGTCACATAAGATCCCCGCGAAATATTCCAGAAGTAAATACTATTGAGAATATTAATATTTATATTACTTGTAGCATATAAGATGCTGACGTTCCTGTTACCCATGACTTGAAAACCCGAGACAAGGTAGAGGACGATAAAACACAAACACAAACAGGGTCTCTGAGTTCGAGCTTGGTGCTCTTCTGCTCTTCGTGAGCTTCGTGCAGTTCTGCTGAGTTTAAGACCAGCTCGCTTGCTACTTAACTTTCCTTTCGTTATCGTTCCGTTGTAGAAGTAGGGTGATCGAAGTTCAAGGGATTCCGACAGAGTACCGAAGAACTCGTGTATTCAACCCATGCATACAGAACGCTGCCCGAAGAAGGAATAACAGACGCGCATACCAAAACTTCACCGTCGTCGGTTTTCTCCTGTCTCTCGTCGTCGCTTGCAACAGTTCCATAAACTTCCATTCCGGATTGTAGTCGTGAAACACTCAGAAAATGTGACACTGGTCAGAAAACTTCGTGCTTCGTTGTTACTCTAATTCCATAGGCCGTCCCACACCGTGCCTATTAACATTCTAGTGTTTAACTCTCTACCTCCAGATGCCTTGGTTACAACGATTTCTTCAGTTAAGGCAATGGTTTATCATTGTTTGTACCTTCAAATCAGCGTACTGATGTTTCGCGGTGGAGGGAGGCGAAAGTGAGCTGGTCCTTCATATTTGGAGAAGGGCCCCTTGAAGACGCGGTCCGCCACCGGGTGGGCCGTGTCTTTGAATGGTACAGCCGATTACAAGGTCGTCGGGGCAGCACCGTTTGCGGTGCTGTTCCGGGAAAGAATTTTTCTTTCGCCAGTCTATACCAGTCGATTGGTTGGTGGCTTGCGAGTGCCACATGTAAAAGTGAAATGCCTTGCTTTAGGTATAACGGCCATTATTGATGCCCTGAGTGAGCCTAACCATCCTGCACATGACCTGTTGCACTACCTTCTTGGCCCGGAGGTTAGTTCCTTCTGTTCCTTTCAGCAGAATAGGCCGCGCTCATAGTTTACAGCTCCCAACTTAAAAGAGTACCTGTCATCAGTCCGTCGCCTCCGCGAGTGTTAGGTGGACGCTGATCTTTCTACATGGTCAGTGAGGCGGTTCTATGTGTTCCTGCTGGGCTTACTTCCGGCACCCACGGGTGCACCGGAGCTATCTGTTCCGCGTCAGATCGCGTGGCGCTACGCTACTGCAGGATGGTTGGACTCTCGTCGTGCAAGTTTGCAGTGGAGACTTGCGCACGATGTCCTGCCACTCAGGGATCGTTTGCATCGTTATGGTCTCACCTCGCCTCGCTGTCCTTTCTGCTCTAGCCATGAAACTGCGCAGCACGCTTTTCACGAGTGTCTCGTTCCCGACGTTTTGTGCCACAGATACGCTGGAGCCCCATTCAAACGCTCCTTCAACCCCCCCCCCCCCCGTTCCGATAGACGGCAGTTCATTCTTTTAGCCGTAGAGATAAACTACCAGGTGTGGATTGCGCACCGCATAGCGGTACACGGCGTCGCGCTCGGGGGCCGTCACACGTTCTAAGCCTCGTTCGAGCGGGTTTTCGCAAAGTTCTATACAGGGAGAGAGCAGTTCTTGGTGCTGTGGAGTCGGAAGACGCTGGCTAACTTAGTCTGTGCTCTTCGAAGAAACGCATGGAAGGTACGTTGTCCACTACTAAGCATTACTTTCCTTCGTGCTGTTATCCCGTATACGCAACTCTCCGCAGTCTTGGTCTGTTGCATGGCAACGACAAGCACGAACAGCATTCTGACGTGATTTCACAGGCAGGAGTTGGCATTGCACTAGTTCTAGTTTTAGACCTCGGAAAGCTCGTCGTTCCGGTCTCCCGTGTCACATCGCTGAAGCACGACACATTCAGAAGGCCATACAGAGACACCTGGTCACCCTTGCAAGAAACCGCTGGCGAGCTCTTTGTCTTAGCGAGCTCTTTGTCTCCGCCGACGCCCCTTTCCAGAATATGGAGCATACTCAGGGCACTCTCCACACCTGTTGCTCAACGGCGTCCTTTTCAAGTACTCGCGCTAGCAACCTCGGAAATCGGCGTTGCAAACGAATACTGTGCCCGTCTAACGACAGCTTCGATGTCGCAGGGATCATCAGCTCGTGCCATTCCGGTCGTCCTGGAATCCTCGCAGGAGCAATGTCTGGATGTTCCGTTCTCCTTCATGGAGTTGGAGGCTGCCCTAAGAAAATCACCCCCTCACACCTCTCCTGGGCTTGACTGTATTACGTACAAGACCCTCCAAAATCTACCCCTCCATGGCCGACACACACTCCTTAGGCTCTACAATAATTGTTGGCGGGATGGTGTTTTCCCAGCAGAATGGAAGAATGCAATGATAGTGCCGCTCCTGAAGCCAGGCAAGTCTCCACACGCCATTGATGCCTTCCGCCCAATTGCCCTCACCAGCCGTGTCGGGAAGGTTATGGAACGGATGGTACACGCACGATTGAACTGGTATTTTGAGAGCACCCGATTATTTACTGAAGCTATGGCTGGTTTCCGGCAAGCGCGGTCCACGATTGACAATGTCATCGATCTCGTCTCCTCCATCCAGCAAGCAAAGTCTGATGGACTCCTAACGGCCGCTGTCTTTCTGAATGTAGCGAAAGCATACGACAGTGTTCTCCATATGTTGTAGTCGCGTCGCTTCAAGAAGCTGGTGTGGGCGGCTGTACCCTTGCCTGGTTGCAAGCCTTCCTCTCTGACAGGTCTCTGCTCGTACGCACAGCAGATGGTGACAGTGCCAACTACTTTGTGCATCATGAAGTTCCACAGGGGAGCGTCCTCAGCCAGCTCGTGTTTAATGTCATCCTGGCACATCTCCCTTATCTTCTGTTCAAGCATACCCATATCACGATCTATGCCGATGACATTTGCATCTGGACCTCTGCAGCGCGCCATGATGCCATTCAGCGTCGTCTGCAACATGCCTTAGACCTTCTTGTGGCGCATCTTGCTGACCGTGCGTTGTCTGTCTCACCGGCTAAGACAGTAGCTATGGCATTCACGCGCCGCTCCTTCACCAAGTACCCCCTACTGCTAGCTGGCTCTAGACTGAACTACGTCTCGCATTATCGGTATCTAGGCATCATCATTGATAGGGGACTGACATTGTCGCGGCAGTTCAACTCCCTCTCTGCTAGCGCCCGCATCTACTGTAATGTGCTCCGGCACCTCTGTGGATCCGCATGGGGCCCGTCCTGCGCTTACCTCCATCGTGCGCACTGCTCCCTGTTGCTTGGCGTTATGCGCTATAGCCTGCCTGTCCTTTGTGGGATCTCCAACACTCACGAGCGGGAGCTGCTCAATATTCAAGCCAGAAGCCTCCGTCTCTGTTTGGGAGTGCCAAAGACAACGGAAACCTTCTGTTTTTTTGGCGGAGGCACGCGAGCCATCGGTGCTTATTATTCGTGATAGTGTCGCCTTACACGCGTACACACGTTATCTTGCCCGCCATTCAACCCATTACCTCTGTGACATTGCGCAACGTTATCTCGCATGTGCATTCGGTCAAGCTATTTGTCGTTTACGAAGCAACATCCCCTCCACCTCAACCTCCGCCCGGACCTCCTTTGCGCCACCTATGTGGACACTATACTACCCCACTGTACAAACGTCAATTCCGGGCCTTAGGAAAAAGAAGGTTGTGCCAACAGTTGTGGCCTGCCAACTGACCTTGTTCCACATCTACAGTCACTACCGGCATCGAACCCAAATATACACCGATGCTTCAGTTTCTCTAGTTGGGTCGTCTACTGCCTTCTGCATCGCAGAGGATGGAGCTGAGCACGGCTTCAAGCTCCCTCTTATGTCATCTGCTGAGGTCGAGGCATTCGCACTACTGGCCGCTCTGAGACATGTCTCCTCGTGTGCGCCCAGGGCCTGGTCGATCCTCACCGACAGTAAAGTGGCTCTGGAGGCGCTGGCCTCTTACTCTGCCGCAGTCATCAGTGACACCTACACCACGATCATCGCCCTGCACTCTGAACTTGTATCACTGGGACACGAAGTGGTGTTCCAATGGATTCCGAGCCATGTCGGAATTTCAGGCAATGATCGCGCTGACGCTCGTGCTCGGCAAGCCTACGACACTGAGCAACCAACTGTCTTTCCCCTTGCGCACTCTATGTGCCAGCTGAAAATCCGCCGCTTCACTGCCAACCGCACACAGCTCTTTCAGCAAGAAGCTATACGAACCAATGCCTTCCTTAAATCCATTGACCCTTTAATGACATATGCTGTGCCTTGCCGCATCCCGCGCATCGAAGAATCGTTACTTCATCGGCTGCGGCTGAATGTGGCACGAACTCCTGCCCTCCTATTTAAGATGAATCAGCACCCATCACCTCTTTGCCCAACGTGCAACGTAGAAGCCGATGTGCCACACATCCTCATTGCCTGCCGGCGGTACGAAGATCACCGATCGAGTCTCCGGCGCTGCCTTGCTCATCTAGGCTACCGAGAGCTTTCCCTCGCGGTGCCACTTGGCCCTACCCAGCACGCTGAAGTCACGTCTGCGCTGACAAGATTCCTTCGGGAATCTAAACTCCTGGGCATTCTCTGATGCGTCCTATGCCCAATGATTAGTGAAGGAGCTCTTTCCTCTGTTGTTGTTTTTTTTTCATAATTTTCTGTATCCCAGCTGTTTGTGTCTTCTTTTGTTTGCTTGAAAGCTTTAAAGGATAGCAAGCCCACACCGTGGCTAACCTTTCCCTTCTATTTTTTTTAAACTTTGCATTAAACATCTCCCCCCCCCCCCCCACCCCAGTTTGTTGTGACAGGTATATGGGAGCCAGTCCATGGGACTGAACTTCCGCGTCGATGCCAATACATACTCTTTTGTCATTTTGTGATAAACTTTCAAATTTGGATCCGTCGTTGCCGGCTGGCTTCCGGTTGCCCAGATTTCAAAGACGCAGCTATATTTCAGGCTGTCAGGGCAGGACTTCGTAGCCAGGGTGTCGAACCGAACCCGAACCCGAACCGAAAACCGTACCCGAACCGTTATTTTTGCCGGAACCGAACCCGAACCCGAACCGAAATTTTCATGACACTGTTGAACCCGAACCGGAGCAGAACCGTAAAAAATAATAGCGGTAACCGGTTCGTAACAAAACGGTTCGGACATAAAAGAAGTCAGCATAAGAGTTCCTCTCTATCCCCGAACGAAGACGCATTGGTATCATCATCACGCGCCTATATCATGGATTTCCGAAATTTTCACCTAGCAGTCAGACGACGACGTATAGTAAGTATACTTTCAGCGTCTTTTTAACATGTTGAAGCGCAGTTGTCCTTGTGAGTGCCGCGGCTAGCGCCCCACGCACGCACGCGGTGCGGCGTCTACTCTTCAGAGACCAGGTGCCACGCGGACGAATGAAACACGAATGGAGTAGGCCAGTTATATAGCTCTACAGGACGAATATGTGATCAAATAAGCGCCCAAGATTTCCCTTTACACGTGAGCAGCACAAATTAAACAAGTCAGAAACATGAGAAGTGGAGAAGGAGCGTACGCAGAACGGTGCCTGTTTGATTGGTCGTGCTTTGAAAAGTAAATGTGGTTCTGCTTATTGGTAGCGCAGTTGTGTCGTCGTGACACATTGCCGTTGTGTTGTGGATTAACAAGTACACTGCTGTGAGCTCGGACAGAGTAAGGCTTGCAGGCTTATTTTCGGTTTCGGCTTTCGGCAGTACGGTTTCAGATCGATTCACGCTGCGAAGGCAGTTTGCCGGCAAGTACTGTCGTCTATGTTACGCTGTCCATCTTATTAGGCTTCCTTTAAGTGTATCTTGCTGGCACTGTGCGTGTGAAAAAAGATATTTTGGGAACAGAAAGTAGCAGGACTACACCGCTTCAACAGCGTGAACTCTAGTTGCAATAAGTGTTCATCCACTTCTCATTTCTCTCACTAAAGGGCTACCTCACCGCTAGAGACGTCAATGCAGACAACAGCAGTAAGCTATTAGCCACGCATTTCCTGATAAAAGCAGTTTTATGGAACATATATAACGGAAGCGTTGAACCGGTTCGCGAACCGGTTCGGGGCTGCGAACCGGTTTGCGAACCGGTTCGATTTCTGGCCTGGCCGAACCGGAACTGAACCGGAACGAAATCAAAACAACGCGAACCCGAACCCGAACCGAACCCGTATTTTTTGCGGTTCGACACCCTGTTCGTAGCCACATTGTCCGTGAGGAAGCACTGTGCGGTCTTGTGGAGTGCTATCGCCGCTGGCTGACGTCTACTGGTCTTTTCCACCACGTTCAGGGTGAGTGGCAAATCATGTTCTAGTCAGCTCGCTAGGACTGTACCGCACTCCGCAGCGACCCTCCCGTGTTTGCATTGTTCGCTTGGTATGGTCAGCACGACAAGCAAACTCTCCTAGAGAGTGTTGTTATCTAACCTGTAGGATTGTAACGTGAAGTTAGTGTCTGTCCAAAGGGGACTACCTCCACAGGTAGCCCTCCTGCTTGATGACGATACACACACACACACACATTTGGTCTCTTGCTTGATTTTGTCAAACATTATCAAACGGTCATCGGGGCAGCATCGCTTGCGGTGCTGTTTCCGTGAAGACTTCCTAAAAACCTTTTGTCTCAGTTGTTGACTCAGGAATAATAATAGGCTAGATAGGGTTAACAAGCGGGGTAATGGTTAGGGAAAGTTTAGGAAGATGAGTACACAATCTTCTGTGGCTCATCTCATAGAGTCAACAATACAAAATGGTTGTCTTAAAAAAAAAAACTTTCAATCACTGCAGGCTGTCTTGATGCACGGCGCGCTAGTCTCCAGTGGGAGCTGGCCCATGGTTTACTTCCACTTATTGAACGTTTGCACAGTTTTCAGATATGTCGCACGGGCAGTTGCCGTCTTGTGGCATGTCTGAGACTGCAGAACATTGTTTTTTGCGATGCCATATTCCGCTTTTACCGTGGAGTAGGGTGGCGCAAATATTTGGGCTCCCAGCAGTCGATTGGGCCACCGTAAGGTACCTGGAGCCGTTGCCGGTCGTACGGGCAGAGCGGAAGCACTTATCGTTGCTGATCTCGGAAATCAACTTCCAAATTTGGATTCGCCGGTGTCGGCTGGCCTTCGGTGGCCCAGATGTTGGTAGCATGGCTATTTTCCAGGCAGTGAGAGCCGGGCTGCGTGCACATATCATTCGTGTGCAGCCATTGTTCAGGCCTATGGAGTGCTCTCGCCGCGGGCTTGCATCGACTCGACTCTTTCATCATGATAGTGATGACAGTTAGTGGCATATCAAGTTCTAGTAAGCCCACTAGGGCTGTACTTGCCCGACTTGCGACTCTTCCAGAGTTTCAGCATTGTTCGCACGGTATGGCACGTACAAAAAGCAATCTCCCCTTGGGAGCGTTGTTATGTAATATGTGAGATAGTGTCGGTGTAAAAGGGGTTACCTCCATAGGTAGTTCTTTTACTTAATGACAATACACACTCGGTATCTCTCCTACTTTATGTCAATACATGTCTTTCTCTGTTCGGAGTTGCCACTCCTTTCTGTCCATTCTGCGTTTGTCATGAGAATGTGGAGCATGCGTTTCATCACTGCCTTGTGCCCGATACGCTGTGGCACAGAGTCGAGGTCATGTTCGGCGTCCTCCGGATTCGGTGGAGTGCCATTCAATTGCTCTTCCAGCCTCCCGTCCCGCATAGCGATAGGTAACAGTTTCTTCTTCTAGCAGTCGAGATCAATTACCAGGTGTGGATTGCTCGCCGCATTGCAGCACAGCGTGGCCGCGTCCGTACTTTAGCAGAAGTGCTAAATGTTGTTCGTGCAGGCAGGGATTTCCCTACACCCCCCTCAGGGGGGTGTACCCCCTCCCTGCATTTTTGCAACACCCCCCCCCCCCCCCCCTGATATTTCTAAGGTGACTCAACCCAGCTCGGCCACCAACACGTTCTGGTAGTGAGTCCGGCGCAGCGAATTACATCCTGTGCTGTCAAACTTGGGCTGTAGGACCACAGTCATGCAGATGATCGTACCATGCATTTGTCCAAAATCATTTGAAAGTGACTGTGCAATGCATATATTGCGCGTTTGTACGAGCAAAAATGCGTGCGGGCACGCAAACTCAATGTGGATCATCAAGAGCCATTTGCGCCCAACTGAACCATGCGAGGTATTCTAAGGTTTTCACCGTTGATTGCTAGGTGTTCGTTGACAAGATGGTAGTCTCTTACCTTTGTCGGTCGTGTGATTATGCATCTTAATGTTGAAATGCCGTTCACAATGAATCTCTATTCTAATGTACTGTGTTCTAAAGTAATAACATGTACAAATAAACCGGGAAAGCTGTGCAGAGATGTCACCATTGTGTCATGATTCTTTCCGTGTCTAAGAAAAATTCCGTAAGTGGAACCTTCACCAAGCATGACGCCCCCTTGAAAGCTCGGCACCCCCCAGTAGTGAATTTCTGGGGAAATCGCTGCGTGCAGGGATTCGCCGGGCCATTCGTGGAGGGAGAGCTGTGCTGGGAGCTGTGCACTTCGCAAGGCCATGGCTTCCGTCCCCTTTGAAGACGATAGAGGTACGTATGTGCTTCACTTTTATAGGTGGCCATGTAGATCGTGCCGTTGTCATGTACGCAACCTTCCGCGAGTCTTCGATCGTTGCATGGTGACGTCCAGCACGAATATTAATCTTTGACATGCAGTGATCTGCTCTAGAGTTTGCACCTACGTAGTCCTACTACGTGTGAAACGTTAGAGGGAACTAGTCTGTGTGGCTTGTCTTCCGCTCCGACGCCAATATACACTCTCCATACCTCTATAGGTAGCTCTCCTGCTTGATGACAATACACACTTTCATGCCAATACGTCTCTCTTTTCGGTCGGGGCAGTATCGGCAGTTTCAGGATTGTTGGATTGTTCGCATGGTACGGTACGTACAAAAGGTAATCTCCCCTTGGGAGCGTTTGTATCTGGTATGTAAGATAGAGTCGATGTAAAGTGGACTACCTCCATAGGTAGTTTTCCTGCTTGATGACAATACAAAATGTTTGTCAATTATAAAAAAAAACTATCAATGTTCTTGCTCTAGGGTATGATGTTTTACTTTCGCCTAGTTGTGTTCTGTTTCAATACAATCCCTCATTGTTATTGTGAATAAATGTCATAATTAATATAATAGAAGCAATATCCTCATTATAATTATTATGGAAAGTAACTGTACTGACACTGGTAAACACAAACTCACAAGCAGAACGCGTCAACTTCTCTTTAAATCAACCAATAAATTTTCCAATCCTTATAGTTATTAGCTCAGGCACAGGATGAATCGCACGTCTGCAACACCTTTCCTTCTTCGTAGCGAAAACAAGTAACTAACGTCGTTTTTCTGAAAAAAAGTGCTTCAGCGCAACTTTTAAGAAATATCTCGGAGGAATTTACTCGCAAAGTCCCCCCCCCCCCCCCCGCCCCCACCATTTAGAAAAAAGACGCGCAAAGAAACATGTCTCTAATCCTCCACATGCATTACATGTTTGCTCTTCCATCTCCAGCCTTTACCATCCTATTTCATATTACGTTTACCCGCTCGAAACAGGGACTAACGTCAACCAAGAGGATGTCGTTTGCAATACCCTCGACGGCAGGCGTCACTCCGCAATCTTGCTCTCGCGAACGAAGCGCGCGAATCATCATCGGACAAGGACAGAGCTGCAGAAGAGCAGCATTACGTTAGCGTGCAACCCGCTGGGGACCTGCCTTTCTTCCCCCCCCCCCCCAATCACAGCGCACGCGCAGCTGCGCACGGTGACTTCCTAATCACTGGGAAAATAGCCAAGAAATACGAACGGGCCGAATCGAATTAGGCCTACCTCTTTCCCGGCGTGCCCGCAGCAGGAACTCTGCCAATATAGGGCCACCTTAGGAGCAAAAGAAATCCCATGTTTGTAGATAAGGTTTCGAGAAACACCTCTTTGTTGTCCCTTCTGTGGGACGTGTTTCGAAGGGGAGCAAGATTCATCTTTTGTCGTGTCGCGAGTCTTTCTTCCGTTATGTGTAGGTGCTCTAGGAAGCATAGCATGCTGGTGAGTGAGTCACCCGATTCACTGGGGCGCTTGGTGAAGCTTATCTTGCTATCACCTAGCAACTACGCCGGAGTATTTAGCCGGAAGGCGAATTCTTGTCAAGGCAGGAAGCTGGCCGCCCTTGCCTCAAGAGTATCACAAACAAAGAAATAGACAAAAAAGGAAGACAGAGAAAAAAAAAAAAGAAGAAGAAGACGGAGATGGACGAAATATGTGGTGCCTTGAATATTCTCAACGCGATCAAAATGTTTCGAGTCTTTGTGACTCTAGTTGCTCAAACACGGTACCATCAGTATTCAGGACCGATCTTGTCCGAAAGTAGTAGTAGAAGTAACTGCGAAAAAAAAAAAAAAAAGGAAATGAAAAGGCCGATGCCACGTTGAAATTGGGTGGTGGCAGTATATTGCGCGCCCATTCCAATCCGGTGAATAGAAATCCGGCGAAAAATCGAAAGAAGCGCGCATTAGCGCCTATTTCGGAGGTCTGTCCCTACTAGGGCTACTATTCTACCGGAATCCCGTTACACAGTTACCAAATGAAACTGAGCTGGATTTCACTTAATGAACGAGGAATCAGGTGAAGCCTACTTTACACTTTCTTTTCTGTCTCACTTTCTCTCTGTCTCTCTCTCTCTCTTTTTTTTTTTTTTTTGTGCCGCCCCTGAGTACGCATTACAGCTATTGGAGTTTATACCAGATACCTCTAGTGCAACGTCAGGAGCAGTTTGTTTCTATTTCTATTCTTCGTAAATGACATGCACGAATTTTGAAAGCTATTCATCCCTGCATCTGCCGGGCACGAAACGGTTGAATAACAGCTGCGCATGAATCCGAGGCCAATATAAAGTTTATGCAACTCACTTCACCTTGTTCCGTAATATCGTTTGGATATACTGAAACAAACTGCCGCAGCGAGTTGCTCCTGATTAGAATTTTGTGAACTGATAAGTACGCTCACAACTGCTTGGACCATGATAGACACGCATACGTATACTTAAAGTATACCCAGTTTTTCCATACATGCACCATTACTCCGAAAACAATGCATGGACTTTCTGCAGCCATGCCCTTTCGCTGTCGCCGGCTGTATCATTGCTGTATCTCTTAGTCCGGAGAACTTATTACGCGCATTATGGCATATTACCGGGACCCTGCTCTTGTTATCCGGTGTACCTATACGGATATTTTCGAACTTGCACGAACGTACGGATCGTAGGTAAAGCACGTAATAAATTATGCACCAGTCGTTGCGCAAACGAAGCCTGGGACATGTCGATGCATAATTCTCGCCGTTGCGATGTAGTTCGTTGACAAAGTGTGCTATTCATTACAACATTCACACGCTTTTGCGTTTCGTAATCCCCAACCGAGTGAAAAGGACTCTGCCATAAATGCGAAGCAATTCATTAATCCTTCACGCAAAGATCCTCCTAGAAAATGAGTTGATGTGAACCCTCAATCAGTCGAACGGTATTGATTACGCGATAGATCACGCATACAACTTTACAATGCAGGCAGGCATACGCGAGACACTGAAGTGAGAAAGAGCCATTCTGACCTTCCTGGTGGTCGTATAATATTTATTGGTCTTTGTTAGTGCCACGGGACTTGGATTCCGTGTGCTTAGGTTGTGAGGGCAACAACGGCAAACTAGTAACGACATCGGTGGTGATGGTGAAAGGGCTGGGGGGGAATGTGCGTCCTGGGCCGACTTCTAAGGGAACTGTGCCGACATATGTCTGAAAGCCCCGTCTGATGAAACTCCAGGAGAAGCCACAGCCAGCAGCGGGATTCGAACCTGGGCACCTCCCAGTCTCGACAGTAATGGCATCACTGTGTACATTGGATCTTTAGTTTTTCTTGATCGATTACGTTTACTTTGTGCTTTTAGGGTTTCGGTCGTATCGCACGAGAGACGAATCTCTCTCATAGTACCCCAAAGCCCGCCAAGGAACACTTGTCCTAATATTGACAACGTGATTTTGAAGATGCAGTGGTCACGTGGGGATGTCCTTCCCGGCACAAGACAGGAGTTGAGAGTTGAGGTTGATTATAGAAAAAAAAAAAAGAAAAAGAAAAGGAAGATGTTGAATTCGTCACCTGCCGAATCAAGACGTCACAAGGCAGGAGATCGTCGGAACCACGTTTACTGATCGTTCTCACAATAATGCTAGTCAGAAGTCCGGGAACTTTTCTTATGCAGAGGTCGTCTTTGTAGCTATAGGCACTTGCTTGTTGAATTGTGTGTTTGTTCCAACTTCCAATACACGAGTTGTTAGTGAGCGCTGTCAGCGTCCATCTGCGTCTCTTTTGCGTTTTTTCAACATGTTCGTAATTAGCAATTCGTTTCATGACACTTATTTTTATTTTATTTCTATAGATAGCTCATCCCGTTATTTCATACCAGTATTAATTTAAGAAGAATGGATCATTAGGATTTGCACATCCTTTTTATTACGTTCTTTTCTGTGTTTTTCTTCTTCTTTTTTTGCAATTTTCACGTCCATATTCTTGCTCTTATTACCGTTCCATTTTTACTACGGCACTTCCACCTTCCCATATAGTTTTTTTTTTTCGTTTTCTGCAAGGCTCTTCCAACGACTTTCATCACAGCTTGATTGATTACGGGCAACTGAATTATAAAGAGGCTGACTTAACTCTACTCTTCCTGACATAATAAATATAAATAAGGACATATATTGCCTACTTACGCATCAACAACTGGCATGTGCTTGCCCGTAACTTAATAATGCAATAGCTTCCTCCTACAAACTACACCGTCTAATATTCCGAGCCGACGAAGGACTGTCGCAGCGCAAGAAAGTAAGCTATTATGATGTGGTAATGACGGGGAGGTGTTCATTATCGCTTCTAGCGCGGATATCTTAACACGTCACAAAACAGAAGAAAATGAGATTGGTTTCTCGGCATAGAACCGCCTCTAATCCAAGCTGTGTCATATTCATTCCTTGAAGGAGCTTAAGAGGATAAGTTTCCTGCGGAGATGTATCCTAGTGACTAGACATATAAGACGTAAAACAAATCAAATGTACAATGTAGAACTTCCTATTCCGAATGGCTCGACAACAGCAAGCGTGTTCCAGTGTATATACACATTTACTTTCCTTACAGGAAGAACGTCGTACCCAGACGCCTACCGGTTTGCTCCAGACGCTGTAGAGTCATACTCTGTATCTCAATTACCAGTGGTGCTTCTTTCATGTTTTTTTTTTCTTCATTTTCCTTTTTGCGTCGTAGCGCAGCGAGTGGAGGACGGGGGGGGGGGGGGGATGGGGTTATATGTTTATGAAGAAAAAAGGAAGGAAAGGTCAGCCAGGTAAAAAGCCGGCTTGCTATTCCAAAAAAAAAAGAAAAAGACAAAAAAAACGGAAAAGAAAAAGAAGGAAAACAAGGAAAATGAAAGAAACAGCTCAATTGTTGTGCTTGTACTAAACTTTAATTTCATTCTCCTATCTTTTCACATCTAATGTTTCGTGTGTAATAGGGTTGTGTACTGCTCTTCAGCGGCGAATCACCACTTATTTGTTGTTGTTGTCGTCGTCGTCGTCGTCGTCGTTCCCAGAAAGACGTCGAACGGCGAAACTGTCGCATAAGAAAAAAAAAAATAAGATAGACAACTAAAACTGGATGCCTCCTTAAAAATATCACATTAAAAACTGTTCTGGGGAATCGAAATTAACCTGGTCTGGTTAAATTAACCGGTCGATCCTGCTAGCTTATCCTTCTCGAATGTGCTTCGAATGATTCCAGGTTCCGAAAACCAACAAGGATGCTGACTGCAGGGATGCCGTGTTGCGCGCATACCCCGAGTTACTTGAAGCATTTATAACTATGTTTTCTGCTATCAGGCATTCGAGACCTCGTATTACCACTTGACGTGCGTAACTTCAAATCCCAACCAGACAGACAGCAGGATTTCCCGCAAACGCATCTTTCCTGTACGTTCACGAATTGCGCGCTGTTCTCTCGTCTTCTTCCGTCGAGAAAGGAAAAGGAAAGAAAAGAGGCGGATACAGGGTTTCGAACATCCGAATATGCCTTGGACCGAAAGTTTGGCCTTCCATACAGGAAGGAAGTGTCAGCGACAGCCGCCGCGTTTCCTCGAAACCGTGTCGAAAGGACAATTCTGCCTGCTTGTTGGTGTTGTTCAGAGTCTCTTGTAAAGACGCTTCCAGAGTTTTAAGCGGGCGTGCTGAAAGATTACTCCGTTGCGTTTATTTTAGAGGACTAAAATCGGGCATGCGAACCGATCTACACGTCAGTTTACTCTTCGAAACGGGATATATGTATAAGGATTACGCTGCCGGCCTTAGTCGTTTTTTATTTCCCGGTTAGCGCCGCGAAGCGACCGTGGCTATGAGCGGCGTACTGATGTGGACAGATGGAGTGAGGACAATAGAAAGGGGTGGGGGAAAGGGGGTTACTACGCGTCATGGGCCAACTTCAGGGGGAACTGCGCCGACATTCCTCTAGAAAGTTTTCGGAAAAACCAGGAAAAACCTCAGACAGCACAGCCGGTGGTAGGATTCGAACCCACAACCTCCCAGTCTTCAGCACGACCCTGGCTACCACCGCCGGTCCAACGACCTTATTCGTGATCTCGGTGGTATGGATGGTAAAAGTTGTCGTTGTTCCCGGGACTGCCATGTCCAGCGTTTGTTTACTCAACCCTGCAATGGCAGTGCAACGTGCAGTAGAGTAGAGTATCGCCAGCGGTGATGAAGCATCCCAAACATCATCATTAAAATAAAGTTGTTGTTGTTGTTAATTCGTTCCTCAGCGCTGCTGAATCCCGCGTCATGGAACAAATTGCGTAAAAAGCAAGCATGTGGTAGCTTTTAAATGTTGCGGAAACTCATGATTGCCTCAGTTTTTCATTAATCGTCAAGTATAACGCGTCTCCTTTCGTAACGAGCATGAAGTTTTTTCGCACTTGATGGCAGTCGCCTTTTTTACGCTTGAGGTTCTCTACCGAAGGTAAGACCTTTGGGCCTATTCAGTGAAAACGAGCTGCCCTACCAAAACCAGGAAAAGCAAATCAGAGAGAGACAAACATATGCATTTCAGCAGTACCTACTAAGAATATGGCGCCAAGACAACACGAAAGCGAGAATGAGGACAACACAACGCCAAACCAAGAGAGAATGAGGAGAAGACAACTGCATTTCAGCAGCTCCACTGTCCCGCTTTCTACCTCACCATACGCTAAGAGAGAAAACACACACACACACACACACACTGAAGACGATAGTATTTATTATTATGGTACAAGCTTCAGGTGCGATACATTTCACCCGTGGAACATATATTTATACTGATGCACATCGGAGAAAGAGGGCAAGAAGGTGATGCTGAGGAAATGCAAATTTTTGTTCGAGAGGATTAAAAAGGGCGCGAAGTAATTATAAACAAAAGAAGGCGGTGTGCAGTAGGAGCGTTACCCGAGACAAAAACCGTTGAGAGATCTCAGGTGAGCGAGTGGGTGAGAGATCTCTCAACGGTTTTTGTCTGGGGTAACACTCCTACTGCACGCCGCCTTCTTTTGTTTATAATTACTTCGCGCCCTCAATCCTCTCCAACAAGAATTTGCATTTCCTCCTCACCCCCTTCTTTGTCCCCTTTCTCTTATGTACATCAGTGTAAATATCTGTACCACCTGTCGAGTGTATTGCACCTGTTGAAGTACAGAAAGCTTGTACAGCTTGGGACAAAAATTGACTTAACATGGCACTGGCGTACTTCTTTATTGGAGCAGCCTCCTGCTAGCTTTAAGGAAGAGATCGGATAAGAAACAGGTGACTGGCTATTCTGTCTATCTCTCAGTATGTGTGGGACTAACTCAGACTGGGGGGACTCAGACTAAAATGGGGAGTAGTTGCAATCTACAGCACAAGAAGCTGTAATTGAGCTCCAATTTACACCTTTGTTTTTTTTTTTCTTAAAGCGTAGCTGCTCTTCCGATTCGAGAGATAGCATCATTCATGAATCCTCACTTTCTTCTTTCTTGACTGCTTACGGACGATGTCGATGGAACCGGGGATGTACGGCGTCTAAGCTGTAACTGCACCTATGTTGCCTACCGACATGAATCTGAAATGGCGCCCGCAATTGGATGGTCCGTTGATTGCTTGGTTGGTCAGTTGGTGGTTCAGTCAGTGGTGGTCAACGACAGTCGTGACGTTGCCCTTCTACCACCACCACCACCACCACCACCACCACCAGTTGGTGGCGTATTATTGCCAAGCGGTCTGCCTGCCGATGTAGGTATATTGCTCGGGGGAGATTGCACGTCCTGGGCCGACTTCACAAGGAACTGTGCCGACAGTTGCCGTGAAGCGTCCCAGGGCAACCCTGGGGAAACAACCAGATAGCACCGCCAGTGTGCGGATTCGAATCCGGGTCACATCCCAGCCACTGCGTGGAAGGCAACCATCGTATAGTTAAACTTAAGAAGGAAAAGAAATCTAGTAAGTCAGCTCTCAAAATATTACTGCGCCGCAGGTAGAATGGCTGGGCACAGAGACGTCACTCTCTCCCTCTTCCGCCAGGTAATGCAACCCATCATGCTCACTCTGCTGCCGTACTGGCTGTTAAGAGTGACCGCTTGACACTACGCGAGCCCTCCCGCCTGGTGGCGCTGCACTATTTCTCATGGCGCGCTATTGTGTCTCCTTATCGCCAACGGCGTTTGTAGATGACGAACTAGATTTCTTGTCCTTCTTAAGTTGAACACGACTATACCCAAGCAGCACAACATCTTGGTCCAATTTTGGCAACGCCGGCCCAATATCGGGCCAGTATCGGTCCAATATTGGGCTAAGATGTTGTGCTGCTTGGGTAGCTACACTAGGCCGCGGGAGCTGGTACAAGCACCAGTGGCGCCAATAATACTGCTTTAGTTCTTTTTGAGAATAACTTTCTGCACGAAGACATAAAGCACACCTACTGCGATTTCGATTTTTGGCCTGGACGTCTATCCACCGTCTATATGTGCCTCTGTTAGCACAGCAGAACACTCCCGTTTGAAAGACTGGCGGCTCCTAACCCGATACCTCTTCCTCTATACAGTTTGTGTATCGCAGTGCGTATTTGTAAAGCCATTTCTGCCCTGTTGTCCTTTCTTGACATTGCTGTCCTTTTAGCACCCCACGTCCCATGGCTCCCATCTACGAAGACATGAAACGCGAACGGAAAGTACCGAAAGAACACAGCGAAGCCAGCCGTGCATTTCGTTATTCACTCCAGTACACCGAGGCTATCGAAGTTCACAGTGCCATATCTCGACCTCAGTCCATTCTCGAGGTGAGCGGAACATGCGATCGTTACTATTCTATTGCCGTAGCTGACTTTTCGTCTGAAAGAGGGGAAATAATTTCACCACTTGTATGCTATGGCCTCGGGAGTCACGTCAAACGCAGCAGTAAGCCATCACTTCGGCTTCCGCTGAAAGCACGTTTAGGTCGTACGAGTTGATCGAAATGTGCTGTCTACAAAACGAGAAATGCTTTTATTGTTTTCTTCTTTTGTGACGCACTAGGGTCACGTGTGTATGAGAGAGAAGTAATAGGGGGTTATTCCAGTTGAGTTGCTGTTGTTGTTGTTCAGTTGAGTTGTGAAAAGTGTCAGAAAAGTAAAAGGTAAGGTACATCGTTAGACAAAGGCTTCCGTGAAGAGGGTGTGTCATATAGATGAAAGCCACGCGCGTTGACCAAAAATGTTCCCAGACAGAGTTATGGAAACGTGTCGACGTTATGAACAGCATTTTATTGGCCTCTTTGGCGTCTTTGGCACTTTTTTTTTTTCAACATTAAACATGTCCCCCCCTCTCAGGTACAGAAGGGGAGGCAAGTCCAAGATACTTGAGTATTCTTATAATACCTTTATGCTGAATATATATATTGATCAGACGCGTGCCTGCGATAGAGTTATTGTTTTTCTGTTTTCCTTCTTCGGCATTTTTCATGAGAACGCAGCGATGCAAACAATACTGCAATCGTCCGGAGAACTTCATCACATCCATCTCATTCGTGCGGCACCGACATGGCAGGCAACGAGCGTTCCGCGCTCTAGTCAAATATTTCAGGGACACTGAGGCGGACGCCAGGTTATAATGTTTACAATCCTCAGCGAAGCAAAGTCAGACATATCCGTCCTCGTCGCTTTATAGTGGTTTCGCACAACTCCTGGAATTTCTACTTTAAAAAAAATCCCATTTCTTCTTCACATTCCAGTTTTGCTCGTTCATTTTTCTTTGAACCCCAGTCGGTCGCTGAGATTGATTCAGCTTTTAGTGCCATGGAGCGGACAGATCAACATCTGTGGAACTACTATGTCCATCTTTATCTTTAAACGTTCATCTCCTTCTAGTACAGGACTGGTAGTAAATTATAGAAAGTTCATTGTGGAGGTTTTGAGCTATACTGCTAACAAAATGCAATCCAAAAATGTCAGGTTAATCGAAGGCTGTAGAAACGTAAGATTATGACAGCCCCAAAGAGATATCAGCGCCGAAATGGCTGTGGTCATCCAAATATATCACACGGAACGCACACAAATTGAGAAATTGCAAGAAATAATCCGGTTCACTTTCAAATTACGCGTCTCGAAGATGAATTTATCCAACTTGAACAACTAACGTAATCTCAACTTATGTTTGCGCAGCAAACACTCCGGAGCTAGACACACCACAATGCAATGGATGCCGCCCAACACCCCTTACGCTTCCGTCTCAACTTTGTCCTTTCAGTTTTTCTTTCTTTCCAACTTTTCCTTTCTTTCTTTTTATATGCATCCACCCATCTTATCCCTCCATCCATCTTATCCCTCCATAACAGAAAATGCATGTACAAACACTACATATTCGTCCTTGCTTCCAGGCGCCTTCGATTGTGAAAGTCAACATCTCCACAATTTTCTTCCCTACATCCCGTACTTCCCTTCCACACCTCATCCTCCTCATCCCCACCTATCCTTTTATCTCCTTGTTGACTATCCTGCAAACCAAACTCCATAGTCCTGCCTGCTTCGTACTACCTACCTCCGAAATATGGCTCATTCAATCTACTAGCCCTCATCCCTTGTGCAAATGGCTTCCGTGGCACAAAGCCCTCATGAATTCTGATAGGCAAGATAAACACGTGACGTCATCATGAACTGAGGAGAATGCAAATGAGTGCCTTGTTTGCATGCAGGAGCTTTGAGGTTTCCGTCGTCTCGGCGAATCCTCTTTCGTTGTGATCATAACAGCGTACGCGAATCAGGATAATCCGGGCTTTGAAATGTAGTGACGTCACTCACACTCCCCATCGAACGTCACTTCACAGGCGCATCACGGGATTTTTGGGTTTACTGCACTATCGCGAGTTTCTACAAGATCCTACTGGGATGGCGATGCGATTTAAGGCTCTGGGATGGGTTCAGTGGCAAAAGCTACGACCTGAACCGTACCAGAAGGACGTCGGAATACGCCAGGAGAAGCATTTTATTTGCTTCAAATTTCTTCGAACCATTTCAAGCGCTAAAGGCCAGCTTTAAAACTGAGTAAGTCGGCATTGTTCACTCTCCCTGCTTCACCGGAAGTGTGACCGTAAAATGTATGCCTTATAGTCCCAATGTGCAATATATTGCACATGTAATAACACGCAAATGAAGGCACGAATGCTAATGTGCTAATAAACGCTTTTTTTTATCACAATGTCGGAGTAGTCATTATGTAGTCTTCTTCATCAACCGCAATATTTTTGTCGGATCTCAGGAGGTTGAAACTTTTGGTGGTGTTCAGTAGCAGGAGAAAAAGCTAACAACCGGGATGATAAGAGGCGATGGGGGGGGGGGGGGGGGGGTAATGGCAGGGTCGGCTCGCCATTGTTGGCCACACACGACTATAGCAAAAAAAAAAAAAGAATGGACGGACGGATGGAGGATAGAGGATGAAGGGTGGAAATGCGTAGAGGGTGCATGAGTTCGTCGGGGAGAGCAAAGTATTAGATGGGTCGTTGAGCAAGTCCTGCCTTCTGCAGAAAGGGAGTAAGGTTTATTGCTTTAGAGGAACGTTCGGCTGCAGAACCACCGGGGTAGCGGATGTCCGCTAGCCTACCCGAGGTGGAGCGAGGGAGATGGGCTTCGCGCGCTGAATGGTACGCTCGGTGAACCCAACAGCAAACCAGGAAATGCACGAATCGCTGTGATACCCGTTATGACACCATACTGCGGTTATGAACTGCTATGTAATAACACGGAACAACCAAGACCATATTAAGAAAATATCAATATGCGGAAGTTATCCGCGCACTGGAGCTGACGTATTGTTCGGTACCGATTTGTACGGATGCTTCCTTGTGTCCAACGTATAGCAATGTTCTTTTTTTATCTGCTTACTACGAAAATGTTCGTGTTTACCTGTTGCTGGGCCGTAAGACTCCTACTGTCGACTTAAAAGTGTCGCATCATGTTACTGCGTGATTTCTGTTTGCCAGGAGGTTGCGGCTGTTTCGAACATGAATGATTATATAATTGAATTGCTAATAAAAGATGCAGGAATATGTTGCTGCACGGTAGGAGTTTCGAACGAAAGTTTGCTATCACGCAGCTTCGAACGCAAACGGTTTATTATAGACGACATTTGAGAAATTTAATGTTACTCACACTTCTGTTTTTCGCGTGCATGGCGAGTCTTGGCCAACAGACGTGGACTTTGTTTTATTCGACTGAGCAATGCTGCATATTACTTAGCATAGCTTGTGAGAATGCTGGAACGTTTCCGTTTCGCAGCACCTGGACTTCAACTCCGGCTCCACAAGTCCTGAGAAGGAACCGTGTCTGTAATTACGACGAAGAGAAAGCCCTACTAATGCAGTTCTTCACAGATGTGGAAGGTATATCACGTATGGAGCAGACCCCTTCGTGATGTTCATCGAGGAAAAACGACGAAGGATCTTTCATGCGCTGCAGTGAGTCCAGATGGCTTATTATTATCTTATTATTATTATTATCTTTGTCGAAGCGAGACTGTGATATTTCAGGCTGCAGAATACTGAAAAACACCAAAACAACTCTGAAAAAATAAAGCAGCCGTGCAATGTGCTGAGCAGTGTCTGTGTGTTTTACTGTACGTAAAATATTGATATACTGAGAGAACGCTGATCGGGAATGAGGCACAGACGACATAACGCAGAACCTTGTCGGTTGCAACACGCGCTCTCGAATAGGGACGGCTTCAGGAAAAAAACGAAATATGTAAATTTTTCTTTATTTACAAGGCGTTAAATTTTGCTCCCTTACAAAACCAGCCCTTGCGCGTTCGTGGTGGTGGTCTGCACAGTATTAAAAACATGCAGTGGCTCCGCAGGCAAGGAGGATTTGGAGCCAGATCTGCAGAAGCTGTGACTAGCGCATACACTGCGCTTATTCCGTTCTTTGGAGTAATTCTTCTAATGCGATAAAATGCGTGCGCACCTTGTAATATGACGTATTTGATTGTGTCGTCTAGAACGCATAATCTTTTCTTCAAGATCAGCAAAGCAAATATGATGTCCGTCTGCAAATTCGCAAAAGAAGAATGAACTTTTGGATCGATTAAGGTCATAGTGTAAACTAAATTCCCATTAGTGTAAATTGAAAAGCCCATAACAAAAAGTATCAGAAAATAAAAATTCGCTGTACACGATCCTAGATTCCTTCTATTTTCTGCACCGCTACTCGATACAGAAGCACAGAACAAATGATCACATTTTTAGAAACAATAAGCGACGGGCCCTAACGTCAAGAGCATCTTGTATTACAGCAGCATCTCGTACATCACACACGATTGTGGTAGTGAGTTTTATAGAAAAGTGATTTTGAAAACTCTTATTTGATATACATGCTTCTTGAGAGCAAGGACAAAGGAAAGAGCAAGAAACGAGAGAGAGAGAAAGAGAACGATTTCGATTTGTTCCTGTAAAGGATACTTTCCCTTTCTATGCTTCTCACTGCGGCAGAGCACCCTTTACTGACAAGCGGATGAATGGTGGATGGATAAATGGAAAAAGAAAGTACGTTTGTTTTGGCTTTATTACCCAACGAAAAAATAATAATTTGACGAAAATTATTATTTGACGATAAAAAAAATGCTCTGAGAAAGCAAATTACACTTGCTGCTAAATTCCGCAATTTAAAAATTACTTGTCTTGCAATATATTTTTTTTCGTGGAAGCGCACATTCCGAACAGATTTTTATACCATAATTGTTTGTAGCGTCATTAAGTTCGAATGTTAAGGTATCACAGCACGTGATGTTTTACATAAATAACGTTGCTAGAGCTGTATGTGTTATAAAGTTCCCTGCTTCTCTCAAACATCGTCAAAAATGCACTGGGCTTTATGCTATTCTTTTCGCCCTGCGGAAAATTACTGACAGCCCCTTTCGCTCCTGGGTCGTTTTTACGGATTCCAGATCTGCACTGCAGTGTGTGGCGACTATGGGACTTCGCCGGCTTCCTCAGCCCTGTGGTAGTTGAAATTCTACAAGTCTATAAGAAAGCAAGCGCACAGAGCCACTCTATCGTCTGCCAGTGAACGCCGGGTCATGTGGGCATCAGTGGAAACGAGGACGCAGATCGAACAGCCACAGGCGCGCATCAATGCACCCGTCTTGTCCCCATCATCTTGTCTCGGGGGGATCGCCGTTACCTCATCTTAAGCCTCCCCGGCCCCAAGGTGCACTCTCGATGGTAACGTGACATCACCTCCCACTCTCTGCGTTACTCCGTTGATACCACATTGTCCCTTACTCTCCCGCGCCGAATGCCATGTTCCTTTACCACAGTCTTCCACCACATGAGAATGTGCCTTTTACACCGGCTTTCACACATGTCCTCGGTGTCTGCGCATCCAGCCTCTGTTCCACGTGTAGTGTGCGTGGTGACCTCCATCACATCCTCCTGATCTGCGGACAGTATGATCGCGAGCGCACCCTCATTGAAACTTCTCTGCAACGCGTCGATCAACGCCAGTTCAGCTTAGCCAAAATTCTCGGGCCATGGGCGGACCCCCTACATCAGATGCAAGGCCTACGAGTTGTTGCCGAGCTCCTCTCCAGAACTGGATTAATGGACGAACTCTAATAGGGCACCTTTCCATCATCATCCCTTTCTCATCCTTTCCGCAAGAGCAATAGGGCAGTGTACCGCCATGGTGGCAGTGAATCACCCACCACACCATCATCCCATTTATGTATGTGTGTCAGCTTCACTCACTTCGCTTCACTTCCTCCTTCAAATTTTTCTGTCTATATATGTGACCATTATATCCACTTATTTGAATCTTCCATGAGGACTATTATATTTAGAAATCAACCAGAAGCGTACCAGTCATCAGTGCCCCAGTAATGGACATAGAAAAGAAAGAAACGGAACGGTTAATCTGGATCGTCACGATAGAATTATATCCGCACATGATCAACCATGCTCCCAGCGATCAAATGACGTCGGAGGTTCATTCTCTTTTTTCGTCTAGTGGCAACAATACCGTCGTCTTCAGACGACGCAGAAGATGGTCTTTCACCAATTACGTTTGTAGGGTTTCGTTCAGTCGAATTTCTACATGGTCGGATTTCTACATGGTCGAATTTTTACATGTAGAAATTCGACTGAACTAAACCCTACAAACGTAATCGGTCAAAGCCCATCTTCTGTACCTTACAAAACTCGTCAAAACCCCAAGTGGCAGAGCGCGCCTGACCTATACCGTCTCGCGAAACTAAAATATAAGCCCACGAAACAGTTGTGCACGCTAAGGATGCTTGCACGCACGTCCAGAAGGGAGCGAGTTGCAAATCCGGCTTCCTTCCTCTTCTTTTTCCTCATGAGACTGAATCCCCAAACAGACGTACAGGAGCGGCACAGGCGGGCAGTGCTCGCTGACATTCGTCGGTGCATGCGCGCACCCCCCATTGCGAGGAAGAGATATTGATTTCTGTCCCGGTACAAGCCCGTGCTTCGCGGTAGCCGCTCCTTCGGCTGAAGCTGCCCGGCAGTTTTTCGTTCGGGGGCTGACCTTCGTGAAGAATAGCTTTTGTATTTTGACTTTAAATTTTCTATATCTGTCAAGAGTCGATTTAACGCTTGCTTTCCGCATGCCACGAAACACCTCTCGTCAAGATGCTGCATTAATTCATTGAATACGACTCGATGTGGCTTGTACAGCTCAGTGGCGTTACCGCTTGAGACAAGTTGACTGTCCCAGATGCTGTCACTGCGGTACTCTAGAAGATCTAGAGCATATTCTTCTTCATTGCCCACACTACAAACCTTCCCGAACCGCACTCTCCGGGTCTCTTAATCAGCTGGACTGTCGCCCTCTCTCTCTCTCTCAAAATTGCTTGTTCCCTGACCAAATCCAATCCACCAACGCTCTGCCCTGAAAGCTCTTTTGACCATTTTGGACACCATAGGACGTCTATCCTTATTGTGAAGGGGCTCACTATTTCATTCCCCACATCACCACCAGCAATGGGGTAGAGTATCGCCCCTGGCGATGAAAATCCCCATTCATCATCTCAAGATAAAGTTGTTGCTGCTGTCTGGCGTTGGTGGTATGACTGAAGTGTAGACGATTGTGAATGCCGGGGGAATGTGAACTGTTTCGTATATATGTATCAGGTTTTCATTATGATAGGTATACCGTGTGTTCAAAACGTATATATAGCAGTGACGTATACAAGTTGCGCAGTATCGCGGCGTAGCGTCGGCGCCGTGTAGCTCTACGCGGTAGTAATTTATAGGCTCAACACACTCTACTCAGGGACCCTTTCATATATATTCAGTTATATTTTACTTTCACTTTTAGTTGTGATTAAGGCGAATGTTATTTATTGCTGTTATTAGAAAATAATCCAGTTTGCGATTATGTTACGTCTGTGGCGACGAAACACCCTACTCATTATCATCGAAATCAAATTGTTGTTGTTGTTCTTCTACTTCTCAGACAGTGACGCGAGTTGTGATGAAGGAAACTGCTTTCCGAAATTATTCGTTTGTTCGACCCCGATAGTGGAACAAGGTGGTGTCAATCGCCCACAAAATCATTTAAATTTTATGTGAGTTCGCTACATAGAATTACCTGCAAATTATACTTTAGCACGTGAACACACTTATATTATCATGATTTACAACTGACATTCCTTCTATTGCGTCTTCCCTTATTTCGTTACCTCCAGACTGCTTGAGCGAACCGAAAGTTTGGTCGCAGTGAACCGAGTTGCAGTCGTAAAACCTGATAATAAGTATTCCCTCTCAAGTAAGGTCGAGTTTTTGCAGCGAAATGTTTGAGAATTAAAGAAAAAATTATCCGCTAAGAATCAGCGAACTGGCTATCGAAAAATGTAATAACTAATATTTTCACCGGCAAAAAAATTATAAAGAAAAGGAAGATTTCAATGCCTTAATGCTGACGCACGTTCGTACTGACAAAGAAACAAATCTGAAGATAAACTATGTACAGTGACAGTATGCGACTGTGGCATGTAGTGAAGCAGTATATGCAGCAGTATATTCTGCTGTAGCATTTGAAGTAACCTCAGCCCCTACCTACGGATACTTTGGGACTTTGGCTTTTCGACGGGGAGATTACACTCGTAGCAACGTAGTATCTCTAAAATGTTCGGAACTGAATGCATATCGCGTTCTATTTTGCTCTTTCGTAAATCTTTCTGCGCAACAAATTTCGGGGCTTAGAGTTTTAACGAACCGTAAGCTGCTACTAACGCTCTTATCGGACTCTTGCTTGTACGTCATCTCAGAGCTCGCAGTCATGTACTATGCGTATATTCTCTCGTGTATATACATCTTCTAACATAAACCGGGGAGAAATGTTTTGCGTGCTTGTCTCTACTGCGAGGGATTAAAGCGAAATAGAAACAGTCGCATGACAGAGTGTTCTTGTGATTGGGCGGGACGGTAGCTGCAATGAACTTCAGTTGTGATGAACGAGTTTCGGTTTCCCGGCAGGAGATATACAGCGGAAGGACCATTCATTGTTCCCGGAGCCTCGCCTTCGCTCAGGTATCTGCATTCCGAGCCGTCCCAAAGCGCAGAGCAGTTTGTTTTACATACGGGAACACGCTTAGAGAGAGTGAATTGTAAAGAATACTATAGTGATAGGAGAGACGGAATGTTCTTGCAACGTTGTCTAACGGAAACAAGATTACTGTTGGTGTGCGTGCAGGGATGTTCGGCAGGTACGGGGCGTATACCTGTATCACAGAAAAACACCTAACCTCTTAGGTGTTACTCCTTGGTAGTTTACATTCGTGTCACGCAATACGCAATCGAATTTTGTTAACTGAACTTGAAAATTAGCCAAGCAAAACAGCATATTTTTTCGGTAGCGCGAATTCGGAAGCATATGCTAAAACCACACCCATTGCAAGAGTAATTACAGGATTTTTTCGAGGGATTTCAGCAAAAATTTCTGCAGCCCGCAACACCTTCGGTACCGAAGGTACAGAAAAACGCGCTACAGGTTCTTCGATAAGTCTCATGTAGGATAAGCTTTGTACGCTTACAAAGCTGCTGCCAAAACCGAGCAATTCACGCACAAAGTGAGCTTAATGACGCAGATAACAATATCAGTAAGCATATCAATTTTCAAGAATATCTTCCCCCCTCGTCTACCCAACGTTACCCCCCCCCCCCCTCAAGAACGGGGTCTCAATAGAAGCTCTCTGGTCGATAATAGCTATGTCCTTTCTCTGAAAAAATCGAATGTAACATGCAGTAGGACATCGTACAACTTCAACACGCATTGCCAGACTGTCGTAGATGAGTATGATCGCGCCGTATGTTCAACTAAACATCTTATCGATCACCCGAAACCCACCAAACCTTCCTGCAATTAATTATCTCCTGAGATAGAGAGAGTACCGCGCTCTAAAATACGAGCCAAACGTGGCTTCGTCTAAACTTTAGCAACGTTCGTCTTACACACTGTGCTTAACCATCGCAGTTCGTATTTCATCGACATGGGATCCGCATAAATTTGTTCTTCTGCCCTTTAACTCAGGCCAAAAAAGCGCCAACAAACGCGACGAAGTTTAATAGTACAGGCAGCGAAGAATAACCGCACAGAACTAGGAAGAGAAATCTGTTCCAGCGTGCTTTTTTTAAAATTGTAACTCAGTAATTAACATTGATTTTAGCTTACTATATGTCTTTTTTTCTTCTCTCTCTCTTATCAAGCCGCGCAGAAACGAGGCGTCTTGGCTCATTTATTTCACAGCGGAAAGACGACGCAGCACTTTAACGACGGAAAGCGAAGAAGATAAGGGGGGAGAGGAAAGGGGGAGAAGGAAAGGTAATGAGAAACATGACGGTTGAGGGCAAAACAACAAGAAAAAGTGGATCCCGATCAGCGACGGTGGCGATCGAATTTCGAATTTCACCCGAGATCGGGGGGGCTTAAAAATAGAAGGAGTTCGAAAGGAATTGAAAAGAAATAACCCCGCGTAACCCCCATTCGATTAGCGGAAAATATCTCTTTAATCGGCGATAGTGGTGGAATTAAGGGAAGAGGAGAAGGCCCTCTCCTTTTGTTCCAGGAGAAGGATTGTAGTTGTTCCCGAAGCGCGAGGAAATTGGCTGTAGAAGGGATTCTTGTTCGGGAGGCTGCTGTTACAATTTCCGCTGTGTATTTAACAAGGAAAGACGGTGGATTGGATTGGATTGCATTGAAAAGAAGAAGACTGCTGATAAAAAAAAACAACTTTCAGGGAACTATACGCAGTGCATTTAGCGGTTTCGAGCTGAGATTACCTGGTGCTGCGGTGTTGGCGTTGGGGACGCTTTTTCTTACCTGCAAAGGAGGAGATAGAGGAACATTAGACGTAGAAAGAAAAGGCGCAATGCACTCGCGTTACAGATTACGCGCGCTCTACAATACACCCTTACACAAAATCCTAAAAAAAAAGTGTAAGGTTCCGGCCTGTTTGGTCTGACATCATATTAAAATCGATAGAAACCCCAGTGCAGGAAAACTTAAAGTCACTGGACGGCAGAAAGTAATGCCATTCTTCCTCTTTCCCGTCGCGTCCTTGGAGCAAAAATGGCCGCCGCAGCATGGGTTCGTATGCTACGGCCGCCATTTTGTCACCAAGGTGGCGGCAAAGAGATCAGAGGATGGAGATACTTTTCCCAATCCAGTGACTTTACTACGGGAACTAAAAGAGATGAACAACGCACAGCACTGACACACACGCACAAGCTGTGCAAGTGCGACGAAGTAATGCACAGACCGTCCCCTGGTGATCTCATGTAAAACGCGTTTCCGTTGCACGGGCACGGTGTACGTAGGAGGAGCTGTGTGGTTCTTCAGCCTCTCTTTGCTAGATCTAATGGTGCTGCGCTGTTGTAATAGAGCGCAATGATAGTACAGCGGGCCCTTTGGGATAACTTGGGTACACACTTTGGGAAACACAGTAATACCTTACAATTAATTCAACCTGAAAAAAAAAGGGGGGCGAAATAGAGCGAATGACACAGCGCTACATGCAGCGCTACTGTGCTACACGAAGAGGACGTAGCACGTGCTCATACAGTACACAATTTCAAACATGATGAAATGAAGTTAAACAAACACGGACCCCCAAGCGGGCAGGCACTGGCTCTGTCCTTTTACTGCCTAATTGAGAACATATATTTTCCTCCACGCAGTGCTGCAAACCACAAACGTGGGCCGCACCTCATGTGGCGAATTTCCCCATTCTTCATTATTTATTTATCATCTGTTGTTGTTTTCGTTCCTACCCATTCTCCTCAAGCTTAAGGATATGTTGCCTTCTTTGACTGCATTAATACACTGTAATGCAAGTAGGGGATGGTGGAACGCTCAAATCGCATAATAGTCTACGTTATGAACACACGCGTTGATAGCCTTGTGGAAATAAAAGGGTATTTGGATGAAATACACCATCCACTGCCTTTCACCTTTCTATAACGTTGCACATACAGAGTGTTCGTCGAGAAAATGTTATTCAGTTCCTAAAAATAGGCTGCATGATATGAAAATTTGTAACCTTTGAGGTAGCGGTGATAAAAGTTTTTGCTACACACTATAGTATGATTTGCACTTATGCCACGCATTAATGAAGCTAGTTTTATTAATTGAAATAAAAAATTAGGCAAGCAAACGTCGCGTTTTTCTTCGCGAATTATTCGTAAGCACATGGTAGCGAACCAACCAGCGAACCGGTAAGGAAATATGAAGGGAATTGCCTCAGGACGAGAAGCCGCCGATATCT
This sequence comes from Ornithodoros turicata, assembly GCF_037126465.1. NCBI lineage: Eukaryota > Metazoa > Arthropoda > Arachnida > Ixodida > Argasidae > Ornithodoros > Ornithodoros turicata. Next base: position 11,091,213 of record NC_088204.1, read on the forward strand.
TTAACAGAGACTGTTCATAAGAAGAACAGTCGCTGTTCGAAATATCGGCGGCACTCGTCCTGAGGCAATTTCCTTCATACTATTACACAGTGAACCCTCGTTAATATGACCCCCGATAATCTGACGTACGCGCTTTACGACCATACTACTGGGGAACAATGCGGTGGAACCTCTGCAACTCCCCCCCCCCCCTGTTAATATGACAACTCCGCATTATGACCTAAATATTCGGGAACGACCATGGTCATAATAACGAGGGGGTTCACTGTAGTCAGTTTTAGTATATCGTACGCTGTCGCCTTTGCGTACGTCAGGGATAGAGTTGGTGGTTCTGCGCACGCGCAAAACATCAAGAGGGCTTCCGCTGTGCTCAGAACGTACCACGCTATGCCTTACGTACGCAAAGGCGATAGCGTATGCTGTGCACTAAAACTCACTAATAGCATGTTCCGCGCTAACACGCTCGATCGGCATAAAACCCTGTCGCTCTTTCCACTAACGCCTCGATTAAGGCAGAGCAAACAGTTCCATAAACGCAAATTTCGTCGAGCGCTCACATTGACTGTCAAATTAACGTTTTGTAATCTTATCAAAAGCCCTGTGGAATAGTGTATCATGGCCCCGTGCTCCCGATGAAGTAAAATGTTGCTGTTGCTTGACCGATTGTTGACGTTCAATTAATAAAATTATTTTAATGCGTGACTCGAATACGCACACACACACGCACACACACATAAAGAGACGATGATGAGATGACGCCGGACAGCAGGCTGGGCGCCGCCCCAGTGCCATTTGTAGATAGTGAGAGATGATGATGGAGATGAGGATTCAGGTGATCAAAGCAGGGTGGAGAGGCCTGTTGATGACAGGAAATCCCAAAGGTGACGGAGACCTTGGTGCATATGAACGCTACTGGACCATTGGGGGGGGGGGGATATGTTTACTAGAGTGAAAGAAAAAAAAAACGGGAATGTCAGTCAGCTGGACCATGGGCCCAGCACCTTGCCTATGATAAAGGGGCGGTGGTCGATTGCATGCATTTCGTGCTGCAAGATCTCGCGCTCCCGCTGGTAGTCAGGGCAGTCCATAAGTAGGTGGTGCAGGTCAGCGCGCACATTGCATGATGCACAAAGGTCCGATGGTGCAGGGCCAAGGCGCTGCCTCACAACTGGGATAAATGCAACATTCAGCCACATACGGTGAATATCAGATGCGTAGTGTCGCGGAAGGAGATGAGGAAGCGACAGGGAGAGAGAGAGAGAGAGAGAGAGAGAAAGAGAGAGAGGGATCCACTACGTGGAGCAGAGAGTATTGTGTCACTCGAAAACAATGTACCGTAGTGTGCGGCGAAAACGTTTATGAGCGTCACTTAGAGGAATGCGAATGGTTATATCGAACAGATTATTTTTGAAGAATTAAATAACACTGTTTCCTCGAACAACCCGGCCATTCGCGATAATACATAGCACTGCCAAAATGAAGGTGGAACGTCAGCCGTCCAGTACTCTCACCCCCAGAGGATGTTTGCCATATCGATTCATAATTCGACAGAAACGGTATAAAAACGGGCATACAGGATAGAAGAGCATATTTCTTTCGTCAACAGAGATAACGCCTTTCTTCCAAGAATCAATACGAATCAACGCGCTGTACACGGGCAAACATAGCACTTGTTCCATTTTCACACAATCTGTTTGCTCTTGCGACACTTCGCGTGTAAAAAGAAAAAAAAAAGAGAAAAGAAAAGAGAGAGAAACAGGACGTTCCGTCGAACCCGGCCTGAAAATTCGATCCGCAAGCAGGCGACAACCGCTTTCTGTCGGGTCAGCCGCGTTGCGAACAGCACGTATTTACGTTTCGACATTCAAGCCGTGCTTCGGCCTATCAGGAAACACGCTTGTGTTGAAGCTGAAACTCTATTCACGACGTTTCATCACTTTACTAAAAAAAGAAAAAGAAATGTCGACAAGCAACACCGAGACATCCGGTTGATGCCACCGCAAATAGCAAACATCGCACTTATATATATATATATATAAAAAGAAAGAAAAGAAAAGAAACGACAACGGGGCGGCACGTTGGCAGCCTGTCAAAAAAGAAAGAACAGAGAAAAGAGTCCGACGTTTTGTGCTGAAAAGGAAACTCTTACGAGGAACGAGCTGAGGGGAACTTCTTGGTGAAGTGAAGGGCCGCTGACGAAGCGAAACTGGCGCTGAAGAACGTCGAAATGCATTGAGGGAGTTAGACAGCGAAGGGGAAAGGGGTGGCCCTGTACGAGAAAGAGCGATGGTAGAAAGGACCCGTATGTGTGTGTGTGTTCAAGAAAGTGGCTCGCGCCGAGGGTAACTTGAAAGAGCACTTACTTCATTTAGGCTGGAAGAGAAACAGAAGTGGAAGAAAACTGAAGTAAAGGGGAGAAGAGGTTGGAAAGAAGTAGGTAATGATTGAAAAAGCAGCGGCAGACGTTGCAAAAATCGCTGCGATCACAAGTAGAGATAATCGAATATACCAAGCTCTCGCAATTTTTTTTCCTTGTTCCCGCCTCGTTTCTTCCTCCATTTTGGAAAGAAAAGCCGACTTTCGAGGAAGTGTTTTTTTTTATTAGGATGTAGCGGATGATGAACGATGCTTCGGGCTAGATAACGGGCGCAGCACTTTTTCATCTCCGATTAAAAGTGATGCTCATGACGCTAGTGATACGGAAGAAGCAGATGGTTTTTGTGCGTGGTTATAAATAAGTCTAAATAAGTGAGCGCAGAGGTTTTTTTTTCACAATTACCATTGGAATATGAACTGTAACGACGGCTATTACGGTTGCTTCGTGGTGTGTCTTGGTCTGAGCTGCTATTCCACATTGTACAGCTTTCGTCAACCTTAATAATAACACTGGAAATAATTCGGTCTCATTTCCGAGCTCGATAACAGCCACCCTGGGGGGCACTGGGGGAATTTTAAGTGAACAAAATCCTTGGGTGAAACTAACAAAATAATTTTGTTCAATTAACATTTTCTCATTGCCCCAAGGGTAGCTGTAATCGTGCTCGGGAACGAGAGCATATTTTTTTCTAGTGTTATTATTAAGGTTGACGGGAGCTGTACTTGGTGATCCACGAAGGCGCACCAAAATGTCGGACAAGCGCAGTATTACTTCTCCAGCGGTGTTATTAAAGGAGAACAACAAGGAAGTGAAGTCAGGCAAAACCCGCGAGACCGTTCGTGTAATCCCCTGTAAAGCGTGCTTCCACTGCAGTAGTATGGAGTACGTAGGAGAAGCAATATGTCTCTTCCGAGGTGTAACTTTGCTGCGTGGTAACTGATGGGATGCGTTCATAGAGATGTGAGCCCTTCGGGTTTCGTCAGGTTCAAACTTCGAAAGGACAGTAATGGATTACAATTTAATATGAATGAGGAGCAGCGTGCAAAACAAAGGAGTGACCTGATCCTGTCTACAGATTATAATTTCCTTCAGCCGTCGCAAGCCATTCCCTGCGTCATCAATTCAAATATCCCCGCAAGTCACGCGGCGGTAGACGAGTGCTAAGATGTTGGCGCTAATTCCCATCCAATGACGTTAAGTCCAACGAACCGCAAGAGGACCTCGCTATGAGTAACGCGCAGAGAAAATTCGCCCCAAACGTGCAAAAAATGAACTAATTTCATTCCACGCCCATCAGGTTTGTCTTTTTTTGGCCTAAATCGCGTACGTAGTACGGATGAACGCATTCTTCACACGGCGATTTTCACGAAAAAAAAGAAAAAGAAAGGAAGCAGCATCTGCAAATTGTTTTATTCGTCTCGCAAATTTCTTATCAGCGTCCAGTTTATGATGTTATCACCGTCAAAGCATCACCACTCCAGGGGGCAACACGCAGAAGTGCAGTGAAGCAAGCAACCATTGTCGCATCGCAATTCTGCTCGCGCTGGTTCATACTCTCAACAACCACGCTTCTCTGTACCATAGTCACGCTCGCAATTATACTTCCCCCTCCAGAACTGTCACGCAAAATCCCTCGTATTAATAACGCTTACTATTACACCCCCTCCCCTCTCTATGCTCAACGTCCTATACTTGTTTTCTTTTTCTTTTTTTCATCTCTAGTTTCACTTTTCTTCGTTAGCGAGACGAACGGAGAGCGCACCGCATGCAACCACAATGCCCTCCTTCCGAATGGCAGAGAGTTGCCCCAAATGTACCTAATTACACCAATCTGCACATAAGTGCAACTGCGCGCGGCGTGTGTAATAAGTCGGATCATTCACCCCTCTATGCACCCCACCGTTTTCTCGTCTCTCTCTCTCTCTCTCCCCCTTTCATATCCCCCTCTTTCCCTTACTGAGGGAAGTGAAGAGAATGGGGCATCGATTTCCCATCGGTGAAACGCTCCGCGTGCGATGAACACGGGAGCGCGCATACCAATGTCTCCGTGCTCATAGGCAAGCAGCTCACGTCTCACGTGCTGCCTGTAGGCGACTGCGGAGAAGGCTTGCAACTCGCTTTGGCCCCCGCTGAGCCAGTGCTGCATTGCCGATAGCGTTTGGTGCCTGCTCGAAGGAAGGGGAAGAAGAAAAAGGGAAGGGACAAATATTCTGGCCTCGTTTCCTGTCAATATTTCGCGTATACGACGCGAAATAAAAAACAGAGTAGGGATGGGGGAGGGGGGGGGGGGGCAAAAATGAAAGAAACATCGTAGGCGAAGTGTGAGGAAGAGAGTGCACGTAGATTTGTCTAAGGGCGTGGAAGGGTTTGAAATAGAAAGGAAGGGGGAAGAGGAAAGGAAAAGAGGGTCGGAGGTGTTGGAGCAGTTCGAAAGCAGTTGTCAGGCCGTGTTCCTCTGCTACAGTGAAGCCCTCTATGGGCAGCAAGGTGGCGCATATGTGAAAGACGACCGGTCAACGTTGCAGCATGTTCATAAATTAATGCGGACAAATGACATGTGTGAACAATAACAACAAAAACAAATAGATTGTAGTGACCATGAGTGAGGAACTAAATGTGCTACTGAATTTTGTGACTCACCACCCCACACTCTTAAAAATGGTGGTGGTGGTGGTGGTGGTGGTGGTGGTGGTGACGAAAACCGGCTTGCCGTTGTTGGCCTCACGAATGTGGGCTGCGTCACGACTGTAAACTTCACCCCTTAGCACGCTCCTAGCCAACCATCCTCCCGACTGACATCGTTCTCTCCTCCGATTTATTGAAAACACGGGGCGTACGCCTTTTTGTGACATTTATGCAGAAATGTTCATTGTCACAAAAAGGCGTACGCCCCACGCATTCCACAAATCAAGAGTGATTGAGGCATCGCTCCGTACAACGGTTGGCCTTCAGCGTGCTATGTGGCGAAGCTTTGTTTGAAGCGTCCAGGGCACACCTTTAGCATGTGATCAAATAATGAGATGATGGTGTGACGAATGAATAATTATACTGCATCGGAATCCTTGGGTGTAGGAAACTACCACTTTAATAATTATAATATTTAATAATCTTTAAATACTTAATCTAAGCTTTCAGTATTCGAAACTTTACAATCGTGCCTTCTTAGCAATCTAAAGCAGTCCATGCGCATTACATGTAGCTTGCCTTGACTGTTGATGAATGTCACGTCGTGTGCATTGTTCTTGTTGTGTCCACGCAGCAGTATACAGCGTGTTTCACCTAAAGTGATAAAAAATTCCAACTGGCGACGTACCCGCCGGAGGATTGTGGTGTTAGACTGCACCTTTCGCGTCATCGCAAACCTTTTTTTTTTTTTACTCACAATTCACCGCTTGCTTCTGCGTCACTACTTTAGATTTTCTGCCATGAAAACGAATGTCCGAGCTCCCGTGGCTCAGTGGTTAGCGTGCTTGCCATGTCACGTCGAGACTGGGAGGCACCCGGGTTCGAATCCCGGTGCCGGCTGTGCTGTCTGGGGTTTTTCCTGGGTTTTCCTCAGACGCTTTCAGACATATGTCGGCACAGTTCCCTTAGAAGTCGGCCCAGGACGCACATTCCCCCAGGGCGTGAGTCGTGACGTTGCCCACATACGTGAGGCCGACCACGGCAAGCTCTACCACCACCACCACCGAGCAGCACGAGGCGAGCCGAAAGACGAAGCTCGCACTCTCATTCTTTTCGCTGGACGAACACGGATGGCTGCTCTCTGCTCTTAAAGCCCCACGCACCGAAGTAAGAGCCCTACAAAAGGTTATGGGACTTCCGGCAATTACTTCTGGAAACTTTTGCCGCCATTTAGGAAAGGTTTGGACAATTTTTAATTGAGGGAATTTTATTTTTTCAATTGAACTTTGAAAATTGCCAAGCGAACCTCACTTTTTTTAAGCAGAAATATGAAGTCCTCCACGAATAACCGCGGATCCAACAAAAACTATGCGCATTAACACTGCGAACCCTCACAAAACGATACCGAATATTATCTGATCCGAAGGTACTATGTTGGTCCGGACGGAATATTGTGTCCGTGCCGTTCTTTGATAGGCGCCTGTGTGGCGGCTGAGTTCGGCACTACGAGCGCAGGCAACAACGCCTACTTTGTAAACCAACTGCCTATCAAAACAAATTATCAACTTGCGGTCTTCAGATATAGCTGTGGAGAGCACGGAAACGAAAGGAATGGCCAATTTTCGATTGTAACAGCAACAGTAAACTAGAAACATTACAATCGTCCAGGTAAATGCTTGTTACTTTGGGAGGATTGGATTGGATTGGATACGAAAGAAAAATATGGAGAGGTTAGTCCCGGCACAGTCAGGACTAGCTAGTCCAAAACGCGTTTGTGAGTGGAACAATAGAGCCAGAAAAGTGAGAAAAAACAAACAAGCAGGAAAGATGCAGAAGGAAACATAAAGGGAAAGGGGGAAAAGGAAAGGGGGAGATGTTAGGCAACGAGAAACACTCACTGGTTCACTTTCGGGGGAGGGGGGAATAAAATTCTCTCAGTGTGAAAAGTTCTTGGTCGTACTCGTAGTTGCTATTTGCAAAGGAAGGGCGCGCGAACATCAGTAGCGCGGTTTAGGTTTTCCTTTTCCTTTTACGATTATGATGTAGAAACATCATAATCGTAAAAGGAAAACCTAAACCCCGATTGCGACGACAGAAAGAGAGTTTTAGGTGAACGAAGATGCGTCACACGCTACGACTCTGAGCGCCATCTGATAGCAGAAAAATGTGCCAATTTTTGCCCTAATATTTAAAAACAACCGTTTTGACTAAGGTTTTCACACAGTACTTCACCAAGAAGTTGTGTCGTCGTCGTCAAACGTTTCCCTTCACAATTCAGTCAATGCGCTCTGGTTGGCTGGTGGCGATAGAGAGTCGGAATGTGGGAAGCGTCAGGGTTTCCCTAACACTTCTAGTTATAGTGCACAGTACAAAAAGATATATGACTGTAGTATAAGACCGCCCTAAAGGCATACAATACGAACGACTTAGCCTTTACCAAACGGGTACTTAGAGTAGGTGATCCTCAACAACAATGGAGTTCAAGACGCACCTCAAGGTGAGATTCCAGGGTTCGGTGTCGAATTTATAGCCGTTATAAAACCAGCGTTACGCAGCAAACAAGATATAGTGTCCATGCGTTCTTGGAATTGCGGTGTTATAAAACACTGGCCCAAAGGCGTACACGCTGTTGCTGCCGTTGCACAAAGCTTATTTATTTTTGCTATGTCGGCTTCCGAACGCGATTAAATCGAACGAAAATGCGACGAAGACTTCAATCTTTTCAAAACACACCTCGACAGTTTACCGTCTCTCTGAAAGTCTGTTTAAAGAAAGTTTATTTCACATGCAACAAGATTGCAGAATATTTCTCGCGACATGTCGGAATGTCGTCGCAAAATATTTGCGCAACAACAACAACAACAACAACAAATAAATCATGACTATGGCCTGGGGTGATTCACCGCTTGAGAGTACACTACCCCATTACACGAGAAGCATGAGATGTGAAATATGAAAATGAAGTTATGTGCAAGTACAACTCTTGAACTCCCGTCCTCTGGTTGCGCAACGCTACGTCACACAAAAGGAAGAAGCACATGAAAGAAGCGACAATTGTCCTTGAGATGCAGGGGAGGACCCTACAGCGTCTGGAGCAAGCCGCGGTAGCCAAGAGGAACTCCAAGAACATCAGAAGACCTCGACGGTGTTGCACATGGCTCTGAACTGCAGCCAGGTTGAACGTCTGTCGGCTAGCACCGCAAAGCTGAGCACTGAGTTGCCGCCTCTCCGTTTCGTAGAGCTTACATTCTATTAGGACGTGCTGAATGTTCGCTACGACGCCACGTTCGGAGCGTACGCAGCACGTTGGGCAGCCGTTGCCGTTCTGTCGGCTTCTTCATTTCCGCTCAAACCACAGTGACCCGGGACCCACTGCAGGTATATATGATGACCGTGATCGCTTAGACGCTGAACCTGATGGAGATATCAGTGACAACTGGGGCGAGCGATCCACATATTCCCATGTTGGCTATACATTGAAGAGCAGCCTTTGAATCTGAGTAGATGACCCAGGCCCGCGGATCGTCACAGGACGTCTTACGTAGAAACAACAGGATAGCATATAGCTCAGCCGACGTTGATGATGTGCGGTGTGAGTGACGGTATCTGTGACACACCGTCAGTTGGAATAAAAAATGCAGACGATGAGTATTCATGACTGGAGGATCCGTCAGTGAAAACTGCAGTGTGGTCAGAATATCGACTGTGCATCATATCCGCTGCAAGATATTTCAGAACTGATGTAGGCACTTGGTTTCGTTTGACATTAAGACCAGGAATTCACAATGCGATCGATGGTACTGGAAGCGACCACGGAGGCGTCGTGGACACCGCTGATCTTGCAGAAAACGGGGGAACCTTAGGTTTCACTTCCATGAAACAGTTGTATGCGTTACATTGCTTCCGGCGACAAACTTTTGCTATTAGTGGATGGCGGCGGTGGTGTGCTCTGAGGCGCAAGTAATGGCGAATGGTTTCCCTCTGCCGTAAGACTCCAATGGGTATTTCGCGGGCTTCTGCTATCACCATCCGCGTTTCCGCAGCTCATGAAATGCCAAGATATACCCTTAAGCTCCGTGCTAGAATACACCGCAATCGTTGTTCTTGCGTCTGTGAAATTCCGTGCAAGACTCGTAGGCCCTCGGACTGGGGCTTTGTGGATGGCCAGAAGAGACTTCTCATTCATTTCCCACTTCGGCCCAGCAAAGTGGCGAATGACGGAAATCCACCGGTGTGCCTTTGTGTCCAGGTGATCGATGTGTTTCTTCCAGGACAAGTTGGAGTAGGATGACACCCAGGAATCTATGGTGTGCTACCTGCCTAAGAGGCGTATCGCCAAGGAACAGCTGATACCGATGCATATGCTTCCGAGTAAAAGCCATGACTGCTGTTTTCTCAGTTGATATATCCATGCCTGCCTCTGTTAGGTACCGCAAGATGTTATCCAGGGAATGCTGAAGACAGCGTAGGATTGCAGGCCTCGATTTCCCAACAGTCCAAATGCAGACGTCATCAGCATAGATAGATATATTGACTCTAGGGGCGATACAGGACTTTAGGTCTGCCATTACAAGGTTAAAAAGGATAGGACTTAAAAAGCTGCCTTGTGGTACGCCCTGAGTCAAGACAACGTTCGAAGTGACTCCTCCTTTTGTGCGAACAGAGAGTGTTCTGTGGCGCAAAAAATCAGCCAGCCACAAGAACATTCTGTCGGGAACGCCTGCTTGCAAATAGATGCAGAACGTTGGCATGACTGACGGTGTCGTAGGCTCTCTTGACGTCCAGGAACACTGCCATGACTATTTTCTTCTGGCTCCTCGCTTGCAGACGGTAGTGACGAGATCGAGTCTATGGAGCTACGATTCCGACGGAAGCCTGCCGTCTCTTCGGGGAAGGTACGATGACCCTCAAGCCACCGCTCCAGTCTATGCAAGACCATTCGCTCCAAGACTTTACCAAGACAACTCGTCAGGCTAACTGGACGAAAGGATGGCAGGTCAGATGAATGCTTTCCAGGCTTTAACAACGGGACTACTACGGCATCTTTCCAAGACTGCGGCACTTCACCGCTTCTCCATGATGTATTGAAGACATGGGTCACACAGGAAACACAGTCGTCGCTAAGGTTCCGGATGGCTCGATAGGAGATTCCATCTCCACCTGGCGTCGATTGTATCGTGACAGGCATACCGCGGCTCTGAATTCACCCAATGTGATGTCCATATCCATCTGTTCGTTCACCACTGGTTCTCTTCGTGAGATCGCCTCCTGTATCCCGGAAGTGAAAGTGCGGAATACGTCAGTGTTCGAAGCTTGCGAATTTGCGGATACAATCTTGCAGAAGTCCCGCGCAACAGAGTTCACGGACCGCATGAGAGACAGCGCTAGCACACCCAAAGGATTTTTGGGCGGGAGGGTCTCTCTCAGACTCCGGCCACGCTCCACACTCTAGCAGCGCGAGTAAAAGGCGACAGCGTTGCGCAGAATTGACGCCAGCGCTCTCTGTCAACATTCTCTAGTTCTTTCTGTACTACCCTGGCAGCATGCCGGGCTTCTATGATGTCTTGAAACAGCTCCGATCGTCTAGCCTTTCGTTCAGCTCTCCGCCTTTGCGCTCGTAGTTGTTCCACACGAGGATGTGTTCCCATATGTCCTGTCGCGACCTTTACGGTTCGCGAACAGCATCGAAGAGAAGTAGTCAGCGTTTCGGTTAGCTGCTCTGCTGACATGTTCAGCTGCGCCAATTCTGTACAAGACGTTCGAAATTCCTTCCAGTTAATTAACCTAACAAATTTGGTCCTGGGTTGGCCTGGGCCTGGGTAATTGGGCAGCCGTTAGGTCCTTCCGAACACAAAGCAGTCCTTGATACGCCTTGGCTGCCAGATGTAAATACGTTGTACCCGCTGAGTCTAAAGTCGTCCTTAATGTACGCTTCGCTTATGGCAAGTATGGGAATGGGATATTTTAGAAGAAACAACTTTAGGTCGGGGAGCCTATTGCGAATGCCCCTCGCGTTCCACTGCAGCACTGTAGGTCTCCTATAAAGACTGTCCATGCAGGGATGTTAGCACTCCTTCCACAGCAAGAAGGTGCTGTACTTCGGGTAAGGACGCAGCAGCAGGGAAAGAGGACACAACCGCTTTGAGTGCGGCCAGAACTAGATGGGGGAGGACAGAAATTGTGGTACTGTCACTCGATACTGTGGTGTGTGCGTGCTTCGATCGTCGGGAAACCACTGGCTTCGGCGTAGCGCATTTCCAAGGCCTTCGTATAGCCTCAGCATAAGTTGCCCGTGAAAGCTGGGGTGTATCGGCGTCAAGTGTAGCTGGCATTAGCGTCTTTTTCCCATTACTACTGTGTTAGACGCCAGCTGCGTTGCCATCAAGCTGACGAGGGGGCTTCTGTCCAATTCGAGAAGGCCGCGGTGACGTAGAGGGGCCCTCAGAGACATAGGGGCGGTGATGTTGCACACGAGTATCGGACGCATGATGGTCTCTCACAGGTTAGGATATGCTGATAACAGACCCTTGAAAGCGCTTGATAGTTTGGCGTTTATAGGGGCATTGGGAATGTGAGACAACGTGGGGTCCTCTGCAGTTAGCACATTTCGGCTGACGCCGAGCCGTGCATTCTTTGAAATTATGTCGGCCGGCGCAAATTTTGCAGCGTTGGGGCTAGCGACAGTTGCGTGCGAGGTGACCAAACCTTTGGCAGTGAAAGCACTGTAGCGGGCCTTCTACGTACTCATGTACCTTATGGATTGAGAATCTCAAGTGAACTTCCATAGGTAACTTTTGACTGGACTGAAACGTCAGGATCACACTCCTCAAAGGGACGTAGCGATCCGAGCCGTCGTCATTGGAAACGTACCGCATTTGCCGACGAGCCGCTATGACACCTTCGCCTTCTGAGTAGGAGGTGAGATCCTCATTGGTATAAGCAAGCGGAACGTCATTGATTTTTGCTTGGTTCTTCACATATGACGAAGGGATGCTGACTTCGACGTGAATACTAGCGATATTTCGAAGTGAAAGGACGTTGGAGACTGCGCCCTCCGTGGTGACGAAGATGCACATCGAGCCGTCCTTATTTACACGATGGTGCGCTATTAGCTCCTGCGCAGCAGACCGAATGTCTTTCGCAACCAGGTTGGGGTTCACCTTCCAGAAGGACTTGTCCGGTTGCACCGGCTTGAACAGAACTGGAATGCCCTGAGGCCTGTTCTTTTTGTACGTGACAAGGGTAAAAGGATCCCCAATGTCCTGCTCCTGATCATTCACGGGATCAGTGACAACAGTGGCATACATTGGGGTCGTCTCGGACCATTGTGCAACAGCTGACCTTTCAACGCCAACACGCTTGTCAATCCTCCATCGCAAGAACACGGTGATAGGCTGGGTTGGGGTGATACAGGTGGGCTGGCGGTGGCGGAAGACGGAGGTGACGGCGGTTCCGCTGCTGGGTCTCGAACCATCGGAGAGCGACTACGCTCACGTAGAGGAGGATGATGAATCGTGGAAGGATCATCTCCGTCGGGTGGCCGGTCCATGGCCGGCACGCGGAAGTCCGGTCATCGCTCCATTGGCACAAAGGCCTACAGAGCTACACAAATTTGAAAGCAATAGGTTTAGGCTTAGCAGGGAAAGCAGGAGCAACAGAATAAGCGTCCGTGCTGAGCAAGCGCGAGACGCTGACCATTAGCGCAACAGGAATGACCGTGCGCATGCTTTTTCCATTAAGGGAACTATTTTGATGCGCAGTGGCGTCTCATTACTGAGGCCACACATGCCTTATACATCCCTTATCGGAGAGCACGGAGTTTGAGGTACGCACATTTTCGCTCAAAGAGTAAGACAGCACTCAGGGAGTCAGTAAGTCAGCACTTAGTAGTTGATTTACAAGTTGATAATGATAGCTCGCATATTCACGAAACAAGGTCGCACGAAGCAGTTTTATTTACTTATTTTTATTCATTGATTTATTTATTCCTTCATCCATTCATTCATTCTCACGAGATCAATCTCAACGACAGCAGTTCTTGTGATGGGACTGTCCCATACCGTGCCCTACAATCACACAGCCATACAGCCATACAAGGAATAATAATTAATAATAATTGAGTGTTTACGTCGCGAGACAACTGAGATCATGAGCGATGCCACAGCGGTCGGTCTGTAGATTGCTTTTGCCCACCTGGGTTCTTTAACGTGCGATGAAAGCTTATCACACGGCACCCCCGTATTTAACGTCCTTCGCGGAAGATGGCATGTCTAAGCAACTTGTACCCTGCCACCAAGTTGCTGGCGTCCTCGGCTGGGTTCGAACCCGCGATCCCGGGATCAGAAGGCGAACACGCTACCGACTGAGCCACCGAGGCCGGTAGCCATACAAGTGCTAGGACCAGCTCCTAATGTGGCGAGATGGCCACTACCACTGCTAACGATAAAGTAGGACTTTACTAAGACTTGCGCTAGTCACGATACTGTTACTGTACTGTGATAATATAACTATCACTCCGCGACTTCAATCGCCTTCATCTCATGAAAACCACGCCGAGGAAAGTAATACATACGATGTATAGGATATACAAAGGGACAAACACGACAGAGCAGTTGAAATATATGGTAGTCATCGAAAACGGCCAGACAGCAGCGGGATTGGTCAGGGCGCTCGACCGGTAATCGAGAGAAGCGTGGTTCGAATCTCGCCGCTGTCTGGCTTTCCCGAAGACGGCCATATTCCAACTGTTCCACGCCGAGGCTGGGAGGCGACACGAGTTCGAATCCCGGCACCAGCTGAGCCGTCTGGGGCTTTCCGGTCGTGCCGGTTCCCCTTGAAGTCGGCAAAGGACGCATACTATCCCCTCGCCCCTGTCCACCACTCCTTCCTGCTGTCCTCCGTCCACGTCTGTACACCACTCAAGGCCACAGTTGATTCGAGGTGCCAGCACGAATTTAAAAAAATATTGTGAAACGTCCATCTTCATGAGAGATTCAGAGATTCAGGTTCACGTTACCTACCAAATTCACAGCATGAAGCCCTTAATTGAAGCATCAAAACGCACGTTGACTTGAAAACCCGAGACGAGGTAGGGTCATGGATCGAGGTCATGGTTCGTCATGGATCGAGGTCATGGATCGTCACCACCAGCTCGCTTGCTACCTAACTTTCCTTTCGTTATCAAAACGCTGCTGTCAAGAATGCGCCCCACCCTGGCATTCCTTCCGCCTCACAACTACTCAATTTACGCTTTCCCTCTCCCTCTCAAGACTAACGACAGTGCGATGCGCTCTCTCATTGGTCTCCGCAAACGATTCGTCCAATCATGGCGCGAGATCAATGGCGGAGACCAGTCGGAGGCCTCCTCCTCGCATTGTCGTGCCTCTTGAGAAGGAGAAGGTTTTCTCTCGCCCATAAATCACGGACGATTCGACGGACGAATCGCGTTCCTTTAGCATTGCTGTCAAAGTAACGGCATCCTCCTTTCTACGATGTGAAATTTGTACGCTACAATATGCCTTGAACCCTCAAGTTTAATTAAACTTTAAATCAACTTACTAAATGCAATAACGCCGTAAAAACAGCGTAAATTGGATTAACGAGTACTAACAGTGTAACGGGTTATACCTAACAAACTTTTCGTTGAATGATCGTCGAATCAAGAGTATATATTTATATATAATCCTATAATCCTTCTCTGTGAAAACCGCTCCCGATTTTAATGACCTCCCCTCATCACTAGCGATATTAAGCATTGAGATAAATAAATAAATAATATCAGACTCGCATCAATTTCGTAACAACTTATTCACTTACTTCGCATACACTGATTCATGTAATGAAACACCTTATTACTGCATTAATATTCTGCGTATATATTGTGTCTAATATTGTGTGTATGTCGTAGTGTTAGCACTGTTCGTATTCTTGTGTAAGGTGTTATAATTGTATACTATACTGCACTGTACAACCATTGCCGTGCTTGTGCCCTCATGTGGTGCCCTTGAGGTAATGTAATAAATAAATAAACTAATATATTAAAACAAGGAGTGAACATTACGCTAAGAAAAGAGTGATCTCAGAGAGTTGGGTATACTCTATTTTTTTCCTTACAGTGCAGCGAGCCCCACTCACCACGCCCAAGCCACAACCAACACTGCTTCCCTTCCGCATGCGAACCTTATACAGGGGGGGTGTCTCTCCATTTTAAAAATAATCCCTAAAAATCGTTAATTAACTTTTTAAATATAAGAGCTACGAAGTTGTCCCAATGAGAACATCTGTTCCTATCGGTCACCTGATATCGTAGCCGTTTTCAGAAGAAAAATCCGTTCGGTAGATCGTCCGCACAAAATTCGTGAAGGAACACCTTTTTTTTTGTTCATTGCGCATCTTCGGAGAACCGTCTTTCCTTCACTCCCAATGTGAGAGGGTGAAAAAGCACACTGTCGCCTCTTGCGGCCTGGAAAAAGATTGAAAGAAAACAAAAATGCAACCCAAGGTAAGGGGAGTTCCGATAGCGTCACCCGATACATGTTTTTTTGTTTTGTTTTCACAAGTTAAAGCTCATCTTCGACGCATGAGGTGGTACTGTGCTCCTTCACCCTCTCACATGGGGGTGAAGGGAAGACGTGTCTCCGAAGATGCGCAATGAGCAAAGTAAAGAAAAAAAAAGGTGTTCCTTCACGAATTTTTGCGGACGACGTGCCGAACGGATCCCAAGCAGCACAATGTACTGAAAGTCGAGTGCAATAGGGGTGGACGGTATGTGTCTTATCAATGTTCTTTAGTTTTACGAGTCTGTTGAAGGCCATCCACCTATCCGTACACCCCTGTTGCACTCGACTTTCACTACATTGTGCTGCTTGGGATTTTGGTTCTCGAAACGGCTACGATATCAGGTGACCGAAAGGAACAGATGTTCTTATTGGGACAACTTCGTAGCTTTTATGGTTAAAAAAGTTAATTACCGATTTTTAGGTAATTAGTCATTCCACGGTTGATCAACAGATGGCCAAGAACTTCCGCCGTCCCAGAGATGATAGAAGTGAAAACAGGATGTCTATAGCC
Source organism: Ornithodoros turicata (assembly GCF_037126465.1). Taxonomy (NCBI): domain Eukaryota; kingdom Metazoa; phylum Arthropoda; class Arachnida; order Ixodida; family Argasidae; genus Ornithodoros; species Ornithodoros turicata. The sequence continues at coordinate 11,107,285 of NC_088204.1, forward strand.
CTTATAGTTTTGTTTATGAAAAATCTGTAGCGAAAAAAAAAAAAAAAAGAGAGAGAGAGACACCTTGTAGATAGCAACCACATTCCCGTTTCGAGCCGAACAGAGCACACTACCCCGCGGCGTCTAGGGCTACGCCCATTAGCGGAAGCAACAGTGTCACGCACAAACAACGTCTTTCAATGGCAAGCGAGGAGGCGAACCCGGGGCGTTATATACTATGGCATGTTCTCCCCGAACACAGACGTCAACGAGAGAGCACGATAATAGCCCGGGAAAAACGTTCCTCGAACGCTTCTACTTGGGTGGCGTGACTCCGGGCACTCCTTCCAAGACCGTTGCGGAATGACCACTCGCTTTCCTTCCCAATGGGCTTTGGTGCTGCCGTGCAGTAGCTCCTCCAACTGGGTCTCTATTTAGAACCCCCTACTTTGCAGGTCCTGTCGCGCGATCAGTCAGCTGACGTCACGCAATAGAGGACGCATAATGGGCAGTCATTTGAACGTTGCCTCAGCACGGTTCTTGTTAGTTTGTTTGTTTCTTTCTTTCTTTGTTGTTCTGGAGTTGAGTTGAGTTGAGTTGAAAGAGAAAAAGAAAAAAATGTTTTATGTTTTTAGAAATGTTTTATGTTTAATGTTTTAAGAAAAAAATTATGCTTTCTCAACTTCGGAAGGAAAAATATGCTCATCTTTTGGAAACCTGGAAACGGTGGTTTTCGGCGAACGTGTTTAAAGGGAAACTCCGCATCAAAAACGTGTTGAAGTAACAGTGCGACATCAATCCGTACCCTATGATATTTCAGTGAATACAATTTCTCATCCCCAAGTGGCCCAGATGATTATGAAATGAATATTTTGCTTCGAGTGATCAGGCGCTCCTCCACGGAAAAGCAGTCAAGCAACACTGTGCTTCACCTCACCGGTATTCCTGATGTACGGCTTTCTGTAGGTCTTGCTTTTACTACTGGCGAATATTTTAGAACGAAATCGAAGAAGCAGACGACTGGTCATCCATGCGACACGAAGAAGTTACAAAGCGCGCTTTGTAACTTCTTGTATCGCCATCCTACAGTTGGCGATACAAGAAGTTACAAAGCGCGTGCCTGAAAAACAGCCGGTGGCCCACACGAGACTACCGGTGACGTCACGCATGGTACAGGAGGTATTAGAGGGAACCTTCAGAAGTTTCGGTTTCGTTTTGAGCTTCCCAGCTCTTTTGGCAACTAATGAGTCCCATATTGCCAAACCAACTGTATTTCTCATTTTGGAAGAATGTATCGGACATATTTACACAGCCATTATAATAGTTTCGGATTGTCCCGGAGTCTCCCTTTAACGTGTGATTGACGTCGAACATGTGAAGAAAAAAAAAGATGTACGTTAATGACAGTCTGAATTTGCTAAGATAAGAACTGCTAAGATAAGCACCTAGAACGTGAAGTTGTTGTAGGAAGTGACCATCTGCACATTTATATTTCATGCTCCAGGTACAGCCAGCAGTCATGCACAAAAATGGTCAGACTAGTCAAATTGAGCACTTTTCGAGAGTACAGCAAGGGCTGGGCACAACCGGACATGTCAGCTGAACAACTCACTGACGTGCTCAGTGCCTCCCTCTGGTCGTCATCCCGAACTGTGAAGGTCCCGACGGGTCATATGGGAACCAATCCTTACGTTGAACAACTCCGGGCGTGTAGGAGGAGGGCGGAACGAAAAGCTCGACGAACAGGTCTGCTTCAAGACATTTCAGCAGCACGGCGTGCAGCACGGCTTGTCCAAAAGGGGGCTACAGGCTGTGGATAGAAGGCGTTGGCGCCAGTTCTGGGCCGGTCTCTCGCCTTTTGCTCGTGTCTCCAAGGTTTGGCGTGTGGCCCGGAGTCTGAAGGAGACCCCTTCACCTAGAAATCCTTTGGTGCGCCCGCTTTGTCTCTCAAGAAATCTGAGGTTGACGTGGCACACGACTTTGGTAAGAGTAACTCTGCAAGGTCGCAGGCTGCACAAACTGAAATATTTCATGACCATACTTCTACAATCCAAGAAGCCATTGCGGGTAGACAGCCAGTGATCAACGACGTGACGGACATGGAATTTTCCGTTGCCGAATTCTGGGCTGCCGTACACTTCTCACGTGCCAACTCCTCGCCAGGTGCAGACGGCATCACTTTTCGGTCCATCCGAAATCTTAGCGATGTGGGTATTTCCTGTCTGCTCCATGTCTACGACACCTCATGGAGAAACGGGGAAGTGCCGGCGAGCTGGAAAGATGCGTTTGTTGTCCCTCTGTTAAAGCCGAGCAAGCAACCTTCTCATCTCTCCTCCTTTCGCCCTGTCAGCTTGACAAGTTGAAGTCTCTAGCCTCCATCGTAGTAGACAGTCTCCACCAAGTTCAGCGTCTACATGATGAAGGTCATCATATATCCCTGCAGTGGATTCCAGGTCACTGCGGTCTAAGAGGCAATGAGGAGGCTGACAGAGTAGCAACGGCTGCCCACGAGTCCCCGACAGCCGTGCCCATCGTGCTGTCGAGTGCCGACAGAAGGACCCTACTAACTGCATGGTTTCAACCCTTGGCTCTGCAGCAATGGCGCCGGGACATCACGGCTCAATCTCTCATGTATTCGGTAGACCCAAATTTGTCGTTTTCTTTGCCTGCCCGTCTATTACGCCATGTTACCTCCCTCCTGCGTAGACTCCGGCTCAATGTGGCTTTCACTCCGCAATTCAAGTGCATGATCAGATGCTGTGACACGGGCCTCTGTTCCACCTGCGGTGTCGTGGCGACCGCCCAGCACATTCTTATGGAATGTTCACTCTACTGCCCGCAAAGGCGGATGTTGTGTGATGAGCTTGCCCGTATCAGCAAGAGGCCGCTCACCTTAGCTGCACTCATTGGCCCCTATGAAGATCCTGTGCTCCATCGTCGGGTTCTTCACCTGTTCATGGACTTCCTGTCGTCCACTGGATTGCTCCAGACGCTTTAGTTCTTTCTTGTGTTTTCATCCTTCCTTCATCATCTTCACATAATGTTCCACGTGCAATGGGGTAGGGTACCGCACCGCCGCGGTGAAACACCCCATCTCGTCGTCATCATTTATTGTTGTTGTTGTTGTAGAAGATTGTCATGTACGCACTGACGGAGTCGCATATGGCACAGAAAATTTCCCTCCACATTGTTGCCTAAGGCATTGCAATGTCATTACGGCATTTATCGGAAACATGAAGCCATAATTATGATTTTTCGAGTCTATAAACATGCTGGAAAGCTCTCTTCACGTGGACTATCGTATCAGCTTCCCTATTTAGCATGAAGAGCATTGGAGTTCATCCAAAGGGATCATCCTCACTTCTCCTTCATTTATTGTTGTTGTTGTTCTTGTCACACAAAGGTAAAATCCCATTGTTTTGATATCCACGTTGTGTTTTTCTCCCTGCCGCATCTGACACAAGACATTCTCGTATTTCTCTTCTTTTCCGTGAGTCGTCGAAACCCTTTTAGTACTACGTAGTATTTTGGGAGTGGATTTACATATAAGGTGAGTCAGCCCATGTTTAGGTGGCCACATGACGCATGTACCGGAGGATAGGTATGTGGGCAATTTATTTATTTATTTATTCATACTGTTAACCCTTTGCAGGGTTGTTACAGGAGAGGAAACAATACAGCACGTAGCACGAAAATCACAATTTGAAGCAACACGCTGAGCTGCTTAACAGAGTAACATAGGAAAGAAGAAGAAAAAGAAAAAGTATAGTTGTCGATTCCCGTAACTTAAATCAACCCACATTGCAAGCTGTAAAACTCACAGGCAGAAGAACAATTTACCGGATTTTCGACCACCTGGAGGTATTTAACGTGCTCCGGAAATGTCCGACAGACGGCGCTGAAAGCAATGTTTACCTTACCCTCCTACCGTCCTCGGTCGAGACTGAACGGACTGTACCTTTTTGTAGTAATTCAAATGTTCTGTTAAGTACTTTTAAATACTAAAGTACTTACTTCAGTATATAAACTCCCTAAAGTGGATACTTCAATATGCAAACTTATTTAAGCACTAAGGTACTTACTTCAGTATGTGAACTGATTTAAGTACTAAAGTACTTACTTCAGAAACGTACGAACTCAAATAATGAGTCGCTCATAGTGAGGACCGAACTTACGCAAGTACTAACGTACTTCACCGTCTAAAGTTATTTATGTTAAACTTACTTATGCGCTTAAGGGCTTATACTTACTTATGTACTGAAGTACTTATTTCAGTATGCAAACTTACTTAAGAACTAAAGTACTTATAATTAAGTACTGCTTTAGTACGTAAACGTGTAAACGTTTGCCGGGTGCCTTGCAACCACGAATGCCCCAAAATCATCCTCAATCGAACGCAAGGGCAACGACAGACGGGGAGCCGTTTAAACGTCATTCAACCCAGATGAAACCACGAACGAGCAAACGAAGGACAAGCAGGACAAAATAAACAAGCACATCTGTCTCCCCTAACCAGCCTTCTCTCATAGCTAACACGTTTCCATCATTATATAGTAACGCCGCAAAGAGTAGCTTTCCTGGTTAGCGAAGCCATCACCACAAAAACTAGCCCTCCTTTTCTCCCTACCTCCACTATCGCCAACCCTTATCCACGCGCGGTGGCGCTAATGGACTCCGTGATGCCGCCAGGATGGTGTCGCGTTAAAACAACGTTCTTTTCCATCGCTTCCTCCAGCACAGCCGTAAGCGCCGTGAAAGGAGATATTCAACTGAAAGAGGAGGCCGAGGAATGTTCTTGCGCTGCCTTCACTCATAATTCGTACCGGTGTTGCATGACGTAGTGTGCTTCGTGCACTGAAATCCCTGAAGAAGTTTGCATAATGACTAAGCGTAGGGTTAAACGAAATGTGCGAGTCGGAGAACGAAAGAAAAAGAAAGAAGGATAATGGAGCTAATGGGAAAAAATAACAAACGATATGTGTATACATATAAAAAGCGTGAAGCACAATAGAACGATCGTCCGCCATTGTTGAAGAGGGCAGAAAATTTTGGTAGCTGTGGTGTACCAGTCTTTCTAAGGAAAAACAATGGTCGAGAGAGGAAAGAAAAGGCGGGTGAGAGGGAAAGCTGAAAAGAATGGAAGACGATGTACTTTCAAACAGAGAAAAGGAAGGAGAGAGGGAGAGAGTGAGAGATAATGTAAAGAATGAAGGAAACAAAGAAAAAGGCCCCGAAGGTTGAGTGACTTTACATCACCGACGGCTTTGTATGATGAAGTCGAAGACATTGGGGGTGCGGGTGGGAGGGAGGGATATCGATTTTTGAAAATCTCACATGCCATAGGCGTACGTTGTCTGAAAATCGAAAGGGTGTGAAAATAAAGCCCGGATGAGGAGAAAAGGAAGAATGACTAGGAGGAGGGGAATAAGAGAGCTCTCAGCGCGTCTTAAGGGTGCCGTAGATAGAGTCAACCTCGGGTGGACCAATTATCAGAGGGTTTAGGAAAGAAAGGGTTTATAATCAGTTGTGTTCACCAACAGCATCTCAATACACTGACAAGTATGGAGACGAGTACTGTATTGCAGTGAAGAGAAGAAATAGCAAGAGAATAAAAGCCAGAAACGATGTGAGCCCGAAGATGAAGTTGGTGGCAGAAAAAAAGAGAAAACACAAAGGAGTGTCGGGGGGTTGAACTGCTATATATTTTTCGCTGTACAATATGTTGTGTACAACACCCTACAATTGTCTTTCTTTCTTTCTCTCTCTCTCTCTCTCTCCCGTGTACCATTCGTACTGTTTGCGCTATCTCGCCTGTGCAGAACACAAAGAGACGAAGTTAAAACGATAATTATCATTATTACCGAGTAATAATAAAAAAAAAAGTTGTTGTTACAGGGCAGCCATAAGCATACCACAAAGGGTGATGATTTTCTGGTAGGTGCGTGTATTGCATCTAGTAGATATTCGCACCATTTGCTCAAGTTCCAAGGAATGAAGTTACGACCATGACCGGCGTATTTAGGTGACATCGTCAATGGAAGGATCTATAGGTAACTCAAGGATATCACAACTCTCTCGTTGTCTGTCTACTGTCGATTTCGAGAGGACAAATTTTTCGCGAATTTCGCGATCCTAATTTTTCAGCGATTTAAAATCCCGCGGAATATTGTTAGCGATGATATCAAAGCACAGAAACATTGTTGAAACGAATCCGTTTTTCTTTGTCAGACTGACCCACTGAGTGCTGTTTACTGTAGTAATATTTTGGTACACATGTAGCACACTTTTGCAACATTTACACTACTCGAAACTAATTCCACACTGAATCAGACAACATCTCGTCATTCCACTATCGTTCTCAACTCCATAATGTATGCCTCATGGTTCACGAAAAGTTAAAAACTGGCGAACCTCAGACTTCTGACTCTGAGGAGCTCCATTTTGCAACCGCATGGAACATGAATCGCGAAAATAAGGTCCCGCGAACTATTTCCCCAAAACGTCTCGTCTAGCGAATTCGCGGATTATTACAGACCGCGAAATTAACTTTAGGGTATTAGAAAACAAAACGCCAACGAAATGTCAAATGCGTTCCGCGACCACTACGCATCAGAAGTCAACTGAGCGCTGAACATGGTGGAAACGAACCACGCCATTCACACGGGCGACATCCTCACTGGAAGATTCTAGTAGAAGAAAAAGCAAAAAACATTGAGCATTCACACGGTGCCGGAATATTGGGAGCGGCATACTGCGTACTTAGCAGACGACACTTAGCAGATGACTCCGTCAGCGTCTTTTCCTGTCGTCTGCTACGGAATTTTATATTACACTTCCATAATTCAATTCTTTGAAGTAGCGATGTTGCTATACGTCGTACTTAAAACAAAACAAAAAAACAAAAAATAGAAAAACAAGGAAAACCTCCACTCGTTTTATGTACATACACCTTTTCGTAATCTCCCCTCTCAAAACAGTGAACGGCCGACACATTACATGACCAAATCCAATCACTGGTTGCATGCGAGCGTCAAAGATTTATTGAGCTGCACCCTACGTAACTTCAATCCCTGGCCTATCATAAAACTTCTCAGCTCTCGCAATAGTTCCTTCATATTTCCTCCTTGAGAAGGTCCTTGCCAAACCTCTCTCTCTCTCATTTTTTTTTGTCATCGCTTTATTTTTTCGCAACACACACACACTTAGTGGACCTCGCAACCAAGACGCCGCCATGTTATAGTGCTTTCTCCGCGAAAGACATTTACACAAAAAATAAACCTCCTATCTTCTTCCTCTCGTTTTGTTTACTTTGCTCTCTTTGTCCTTATTTTCCGAGACGCCGAATAAAGGAATTTACGAGGAGTCGCACAGACACCCGTCAGTTCAAGCCGCGCATCGGCATCTCCACCCCTTCAAAAAAATAAAAAGAACTTGAGTAGAAAGAAACGAAGTTTACGCATCCCAAACGACCTTACCCCCCCCCCCCCCTCGTCTCTCTATCTCTCTCTCTATTCTTTTTTTTTTTTTGCCTTCTACTACTACAGCGAAGGCCCGGACGAACGCCCATCTTCCCTTCATGTTCTTAACTCTACCTTTAGAACTTTTCTCTTAACGTCAATCACGTCTCCTACTCTATATTTTTGCCTTCCTCCATTTCGAATTAGGATAAGGCTGCCGACCATCTCCATGGCAACGAGGTGCGCATAAGTCACCCCGCACACTCGACAGCATATTGCTGTTTCCTTTGCCGAAAACCCGCTGCAATATTCAGTGAAGTCGGCGTCGCTTTGCTCTCTCTGGGAATATGACGCTATCTTCGGATACGTGTCCTCTCCAATTCTTTTATTCATTCCTTGGCTGCGCATCACTCTTCGGCATCTCTCTCTCTTTCTTTCCCTCTCACAGGCTTAAGAGCCTCGCGTAATTCTCCTTTGGGTACGATGCGGGTCTGTTTGAACATTAGATCTTCTTTCGTGTCGCTGGGGTTAGTTGGACTCGACCGCACGCAAGATACGTCATCCCGTTTACTAGCCCCTCCGTGCTTTCGCTGAGACGAGTGTTTTTGGTAGAGTTAGTGCCAAGTACAGAAAGCAAACGACTTACTTTTTAGCCAGTAAGATATGGAATTCGTTCGCCACCACCATTAGATCATCCCACCGAATGCGCACTTTTCGTAGCTCATTCACGAATTATCTGTGTTTCAGCTTGCCTTAATCCCTGCTTGGTATTTGCTATTCGTGCTTTCCGTTTATTTGTTTCAACCTTTCTTTTATTCGTTCTTTGTTTTTATTTGTTCTAATCTGCAAATGAATTTTTAGTGGCTGAGGATTTTCTATTTAGGTATATAACTTCACCTGCAAAGCAGATATTAATGTACTCCGGAATGCTTTATCGCAGGAGATCCCCTGTGATAGCTTACTTTTGGACCTCCTCGTGTAAACTGCGTAGCCTTTGTAACTAATGTATGACAAAACGCATAATAAACTTTGACTTGAATGGCCTTATCCAGATGGATTGCGAACACAACCGAGGGCGTAGTAACGCTAGTTTACTTTAACGCTGCAGAAATACTTCAAGTAGGAAATGAAGTCCCTCAAGGCAATTTGCCATTTCGTACGTCAGTGCCGGTGCCTATGCAGGAGAAGCATCCAAGCAGGAGAAGCGCTGCTCTCCGACCTTTCGAGTTCGCAAAGATAAATATTTCGGGAGGAGAGCAATGTACAGTAATTCAAAATGAAGAAGGCTGAAGGAAAGCAAACAAAAAGAAACAGACTAGATCAGGAGCGGTGTCATACGACTCTAATCTCCCAGAATTTCTTCTCCAACTATAATCACTGTTCAAAACAATACACTGTTAAATGAGGATAGATAACAGCATCAATTGTTGTTCTTTCACGTGTTCTGTGCCGTGTGCAGGCACATTTTAGCACTCTAGCATGATAAGATTTTCTTCATTGAATTGCAGTCGGCGCACCAGTGCTGCTGTAAGACAAGACATCGCTTCCTATCCTTTCTTTAGTTTTACAACATAAGGATAAGCCAACGAGCACGACGTGACCCCGTCGAATCTTATCGCAGCACGCCTATAATATCGCCAGAAACAGGGAAAAATAAACCCGTCATAACCTCGGGATTCACATTTTTCACACACAGTTCGGGAAAACGCGGAAGAAGGACCTACATATAGTATATAGCAATCCGATATATAGACTGCCAGGATTTTCCGTCATTTCGCTTCCTTTTTCTTTCTCCTCGTTTCTTTCCTTGAACACTCCCTGTCCCTCTCTATGTTGCAGTTTGATTTATTGCCACATACAGCTGAAATCTCGGCTGGATATCCTCCCGTTGTCCGACCGGTTTCTCCCCGCCATTTCCTTTAGTTGCCTTTTTCTACCTTTTATTTCACTTATGGTCACGAGTTTATCAGAATAGCGGAGAAAAAAAAAAACGAAAGAAGAGACAGGAAAAGCCAGCGGCGGACGGTCAAAGAGTTGTGAAGGAAATAGCGAAGAAAATGTGGGAGGTAATTCGAAGACGACGTTGATCACAGAGAAAACGGGCGGAAGAGGGAAGGACGTCTGCGATGAAAAAAAGACGCGGACCTTCCATTATCGCTTCGGAGACAAATGGTTACGGCTCTGTAGCTTATATATATACGGATGTGTATCGAGAAAAAAAAAAGGAAAGTGGGGGAAATAACAGGAAAAGGCAAATGTGCCCGACTCTTCGCTGTGGATCATTTTCTTCCTTTTGTCTGTGCGTTTGTTTGTGGAGAACCCCTTTTTACTCCGCCTTTTTTTTTTCGTTGACTTTCTTAAGGTCATTAATCTTGATTTTCTTTTGAGGTCAGTACGATTTAAGTGAATGCGTCACCTGTTACGGAGACCTAACAGGTCAGACGTCAATGTTTCGTTGCAGAGTGGAGCGGAGGCAAATGATGTTTGTTTTAAAGCGATGCAAATACGGAGCGTTCTGTTTTCGTATAATAGTAGGTAACAGAGCCTCTAAAGAGCGTGACATTGGTGGAAAGTTGTGAAGAGAGCTCCGCGAAAGTGTCGTGGTAAGCGTGCGAAAAATGCTGGTCGTTGCCTTCTAGGTTAAGCGTTCACAAGACGATTGTTTCTGTTATTCGTGCGCGGAAACTTCTCCCATGTATAAGCCTCTACCCGTTGTGTTCACACGAGCGACATCCTCATGGAAGATTCTAGTGGAAGAAATAGTGAAAGCACTGCTCACAGGACCAAAGTTCCGTCCCATGTTACGTTGAACATTCACACGGTGCGGAATATCGGGAGTGGCGTACCGCACACTTAGCAGACGACACTTTGCGGACGACACCGTCAACATCTTTTTCTGTCGTCTGCTATAGAATATATTGTGGCTGTCTCGCAGGGTATTCCCCAAGGTTAGTGGTGCACGTGAATTCACGACGTTGAGCGCTCGAGCTCATGTGACAACAGAAAGCTATGACGTTTTTCGCATCTTCCGCTGCAGTATTCCGGGGAATGTCGCTCTTTGTGAATACAGGGTTGTCGTGTCTTCACGTACAGTGCTAGCCGTGGGGAATATCCTGCGACACAGCCACAAGACATTTCGTAGCAGACGGCAGCAAAATACGCTGATGGTGTCGTCTGCTAAGTGTCGTCTGCTAAGTGAGCAGTACGCCACTTCCGATATTCTGTACCGCGTTAATGCTCAATGCAACACGGGACGGAACTTCGGCTCCGTGAGCAGTGTTTTCGTTTTTTCTCCCACCAGAATATTCCGTGAGGATGTCGCTGGTGTGGTTATCGTGCTTGTGGTAATGTTTTGCATCTTCTTGCATATTCCGGAGTGTTCCTCTCGGGTGTAGGCATGATTCAGTCCACCATATTTTCAGCCTCGCAAGAGTGATCAGTACAAGCGCGACTACCCCTCTAATTATGTTTTATGGTGTTTCTAACTGCATAGCAGAGAAAGAGAAAAAATCCTAGGGGGGTATGTTTATTGTGACATGAAAGAAAGATTAGCCAGTCTACCGGTAGCTTGCCGTTCCTTTAAACAAAAAGGAATAAAGTGCCCGTGAAAGGATGAGTGTGTCAAGAAACTAGAAATGCCCTTGGTCACTGTGCACTCGCTGTTCACCGATCACATAGAGACACACAGTGGATTGAGTCCCAAAAAGGAGCAGCGTTGGACACCATTCTCATCAACATACTCGCTTGAACGTTTACTTATAAATATAAACGGCCTTATTTGCGACACTCTCATTCGACCAAAGCCAGATTCGTAACAACCTTCCCGATCTCAAGATATCGACCGAAATTGCATCAAATCGCGGCTCGATATATCCAGATATATATATATATACAACAGAGCTTCGAAACGAAATCAGAATGAATAGCCAATTTTAGACACAATGGTAGCGCCAACGCTTCGAAAAGAAGACCTCGGTCGGCGAAAACGACATTTGCACAATAGCCGTTTCAAAACTTTATCAAAATTCTCCGAGCGTTTGGAAGCCTTCCGGCGGCGGAGACCGAACGACTTTGGCGCCGTCGATACTGGGCTATGCCAGGAACTTCATTATTTTTCACCGCCAAAAAGTGACCTGAATGCGCGCCTCATCAGGCCCAGAAATTTGGTATTCACTGCGCATCTGTAGGGGAGGCAGAGCATTATCAGAGAGGCAGTGATAATCTCAGTTCTCAAAATTTATTTTAGCCTTCCTCTTTTTGCACATTACATATTCCTAGCGTGTTCGCTTTTCTATGTTCGCTTTCGCCTTTTATTTGTAAAAATGAAATATATATATATATATATATATATATATATATATATATACAAAAAAACGTTCTCGAAAGGAGACTCAAAGGAAAGTGAGCTACAGAAATTGAGGCCAGGGAACGTACCGGCGGTGAAGAAAGCTGTCGCGACGTTAAGGCTTAAATTATTTATGTTTCTTTGTCCTTCATTTTTCGTTTTTTACCCCTTTGGTGAAAAGTTATACGAAGCACGTTCTTATTTTGAACCATGCTTGTTTTCTTGTCTGTATAGCTTGAACATGTTGATACATGTCGCGTCATGTATCAACAGTTCCAGTTCAGAAAAAAAAAAAACAGCTCGTCTTTTTGCGTGTTTTTTTCTTCTTATTCTTCTTCTCGGTTCAGACAAAGCGGTACAAATCGTAAGATAAGTGGAACTTGCACCCAACATCTTAGGATTGCCGGTAAGATGTCGTACCCTGTATAAAGGCAGCATCTGTGGTCGGCAACCGGAAGGTGCAGGTACATGTCTCACTACCTTTTTGTTAAACGCATTTCTCAATTGGAAAGTAGAAGGAGACAGCGACAGGAGGGCCCGGATTCACGACACAGGCGCCTACATATTCACGTTTCACAAACGTATTCTCCTCTGTCATCAACTGTAACGCGAACAATTTTCGCAAAACATCGACACACCCGTAAACAACAGGATTACCACTCAAACCCGATTATTCTATTTGATAACATGCGTGCAGGTACAAGAGAGGTTGTGCCTTCTAATTTTCACAAAAAAATATTCTGCTCATGGACTAACTTGTGTCGAAATCGAGTAATGTAAATCCATGACTGGGAATGTGACGCTGAAATATGAATCCATGACTCCTTACGCAGTGCACTTGAAATTACTCATGGATAGTAGCTGCTACATGAAATGCGTTTCTCTCCTTTATTTCTTCCACTTCAACTCCATCTTGTAGAAACTGCTATGAACTCATTAACCCGTCGTGCAATTAATCATCGAAATTGCCACCACGTGCATCCATCCTCCCATAGCTAGAGCAATATTTCAAGGAGTCTGCAACGGACGCCACGTTGCATCGCAAAAGGACACTGTCGACCTCGTCTGTATGTGCAGTTTTCTGTCTCGTATATGTCATAGGAGCACCTTAGCGGAAGACAAACGACCGCGTCTTCTAGCAGACGACAGTCAGTCGACCGCCTCGACGGTCGCGGCCTGCTCTGGCGCCCGTATACTTGTATCCAATACCTTATACCTACATCAATCAAGTGCTTGAATTCAGTGACTTCTCCTTCTTATTTACTCATCGTTCGATCGTCTGCGCCGCTCAGCGATGAACGTGTGTTTTGAAAAGGGGATCCATCATATCGCCCTCTGCCCACTGTCACGTGATCATCCCACTCGCGTTTCCAGTACTGGCTACAAAGAAACACAGACGACCATTTATCTTCGTGGTCGCGTAAGTGTGTCGTGATAAAGAATACTTTCTAGTCACCAGATATAGCTTCTGTTTTAGGTTTCATTGCAGTATAAGGTTGGGATGCCACGTCCACTTACATAAGCGAAGATATTCCAAAAGCCGGGCGTCATAACTGGAGAATGAAAAAAATGGCACCGACTTAACGCAACGGGAAATAACAATTTATTTAGACGTTTCGTCTCCTATGCGGGAGACATCATCAGTGCAAGTCTTGGGACTGGAATGAGGAGCACTAAAACCGGTCTTGCTATTTACGGGTTTTCCGAGGCCAGAGTACAGTCCAGGAAGTGGGCCACGGTTGGCATTACATGCTGTTGGCTCCCATTGTATGTGCCACGACTCGAGGAATTTTCTGGGTCCCCACCGCTGTTCACGTGCCAAGGTGACGGCACCCTTGTAGTCGAACACGTGTCCCGTTGTCCAGCAATGATCCACGAGCTCAGTCTTTGACCTGGTTGCGTTGGTCGCCTTTTCAACGTCTCGTCTGTGTTCTTTAATGCGGGTGTCCCGTTTCCTACCAGTCTCACCTACGTACGTGGCGTTGCACTGCAAACAACATAGCCTATAAACAACACCGCTTTCGCTTCCAGGTGGGGTGGGATCTTTTGGCCTTGAAATGATGTGTCGAAGTTTCATATGGGGTTTGAAACAAGTCTTTATCCCCAAAGGTAGTAGAATGCGCCGAATACGCTCCGAAACCCCTTTGACGTAGGGAATTGAGATGGTCCCATTATGTGTGGAAGGTTCTTTTGGCTGCCTGTCTTCTCTACGCCTGCGCGTGTCGTCGATAAACTTCTGGGGATAACCTCGTTTCCTAAGCAGTTCATTGACGGTGGTCTCTTCTGAAGATTGAAGTTGAGAGTCGGAGGCGAGACGCTCAGCACGATCCAACAAGGTTCTGACGACGGCTCGCTTGTGTTCGGTAGGGTGGTGGGAATTAAAGTCCAGGAAGTTGCCAGTGTCGCAGGCCTTACGGTACACCCCCACTACGGTACACCCCTCCACTTACATCCCCAGTCTAAACAGTGCTTCGAGGCGATATTCTCGCAGCAGCTAGAGACACAGAGCTGCTATTTCGTTTACATCTGGATACAGAGCCCGAAGTTCCCGTTAACTGTAGTGGCCTGTCCACGTTCAGTTTCTGTCCTACATTGACGTAGGCATTAGTAAGGGAGCCCTTCTTTGCGTCGTACCTGTGCGTCGTACGTTTTTGACAGGTCTCACATTTTATGAAGCCATACAGGAGTCTTCGTCATCGTGGGCCTTGTCTGCGGACAAGTAGCGCTTAGCGTTCAAACTGACGTGACTGTATTTCTAAATTGCAAAGGCTTAACGTCAATGGGGAGCGGCAATCAGGGAGGCATGGGGTCGAGTCCCTGCGACACTCTGTCATTTCTCATCAACTGTCGTCTTTCACACAAACTGTGCACGATGGAAGTTTTCGAAAATTACCATCGTCGCTCGTGTAGCAACGCAAGATAAAGCGTGCGGCCGCCCGACCGTTCGTGTCGGTCTCCTGTAAAGCGTGCTTTCACTGCACGGTCGTAATGTATGCAGGAGAAGTCACCTGGCAGTACGCGTCTTCGGCTGTTTTAATAGATGTGACGTTGCGGCCCTGGCTTAGGGGCGCGTGATCACAGCGAAAGCCGGGCCTTCGGGTTCGCTTAGATAAGTTGCGTTCGCTTTTAAGTTGTGTAACGAGTACGCTTCCTTAGAAGATACGTACCTAGGCAGAACAATAATGCATTGCAGTTCAGAATGAAAAAGGTCCATGTCATCATCACTTCTCCTTCGTTTATTGTTGTTGTTGTTGTTGCAGTGAATCTTACTTCAGCCATCACAAACTAATTATCTCTGCATCACCAGTTGAAAAATCCCCGAGCCGCGAGCCACATAGCACCAAAAGAGTGCAAATGTAGCGACTTAAAGCAGCGGCTGGAACTGCTACTAAACGGAAGAGCACCTCGCCATATGTAACGGCGCAGGGAAAAGTTACCGTTACCATGACCACGAATAGATCACTTCAGAAACTTAATCCCAATTTAATTCCATGAGCATTCATTTCGTCTTTCGCAATCGAGTCGTTTCTGTAGCACGGTAGAATATATGCTGTGTACGCAGCAAGTATGAAGAAAAGGAACACGTGTCTAATAACAGCTATCAGACACGATGTAGGCAAAGAGAAGCACCAAGGACAAGCATGCTCAACATCGTCTGCAACGTGAACACAAAGTGGCACCGCCACTACTCAGTCTGGTTACTGCTTCAGCGAATGAGTGGTGAGTCACAATGCGGGAGTGCATACAGAGCACTGCTTATAATGGCGACACTCATTTCAATAAGTCATATAACTAAGGCTATACAGAAGCTCGTGTTTCCATTCGCAATAGAAGCGGTTTCTGCTTCACGTCACTGGCACAGTGAGAACACTAGGGCATGACGAAATCAAGAAACTGAAATACACGAAACAGTTTGCTTCGGTGATCCACATGAAAGGACTTTTCCCGATCGAGCCGTAAGTAATACGGTCGTAGCACCTGATGCGGGTTACGAGGAGATGATAAATAAGTGCATCTTGGGCGAAACGCACACAAACACTGTGTATCTTCAGTGGTCTTCGTTTTCACTTGGTTTACTTTGATTTCTTAATTTATTTATCTTTCATCCGAACGGAACCCATCGGTTGTTAGTGTTTGTCTTCTCCGCGCACTCCTTGTTTGCCGTCGGAAGCCTTGTTACACAAAGTCAGTGGAGCTTCCGGTTTAAGCGCTGTCCTTGTTTCCGAGACCCAGCCAAGTCAAGTACGCGGCCAAAAAAAGCGCGGTTCGGGAGACACGCCGCGGAGAGATAAAAAAGAAAAAAAGTAAAAGCCAGGTTCTTTTGTGAAGTGGTTCGGTTCGGTTTTTCTGACACCCCTCTTTCACGTGAGGCAGGAACGAGACAACATAAAAGAGCGAGAAGGAAACTTCACGCGCGCTCGAGAGCTGTGCATTATTCGTGTGTCGCATTCCTGGGCATTTCAAAAGTATATGCACATTAGAGGTAATTAATTGAAATAAACGCGGAAGTTGGAGTCCACACAAAAGGTGGCACGCAATATCGGATATTCAAAAGTGGCCAATCCAGGGATATGTTGGAGGTAGATTGCCGCATAAGCCTTAGGTCGGATGCCGCCCACATTTCGAACAGAGTCTGTTCCCCTACTGAGCATCGTTTTCATCATTCGCAGTGTATTTAAGGGACCGCGGGATTACGCGTTTAAGAAGTGTAATGCATTGAGAGTCACAACACTGAACTCAACTCGGACACACCGACTCAACTCGAACTTGTACTGCAAGTTGTGTTGTGTACTTACACAACGCGCGAGTCAAGAGTTGACTCACAAGGCCCAGTCTCAACGTGCCAATATCAAAGTATTAAAGAAATGTAGGACATTGTGAGTCAACTCCAACGCAGACAATGCGCAAGTCAGAGGTTGACTCACAATGCCCAGTATCAATGTTTTTTTTTAATTGCACGTTAGCGCCGCGAAGCAACTCAGTATCAATGTACCAGTGTTAACGTGCTAAAGAAGTGTTGGACATTGTGAATCGACTCGGAAGAGATGACTTACACTCGCTATCGGCTCGGACACATTGCCTCAACCGGAACTCAGACAAGGCGCGAGTCAAGAGTTGGCTCACAAATGC
This sequence comes from Ornithodoros turicata, assembly GCF_037126465.1. Taxonomy (NCBI): domain Eukaryota; kingdom Metazoa; phylum Arthropoda; class Arachnida; order Ixodida; family Argasidae; genus Ornithodoros; species Ornithodoros turicata. The sequence goes on from NC_088204.1 coordinate 11,124,196, forward strand.
CCAGTCTCAACGTGCCAATATCAGTGTGCTAAAGAAGTGTAAAGCATTGTGAGTCAACTCGAAATGGTTGACTCGAATGTTGTCTGTCCACGCTCATTTTCCTAAATGCTATCGCTAAATTGTCCTCATCGCTCCTCAAATGTATCGCGTGCTAACATTTGGTCTGCAAACAATCACACAGACACGGTGCTAGCGAATGCACGATACGTAATGTGCACGCTGTGAAACTGTTTTCGATCCGTACGTAGGGCTGCGTGCAAAGACTTATGAGTGACAAAGGGAAGCATCAAGTCCACCTGATGTTTGGACAAACACCCGCGTCACGCTACAAATCCGTCCCTCTTGCGGGGGGGTTGAAAAATTACACACTGAAGAAACTGACGTGCATCATGACTGACTGTGTGATATATGCATTGAAACAACGCGATCATTTAGTGGCACGTATGCACTTGACGCCACTGCACGCCTGAATTGGATTCCTTAGTCAATCGACGTACCTCCCACTCCAATGTTGTGCACCGTACTGTTTTGTGAGCGTTGTTTACTGCACCCTAATGATAGCACGAATAATAAACCCCACCAATAACTAACGCCACTAGGTTTATTAGCTTCGTCACGTCACTATAAGAAGCGCGGTATGCGTTTTTGTAGATATATCCGCGCGGCATCCTTACTCACCGGTAGAAATCGAACACTTTGAAATCCACGCGCATATCCGCATATTATCAGCATCAACAACAGCAAACAGAATCGCATTCATGATGACGATGATGAGGCATACTGGAGTTTTTCAATTAATTTATCGGTAACACGTTACTGGCTGGAAGACATTACAGCAAAAAGAAAGAGAAACGTTACACAAATTACCAGCATATATACATCCCCACTGCGAACACACAAAATCCAGCCGGCTCTTTGCCTTGCTAACTGTCCTTTCTTTTTTCTTAATAAACATATCCCCCCCCCCCCCAGCTACAAATACCGTACTACGCATATGACAAGGAAGATCGTGGTTGCTGTATATCTGTTATTAAGAAATACCACCCAACTTAGCCACGTCGTACCTAAACTGAACGGGGTTAATTAGCAATCGACACACAATCACCGGGGAAATTACCCCAGAGTTTAGTTACTAGGGTTGCAAATAAACTCGCAATCTTTGGTTCGCACCGATAGATTACATTCTGCCCACCTTCATGTCTGTGCTTTGACGTGTACGCTACACAGACCAGTTAATTTCACTCTAATATGACTCCACGTCGGATTAATTGTTCATTAACGCAGCGGAAACGCTCATGCAGGCAAATGTTTCAACGTACCATTGACTCTGCTCCCAGCGCATTTGACGCGTCCCTACTTATGGACAAATTAGTGTGCGTCTAATAGCAATCATTTAGGCAAGCCTTTCTTCTAAGCGCACAGGGCGGCAAACTCTATAGACGTAGGCTACTGCACGCGCCATTAGCGCAGCGGCGTGTATGCAACAATACCCGCGCGTGCGTAGACGTATCGTTAGCAGCCTACCTAAATCTGCGCCCACGGAAAACACTCACATCAATCACTTGTGCCACTAATTAGAGGTGTGCTCTCGAACAAGGCTAAAATCTGGGCAGGCCCTCTCTGGGCCTTTGACGTATGACCAAATAAATAAAGAAATTGCAGGTGCGCTGAACTTTCCGTTCAGCGCGTGCGCAGTGCGAACACGGTATTTCCTTGCGTACGCTACAACTAACCCATATTATTTAGAGGAATAATGTACCTATAATAGTAGGAAGCTTCGTTATATCCGAGCCAAGCGAGGTGCCATTCCTCGAATCATCGAATTCCCCTTCGAATTTGTCGCAGCTTCTTGCAAAGTCACGAAAAATTCAGTAAGGACTTGGATGATTCGAGTCGCAGAACTGTTATATTAATCAATGGTAAGAAATTGTGAAAGAAAAATTAATTCCGATGGTTGACACGAACAGTTACATTGAAGTGAACAATGATAAATGTTCTAGATAAGCACTGTAGTCTACAGTTCCTTCTTCCTCGACAACTATATAAGACGCATAATTTCGATAAGCCCGCGGTAAACTTAATCATCAATATTACACATCGCACACTAAGAATATTTCGAGAGAGAACGAGAGGAGGGACAGAGATGACGAACCATTGCAAATTTAAAGTTTCATACTTTTCATACAGTTCTATATTGCCGTTTGCGTCACTTTCTAAAACATCGAATCTTCGAGCAGTATCAATAAAAAAAAATCAAAATTGGAAAGGCATCCAGGAATGTTTACATGCATATGCAGCTACTGCGCAAACCATGACGCTTTGTCAAACTAAAGATTAAAAAAAAACAGAAGAGGTACACCATTAAATTCTTCTTCCTTGTAATGAAAACACGGCGCGATCCGCTATCCCAACCAGAATAAATATCCTCGAGTGCTTCGGAATAGCAATACCAAAATTCTCCGCGTTTTCTCAGTGTCTTCAATTTTGTTTCTTACGTTCCATGCGTTAGTTCTGCTTCGCGCGTCAGCGTTCCAAGCTACAGCGCTTTCAAGATTGCGTCTCAAGCTTTCGAAATCGTCAATAATAATAATAATAAAAAATAAAGCAGTGGAAATGTTTTCATGCAGAATGTAAATCCTATCGAACCCATATCCTTGCAGAGTATATTAGATATTTCTGACGTGATTGAAGGATTTCCATACCGTTTGATGGAAATATACGATAGAGATATCTTCTCGTGGTACGAGGCACAGATTGCCACATAATTCGGTGAACTCGCCGTGCTATTCCCGCGTCCCTCTCCAAGAATGCCGCGAAAGGCGTACGAACACATCTGCATATAGATTAGAACACAAAAGACTATGTGCACAGGACAAGTATAAAGAAAATACGCGTTTTCGACGAAAATATAGCGTCGTCCACGCATTTATGGGGTGTCAGCCAAGTGATGGAAAGGAAGAAATCAACTCTGCGTGAGGCTTCCAGTGCTTCTCTTTGGTTTTTCACACTTTTAGACACACGACCAACGAGACGAAAGAAAGGGAACACGGGTATCCAATCAGAATACAGAGAGCACGCTGTCAGTCAACGTCAGTTGGGCCCGCGGTGAGCAATTCGTCAGGAACTAGATGTAGGGCACGAGGAAAGTGAAATCAAAAGAAGAGAAAAAGTCAGAAGGACCGCATTCTGTGACCTTGGAGCGGACATGGAACACAAAAACCGTTTACGCGTCTTTCATTTTGGTGAAAGTAGATCGATACAATTTTTTTTGTTTTTTCACGTTCCGGGCTTAAATGTCTTGTCTCCCGGCACACACCTTTGTGGTGTCAGCTTCACATTCATATTCTCTCGTAAATGTTCCTGAAAACACCGTTCTAAATTGTATATTCTACGAAAAGCACAATCTCGAAGGGGGAGGGGGTAAAAAGGAAAGGAAAACGAGAAGAAAGAAAAGAACGAAAGACAATTAAATGAAAGTAAAATAAAGAAGAAAACAGCATACTGCACAGAAAGTACCGTTTCAGGAGGGCGTATTCCATTTAAAACACTATTTCAGATGGGTGTTTTGCAAACATTATTTCAAACACTGGTATTACACTTTTCAACTCCACCGGTTAAGTAATTTGCTTGTTTACTGACAAAAACACAAGGTTGGTGTACAGGGCTGCCAACTAAAGCTGAATAAAGCTAAAAAAAGCTGACCTCTCTCTTTCTGCACAGTACACCGTTCATTCAGAGTCCATGCACACTCAACCGTGCGGCAAGCATTGGGTTGCACAAAATTGATCTGTGTACGTAGGTGTTGAGCCCCGCGGGCGACGTTACGTTTTTGTCAATAGAAGCAGAAGCCGGAAATGATAGCCTGCAGAAGAAACTACGTCCCGGGGTACCAGATTTCTCGCACCGGAAGTGGAAATAAAACTGCGCGCCAAGTAGATACAGGAGGAAACTAAAATGTGTATTACGTTTCCGTTTTTTGCAGAGTCCGTTACTGTAAGAGCAGACGACCGCCGAATCCCCAAGCGATGAAAGCGTTCCGCTACCCCAGCAATCCCATAACATATGCCTCAAACTCTGGGGTTTTCGAAAAGAGGAAACAGCAAACAGTATTCTACGTATTTCCCATTCCACTTCCCTGCTCTCTTTTTACGAATACAATTCCATTCAATTCAGTCTTCTACCTATCGTCACACCTTATATGGTCATCGTAAAGAAAACTTAGGCTTACTGCACGACGCCTACATAAAGAAAAAAATATTGTTCCACAGCGTGCAGCTCTACGCGTAGATACATTCGTAAATATCAAAATTATAACCTCAGATGACTTATCCGTACATGCAGAAGGAATGTTGATCCACAAGTAGGACGACTGTTCCACGATGAAAAAGACCGCGACAGCGCAATTGAGTTCTATACGTGCTGGTGTTATGTCAATGTTCGTGCTTCCGATCGGTAAGGCTACTCCACCAGCCATAACAGCGTATCGCGTTATACGTGTTTACAAAGAAACACATTCTCCTTGTCATGCGCTTCTTCTTCTTCTTTCTTTTTTTTTTTTTTTTTTTCAGATTGTAGAACCCACATTTATATCTGTACAAGGAACGATGTTTACCTTGTTCAAAACACGACGACGGCCTTATCTCCGCTGTGTAGTTTTTATTCTTCATTAGCTTATGCGCTTCTTCTTCCACCGTCGTACACCGCGAATAAGTCAAAGAAGAGCGGAATGTAGAAAAAGAACTCACCTGGAACAAAGAAGAAAAAAGGAATGTCACTGCTCTGGCATGAGGATAACAAAATTAACCGAGAAGAAAAAATAACGACAAGGAAGAGTAATACCATTGTATTGAAGAACCGTGGCTATACTAATTTAAATTGAATATAATTTAATTCCGTGCCGCGGTACGAGGTAATGGCATAAAACGCGCATAATGACAAGGTAATGATGGACGAGTCCATAAAGATAAGTTATTAGATTCTACAAGGACCTGCTATTGGCGCATATAACGGCGACAAACGGAAACATAATCCTTATTCTCATTTTTATAATAATTACAGGCAGCATGTATCTACGTGACATGTAAAACAGTATTCCTCACTACTCTATTCAGAAAAATGTGCGCTTAGCAGCTTCTTCCCCCCATCGATTCCTGCACCACAACCGTTTGATTGATGGGTTGATTTGATTTGGTTTGTAAAAGAAAAATAATTGAGATTTTAGTCCCGAGCCACTCGAGACTGGCTACTCCAGGGCGCTTTATTCAGAAAAGAAGAAAGAGAAACTACACGAATCTATACACTTTGAAATGGAATAGATGAAAACATCACCACAAAACTTGGCACCAAAGGCAACAGTGTAGGAGAGTTCACGTGTGAAAATCTCAATGCACAAAACACCAAGAGTCTCTGACACTCTGTGATTGATCGGTTGAGTTCAGATTATGGGGGATATGTTTATTAAGAAAAAAGAAAGGAAAGGTCAGTCAGGCTATGGGTTCGTTTAGCAAGGTAGTGGTACTTGAAGGAAATGAAACGCAGGAGAACAAAACGGTTATCGGTTCGCGGTTAGGGCCATTGAGCTTCTCTTTTGCTTTCTACATTTCCTGGTCTTCTACAACTCTGCGATACACTTCATTTTTCTCGTCTACCAGAGATAGTATACAAAACACTTTATCATCGCGTCCTCTGTGCAATACAAACGTCAAAATACAACCCTAGCATGACCGCGCAAATGGCATCGATAGATGGCTCGTGCGGTAAATTGGACAACAAAAAAAGAAAAAACGAAAACCATTGTCCTTGTCCCACTCTCCAGAAACCGGAAGTCAAACTTATCGACCTGTTGGAGGCACGATACTGCTGCAGAACGAGTGTATCCATGCCAGTTACCATCAATGTTCCAATCGATATGGGGGCACATGAAAGATGGACAGCATTAAATCGTTTCTACATAGGAAATGTTGCATCGTGCACGAAAAAGATAATAGCCCATATTAAGGACTGTCACGACCTATCGAGGGATTACTCGATGCGTCTCCACAAAAGCGTACCAGATATGTACAGAGAGGTCTCTACAAAACCAGCGACAACGTCAACCATTACAGTTGTCAAGTCGAATATGTAACCAGTAAAATACTAGAATTGTGCATATTCGTCATCAGTTTGCACTTGTTTTTTTTTTTTTTTTGACGGTTTCCGGATGCAATATATACCGTGTCCCGGATTGAAGTACTCTCGCGTTTCGCCTTTACATACATATACAGGCTGTTTTTTTTTTTGTTTGCTTGCTTTTTCTGTTCAGATTTTTGATTAAAAAAGCTGCGATGGCAGGATTAGTACTATTTTTTTGCAGGTACGTTATGCGGCCTTGCAGACGCGTCCTCTCAGAAAGCGTATGTAACAATGGACGATTAATCACCGAAAATTCATCAATTAATTTGGTATTTTGGGGAAAATGTGAGGTAGCCGGAATTGGAGTCACTCATTATATAAATCTATCGACTTTTATTAAAATCCTCAAACGACACGTACTTTGTGATATAAATCGCAAGATTTTGCCATGCAAACTAGCCTGAACCAGAACTACGCACATCTCGAGCACATTCACGTCGTAGAGTCACGTGCTCTGGAGCGATGGAACTGATTGGTATTCATCCTTTCACTGTTTACAAAAAGAAGGCACAACCGGAAGTTGTCTAGGGTTCCCAGCGTCAGCGGCTACATGTAGCGCCACGCCGTCTCGCTCATTTCAGTTGAACCCTTTCTCTGTTTACAAATAGTGTTTACTTTACTTATTTACTTCTGTTCGTAAACAGTGAAAGGGTGAATAGGCGCTGATCCGTCGGCCAGATAGACCACTTTTCGGCCCAGATAAGCCGAAGTTCATGTCGTTTCTGCGCTCGAGAACTGCGTAGTTCTGGTTTCGGCTCATTTGCATGCCGAAGTTTGGCGATTTATATCTATTTAAACTTATTTATTTAACGATATACATATGTAAACTACGTGCTCTTTTCAGGATATTTATAAAAAAAGGTGGGTATAAATAATGAATGGATCCAATTATATTATATCACATTTTCCCGAAAACATTAATTAATAAATAGCACCTGTCCGCGATGTTAGTGCTGTAGTTTTCCTTCACTTTCTCAGAGTTTCACTGTTTTTCGTTGCATACACCACTGTTTTTCATTGTACATACCATCAATGTAATAAATTTTCTTAGTATAATAACCTCATTAACGAATTTTAGGTAATTAGTGGTCCAGTAGTTACATACGCTTTCGGACAGGATATCTGATTGGTCACATAACCGCCCTGCAGAAACGGTAACAGAACTGCTCTCACAGCTTTTTTTATGCAAAAATATTGTCACAGAATAAAGAAAGAATAAAATTCTTTCCCGGAACAGCACCGCAAGCGGTACTGCCCCACTGTATATAGTACCTCATTGTATTGGAATGTTGCATTTACGCTGAGCCTGCTTGCTTGACCTAGCCATTGAAAGATCGTAAATACTAGCGAGCGTGTACACCTGCGGTGCAGGGTACCTCATTGTGTTACTGCTGTTTGCATTGCATGGGAAGTATTAGATGCAATTTTTATTTCAGCCTCTGTGATTTTAATTTAAGAAAATTATTTATTGTTCAAGAGGGGCGTCTCTTCGCGACATAAGCTCAGCGGAGGCGTCGCTTGCCCTTTCCACCTTAAGGCTGCCAATGAATCCACGAGAAAACAATAAAAATGGAGAGAAGGAAAGCACCGATCGTCGCTATCGCCCTTTCTGCGCGCAACAATATTACGGTCTCGCGCGGAAACCGTGGCAAAAGGGTGATCAGCAGGATTTGCCCATAATCAGGAAAAGGAAAAAAAAAAAAAAAAGAAACTTCCCTACCACGTACAATTCCTTTCTAACTTTTCGGTTCGTCGAACATCGAGATGATTCTTGTAAGAAAAAAAAAAAAAGCAAATTCAAAGCGCGATTCGATAGCGTCGTGTACCTAACTTTCAACAGCTCCCTTCTGATCTCTGAGTGAAAAGTTCAACATCTAAAAGTACGACCACCCAGAAATGCAAAGAACGCGAAGGACGCCTTCCCGGAAACGACCCACGAGGAAGAGGTTTCTTTTTCCTGCGGTTGTCGCCATTTTGCGGTTTCCCCAACGTCCTCATTTTCCTTCGTTTCGACGTCCCCAGAAAAATCTCTCCGCGACGTCTCCTGCATTGTCGGTTGGTGGGAGGAAGAAAATGGGGAAAGAGGGATTCAGCGATTGCAAGTGATTTCCCTTTCAAAGAGTCAAGAAGAAGAAGAAGAAAGAAAAAAAGAAGTGCAAGGAGGACCTTCGATTCAGTCGAAAGAGCCCCGCGACTCTTTTCACTTTGACGGAGGGGACGCAGGAAAAAAAGATATGGCCTAAGATTCGTTCGAGAATTGGTATGGGTACACACTGATGGGGATGCATTTCTTCTGTGGCCGGCACAACATTGCGGTACATGGATGTTCTCTCGTTTTGTGCGTGCCGTCTGTATTTTATATTGCGAGGCGCTGAAGCGATGGAACCATTCACGTTGAGCGAACTATTCCTTAATATTGCTCAAACGCTACTAGATCACAAAGAAATGTGCAAGACTTGTATAAACAGAGAGCTACACCAGCTCCCGTGGCATAGTGGTTAGGGTCACCGCTTTCCACACCGAGACTGATAGGTGACGCGTGGTCGAATCCCGCACCGGCTGTTTCGGGTTTTCCCTGGGTTTTTCGGCAGACTTTCCAGACGAATGTCGGCACAGTTCCCTCTGAAGTTTGCCCAGGACGCATACTAATCCCCTGTCCCCCCCACTCCTTCCTGCTGTCTACGCATGTACGCCTCTCATAGCTACAGTTTCTTCGCTGCACTAACGCAGACTTAAAAAAAAAACAAAAAAACAGAGCTATATCAGAATAAGACCTAAAGCTCAGATATTCCAATCGAAAATATAAGCTTCCTATCTTTAAAGTTCTTATCCCCGGCACATGCATACACACACAAGCATTCTTGATAACAACCTAGGATACACCACGCGGCCCTAACTCAATATAATCTGTTTCCTAAGTAAACCTCTTTCGTTATAAAGAGACTAGCCAAGCCAACGGAAGCCATACGGCTTCGTGTTTCACCCAATCCCTGCACGAAGAAGCAAGCCAAGCAAACACGAGCTCCTTGAGCACAACCTTTCCTGTCTTTTTTGTTGTCGTTTCTCCTCTTTCTGTGATGGGATATTTTTACTTTTCCCGGTTTTGTTTTGATGTTTCCGGCTTGTTGTTTCTGGACGCAGATTGATCCCCTTGTTTCCTCTTCTGCGCCCAGCATACCGGCTTGCAACCAAGTATTCCCCCGAGGCCGTGCCAGTATCTCGTCCACCCTTTCAGCAGTGTCAAGCTTTCTTGTTAGTGTGGAAGCTGTGCTATCTTTTTTCCCGGCGCAAGAGAAAAGAGCGCTAGTAGATCGCTGACGACGTCACCGTGAAGTTATCCTACCTACCGTACCGATTGGCAGCGTTCGTGACCCAGAATCTTGTTCGTTGATTGGGTGCGATAGATACAGTACCTCGAAGGCCACGTTTATCAACTCTCTACTCACACTCTCTCTCATAGAGGACACTGATATGTGGCCACTGTCTACGGCCACTGCCCTCCCAAGCAGCACAACATATTGGCCCAATATTGGCGATATTGGCTGTTGTTGTGCAAGATGTTGCAGAGATTGCAAGATGTTGTGCTGCTTGGGGCTGTGTTGCAGTGTCAAATATGAGATGGTTGCCGTGTATCACAGGTACTTGCTCTAGAAAAGCCACAGCTATGACTAGGTGGGAAGTGTCCGTTCAGGAATGTTGGGGATCACCATTCATGACCCTTATATTTTACGTGGATTCTTGCCCTACTGCCGTCAGAAATTACTATCGTGGATGCGTTCTTCGCTTATTTGGATGGCAAACGCTGCATATTTTCTGGCATCACTGCGAATACACTCACACGTAAGGTGATTTGAAAACGAACGTTCTCCCATGCGGGAACATGAACGCTCTAATCTGCATTCGAGAATGCTGTATTCCGCAGTCGCTGTGCATCTTCTTAGAAAGGCCAAACGCCTTTACGCGGATTGACAGCCGACCCCTTGACCTCAGACTCATAATGCGACCATAGGACAAACGAAAGCAGATGTCCGTCTTGCGACCCTTTATGAAATTCCTTGAAACTACCGGCCTGATGGACTCCCTCTAAGACCGCGTCAGCGTCGTCAGCATCATCCTCATCACCATCCTCTCATTTTCCCCCCAATAGCAATGGGGTAGCATTCTGCTCAATGAGCAGAAGTCATCCCCATATCATCGTCATCATGTATCTCTTTCTCTCTCCCTCAGAAAGGCATGGACGGCACCACGGCTTTTTTTTTTTTTTTTACCGCGTGATATGAACTTTCATACTTTCAGGAATATTTATAATTGGGGTAGATTTGCACGTAAGGTGAGACCGCCCAAACTTAGCGTGCCTCTTTAGCGCCCTCTTTAGCGTGCGCCGGAAATCTCCAGCACAGGGTGCTGGAACAATGTTTACCCGGCCCACATTCCTACCGTCCTCGGCCGGGATCGAACGCGCGATCTTGACCCCGGCGAACCAGCACGCTACCGACTGAGATACCGAAGATATACGGTCACTTCGACGAACTGTCATATAACTCATTACATTTTCTGGTGAAGCACGCATTTCCCGAGAAAATTAGTCTACAAGAGTGCGCGCAGCGGCGGCCAGCGCTCCCAGCTCCTTCTGGCGTGTAGTGACGTCATATTAGTCGAGCACTTCTATTGGCTGCCGAGGACCGTCTGCTAGAGCGCGGGAGCGAGGCGGCCGGTCGACTGCTGTGCGTCAGACGTGTGACGCGCGGCGCCCAATACCACTGCGAAAAGAAAGAAAAAGAAAGAAAAGGTGCGCGCCTCGCTATTGGAAGGATGAAATGACGTCACAGATTAGCAGCCGAGGGAAAGGACTTTCCTTAGCCGCGAGCTCTTGCGCACCAGGATTGCACGCTCCACTCGTACTTTTCGTGCGAAGATGTGTCCTAGATCTTGTAATCCTAATTTCTACTTGTCTTGACATATTTTTTTCTCGAGCGCTCCCATGTCCCATGAAGTCAAGAAGCCAAACGAGCCGGATATAAGAACCACGCTAGTACTGATTCAGGCTGAATCTCAAACGCCTATATCCTGTTCCTGTACAGAAGCCGAAATATTACAGCCAATACCAAACCAAAACGGAACAAATGTGCTCAACGCACCAGCTCGAACAAACTTGACAGCTCACATAAACACCGGCTCAAGGAAACAAGATTTGGCGATCGAAGGGAAGCACATCGCCCTGTAAAGCATACTTCCCTGCAACATGCAGCGCTATAGGGAAGAGCAAACTTCACGGAACAGTAGAAAATTACGCGGTAAGAAAAGAGAGAGAGAGACGGCATTGAAACGCGAACACTTCCTTTATCAGCCTTTCTTTCTTTGCTACCCAACTGGGCTCTTCTTTTTCCAAACTCACACACTCCATTCTGTTGGTGAGATAAGAGCAGGTGCTAGAGAAACTACTTATCAGTTTACCGGTTGCTGGTACGTGTTTTCCTAACCGTTCTCCACAGATTCGAAAGACCACTCGTTTCGGGAACGCCTCCTCTTCTCTTTTCCTTAAGTTCGCTCTGTCTTTTGCGTCTTCCTCTTTATTGACGTTCTTCCTCTTTATTGACGTTCTTCCTCTTTATTGACGTTCTTCCTCTTCTTTCGAAACGCAAGTTCAGTGTTATTACTGAACACCGGGAGTGGAAAAAAAAATAATTATGTATATTTCGTTCGCTCTCCTTTCGACTCTTTAGGAACCATCTCATGCCATCATCACTTCTTTTTTTATTGTTGTTGTTGTTTGTTTTTCGACTCTTTCGGTTTACTGTCTCTTTAATAGGCCACAGTAGCTCTGTCTTTCTAATACTGCCGCGCAATATCCAGTTGAAGAAACTCTGATGTACACGGAACAAGCGTCACGCAGGGGTTAGGTGGTTCACTATGCTGATGCACGGTTTACTCTCATGGAATAGAGCAGTAGCATAATGATTTGACTTGTCCTACATTCTTGTAAGGATTAATGGTATAAACACGTATTAAGTGGCCTGAACAAACAATACGAGAAAACTAGGACCTAGTAGGATGTTGTGTGCGAAGGCCATCGAACGTGGATGTTGTTTTGCTTGAAAGCAGTTGTTAACTTGACAATTATTACTATTCTCTGCGGGATGATACGCTTGTAAGGTTGAGGTAATGACTAACTGGATTGGATCGAACTGGATTGGATATGAAAGAAAAATATGGAGAGGTTAGTCCCGTCCCAGTCAGGACTGGCTACTCCAAAACGCGTTTGTGGGTGGAACAATAGAGCTAGAAAAAAAAAGAGAAAAAGAACAGGTCAAGCAGAAGAAATCATAGAGGAAAAAGGGGGAGACGTTAGGCTCACATTCACTGGTTCATAATGACAGAGACCGGTCGAACATAGAGTGTCACAGACTGACTGGAATCATCTATGAATTAGGTAGAGAACGTGGTTCGTTCTGCTTGGTTGCTCCTGTACGATTGTGCAATTCAATATATCTTCAGCTCTGAACATGAGGATTTATTCGAATTATAAGATGACATAGACACAGGCAAGCCGGCGGAGGAGATTCATGAAAACAACAGCCTGAGCGTGGGCAGCAAGCCTCCCCCCCCCCCCCAAAAAAAAGAAAGCCGATACGGGCAAGAGCTCAAACCAGAAAAAAAGTAAACTGTAATAATGATGCTCACTCATACTAACGGAATATGTACTGAATGCCTCAATTTAACGATTGCATCATTGCACACGTAAGGCTTCGTGCAATTCGCAATTGAAAGGATGCCGGCAATGCGGAGCGGGTTCTCATTGGTCTCCGCAAACTATTTGTCCGATCATTGCCGGCGATCATTTGAGTATAGACCAATCCGAGGCCTCCCCGCATTGTCGCGTTTCTTGAGAAGGAGGGAGAGTCGGAAAGCGTCAATCAGGGTTTCTTTAGCGCTTAAATTACGAACGACGCGGCGGATTACTTTCGTTCCTTTTATGTTGGTGTCAAAGTAACGGCGTGTTTTACTCAGCGACGAGAACATTCATTTTTTTTTTTTTCATTTTAGTTCCCCCTTTAAGGTGTAAAGTACTCCCCAGCATACCGGGACAACGCGGGTAACAGGCATGCTGCGAAACCTTTTGTGACACGCTTCTCCCACATACTGCGTAAAGCGGACAATCAATTGGATTGGATTTGATTAGATTTGATTGGATATTAAAGAAAAATATGGAGAGGTTATCGACTGTGAGGAAAAATAGGGCACTGCTAAGAAATGCGGAGAATGGCGGGTATTTTATACTGCGTGCACATTTGTTTCGGATGATAAGCGATGGGCTCATCATCGCTTATGGGCTGATCACTTATCATTTTTCTAACTGACACAAACCGGACGAGCCTTTGCCCTGCTAAACCTAAGTGCGCGTCCTGCTAAGGCATCAAATCATATTATCCCAAATGGACTGGGTTAGGGTTCCGCCGGGAAAAACCTCATGACATCATCATTCATCAATTCACAATTTACTTAATTGGTGTTGTTGTTGATTGGGATGATAGTGCGGCTCAGTAAAAGGCGTTAAAACATGTCGCCGCTTTCTCATGAAGATACACGAACCTGCAGATCAGATAAAAGAAACCGCGAAACATAACGAAAAGGCGAATATTCTAGAGTACGACGCGCGATGCTACACCTCCGCTTCTCGTACCCAAAACTAAACTCCAGAACCGCATGATTGCCTGCTGGTGCTGGGTTATATACGCATTATCGGCTTCCACTTTTCGCTGCTGTTCTAATGTAATTTTCTGCGGAAATTGCACGTTACGTAAAGCAATTCTGTAAAGTACAGCTTCGGGTGCACCATCGAGGAAGCAGGTACGTATATAACGGAAGAAGACCGTGGAACTCCTGCAAGCCATCATCTGGAACATATACTTCGAATAATGGTATTCGTGAAATGCTTCTCCTCTGTGCCATCATGGAACTTTACCGAACGATTCCTAAGTAAACTTAATAGTTTCCGTATGCATTCTAGTGGAATGAAACCTCAGAATAAGTTCCAACGACACCTTCCTCCTGTCTCGCTTCCCTTTTCCGCTGTTTATCTGTGTGTGTCTGCGGCTTCTTGCTCATCGCCGCAGTGTTCGTACGTGATCGTTTATTAGTACACCTTAAAACCACCTGCTCTTACAGACACTGAAAGGTGTGTCAATTGCCGTTCTGCTGCCCGCCAGCAAAGGACGTGTCTTCCTTTCATAGCGATCCGCATATTCCTTTGAAGACTGAATCTTCCCTTTCAACCCGTAAACCACACAGCCGTGGGTGATGCTTAGAACCTTAAGCACGTCAGGTATGGAGTGCGGGTTTTGTGCCTTCACCGCCGTGTGCGTGCTTTGCTAATGTCGGCGTCATTAGAAAGGACTGCTTTCTGCTTCAGCGTATGTGTGAAGTACTTGGCGTGGTTTCACCTACTTGGAAGGTGTCGTGCACAAGTCGTGTTCAATTCCTGAGGTAAATCCTGTCCCTATAGAAAGTGCTGATCAATGCTGGAGACAAAATCAGTGTCGTCCCGATGACTTTTCGAAATCTGAAGCAGCAAACGGAAACAACGCTCTGATGCACACAATATGGCTGTCTACTGGCACCTTCGGAACTTGCTTATTAGTACATATTAGTTATTATTACTTATTAGTTCATCGAATGCGACTTCATGTGGCTTTTACAGCTCAGTGGCGTTACCTCTTGAGACAAGTTGACTCTCCCAGATGCTGTCACTGCGGTGCTACAGAAGGCCTAGAGCACATTCTTCTTCATTGCCCACACTACGAAACGCCCGAACCGCACTCTCCGGATCTCTTAGTCAGCTGAACTCTCATCCCCCCCCTCTCTCGCTCTCAGAATTGCTTGGTCCCTGACCAAATCCAGCTCACCAACGCTCTGCCTGCAAAGCTTTTTTGACCTTTTTGGACACCGTAAGACTTCGATCCTTATTGTAAAGGGGCTAATTATTTCACTCCCCACATCACCACCAGCTATGAGGCAGAGTATCGCCCCTGGCGATGAAACTCCCCAGTCATCAAGTCACAATAAAGTTGTTGTTGTTTTTCTTCTTGTACTGAAATACATAAACCGATCCGAAGTGTACCTTCGGTCACTTCGTGTACTTCGGTCAACAGAAACTTCGTACAGAAACAACAGAAACAGTGCACTTCAGTCAACAGAAAACCAGCAGCTGCTTTTACCGAGCGTGTCCCTATCCACCGGGCATACCTTCTCCATCCTGCACAAACGTGTACTTCAGATTCATTACAAAAAAACCCTCAGCAAAATTTTCTACCGCTATTCATTAACAGCTTGTGTACAGTTGTCCGCATCCTCCACCTAACTCCTCCTGCATCGAACCCACATAGCGGGGCCCGTATATAGCAGGAGCTGTCCTCAACAAAATTGCCGCTATATATCATTATCGCTGTTTACACTCAAGACACGCGTGTCATTATTACTACACCCTTCCCCTCTTCTAATTAAACCTTCAACGACTCGAAGCACGTTTCCTGCCACCCCAAAAACGGCGTCCTTCCTCGGTTCGGTCTACTTTCAATGGATACAAAACGGGAGGTAAGTGTCTCGGATCAGGTGAACAATTACCGTATCATATGAGGACCGGTCGCCATTGTGCGGGTACGGACGATGGCGGCAGCCATTAACGAGCGAGGAGTAAAAATCGATTCGGGGGAGTGTGCGGTGGGTGGAGGGTGGAGGGGATGTAAAGAGGGGAGAGCTTTATGGGAGAGTGAGGCGTTGGCAGGCCCGGAATTCCTTCTGGGGTTCAAGAGAACCTGTGCATTGGGGATGTGTTTCGTGTTGAGGGGCAAATGTTTGTACTGGTGTCGGGTGGTGCATCTGGTAATCCGAGCGAGAGCGCCCAGGTCACCAGTGCACCATCCACACAGGAGTCGCTCTGGGTCAGTTATCACCCGGATTTGTCGGACGCTCTACCGCTCTCCTACGAGGGTCGCTGCGCTCGCTACGTATTGTACGTTCGTGAACTTCCGGTAGTGTCGTTGGCGTCGTCGCGCACTTGCACAAGCTTAGCTTGCGAGAAGCAGGTCACATCTTCCTCTTTGTCAATCGCACTATCGGTGTCAATTGAACTTTCATCGCTACTACTTTCGTAAAGAGCCATGCCGTCAATGGTGAACGCCACAAAGAAACAGATGACAGGCTACACAGCCGCAGGAGCAATGCGATACGTAGCAGACGACACTCGCGAGGCGCATATATGCGGATGTTCACCGTCGAGAGCGGAAGAAGAGAGTTCGGGGCAGTCTTGGCTCGGCCTCTCGCAGCAAGAGCCAGAAAAAACTGCTCCTGGGGCGAGCGAACTGCTCCGTGGTGCATCGCCCCAACACGCAGGTCTTGCTCTGAGCGCACCACCCGAATTTACTGCTTAAAAGTGTCCCAAATGCATCACCCGAAATCGCCATGGGTCTTGCCCCGTGTATTGGTGTTGGAAGATGTTCGGCGAAGATGCTCGTGGGAAGATGCTCGGCGTCCGTATAAAGTTTGTTTAATGCGATACCAACTTTATGATACTGCTCACGTTAAGGAAAATTGAAGGATCTGATGATATCATGAGCAGATGATAAAAAAGCATAAATGCAGGCGAGCTGGTCGAGGGACTCCTTCCTGAAAAAAAAAGGCTGAGTCACTCTGAGTCACTTCTCTGCCTTAAGTCAGGCTCATGGAGAGCCGGTGCTATTTTCAAAAGAGAGAAAAGAAAACAACAACAAAAATTGGGCTGCATGCCGGTAGATGTCTGGGCAAGTGGACACTGTCACGTGGACTTATAATGCCACGGACCGACCTACACGGTCGGTTGGCCTTATAAAGTCATCGCCTTAAAAAGAGACTTCTACAAGGCAAGTTCCTCTACTTCTCGGTTGTGATTGTGGTTCGATAAGTCCGATAAGTGTAGTTCGATGTGGTTCGATAAATGACCTGTAAAGACACTCTGGTCTTTACAGGTCATTGAGATACATCCGCGAAAACTTCCACGGTACGCGCCATTTTTACATTACCGTTAAACACTCAAACAAAATACTCATAGCTGGGCCGCTCATAGCAACAGCTGCTTCGCGGCGCTAAGACGGAATAAAACAAAACAAAATAACTCCTAGCTGGTCACTGGAATAATTGCAAACAGTCTTGCAAGTGAACTTCACTTCCTGTCACACACAGGAGTCAGATAATCCGTTCTTCTTTAGCTATTGCACCCAACAATGATGTGCGTATCACGTTGTTTGCTAAATACCAGCTTCTTCCATGCCACTGAGCCTCGTTGCATCCAATCATCACACTTCTCGCTACTTTCCTGTCGCCACGGGAACGCAGGAGGCACGCTAACGAGATCCCGAATGCCCAGAAGACCCCCGTTTAGCCATTCACCACACTGTAACTATGCCTTAAGCTCCGTATACGAGATGTACCGCTGCGTTTTTCCTCGTGCTTCAGAGGGAAGGCCAAAGTAATTGGGCATTGATGGCAGCGAAAATTGGCCGCGAGACAGAGCTTGGGTCACGACGTCCCATTACCTTGGTGTCACGCATCCATTAAGGAACACTAACGTGCCTTCCCTCATCACGTGGGAGATCGCCCTTCAGTTCCACGGGAGAAAGAGATGGATGGAGGTAAAAGGTCAGGGAGGGGAAAGTCAAATGATGTTTTGGAGAAAAAATACAAAAAGAAACGCAGAGAAGGAATGAATTAGCGCTTCGGTCTCCCATACAAAAAAAGAAAAAAAAAGAAAAACGTGATTCGGACATTAAGGTGCATGTTACGGCTGCACTTTAGGACTACTTGCAAAAAAGGTCGAGGCAAATGGCAGGGTTAATGTATAACGTAAAGATGATGCCAGTGATAGTCATGGCGTCATAGATGTGACATCTTGTCATGGAGAATTCTAAAAATATATCGCTAATTAGCGAGAATATACCGCATTAACATTTCAATGACTTCACACGAATACTGGCCGTATCGAGGATACGTGCACACTAAACGGTGTAATTCCCTGTAGTGACGTTATCAACGTTGAAACTCTGAAAACACAGTTAAGAAACAAATACACGCAGTTCCGTGTGTTTTGAGACTAACATCTCCACTTTTTTTCGTCTTTCAATCAATCAACACACGCACACACACAAAAAAAAACAGCCGATGTTTATGATGTAATTATTTTGAAAACACAAAGGTATAGCGAAAAATAGTGTAACAATTTCGGACCAGGAGTGGAGACCGTCTTGCCTTCTAACTTGGTACTTGCCTGAAGGTGTTCTGTTCAGACAACATGGGCTAACCTTATACCATGAACCAATTTATTTAAAAAAACGCTTTTTAAGAACCAAGAAATTATGGTGAAATGAAATGAATTTCAATTACAGAAGTGAGGGAATTATACTGAGGCCAAATCATTCGCTAGTCTGGCTTCTTCAAGAGAAGTCTCTTGGAACGCAGGTGTCCTCAGTTTCGAAATTTAAAATAATAAATGGCGAAGAAAACACGTCATTGCCCAACTTGTGCAGAAACTGACAGCGCGCTATAACGACAGAGACAGGAAGGAATTTAAGGAATGTGAGCTGCTGTTGTTGTTGTTGTTGTTGATGTTTCGTGTTCGGCCCTAACGTGTTAACTGCTTGTTAAAGTGGCGTTAGTGTTCAAACACCTACCATGAATACCAAACAGAAACCACTCTATATTTTTCATCTTCTACACGTTCATTAAAAAAAAAGAGACATCTGAGAAACCTCAACCATCAACAAAAGCTGTCACGAAAGCCATTGCTATCACATTCTTTTACTGTGAACATCACAGCCTGACCAGCTTTTTTTCTGGAAGCCTCTCTAATTAGTATAGCGAAGGAAAATCGAAAACCTCAGCCCACGCTTAGCGTCCTTCGCACGCTCAATGTCACGCCACTTCCAGAATCCCACTACCACATTGAAGATTCCAATCCGAACAAAAAGACGACCACACTGTCCTTGCGCGATTGTAACAAAAGCTTTTGCCTTTCAAACAAGAGGTGGGAAACCATTTTCAAACGGAACGTTTCAAGGCGAGACAACGTTGCTGCAAAACGATGACTGCGAATGCAAAATTGACATAAACAACCAGAATATTTTCCCCCTTTATGCTTTTTCTTGCTTTCTTCTTAAACTTATCGCTGGCCTTCATAGCGCGACATAAAACTGAAAAAATATTACAGCTTGAAGTTAAAAAAAAAGTGCAAGAACTTCCAAAAGATGAGTCTTCTGGTCACATTTCAAGCAAACCCGCACAAAGGCACCCAAGGCGTCGATTTTGGAAAACAAAAAACAAAAACGAAAAGTGGTGAGGAAGAAACAAAAGAAACTCTCCTTTAAGTAAATGAAAAATGGTTCCTTGCCAAAATCGCCCGCGAAGAATAATAAAAATAAAAATAGAAAAACAAAGACTCCTTCGGCTCACTGCCACTAAAAAAAGAAGAAGCAAGACTGGATCCGAAACGTGGATGATATCTGAACTTGTTGTTTCGGCTGGGTGGCCATCTTGGTCAGCGCAAAGAAAATGAGACCGCGGCGGTGGCAATGTCACCGCGGAACGACGGCAGTAAAGGGCATGTGACTTTTTGAGGCGGACGGCTCAGAGGAGTCGTGAGGAACAGGGTGTTTGTTTCACTTTTGAGGAAGACGTTTGTGAAAAATGATAGCGAAGATAATGGGCTGTATTGAACGCATCCGACCATTTTGTGCCTTTCGATACGAAAGGCCCAACAGACAAAGGGAAGTAGCAGCGGCAATATCAGAGTTTCATGCGCAGTTTGTCAAATGCTGTCAAGTGTTGACCACCAGTATAACATTTACAATATTTCTAAATAGTATTCAGGTCTCATTTGTCTTGGCTTAACGCGAAGCTTCCGCGAAAATCAGTGAATATCTTCAGATATGTGGCTTCGGCCTTTCCGCAAACTCGCCTTTGTAGCCAAGTATCATAGCAGATAATTGTCTCTACTGAAACAGGCCACATTATTATTAACTAAAAACACCGCGTTCCTTTTTCTTGTTTTCAGATTACATACATGAAATATTCAGTTAAACGATGTTTCTACCCCACGGGGGGAGGGAGGAATATCTTTAATGAAAAGAAAAAAAAACAGAAGGGAAAGGTTAGCCATGATGTAGGCTTGCTATTCCCAAAAGCCAACAAACAAACAAAAGAAGATAAAAGCCGCAGAGACACAGAAAATTATGAAAAAAAATACAGAAAACAAAAACGGAACCGTAAAGCTGCTCGTGGATTGTAATTCAACACACTATCCAAGACGGAATCCACCACAGTTCTCCTCTGCTTGACCTCAACAAGTCTGAAATTCGCGCACTGCTCCATACTAAAATAGCAGACGACACAAATAGAGCGTGAATACAGAGAACAGCGAAGCGAATATACATATAACCTTCATTCTTAGCAGACGACGGCACGCAGAGGACAGGCGACAAGCTGATTGAACGCCCTGTGACGTCACTCACCGCAACAATTGCAGCAGTAATACCCTTTTCGGAGGTATGGCGTCGAAAGGGGTAGTGATGCAAGGCTCTTTATCCCCATGTATATTTAATGTGTGGCTCGGGACTTCCGACGCTGTTTATGTCGATATCATTGCCGCCAGAGTGCAGCTATTTCGGGCGCTCCATTGTCTGGTGGCCCAAATGTCAACCTCGACTGCCGCTATGGTGAACATCTCGTTTGTCGGCCCTTTTGGGGCTACATTGTGGTATCTGTGTTGCCGTACACGTCAGGTATAATCGCTAATGTACGCGCGTGGCGTTGTGGAGACGACTGATTTGACGAGCTGTAATTCTGCCTGGCGAAAGCGATGGATGCGTGCCAAGATTACTGTTGCAAACTGTAACACAGTATACCTTGCCGTAGCTACTAATGAGGATTTCCTATTAATGTATGAACAACACGTGTCAATTTTATTTCTTTATTCCTTTATTATCGATACCCTACTGCCGTACAAGGTGGCACTTTGAAGGAGAGAAAGGGAATTCAGTTGGATTATTTTCATGGTGCACATGAGCAACCGTAGGCATACATAGCACAACAACATCAAGTACACAATTTGTGACACACATCACAAAGTCATGTCCATTTTTTTCTTTTAAAATCAATCAATCAATCATGTACAAATAATACTGACGCTGAAAGAAAATCACAGAAAGCATTTGAAAAGGCATCTCTAGAACAAGAGAGGCAAGAGTAATTCTATTACTTTTATGGACTAGGTACATTGTGACAAGCATTCGTCCCTTTCGGGAGTAAATGCATGGAAGTTTACGCCAAATTAGGGGCTCTTTGCGGTGCTGGGGAGCAAGCTTATGGGTCAAGGACTAAAATGGGGAACAATAACAATATTTTTTTTTATTCCGCGTTAGTGCCGCCAAGCAACTGTGGACAGCTGGAGAGAGGACAGCAGGAAGGAGTGGGGAACAGGCGGGGAATTGCAATATAGCGATCTAGAAGCTGTATAATTGCTCCCCACTTTGCGCCCCCTTTTGTTTAGAGGCTAGGCGTTAATATCCACGATTATCGACCAGTACTGTCGTTAAAGCCCAGGAGCTGTGTGGGGTGCGGTCCTCCTTTCCTTGTGTTTTGCTCCTAGTTCCGAACCTGTGCCCTGAAAACGTTGAGAGCTAACTAAATAAAACTAAAAAGCAGCGTCACTACGAAACCAAAAGTAACAACAAGTTCCCCTGAACTGATGTAGGGACAATAATCAAGATATACAGTGTAGGGTCTGACTGTTTCGGGTTAAATATTGTTCCCGGATTAGGGAGAAGTCCGGGGGGGGGGGGGGGTAATCGGGTGAAATCTGAAATTCGGGGTGAAATCGGGTGAAATCGAAAACTTTTTTTTTCTCCTTGCTGCCTAGCAAGCGGCCCGTAGTTGAGGTGTACGTATCGGTCAAACATGCATTCCTCGCGATTTATATTCACAAACAGCTCAGATGTAACATTACATGTACTTCGCATAGTTTATTGTTGCATTCAGAAAATAGTTTTGCAGATAATATACTGATAACAGATTGCACCTCAATCGAGTAGATGATACATGACACAACGTAATACGTGACTAGAATTCAGGGAGAAATCGGGTTTAACCCGAATTGGTCCGAAACTGGTTCGAGAGGGATGTTGATGTTGATGTTGAAAATACTAGGGAGAGGTTGAATTCGTCACACGACAAATTCGGCTACTCCCATAAACAACCCCCCCCCCCCTTGAAAATTAAATATAAAAGAGAACCGCCCCACCCCCACTTTCGCGATAACTATCGGCCAAAGGCCAAAATCACCGGTTCACGTAGTGAATTACCGCACAGTGAATTGCATGGTCCTAATAGACTGACTCCAACGCACACCTCTGAATAAATGTCACAAGCGCTGACAAGGCAGCATCTCTTTTGTCAGGTGGCCAAGGACCCAGCACTGTTACGAGGTCAAAGTTGCGGTTGTCCAGTCGGTCGGGAGCAGATTTCATGGTAGCCCTTTGAGGTGCGTATCTAGAACAGTGCACGAGAACGTGCTCAGTGTCCTCCACGGTTGCACAGAGCGTACAGTTCGCTGAATCTGTCTTCCCAATTTTATAGAGGAATTGGCGCCCGTATGGCACGTTCAGACGCAACCTATGCGAGAGGGAACAACCGGGCGGAATCGGGTTTAACTAAAAAAAAGTCAGACCCATATTCGGAAGGAAGACACGCTTCGTGCCTATACTTGCAAAAGTCTTGGGACGAACACGGGCTCATCTAATTGGACACTGGTCACGAAGAGCAAACGGAGGCACTTTCTGGAGGTATTGGTTTATTATTGTTGTTGTTGTACAATGTGCAAAAGAGGTACCGGTGCACTGACGGATTAACACCTGAATCAAATAAGCCCTCATAACAACGGTCAGTATCTCTCTCCTTCGCAGAATACAACCACCTTCAGGCAAAACAAGACCTCAAACCAGACGCTGGCGACGAAATCTGGCCACTTTGAGCACAAACTGCGTTCTTCGAAATACGGCTCACACGCAGAAGCTTCGCCAACGATTTATGTCGGATCGCGTTTTCCGTTTTCTTCGACGACCCAGAAGAGGGAAACGTGCGGATCCGTTTTATAGCCGCGTAAAAGAAAGTTTTATGGACCCTTAAAAATGTTTCTTTGATGTACACCGTGCAACAGCGTAGGGCCCATCTTTTTTGTTCATTTTTATCGAGACGCAACACAGCCTCTTTCTCCCTTTTTTTTTTCTCGCTCTCTTTTTCTTGTTTTGTCTTACGCATGCGACCATCTGCCACAGGAGACTCTAGAATTATGCGTCTCATCATCTCAAAGTGTACCCCCGCAGGACAAGACAAACAAAACAAAAACAATTTTTGATTAAAGCGACAGCATCGTATATATAAGATGTGCAAACGCTAGCTTGGCCGAGTAAGAGCTATGGAAGAAGCTTTCCCGCTTTATTTTGTCTACAGAGAACGATAGTTTGCAGGCAGCTTAATAACCGACAAGTTGATTACAGACGAGTTCCTGTATCACGATAGGGTTTTGCGCGTACTTGAGCGTAACGGAATTTTACAAAGTCACAGAAACTCAGGAGAAAGGCCATAAACAGGAAAAGAGTAAAGCCATTTTTTTTAGAGGAAGCTTGCGCAAAATAACGGGCAACGATGCTTCGTCTGTGTCAGCTGTTGGTGACAGCTTTTTTAATTGGATACCAAGGTATGGAGACTGTGACGGAAAACTCAAACTGTGCGTTTGCGGAAGCTGACTATGATACGATGCGGAGTTATCAAGGCTACACATTCTTTCTGGAAAGGGAAAATGTAGTGTCAGCGGCAGCTCAGTATAATTGTGGCACTCAGTTTCTAAATAAAAAGTTTAAGAAAATCGCCTTTTTTTTTTAATGCTTTCATGACGTGACAGGTAGCAATTTCTGGTCTGATAATAACAGATCTGATAGCAATATCTATATCGCGACAACTCATTCTCATTATAGTAAAACCGGCCTCGGTGGCTCAGTCGGTAGCGTGCTCGCCTTCTGATCACGGGTTCGAACCCGGCCGAGGACGCCAGCAACTTGGTGGCAGGGTACAAGTTGCTTAGACACGTCATCTTCCGCGAGAGACGTTAAATACGGGGTGCCGTGTGGTGAGCTTTCATCGCACGTTAAAGAATCCTCAGGTGGGCAAAGAGCAATCTACAGAGCGACCGCTGTGGCGTTGCTCATGATATCAGTTGTCTCGCGACGTAAAGCACCAATTATTATTGTTATTCTTATTATACTAATATTATTTGCGCACATAGTGTGTATTTGGCTACATAGCGCTTACGTGTTCATGACATTCTTCCATGAGCTATTCTTATCATTGATGAACCCCCGCCACAGAAAGGTGATAACCTTTCATAACCATTCCACGTCTCATAGAACCAAACACACAAGCAGATTGATGTCTTTGGCGCAATATAGTTGCAATACAGGTTCAATATTGGTCCAGTATTAGACTATAGCATTGTCAATATTGGGCCGACATGTCGTGCTACTTTTCGATACGTCATTTGCATTGCAGAAAGTGAGAGAAAAAGACATGATCTTCCGAACTGAGTTTTATACCATCTAAGTTTTGGGAATCGTTGAATACTCGAGGAGGTACCGTAAAATCGTCGAAATGAACTGGCTTAAGCGGTAAAAACAGTCCTAACAGCCTATTAACACCAAAAATTAGAGCCGCTCAACTCTGTTTCTGAACGAAATGAATGTCGCTGTGACAGCTCGTTGCTTTACCACCCAGTGAATAAAGTGTAAATAAAATTAGATTAATAAAATTTGTACATATTCACTACTATTTGTATTTGTTTTTTTTTTCTTGTATTTATTTCCTTTCATTTCATACACATAGCAACGAGGAAGCCATGCTCCCAAAACGCGTCAGTACAAAAGCCATGCTCAGTAAAACCATTCTAACTGTTTCTTCCCTTCATTCGATCCAACTTGCACGTTTTTTTTTTTTTTTTTTTGTTCATTGGAACTCCTGTGCGTTAAGTTAGCTAACCCCCAACAAAAATAAAAGTGCCCACGCACGGCAAACGAAGCCGCGCGAAAGAACAGCCTTGCCTGTCATTCGCGCTTTGCCGCACTTCGTCGCATGGGAGCGCGTTCGGAGGCACCGCCGCCCGTCGCCGCTCAGAATCTTCCGTAATTACCACCAGGGCTCCAAATGAGCGCTTCTGTGCCGCCCGCGCGATTTTTCACGCACCAAGAGATTAGAGAAAAGAACGCTTTCCTAAGCCACGGTTTCGAGTTGGTTGCTTGCTCGTGACGCTCATCCTATGCAGGCAAGTGAGCGGTGTTGAAAGTGTGAAAATCCCTATTGAAAACCTTATCGCGTTGCAACCTCCTTTATTAAGCAGGTTATCGTGTGACGCAAAGGTTTTTCATAATATATAACGGTGGACAATGGGATGGCGCATAATTTAAAGTCCCTATCGTGTTGAGACCCCTGCCTTTGTCGCCGATACAGCTCTCATAGTACCTAGGGACCAAGGTTGCGAATAGGGACATCTCAACAACCGAGCAGCCGTGGTAGATACGCTAACGTGGGATGTAGTTCCGGATCGGGACCACTGGCTTTTTTAAAGAAAAGAACAATTACAACAAAAACCAAACGCTTTTACGTAAAAGAAAATAAACAGAAATGACCCTCCTATATTGCGTGAAACGTATAAAAACTGAATTCTATCGCCCGTTTCTTGAAGGCGATCCATCATCTTTACCGAGGACCTTCGGATCTATCAGGCGGCACAGTCTCATGCCCACACCGCCTAGTGCGTGCCTGGGGGAGGGAGCCATAAACGCGCGTTATTATTTTAACGAGCTACAAGCAGAGCTCATGGAACACTTCCGTTAGTTTGCAAGACAGCCCCAAGGCGCCGCAACGAGAACAACAACAAATAAGCAATGATGATGTAGTGGGATGTTTCGCCGCTGAGGCGGCACCCTATCCCATTGCTTGAGGGGGAGAAGGTGGTGAATGATTATGATGATGAATGCTCAGCACCGCAACCCAAACTGCGGCATGTAGCAAGTTCTGCGTTCTGAGCAAAATGAAACTCTATAGTTTCTCAACTAATTTTGCTTTCCAAATGACCTTGCTGCTGCAAAATAAATAAATAAATAAATAAATAAATAAATAAAACGAAAGAAGGAAAAGAAAAGCAATGGCGTAGAACAATCCGAATCGTACAAACATTTTCGCGCGCGCTTATGTTAGCATCTCTATATCACTCATGCTATCAGGAATCACGAGTACTGTACGTCTAACCGCAAAGGGCCTATTGCGCGCATTATTCGAGTCGCATGCTCCGGTTCGGTGCTCGAAATTAGCAACACATAATCACCGTTACAATTCGCATTTTCGTAAATGACGTCTTCAGTCTGGTTTCGATTACATGTTGGTTATTAGAATTCCTGTAATGACGGCGCGCAGAAGAAGAAAAGATTGTTTCCACTGCACTCATTCGAGAATTTGCATTCCAACATCATTACGTTGCTAATGCTAGTTTCGAGAAAGGCCGTCGTTTCCACGTGGTAACGGCGAAAATATGCTTTCGGGTGATACGAAGCATTGTATTATCAACAAGTGTAATATACACCGAGAAGAATGTCAAGATTGCAGAAGCGATATTAGTAATTTAACACGGGCATGATCTGTAGAAGCTCAAAAGGCAGGAGCGGCGGTGTTCAAGAATAAAGATTGGTATTCTTTTCTGGATACAAAGAAATATCGGTAATAACTTCACGTTGTCAGCGGTTACGTCGTCGACCTCTAAACGGCCGTTAGAGGATCTGCGTCATAAAAAGCAGCGGGACAGTTTTCAATGAAATTTCAAACATTAATTTGATCTAAGTGCAAAAACGATCGCCTACACAGACAAGTGCCCTTTTAAATTTACGGGGTACTCCACTTAATCAACAAAACTGCCTTGTATTGGCGAATAGAAGAACATTTATGCAGTCTACGTTCCTGAGTGGAGGGGAGAGATGTAAACGATTCTGCATTGCGACTGATAACAAAAAGAAAAGAAAGAAAGAAAGAAAGAAACCACCGCTGTGCATTTCTAACTCTTATTGGATGCGAATGAAGTGGCAATCTGGGAATGTGGAAGCTTTCAGTTCAACGCGAGTGATAAAAAAATAAAAACATAAACTACAGTTTATTCCGTAAACAACGGAATTCAAAGGTAATCAACGGTAGCCTGGCGTTCAAGCTTCCATGCTGTGGACTTGCGTTATCATGCATCCACTACATGAAAGCTCGTACGCTAATAAACAGTAGTTTCAATGCTTTTGTAAAAATATTATCAAATATTTCTATCAGAGAAGCTTCTCTCGCTATTCCCGCGGCTGCTGCATAGAAATATCTAAGCTCAAAGATACAGCCGAATAGGAAACAGAGTCCTCTTATTACTGAACACCTTTAAGGATCAAGTAACGGCACCGGCTGCCTTTGATCCATTTCCTTTTCGCTTCATCAATCATTTTCCACAAAGAACTGTAATAGGTTTCGGAACGGACGGGCTTAGGAATGGGACAGAAATCTTTCTTTTGTATGTGTAACCTTAAGTAATGAGAAACCTCATCGAAGGAAAAGACTTTTTGGAATCCTATTGGTGTTCGAATCATTGTGACCGTGCGGAGGTTTCCCGCTTTCCCTCTTTTTTTTATGTGCACTTTACTGTCATCGGTATATTAACGTAACGTTATTCCTCATCGCCTGGCAAATCTGCACCGTGAACCAGGAAAAACGTGAGACAGCACAGCTGGTAGTATGACTGGGTCCCGTTATCTCTCAGTCCTTCGCATGGCCTTTTCGTTCCCGCCAACGAGAGAATACTATATACACTTGATCAAACCGCTAATTTTTTTTTTCTCACAACGTCAGTTTTTATTGCGATTTAGTCAGCTACCTATAAGATATGTGATTTTATGAAAAGTAAATTATTTACATTATATATATTGCATTGTGCGTCATGCTTCGCAGGACATAAGGAAGTGTGTAACCCATGCACATGTCACAAGCTACTATAAGCTGTGCTAATATTTTGCGCAGAGGCACGGACCAAGAACGAGATGAACTTGCCATGCCGCTAATATATTCATCTCATTACTGCTTATCGTTTACTTGTGCTAGTTTATTGTACTAACCGGTTTGCAAATCATACTCTTAGTTCACAGCCACAGCACTTACGTGGATCCCACTACACAGCATCCATAATCAGTCAATCGGACTCATATATGATGCGCGTCAGAGAAGTTAACGCGTCCATCCGACGTTCCCTTCCCTTAATACCCCCTTTCCCTAACAGTTACAAGAAGCCTCGCTCACGTCATCTCTACGTCAGAGTCGTCCAAGCGGCGCAAATGAATTCAACTGAAGCGTAATACAAAGCAGAACAAAGCGAAAAAAAGCCAAATACAAACTTAGTAACTCAAAGCACGTGGCCCAGCTACTTCACTTGCAATGCAAAACGAGATTAAGAGCGCAACGCAGCAGCAATTTCCCAATGCATCGGGTTTTCCCTTTAGGACATATATGCCGACGTCACACTCGTGACGTCGGAGCCCAGTCAGCCAATGAGCTGGACGCACGAAAGATGATACTTTTACGTCGAGTGTGGTCATTGATCCGACTGGTGTACTAAAACCGTTTGAGGAGGACCGGTCGAACCTTGGGCTATCAGGAAAGCAACCACTCTTGAAAGCAACCCCGAGGCCAACTGGACGCCCGATCAATAGCTAAGTGGAAAGAGCAATCCTAAATAGCGAACGGACGTGCCTGGCTGGTACTAATGCGGTTCGGGAGCGGAAGGTGTTCTAGACAAAACAAGGCCGTGGAATATTTCAGAGTCATTTCATAATTAAAGTGGCGTAATAACAATAAAGTGAGGAGTTTACAGCAGAAATTACATCATAATTTTATCGACTAAATTATTCTGTCATACACGATGCTTCATAGGCTTTATTTCAACGTAGGAGGTACGTAAGTAGCAGGAACCAGCAAAGCAAAGCAGTTTATTTTTTTCTCCCATTTCCCACATCTATGTCGTAGATGCAATAAAATTCAATTCGATTCAATTCAAGTGGAATAAGCAGGTAGTTGAGAACTTTAGTTAATCGCTGGTAAGGTTCAACGTCAGGGTGTACTACCTGTCAAAACCAATCGACGAGCTGATCCCCTGCGTTATCGGTTACGTTTCGCCTCCGCGCAAAGCATGCTGGTGTGCACCTATCAGCCTTTTCGGCCGACAGGCTGATAGGCTGACGAAGCTGATAGTACCCATCGCAAGCAGCACAATGTACTGAAAGTCGAGTGCAATATGGGTGGCCGGTATGTGTCTTACAAATGTTCTTTAGTTTCACGAGTCTGTTCAGGGCCTTCCACCTACCCGTTCACCCCTATTCCACTCGACTTTCAGTACATTGTGCTGCTTGGGCACCAGCATCCTTTGCGCGGAGGCGTTACTTAATCAATGACATATGGGTTCGGGTCGTCTATTGCAGCATCGGCCACTCACAATCTTATCTTGTTGATTTGACATGGTAGACACGATATTTAGAAGGCCATGGTATCGTGGGTTTACTAAGAAAAACTGCAATTTTATAATCATGTGGTTGCCGCCGGTAAGTTCTGCTGTTCGTTGGAGGTAAATTATTCATTTGTGCATAAGCTCGTTACGAAAGTTATACCCCCGATAAGCATGGCGCGAAAAATTATCATATTAACTGTGATGCGTCTGAACAGATTTACGAACGGATGGTTTTCATTTATTGTAACCTTAAGGGCCCGTTGTTTGTGGGGGAATTACATAAGGTGGGGGTGCAAGTAAACACAAAGAGAATATGAACAAATGAAAAGTGTCCTTGTATGTGCAAAATACGAGGGTCAGTCAAAAAGTTTCCTTAATATTCTTTTATTTATTTAGGGAAAACACAAAATCAGTGGCGCAAGAATAATTCGATCACTTTTCAATATAGCCCCCCCCCCCCCCGCGTTCATTGCACGTTGGTCATGGCTGACCAACACACAAATTCATTAATTTTAATTTCAATTCACAAATTCAATTAATACAAATGCGTAATATTGTATTCGTTAATAAGATAGATTTAAATGGTACGAAGCAGCAGGAAAAGAAAGGGAATGCAGCATATGCCTTGTTGTTGTTGTTTTTCTTTTAAAAATCAATCAATCAATCAATCTTCTTAGTCTGATGACTTCTGAGTGGCTCATTTGGTGGTGCTTGTGAAAGAGCTCGTCGTTGTCGGCCTCACAGAGGTGGGCAATGTCACAGCTAACGCTCTGGGGGAGAATGTGCGTCGTGGGACGACTTCTAAGGAAACTGTGCCGACATATGTCTGACAGCTTCTGAGGAAAACTCGAAAAAAAAAACAGATAGCACATTTGGCACTGGGATTCGAACCCGGGTACCTCCCAGTCTCGACGTGACACGGCCAGCACGCTAACGAAGGAGGTTGGCGAGAATGCCGTTGCGGGCCGTCGTTCTGGAAACCACGAATAAAACGATATTCAGAGGACCTCCTGTAAAGCGTGCTTGCACTGCACTAGCCGAGTGCACGCAGGAGAAACATTCAAGCGTTGTGTCTTTTTCTCGGCCATTTCAGCGGGCGAGTGTGACGCTGCTGCACTGCTGCGATGGTACGTGACAATAGTTGACTGACAGTGAAACTGTCAAATAACATAGTTTAAAAAAATTGTGTCGCTCTGAGGCACCAGGGTTTGGCGTCACTTGGCGCCTAAAATGCAGGTGGTGGGTGTCAACCATTCAGAGAAACCAGGTGGAAATGTTGTTTCAAAGCACGTCGCTCCTGTTCAAGATGAATGAACTTTGGCAGCATTCCTCGTTCGGGTGTGGTCATCAAAATAACGGACACGGTTCTTTCTTTTAAAAAAAATTGTGGCGCACTCAGTCGTCACGACCTCCGATTCATTATGCTCCTTTGCAGGATATTTAATGGAAGAAATACGAGGTTTCATTCACTTATTCAAGAGAGTAAGGGCTCGCGGGATTTTAGTTAATAAATACGAGTCATTATTCATTAATTCAAGAAGGTAACTGTTCGCTGTGCGCGCTGATAGTTCAAGTTTCCTCCGCCGCCAATCTTCTTCGGCGCTCTCGTCGTCCTCTCGATCGCTCGGTGCTGGACCTTGGATGCTTTTTGGGTTCCTCTCGTGCCGCCCTTTCTTCTGATTGCCCTTTCCTCCGATTCTGATCATATTTTAGTTTCATATACTCTGGCAAAGTTTTCATATTTCAACTTCGCAAATTTATAAACCTTTGATCATTGTTGTTGGAACCGATATTTCTTGAAGCTGGTGTCCGTTCAAAACATGCAGTTGAACTGAAGTTGCGATCGGAATAGTGGGTGCCTGAAATACGTGCGACCCGAATGTATCGCTTTGAAATAGACGGGAACGTTAGAAAATTAATTTCATCCGATTTTGCAGCCCGCGGGGTGCTCCCGGCTGAATTCAGGCAACATTGTGCGGACCGACGAAACTGGAGTTGGTTACGAAAGCAGGCTGCCCGTCACAAAATGCGGTCTTCGGACTCGCAATCTGCTGCCGAACAGTCGCTAGAAACATCCGCGTTCGTGCTTTCGGTGGTATCGGACTGCGACCGGCCTGGAGACGCCGGCAGCGGAGCGATTGGGAATCTCACCGGCAATGCCAGTGACGTCACCGGAAGAGTCGAAGCAGGGAAGGGCCGTTGCAACCGGAAGCTGGCAGT
Organism: Ornithodoros turicata; assembly: GCF_037126465.1. Lineage (NCBI taxonomy): Eukaryota > Metazoa > Arthropoda > Arachnida > Ixodida > Argasidae > Ornithodoros > Ornithodoros turicata. The sequence continues at coordinate 11,156,228 of NC_088204.1, forward strand.
TGGTTTCGAATTCTATGTTTTTGACGTTTTACGAAAAAACACGAAAGAATTTTGCGAAACATTTTTTTCGTATTTTCTCCTTGGAAGGCATCTCCAAGTGGATATCACATTAACATTAGAATTACCGATTCCTCGCGGCGGACACTACTGAGGCCCAGGTAGAGCCTCTCAAGCGCTTTCCAACGACACCTCGATCGGCGTCCTAGCTTCACGTGTTCGTGGGAATGACTGCCCGCAAGGTACGCGTGTGCCCCTATATTTCCGTCTCTCTCGTCGCACGCGCAGGCTACGCCCAGAGGTTGCGTTTGCCGCCGCTATGACCTTGTTAGCTAGAATCTTGCACGTGCAAGCAATCTGTATTTAGCTGGTTGGTTGCTATCGGTTTATTGCTCACCGAGTTATCGAGTCATGAAATTCGGCATAATTTCGTTGCATCGTAAATTTTGACCTGGCTACCAAACCGAACTTACAGACGTTTTCATGTCAGAACTGTTTTTGCAACGACTCTCTCTTCAACGACATGACTGAGATACAGTCAAACTCCTTTATAGCGAACACCTTTTTAACGAAAATACCACTACAGCAAATTTTTTTGCGGTCGCGCTGGAGCCCTATAGGTCCAATAATGGACATCCTTTTTAACGAAAATACCTTTAGTGCAATTTTTTTTTGCTGTCCCCTGAGTTTCGTTGTAAAGGAGTTTGACTGTATTCTCTCTCTCTCTCTCTCTCTTTACCTTCTGGCTCAATTAGAATCGCTAAGCTTGGTTGTCTTTCTTCCCGCACTTTTTGTTCTGTAGTAAATGCGAATTGAATACGGCAGAACGAGAAAGAGAAACGGAACTTTTGTTACCTCCGCACCGACGCACCCAATTCCCGTGGCGGAATTTCTTCTTTGTGCCGCTGGGACTGATAACGCCTTGGAGGAAGATTTCGCTGCTCGTGCATATGGATGAATGTCATTTATGCCTAAGCACATTCCAATCTGGCGGCAAGCGCGCAATGCAATAGGTTGTAACACAATTATCAGCCTGTCCGAGACAGAGCCTAACTCTGTTAACGGCTCGAGCCAAGAAACACGAGATGGCAGTGCTTACAAAAATATAAAAAAGGGGCTCCTTTTACGAGGCCCTTCTTTGAACGCGCAAAGTAAATCTGCGCATGTACCCGCAAATGGTGTCTTTTTGCGCGTTCGCTCGGAGTTCGATACAACGTAGAGGGTTGCCAGCTAACTTGTCAAGCTGGAAGTAAAAAAAAAAAGTCAAAATTAAAATAAAAATCTTCAGAGCGTCAGCAACGGCATTCTTCAACAGCTATAAAGTCGTGCACTCTGCTAGCAGCGACGAGATGTGCTTGAAGTACACAGCGTACATTTAAATTACGTGTAGCAACGATTTAAAATACTTTTTTTTAGAAACTATTCGGGTCATATCACGTGCGTTAATCAAATCCATGTTTATCTACTTACTTACTTCAAAATATTGTAGATGGGTTCGGAAACATTTTTGTGGAAATATTCGAGTTTCTGACGCACTTGTGGCGTGTTGCCTTGCACACCTGCAGCTCTTATATCTCAGTTAAAGACAGACGAGCATGTGTGTAATTGTGCCCACTGCTGAAACCACACTTGTGTGCAACATGCGAGCTGTAACGTCTGACACGTTTCGACCATTTCGTGTCGAGATTCACAATAGAATCGATATATCGAATGAACCGACAATGATGGCGCTATGAAATATCTACGTGCAAATGTCTTCTTGGTCTCTCGTTCACATTTAATCACACTTTACTGCCATTACCTCATTTCCCCGTAAAACTTTCCACATGCGTGTGTTCCTCTTCCTCTTCGTTTAAGCAGGGACGTATTATTCGAGGGAGTCTTAAATGCCTGCTTCACTGGCTATGGAGTAAGAAATTCTAAAGCCAAGTACGCATTATAGTACGTGGCGTGCTCGAAACCGGGTTTGCGCTCTTCCACGTAAATGGCGAATCGCAAATAAAAAGAAGATAACCGAGGAACCGGGGATTACGGAGGAAGGAAAGGTCCCAAAGAGCATCAAGGCATGTGGGTGCTTTTGTCGAAGTCGTATAAGGGAATCAAATTGCGCGCATAAATTTTCGACTCCCCCCCCTCACTCTCTCGCTTGGATTCGGGATAGCATGAGAAACTTGGAACTAAGAAGCCCCATTTTTTCTTGTTTCCTTTAGTGTAGGGGATGGAGGACAAACGGAGCTCCTTTGCGTTTTTGTTTTTATTCTTCTTCTTTTGCTTTCCTTCTTTTTCTTTTTTACTTTATGGGACTTTCAGAATTTAGGGAATTTAGAGGCAATGAGATTAATTTATTAGGATGACGGTGGAAGTAAGATACGAGTTTTAGTACATCGTTCGCTATCGCGATTGCGTATGTAAGAGAGAGCGTTGATGGTTCTGCGCACCTCGCAAAACGTAAAGAGAGCTTCGCGCTTTGCACAGAACCACAACGCTGTCCCTCACGTGAGCAAGGGCGCTAGCGTATGATGCACTGAAACTCTCTAATATAGATAAGATGACTCCTTCTATCAACAATCGCCAGTCAGTAAATAAACTTCAAAGGCAAGTTTTTTAATACTACAAACGTTGTAAACGTGTAAAAAGTGACAGCAATAGTGAATCTTCGCGAATACTGAATAGTGAAGTGAAAGCTTTAGTGCATATGTTTAATAATATGGTATTATTATATTATATTACATATTATATTATCAAATAGTATAATGTTATTAACAATACATTAATTAACATGTTATACATGTTAAAAACGTTTTCATGGTTGTGTTCACCACACACACACATAGAAAAGTGTTGTCACACCTGCTTTATTCAAAGAGCTACAACAGACCCTCATGGTAATTAAAGTATGTCGGAAAGGCGAAGCACTGCAACACCGTGGAAATGTTCTCAGAGGTAATTTTGTGTTCGACGTCACTCAGCTCATTGCAGTTGACAATATCTACTCTCACCTACTATCCAGCGCTCAGCAGAATAGTGAGTGAGCTATTCTCTCAGCTCAGCAGCAGCGACGTGTTTTCCACTCTCGCTCTTCCAACCGGCCCGTTCTGAGGAGCCTGGTACAATGGCGACAAGCGCACAGCCACGTTTATTTCCCTCTCCCTGCGCTGCAACTGACTACCATGCCTGCCAATGGTGGTTCTCCAAGTGGTGTGATTTACTAAATCTAAATTTATTTTTAGATTCCGCGTTAGCCACGCAAAGCTACTGTGGAGCGGCGGGTGTGATGTCATGTGTGTGTGACGTCGTTGGCGCCATCCACTGTACCACGTGATGTTGTGACGTCATGGCGCGGTGACGTCATTTCGTTTCTGCTACGTTCCCCATAATCATCGTCAACTACGCACCTCCCTGATACAGTTACTGTGATACAGTTACTGCGATACTGTGAAAGCCACAGTGTACAGAGAAGTGCAAACACGTAGAATGATATTGGTTTACATCTGTATGGTCAGAAATTACCAGTAGGAGTGCGCAAACTATCGCTTTGAAAACACGAAGCATATATCGTTGAACAATTGGAAAAGTTATTGAAATAACATAGACATGATCTTTATATCTCGGTTCTTTGTCTTTCTGCATTTCGAGCTGTCACCAGCCTCGTGTGAATGTGAATGTGAGCACGTAAGAGAGAATGAGAACAGCGTGAATTACTTGTCCGTCCCAGAATACTTGAGGGTGCACAGCTCACGAGAAGTCCATGCCGAACGTGGCGTATTTTGTGTGTCGGGTACTTTATGTGTCACTTTACTGTACTATACTTTACAGTACTGTACTGTACTGTACTGTGCATAATCGAAATAAAGTAGCATCCATCAAATCATATGCTCTTCCGTGCAGCACATTAATAAAAAGAAACTGATACGATGATGAAGAAATGCCGACGTGGTGTAATCGGTAACGTTTCTGACTCGATATCAGGAGATTTTAGGTAAGAACCTTGGAGCCGGCACGTGATCGTTCCCACTCAGCCATACATATTTTGTAGTGCCGTTACTGGAGATAGGTGTCTCCTATAATCATCGTTGGCATACCAGCAATTTCGCAAATTACGTGCTACGACATCCACACATCACCGGCATTTATGGTAGGGTTGGCAGCGCGTCTGCCTAATGATATCAAGGTTGCCAGGCGAGAACGGCAGCGATCTGGTGGTGTGAAAGAAATTGTTACGATAAGCGATCCTCCTGGAGGAACGTTAAACAACGGCGTGTTCATATTGCAGGGCGTGAGCAAGAACCCTCGTGTGGACAAAATTAATCCAACCATAGCGATGTTGTCTCACGATCGTACACTCTAAGAAAAATAAAAAATAAAATAGTAATTTGCGGACTATGAGAAATTGAGTATATTGGGCAGCAATTCGTCCGAGTCCCCTAGATTACGTATAATTACTCTCCAGTTTAGTCTCCTGAAATTTGCCCCAAATAGTCCATGTAAACTTTTAACGCTTACCCATATTTAGCCCCGCAGTGGTCTAATGGCCGTAACAATGCATCCAATCCCACAAAAGGACTGAAATTACTCTCTCTTATCTTTAATCTCTTTTCTCTAATCTTTTAAATTACACAATGCTTTCACACATGGTTTTTTATTCGTATTTTTTACATTTTTTTTTCCTCCCTTTCCCCTGAGATACGTTGCGTGAGACGGGGGATGGGCGATGGGTTACTATTCCCTCTCTCTCTTTCCTATCATTCATTTTCTTCAATCTATAGCTTTACATCGTAAGTAAATAAATACAATGCTTTCACACATGAAGCGTCACGGAACAGCTGGTCGCAGCAGTGCGACCTACGTTTCTATATTTTTCTTCTACTTCTAATCTAATCTCTCTTTTTGTTTCTTCGAGTGCGGGAGCTAGATGCCTTGCAACAACCATTAGTCCTTTTCGGGACTAAATACACGAAGATTTATGCGAAGTTTAGAAACTACATGTAGTGCTGGGGGAGAAAATTTCCGGGTCAGGTGGACTAAACTGGGGCAAAATTACAATTTAGGGGACTGGAAGCTGCAACTGTTCCCCAAGTTACTTTTTTATCCTTATTATTTGATTCGATTCCTCTTATTTACAACGTACAGCTGCGACATTATATTTGTCATTACTCAGAGGAGCTCAGCCCCCACAATGTTGTTCCCGTCGTTCTCCCTGCAGATATCAAGTATATCAACACCTAAATGTAACCCGGGGACACCTAAACAGGAGTAAGATGTCGGAAGGGACATAGTCAACACCAATGGACAGCCACGCCCGGCCGCGCCTTGGTGCACGACTTTCGACCTGCGAACGCTCGTGCGCTAAAACGGACGTCGAGACCTAATACCCTGTTCCCTGCCGTCGTCACGTTCAAGTGTAATCCCTGAGCCCAGGTTACTCTCACTGCAACGTGTAGACGGAGGGCTGCCTCCTGAGGATTACTGCGAAGATTGGCAAGCATCCGGCTCAGGATCCTCACTCGGTGCTCAAACCCTCGAAGTACAACAACGATATATGCTCACGCAGCGCATTTCCGACACACACACAAAAAAAAAAACACGATGTTAAGTATGAATACCGTCCTTATATTCCTTATATTATGTTTTAATGTACAACACCGCCAGTATTGAATATTGAATACAGAATATTGAATAACCGACGTCGAGGAGAAAAGTGACCACCAGAATATCCTATTTCTGGGATAAATGTTATTTAACGTGCGAGGATCACGATTTTTTTTTTTTTTTTTTTTCGTGAACATAGGCTCTTTGAAATATCCAATTACGTTTTCTTGGAACCGAAGCATACGCAGCGCTAATGAGCCTGATTTAATAATATGGATTGGGGTAATTGCAAGAAAAGAAAAAAAAACAAAGGTTTTTGGCTCTCGATGACGGCATTCTACATCCGGAACATCCCTACAAAGTTTTTTTAAGAAAAATTAATGAACCGTTCATTCGCGAGAGAGACGCTATGATAAAATTCGTCTGCACGAACAGCTTGATTTATTAATCATAAAGCACATCACGTAAAATAAGTGGTTTAACGTCATGTTTTTTATCTCTCATCGAACTATCGACGGAAAAAAAATCACAGTTGGAGATGACCGACGCACCCTTATCATTCATGTAGAATGTGGCCGAATATAGAAGCAATTCGTTCAGATTAATGTTTTGTCCGACACAGGGCAGATCCCGTTTCGTTTGTGATATGGACCCCTGTACTGTCTCTGTACGATAAGGGGCGATGCCTATCTTTTCTGCATGTACAGGTAAGTTATGACGTACAGTTAGCTGCCATGCCACCCCCATCCCTGTTGCCATCCCCAATCCTTGTGCTATCAATATCCTAGGTTTACTAGGGGGCGTACGTACACAAACGCGATAGCGCTCCATACACTAGAACTCACTAATTTGTGATGCGAAAGCGTACGCAGTGAAACACCTCAGAGCGTCGTCATCATGTATTCATCATGTACATATTCCTTGTTCTTGTTGTTTGTGACGTGCGATAGGAACTCGGCAGGTGCTATTGGGGCATCAGGTTGACTAGATCAACATAATGCATTTGTCTTCTTCGCCATCATAATTGATTAACGAACAAATCGCAGCTTCCACTGACAATTCACAGGCGCTAGCGACGCAAAAGCACCCTTTTCTTGGTCGCTCTGGTATCCCCCTTTTGTTCGCCTAGAACATCATTTACTTCAGTAGAAAACAACACACCCACGCCACGTGCAGAACATAACTCATGCGCGCTGAAAAATTTAGCTCCGCGCTTATCAGTGAAAGAAAGATGAAAATAAAACTGTTTGTTCGCGGCTGTATGTGCGTCAGTGTACATATATATATATATATATATCTTGGCGCATTCCGCAACAAGGAAGCCTGTGGTTGCAAGAAGTAATTAATAGCTTCGGGCGGTGGCAGGCAACACTGACCGCTCGACGGCTACGATACAACATAACGCGCAGTTTGCTCATGCGAGACCCACACATACACACAGAGAACAATAAAATAAAATATCAGAACGCAAGTCTCGCATCGTGTAATCGGGTTACCGCTACCCACAGCTTATGTCTGCCAGCGGCTTTTTCCTCGCCTCGTCCTTTTCTGGCTGATCAGTTCTTCCCACCTGGGAATAATGGTCATTGTGCGCCATGTGGGCTGCGGCAGTGTTCAATGATGCACTGGCTAATGTTTGAGCGCGATGAAGTCGGCATGGAGAATCGGCAGTGTGTATGTTCTCTCTGTTGTCTGCTGTTTTGCTTCTTCTTCTTCTTTTTTTTTCTACTGTACTTCACGAACTCCTGTCATGTATTCTTTGTATCCATGTTTATTCAGAAAAAAAATATATATACGCATATATATATAGCTTTGTGAAGGGGGTGTTTCCGGCACGCTTTTGTGCGCATTCAATAATTAATCGTAAGCAAAAGCAAATGGCAGGTCTTCCTCTTTTTTTTTTTCTTTTTTTTTCCCTGCGAACACTAACGCTCACAATGGGTGAAGCGAGTACAACCGAGCTTTTTTTTTCTGAAGTGGTCAAGTTAAATGCTAGACCGGCGCTGTAATTATGGTGGTTTTTCTAATAGGTGCCAAACGTGCCTATTGGAATGGAATTTACTGGATACGACAAGGAAAATATGGAGATGGTAGCTCAACAATTGTGGATCCGTCTACTCCGTGACGCTTAAAGTCGAGTGCTCAAAATGAAGATGTAAACAGGTACCCTAGCAGCACAACATCTTGATCCAACACTGGATCAATATTGGTAATATTGGTCCAATACTGGTCGTATATTGGTCCAACATTGGTAGTATTGGTCCAATATTGGTGATACTGGTCCAATATTGGTCATATATTGGTCCAATATTGGGCCGATATTGGGCCGATATTGCCAATAATTGGCCAAGATGTTGTGTAGCTTGGGTAAGATTAGAGAAACGGTACTGAAGGAGTGGAGTTACTGCTGCACGGGTGTACAAAAGAAAACTGAGGAAATGAAATATCAGGTGACGTGATGAACTATGATGATTCCCCCTGATATAGACTGATAGATGAGGCGCACCAGCGTCATGCAAAACCCAGTTCTTTGTTTTTGAGCAGGAACTAGGCTCTTTATCGATCTCATTGTACGCGATAGCAACAGAAGCACGCATGCTGAGTTCAAGCATCGTTTATTACCTATTGTTATTATTATTATTACTATTATTATTATTACTGTCATTTATTATTACTATTATGTATTTACCTACAAGGTACGGCCTCTATTCTAAAGTACAGGTCTGCCACCCGAGTGGTCATCCACAGAACGTGAGGTCACGTGAAAACGCCAGGGCACACTAGTAGGAGAAAAAAAATTCCGGAGCTCTTTGGTTGCACGTATAGCATATGTTTGTAAGCTCTCAGACGTCGTCATGCCAGTACTGGCCCAATGGCCCAAGGGCCCAAGAAGGCCGAAACAGCTGTCCAGTACTGGTATGACGACATTTGAGCACTTACAAACCAGGGCACACCAGTATTCCAAAGTGGCTGGGATCCATGACCCTCAGCTTGCTCGTGCGTGCCTCAGTCAGGAGCAATGCCGCTACAAAGGAAAGCAGCTATGCATCCAGAACCTAAGTAGTCTATAGTGACATTTATTTGTCGGACGTCTACCCCCTCATAACCATGAGGAACCACGTAAGCGCATGTCGATGTCACACTTCTGTCGTCGATGCATCTGCGAAAATGTACGTGTTCTCCTCCTCTGACTGCGGAGAAGGAGAAGACTGTCCTGCCGCAGAGACACACGAGAGGACAAACAATTTCCGATAAGGCCAGGGATCGCAGGAAAATCCGCAGGAATCTGAAGAGTCCAAGGCGGGACGCTGGGCCCTGGCAGCGGCTTCTGCCAAGAAATGCAATCACGGCTAGACATGACAGCTTGGTGGATGTCGAAACGTGGGTATTGTTCGGCGAACGTTGACTGGAATAAGCCATTTGAATGCGTCTTAACAATGTTTTACTTCTTATTTCCAGTAGTACGACTACGCCTGAAGAAACGAAGAAACCTTCAGGGAAGAAGAGTGTATCTTTGGCCTATAGTTGATATAGTTGATATAGAATAGCGTTAATGCAGGGCGAAGACAGAGCACAGACGAAGACAGGCTCTTAGCACCTTGTCTTCGTCTCTGTTGTGTCTTCGCCCTGCATTAGAGCTATTCTTATTAGAGTGTCGAGCAAACTCTGGGCATTGATTTCGAGCTGCATACCTCCTCGTATTTTTGTGACATTATTGGTAATGTCTGATGACCTCGGCATTCTCCATGCATAATTCGCCTACATGGGAAACGTCCGAACGGTAGAAACGGTAAAGGTTAAAATCACTATAATCCGTATTTTCACGCGATCGCTGTGCGCGTGCGCATCCCGCGTCGTCTGCTCTTCTGGTTGAAAACAATGGAATCATAGCTGAAACCATTGCTGAAAACAGCCGTAGCCATTACTACGTTAACGCTGCTATACACCATTTTCCCGTTCCTGCTGGATTGCTTCCGTCAATGAGCGAGGCTACGCTTCTCGGCACCAGAAATGTATGAAAGGACCGAGGAACGATGGGAATAGCTTTAGTGCTGGGTGACTGCACTGCACTCAACAAGCGCAAGAATCTTCTTCTTCCCCTTCTTCAAAACAGTTGTGCACAGCTTATTGGTCTGGCATGGAATGACACGGACACGGTTTGCTTCAGGGTCATGTTGCATACATCAAACGGACACTTACACTTTGTACAGGGAGAAGCAGCAGGAATAGGCCTCGAAGCCTAAGATGGATACTCAAAAAGTGAATGCACGAAGTATGCTTGAACGAAAGACACAGAAACCGCAGCGCTCTTCACGTGCATTTGTTTTCAGCCAGTAGCAGACGACATTCGAGAGGGCGCCACATTTTAGGAAGATGGTCCATTAACAAGAGGCTAAAAAACTATAGTAATGCAAATATAGCCAAAGCCGATTTCTAAATTCCCGAAATTTCTCTGCAAGCGTATTTTTATATTTACAGTGCGGCACTTGCGCAGTTTTCTATACTGCCCATGGCATCGTAAAACAACTCTGTCTTCGTCAATTAAGATCTTATGTTCATGCATCGTTTTGGTAACAAAAAGGACGGCTGGAAATACGATCTTTTCAGCTACCCCACAAGGCAATCTTCGCAACTGCTGCTCACACCCTATTATGCACTTTTCTACCAAAGCCCCATCATCCACGCCTCGCCATAGCAGTGGCTAACGTTTCCCTCCTATTTTTTTTATATATAATAAACATATCCCCTCCCCAATCATCGTCACCGTCGTCGTCATCATCGTCATCATCTACACGCCATCTGATCGTCAGCATTTATTGTTGTTGTTGTGCTACCAAAGCTAACTTCTAGATCTTCGTGTCACGTTCGTCCTCTGCCAAGGTTCAGCACGCCTTTGCTCTCGACGTTGGACGTCGTCCAACATCTTAGCCTATACGTATAAACCACACGCTGTTGATGTCAATTGATGTCTATTATTAACGTCTTCTATCCTAAACGCGGTTCTGCTCAACTGTATCGGCCGTAACCTTGATACACCTGACAAATACGTTCTTCTTTTCGCAATATAACAGCCCCAATCTCCTGTAGAGGATTTTTTTTTCTACTGGCGTTTCTGCCCGTAGCTTACTTCCGGGTTCTTTACTTCCTATTCCTCGGCAGATGTCGCTAAATGACTGCAGAACAAACACTCCGAGCACAATATAGCGGCAGCTTCCCACTCAGTACACAGGATGCTCCTATATTTCTTTGGTCTCACCTTTCTTTAACTTATATTATTTATCGCTTTCTCCCATCCTAGGGGCTACGATTACTGGACCAAAAGTGACAAAACGTATTTGGCTGTTTTTTTTTTTTTTTTTTTGTCCCTTCAGGCGGCGCTGTGAAGGAATCACTCTGAGAATCACTCGTGTCGATATTACTGCTGATGCTGCCTCAGTGCTGCTGCCTGCTGCTTCCTGTCTAAGCCGTGGATACACAGCACGCGAAGGCTTAGCAAATATGGACTGTTTCTTCGGGCCGCGCACTTATTATGGGGGAATATATACCGCCGAGCATCTTGATACAGGATGACCTTACACTGAGTGGAATAAGTACAAGGCAAGTAATCCGGCAAGATCGTTTCGACCTAGAAACGTGGCATGTTAATCTCTTAACGATCTCCAAGACGTACTGCTCGCGACACGCTTGTCGGAAATCAGCACCCCGTGGTTTATCCCATCTCAAGTCCCCAGGTGTCACAAGATCACTAATTTTGAATAATAAACATAGTAACGTGCAGCATATGGCCTTTATTTAAATACAAGATTGGAACAACATTTCCGAGGCCAACCAAGGAAATATGGACTGCAGAATTACTGACAGGCGATTTCAGGCAACCGTGTGGCAAGTGGTACAATGTGTTTGTTCATGAAGTGTTACATATTCTATGTGAGCGAACGTACAATGCCTGTCGCTGCGCGTGTTTGCCCATGTCACTTCAGCCGAATGTTTGAAACAGACTAAAGCCGCAGAAGGGTCGGATATCGTGTTCAGGAAGTGAGGAAGGTTTGATTCGCTGAAGCGCACACGTCAGCCAATCAAACGTTCCTCACTTGATAAAGTCCGTGATGCGTCGGATTTTGCAGCGCAGGTTCGCGAAAACCTCGCAAAAGCACGTCAGCTCGCAGGGAAGCACATAGAGCAAGCGCGAGAAAAACAGAAACGCCTCTTCTAGAAGCATCGCATTGACATATCCTTCGAGAACGTCCAACTCCTACCACTCAAGACACCGCCAGTTTGTGTGAAGAAGAGGAGCGTCTACGAGGGTTCACACCGAATTGTGTCGAAGCTTTCGCCCGTGAACTACGAAATAGAACAGACGATTTTAAAAAGATGCGCGCACCACCAAGCGCGCGGCGCAAAGCAGCATGGGAACTTTGAGGGACACTGCTCTGTCGTCTGCTTCGGTTATGGTTTACCCGGACTGACAATGCTGCTGCGCACACCGGGAATGTTGTTGTTCTTCCTCTACCTCCGCCTCTGGTCGTCTCGTAATGCTTGAAGGCGCTGTAAGTTCCCATGAGCCCCTGCGTGCAACACGTGGCGCTTGCTTTTCTAAAAGGTGTTTTGGGTAGCAACGGCGGACGAGAGACTGTGAATGTGGATATATAGCTGAAGCCCTACGTCCAGTCCTCAGCACAGCTACCGCAAGTGTAATTCCACGTTTGGACTATGTTGGGAGACGGGAGTTTGACAGTTCAAAACATAACTTACTGGGACAGTTTTTTATCATTTCACTCTTTTCATTCGCAAGTGCATAATAGTGTAAACTATTTTGACATCGGGTCGATGTCATTCACGCCCCTGCTGCCATGTGTGACGTGGCGAAGAAAGATTATGCAGCAGTGTCCTGTGGTTGGAGCAAAGCAAACATAGAGGAGAATGAAGTTAGGGGTAGAAGGGCTCGGACGTGTGTTCGCCTCCTGGCCCAGGAATATTGACACGTGACCGTCCCCCAACGTCACAACGTTCAACAAAACGTTCAATATCGAAAGCAGAATGATAGATCTGTTCTGACCCTCCTTTTTCAAAGGCCGCAGTCTAGGCAGTCGCATTACGAGGTTAGTTTTCTTTATTTTTTATTTTTCTTCTTCTTATGTTGACCCTTTAAGGCTGATATGTTGGCTCGAAATAATAAAGTATGTATGCACACGGTCCTTGTTCACCTTTCAACTGCCCGACAAGCGCGCTCATATTCAAGTTGGTACTTTGTTCTCGTCACTGATTATTCTCTTTCATACTAGGGCTAACCTTTTCTTCGTTAATTTCTGGAGTCGAAATCAGTACTAGAATTTTAAGATGTCCTAAATTTAAAGAGAGTACTGCAAATGTATGCGTGCTGATCTCGTGCTGCTAATTGAAGTCCTTCAGTGACTGATTAAGTTGAAATTTACAGGCGCAAGGATAACAAAGGGAGTCCTCCAGCGGTAGCACGTCACGCAGTCACTCTTGTGCATTCGAAGACGTCTCACACTGCGCTGCAAGGGTACAGTTACTGAATCTTTTCCAACTCGTGTACTTTTCCAAATGTAGACTTTTCTTGCAGGCAATCCCTTGCATACACCGCCTGCCCGAATGCTTCATGCTAAAGCGGTGCGACCATGTATCCAGATTGGTTGACTGAAAAAGCATGGAGTGTGTATTCAAACTAGTCGCACACAAAAAAACACTTCCTTCTACCCATATGCGATACAACGTACGAGCGCAGGTTTTTAAGGCGCCAACGAAGCCTATTTCTTGCAGGACATTTCACTAGGGCCTTTCGAGTGCGAATCGATATCCGATAAAAATACCGTGAGCAATCGGGCGCCAAATGTTTGCCCGTTTTCATTTCGTACCGCTTTCTTTCATTCTTTCTTCTCCTTCTTCCTTTATTCTCTTCCTTTTTTTTTCTCCCTCTCCCCTCTGATTCCGCCCACGAGCGTCTTCGCTGATCAATTCCTCGCTATCGATTTTCAAACGCGGGATCCGCACAGCAAACACAATCAACCCTCCTCCACTCCACAGAAGGAGTGCCTCGGTGTTGCATTAACTGAAATGCTAACGTGACTTAGACGTGAAATGTTTTGACGTGTCGATCGCAGCGCGTAAGCCTCATTAAATCGACAACGTATTTTTTTTTCTTTTTCCGAGCGCTTCTGTTTTTAAACTGATGTGGGTGGTTGCTTTAAAGAGGAACGATAAAAAGAGAGAGAGAGAGAAAAAGGAAGATGCAAGCTTCGATCGTTGAAAGCCCGCTCCGCTAAAATCACTGCAATTTGATTCGGGAGAGACGTACCGATAAACTTTCCACATTTTAATCGTCCGCTCCTTTTTTTTGACCGTTTAATACGAGGTGTTGGGCGAATATATGCGGCGAAGAAAACCAAGAACAAGATTTGGAAATACGCGCTGCGACGAACAAGAATTCTGCAGGTTGTTATAGGTCACTTTCAGGAACACTCGATTGAGTTAAGCGTAGTGCATCAGTGTACGTGGCACAATGCTGGACATAAGTTTACGGAACACGGTCCGGCGCATTCCTTCCTCAGAGTGACAAGCTAGCAACGAGTGGTATACTGTACGGACTTGCAAACAGGTGGGTGGATTACTTAAGACACATACAGTGAACCCTCGTTAGTATGACCCCCGATAATCTGACATACGCGCTTTACGACCATATTCCTGGGGAACGATGCAGTGAAACCTCTGCAAATCCTCGCCCCCCCCCCCCCCCGTTAATATGACAATTTCGCATTATGACCAAAATTTTCGGGAAGGACCACGGTCATAATAACGAGGGTTCACTGTATCCGTAAGTCAGTAAGGTCCCATTCGCTGCTAGCGTGTCACTCTGAGGCAGGAATGCGCCGGACCGTGTTCCGTAAACTTTTGTCCAGCACTGAACATTGAACGCTTAGCAACAAGAACATAGAGCACAGGAACGACAGGACAACTGATAGCGTGTGTCCTGTCCTTCTCCGTGTCCTTGCAGTTGAATTTCCAAGATGCAAGCTGTGCTTTGAATGGAAGATATTACAAAAGGAAGGTATGCACGTAATTTTACAACCCAAACTATTTTGTGTATGTACCTGTGTATAACAATGGATATGTAAGTCAGAGGCGGACGCTTAGAGGAAACTGAAATGTTACTAATTTATTACAATAGGAATCATTAATTGCATGTCTAAGGGTACAAAATGTATAAAAATGTAAATGTTTATGTATTAGTTCGCGGCCGTTCGAACTTCTTTGTTTTTATCCCATCGACGTATATATGTACACAAGGTGTTTTTTTTTTTAGTCAGGAAATACTTTTTAATATAAAAAGGTTATTAGAGCAACGGGAATTTCGTTTTCGCAGGTGGGTTATACACGCCAGGGGAACATCCCGTGGGACAGCGATGCAGCTACTGGACCAGTAATTAGCTAAAATTGATTAGCTAACTCATTAATTGGATGTTTTCCTGAAAATGTGAGATAGCAGAATCTGTGGAGGCAGGCTTTGTCCAAATCCATCGTCCTTATTAAACACCACGAGAAGCGAACGTTTCGAGATATGAATTTAGCTATGCAAATGAGCTGAAACCAGAATTACGCACTACTCGAGCGCAGAAAGAGCGACAGGCAATCCACGTGAGAGGGGCCGCTCATAGAAAACATCTAATTAATAAGTCAATTAATGAATTTTAGCTAATGAGTCGTCCAGTGGTTGCATACGCTGTCCTACAAGGTGTCCGCCTGGCTGTATAACCCACCTGCGAAAACAAAATTCACGTTGCTCTAATAGCCTTTTTATTTTAAAAAAAACTATCCTGATTTAAAAAAAAAACACTCTGTATCATACCTAACTACGTCACAACATTACGTGATCCATCTTAGCCACTCTTAACCACCTCGTGTCCTCCTATAAGAAACAAATCCCCTTCAAGACAGTTTTTACCAGAACTTTTCATTATGCATACCTGACTCGATCTTGAGATAGGCATTTCAAACACCCCAGACATGTACAAGACACTCAAAAATGTATTTAAGACAAGCTTACAAATACTAACGTTAGAGTGTAATTAAGCTAGAGTATAAATACATGAAAATTAAAGTAATTAAGCTAGAGTACAAAATACTTCAAAAAGTATTTGAAACACAATTAAGATACTATTAATGCTTGAACGCAAAAAGTCACCAGTCACTGCGGCAAGTCGCCGCTACGTGACATGAATCACCCAAACCCCGCGCACTGCGCTAGCCGCCGCTGTGTGATATGAGTCATCTAAACACAAGTCCCAAAAAGATGACAAAGAGATACCACATAACTCCACTAAGTATATGTGACCCAGAACAAAGCAAACTTCTAGCAGGTCCCTGCTCGGCGAGGTCAGAATTCGGCGTCACCGCGTCAGGGCACACATAATAGAAGCCTCGCTGGCCAAGGATCAGTACACACGAGGCAAGATCTCTAAATGGAGACTTCCAAAAAAGGGCCAATGTCCGGGTCTAGAGTCACTATCCGGGTCAAGTCCGAGGGACTCAGGAAATTTCCACTGAACAAGCAAGATAATTGAAAGACGGGACACAGACGAGATCCAAAATATGTAATTAGAGTATTGAGTAGAAAATACCATGCAATGTATTTTAAATAGAGTACAAATACACAAAACAAAAAGTATTGAGTAGAGTACCAAAGTACCGCAAATTCTATTTAAAATACAGTATTTTAAATACAATACTCCAAATACGTACAAGTCTGAAACACCCTTCTTTTGCTCGAGCATCAGATTCAATTTTCGAACCTCCAGAACAAAGAATATCGCGATACTCATCATTTCAAAACAACATCTTGAACGAATACCTCCGACAGCCCTACGGTGACAAAACTTGTCAGAAAATTCAATTCCAAAGCGCACACCGCGCGTAAAAAAAAAATAATAATGAATTTATCTTTACTTTTATCTTTAGGTTAATAGTCTTCCTAAAGAATTTGCGGCAATTGCAGACGAGTCACTCAATAACTTCGCACTTCCAGACGCACTATACGTTCGTGCTCGCTTGCGTTGAGTGTAAAAGAACGGTTGCGTGCGAAAGCACATGATTCGATTTTTGGGTGCAGACCGTTCAAGGCCTTCTGTATGACGTCTGACGATAATCACCAATGAACGAAGTCGACGCGTGCCGAATGAGTTTTACCACGCATGCAAAGAATTGAATTCGTAAAACTAAAATAAAAAAAAACTGCTAGCGGCTTGGTGAAAGTTTTACGCGGCCAGACTCCAGCATTTCTGGTGCCATTAAACCGAGCTTCGAGGGCTCGCAAATTCTTTGGCCTGGTTATTTCCTACCCTGTAGAATGATTTCTGTTTCTTCTTTCTTGTTGTTCGCTTATTTTTTTTCACCTTAAAGGCGCACAAGAGTGCAAAAATTTCTACTCGTGGAGTGAAGGATGTCGTTACCTTGACAGCAATACAAAAGGAACCAAAGGAATATAAAGGCACTTTAGTGCTCCTTTAAAGAGCAGAAGGTCGGAGTAACCCTGTATATTCACACGAGCGCCATTAGAAGATGTGAAAAACGTCATAGCTTTCTGCTATCACGTGACCGCGAGCGCTCAACGTCGTGTCTTCACGTGCACTGCTAAGCGTGGAGAATATCCTGCGGTACAGTCACAAGATATTCCGTAGCAGACGACAGCAAAAGACGCTGGCGGTGTCGTCTGTTAAGTGTCGTCTGCTAAGTCGAAGTGTCGTCGTGTCTCTTACTCGATGACAACATAGTGCTGAGTACGTAACACGCCACTCCCGATTTTCCGGCACCGTGTGAACGCTCAACATAACACGGGGCGGAACTTCAGCCCCGTGAGCAATTTCTTTGTTTTTTCTTGCACTAGAATCTCCCGTGAGGGTGTCGCTCGTGCGAGCACGGCAAGTTAGAGAATGCACCTTTTTACAAAAGCAAGCGCCACCTGTGGCTCGCAAGGGCGCATGGAAATTTCGAAGGCCTCGGCAAGAAGGCAGATATGAGGCAGCGTATAATCTTCTTGCAAAGGCACGTGCCAGTTACGGATTATAGTGTAGATGGCTCTCGAGGTCTTCATCGTAATATGCTTCCCTGGGAATGTGGACAATAACTTGCCCAGAACCTCGGAAAGTGGGCATTCCAGCGAATCGGTTAAGCTAGGTTCAAGCAAAAACATCGGGAACTCTTCTCGTGAGCCTCGTATCAAGAACCAAGCATAAAATACTCGCACAAGTATTAATCTTTTCCCGCCGTCAAACAAAGTACAACACAGAGCGCCGCCACGCCTGTCACGTTCATTTAAGTTCCTTGCCTAAACCCACCAACCTTTCCACGCTGCAGCGGCTCAAACTTGGGGGTTTTCTTCCTATATATTTAAATGATTCATAAAGCCACATGTATATACAAAAGCGAACGCCCGAGCATCAACGCCAGCATCCTATCATCGTCCGCGTCCCACCCTTCTTTCAACGGGTGTAGCGGATGTACGCTTGCGTCGCACTGCCACCAAACTGCACAAGACAGGAGAGAAAGCCAGAAACACAAAAAAATATATAACACGGTCAAAGCTGGAATATAAGCGAAGGAGAAAAAGAGTGAGAGAATGAGAGAACGGCATGGCTCCCGAGGGAAATACCTGGCTGAGCAAACAGCATCAGACAACGAACCTTCTGAAAGCCCTGAAGAGAGTAAGGTTCGGGATTTTTCAGCAACTAAATGGTTCAGACGATGGGTTGTGCAGGAAAAATAAGTTTTCTTTTCTTTTTCTTTTTTTTTCCTACGTACAGCTTATCGTCGGCAGACGTTAGGATATAAAAGGGTTCCAAAGGATGAACGGACGAAGACGATTGAGATAAAGTGACAAACAGGGCGAACTGTAGTATCCGATAAACTTGATTCGTGGAGAGAGTGGGGGAACAAAACGATCACGTAACAAGACAAGGACAGCAAACTAACTGACGTGATGGCCCGCTTGTGATGACCTGTCCTTTGTGTGCAAGATCACCTTCAGCGAATTCTGTGAAATTTGCACATTACCGGGACGCACACTTCATGTGATCATGCATCGATTTATTAAGAAAAGGGAAAGAAACCTTCACGATAGCTTACTTACCAAACATGACTAATGTCTTCGGCAAAGTACACTAACGCCTTTTCAGATTCTGTATGGTACAAAGAGGCTGCGTGCTTTCTTAAACGCGAGCGATACCATCAGCGTTCCTCGCAACTGCCACAGAGCATATACTTAGACCAGGACAGCGTTAGCAGACCGCGACACCTATTACCAGGTGCCCACGAACTACATCACCACGAAATCTGGTTCCCACAGTCAGCTAAAAAAAAAACTGTCTAATGCCCCCGACACGTGAGCAGTCTTCAATGCACATTGAAGCCAATGCCCATTGAATATGCACCTAGCGCCATCAAGCGTCCAACGTGTCAAATTCCCAAAGAGCATTAGATCCCAACGCTACTTGGGAATCTGACACGTGTCACACCTGGTGGCGTTACGCGTATGTTTAATTGGTGATTGAGAGGCTGCCCATGTGAAGGACGTGTTACTCATAAAAGGAAAGAGAGGAAGAAGCGCACCCTTGTCTTGTCTTTCTGGCTACTTTTCTAATTTCTCATTTCTTTAAATTTTTTACTCTCTCTCTCTCTCTTCCTGTCTCTCTCTATCCTTTCCCTTTTACTCCCCCTTATCCCCTTCCCCCGTTTCATAAAGCAGTGAAACTTGCCGCCAAGTCTTAGCAGGCAGACCTTACTCCTCTTCCTCTTTGAACGTCGTACCCCCCCCCCACCACCACCACCACCACCAACAACAACAACAGCAGCAGCTTGTAGCATGCGGGCGCACTACGTTGTGACACGGAGCCGTCCTGCGCCTGTCTAAGCCAGTCACAGGAGCCTTTAGATTTCTGGGAGTTTGTTGACCTGTAAGAGTTCAGTTGTCCAGAAGCGTAAGTTGTTTAATTTGTTGCCAGCTGGACAACGCCCTGTATAATATACCTGTCTGAGACAGGTCCCGCGTAGGTTTCTTTGCGAACCCCAAAGTTAGTCTTTGGAGCCGAAAAAAAAAAAAAGAGGATCAGTTAGAGGTACAAAGTTGTAATCAACGGGTTTCGTGTCCTTGTATCGCCCGCTACTACTTTAGCATTGACATTTTCGCTCTAATTCTTATAGTTGAAAAACTGACTAATTAGTTTCACGTAATTAATGCATTAATTACAAAACAAAAGATAGTCTGAGTGTCCTCACACCACCGGTAATACTATGCAGTCCGTCTTATTGGTGTGCGGTGAACCATTTTGTTTTTAAACTTTCGCTCATTTTTCGCGAAACACCCTGTATATACGTACATCCGTCTATCCATCATCGAATCAGCTTTTCCCGTCCAAAGCTGTTTATTCTCAACCCAAAAAAGTACCATAAAAGTACGGAAGTCTTATCCATCGTCTATTTCGTATCGTCTCTTTCGGCGGTAATTCCGCCCCCCTGGTATTCCTTCTGGCACCAGACGACGAAGAGTAATCCTACCTCTTCACACTCTGCCATCGTTTCACAAAACTGGTCGGCTCCTCTGACACTGGGCCCCCCTTTTCCTTTGAGTGACCCTAATTTGTAACGTGAAGCGTCGGCAATCGAGTGTTCTTTTAATTAGAAACCCGACCCTCCTTTCTGCTTCGTCTGCAGCCTCGTTTAGCCGCAGAGCAACGCAACCTGCAGGGCAGGCCACTCTTGAGGAATGCTCTTCTGCATGGACTCGCACATTACGTCCACGTTGGCGTGTTCGGTTACGATTAGTTTCGATCCCTGGTTGCGTTACTTCCTTCTTGCAGTGGTCGTGTTTTCGTTCTTGTTCCCGAGCCAAAATTGTTGAACGTTTTGTGACAAACACTCCTGCGCAGCGGGTCGTTCCTTGTCATTGACGCTTGATGGCTCTGAAGTAGGGTCGTCGCCTTTCGCGACGAAAAATACCAGCTGTGTGAGTGAGAGAGTGAGATCAAAAGCAGAAGAGGATAAGCGGAGGATTGGGCGGGGGAAATATGTGAATTTGATAGAGATAATAGGAGGGTGTGAAAGAAAAGCGCATCAGCAGAAAAGGCGTTCATTCGGCAACATGCACAGAAACATACTCATACTGCTTTCGTTATTTATTTTGGTTTTATTTTATTTTTTGTCGCTTGGAGTGTTGTCGTTACGACGTACAAAGAAAACAGGACTCTGTGGCAAGGAAAGTACTACCAGGAGCAAAGCTGAGTCCGGCAAGTTACAATTTACTTCGAGGAGGACCGGAACTAAATTTGCTGAACCTTTTCCGTGAAATCCCTTCTGTGGAAAAACACTGGCTAAAAAACAACGCTGACTGCCGGTGTGCCCTTTCAAACCGGGAGCCGTTACGAGCGGCAAATAACCTGAACAAATGCCGTGTTTGTCTGTCTGTGCGTTTTAGCCTCGGACCGGTTACTTACAAATAACCTGACATAACCGGCGTCCCAACGGAACAACGCCCATAGCGCTAGGAGAACAACGTTTCGTCCAGGGCGCGGAGATCAAGCAGCAATCGGCGGGGCAATACGCTGTGCAGTAACGCAGAGCAAAAAAGAGAACGCGGAATATACAACTCACATATAGAGTCTATGTACGATTGCTCCGCGCACAGCACCTGCATAATTACATTTCTCAGGATATCCTGCACGGAACGAGGGGTTTCAGGCACGGAAATTGGGAGCGCTGTTCTGGTACACACGCAGACATTATCGGAAGGGAAATCGCGTAGACGCATGCAAACAAGAAATATTCGGTGCACCTATACATTGAGCGGAGGACATCAGGAAGATAAAACGGGGGAGTAAACATGTGCGTCGTGCACGGAACATGAATACGTGGAGTTGAGGAATACGAATGAAAGCGGTGGATGATACATCCAACGGAAAAATCTTCGTACGGGAAAATAAAGGTCGTAAAAATAAAGGTTGTAGCAACCCATCTGAAGGTTCCGTTGCTACCAATACGATCGTTTCTGCTAATTGCCGACGAAAAGAAGCCGTTTTTGCCTCATATGATTTGCCTCGTTTCTTACGTTTCATTGACCCCCTACAGGACTTTACTATTGCCTGCCGTTGCGACAGGGCTGAAGAGTCACTGTCAAGTGCACAACCAGGTGACGGTTACGACTTCCCCCTTGAGCTTTCTTGATGCCTCCGGCCTCTCGATCAGCCTCTAAGACCCCCTTTTGTGTGTGTGTGTGTTTCTTCTTTGTTTTTAAGGAATAGCAAGTCGGCCTACGCATGACTAACCTTTCCTCCCTTCCTTTTTTTTCAATAAACATATTCTTCCGTTCCTCCCTTTTTTGCGCCGAAATGTAGTAAGTGAGCTGCTGAATGTTTCCCTGCAAGTAACCCAATTTATGTCAACCCTTTTTGTAGCCTATGTTTATAAGTCCCAAACGTCGCCACACCAGCATTGGACAGCTGTTTCGGCCTTATTGGGCCTTCATCAGCAATGCGTATGTGGGCGACGTTTGAGCGAGTGGCGTCGGAAGGTCACGTGGAACGTGATGTCCTCCCGTCATGGTGAGAAACTCGCCTCTGAAAGCCCAGTGCGAAGCCAGTAAAGTATTAACACTCACTTTTTGTAGCCTAGTACTTTGTGGCCTGCAAAGGCTTGATTGTTTATTTATTTATTATAAATACGTTAAGGTCCCGCAGAATAGGGAACAACATAACGGGGGCTGTACGCCATACAATCGGACAATATTCAGCACAACATGAAACAGTACAAACTGACTACAATGAAAGCCCTTGAAAATAAAGAGTGCAAAATGCTAACACCAAGGTACAACGAAAAATGCGCGAAGCATTAAGTACGTAGTCATCAAGCAGAGGATACCAAAAGAACAGTGACTATGTAAACGGGAGCTATCAGGCATTCTACACCAGAGAGAGATAGAGGGCGACATTGTCACCTTTCTATAGTGTGGATAACACGCTGGCTGATGTTCGGAGCTGCCGGTTCTTTTCCGTAATTCTTGTGTACATTCACCGGAACGCTACTTGTGCGGCGATGGTACGATACTGTTCGGTTCCCGATTGCTCTACCTACTACACTGAACGCGGAAAAAAACGTGTAAAAGCAGACGACGCGTCCACACTACGGTAGTTCATCGTTTCTCCGCAGCGCGCTGACACCGTTCGATCTCGGAGCGGTAGCGTGAGGAAGGAAGAAGTTGGTTGCATAATGTAGTGCTATGGTAGTGGTTTAAACCGTCATCGGTAGCTCCGTCCGTAACGTGCTGGCTTGCTGAGCTCAGGGTCGCGGGTTCGATCCCGGCCGAGGGCGGTAGCAATGTGGGGGGAGGAAAACATTGCTTCCAGCACCGTGTGTCGGAGATTTCCGGCGCGCGTCGAAAGAACCCCAGGTGGTCCAAATAATCCGCGTTGTAACGTGAAGTTAGAGCCTGCCCAAAGGGGACTACATTCATAGGTAGCTCTCCTGCTTGATGACAATACACACACACACAGGTAGCTGTCCTGCTTGATCTCAATACACACTATATTTCGTATATTTCACTGGGGCTATCTGTTCCGCGTCAGATGGCGTGGCGCTACATGCTACAGCAGGATGGTTGGACTCTCGTCGTGCAAGTGGAGTCTTGCGCACGATGTTCTGCAACTCAGGGATCGTTTGTATCGCTATGGTCTCACCTCACCTCGTTGCCCTTTCTGCTCTAGCCATGAAACTGCGCACCACGCTGTTCACGAGCGTCTCGTTCCTGACGTTTTGTGGCACAGAGTTGAGGAGCTGTATGGAGTTTCACAGGTTCGCTGGAGCACCATTCAGACGCTCCTTCAACCACCCGCTCCAAACCGGGATAGACGGCAGTTTAGTCTTTTCGCCGTAGGGATAAACTACCAAATGTGGATAGCGCGCTGCATAGCGGTACACAGTGGTCGCGTTCGGGGGCCATCACACGTTCTAAGCCTCGTTCGAGCGGGTATTCGCAGAGTCTTAGACAGGGAGAGAGCAGTTCTTGCAGACGAGCAGCTTGCTCTGCGTACTGCGTCTGTTCGCGTCACCGACAATAAACGTCAGAAAACGTCACTTGGACAAGGCTAATCAGGGAGCGGTAAGAGAGCCTTTAGCGACCGACCAGAGGCAACACCTCCTAGATACAGATGGCCTGCGCGCTCGTCGACGTGACGTAACAATTAAGAGTCAGCCAATCAGGATCGTGTTTTCAACGGCCGTAGTCAATCACGAACGTGCATTCATCGGTCGTCGTCATGGAGAAGAACCACCGTCGTCTGCGAGTTGTGATTGGACGTCTTCGCGTACTAAATGGGAAAAACTTGGAAACAAAGCGCACAGCGGTCTGAATCTTTCTCAAAACTGATTTTCTTGAAATCGTCTTGCGCTTTTTGCCTAAATAGTTCAATTGCCTAAATTTTGGCCTGCAGGTTCCAGGTGAGCTGCAATCATTTGCGGGTTCTTGAATTCGCAGAACGGTGAATCGCAGTAGCAGACGAACTCTGACTCTTAATTGAAAGAGGGAGAGGAGGCAATGCGCATCTAGGTGGTGTTGCCAGAGGCACCTGGGACGTGCGTCTGCAGGTCTTGGAGTCGCGGACCTTTTGTGATCGGTTGTGGAATGTGCCATTTTTTGGGTTAGCCTGGAACGTGTTTGTGCAGCCAGGAGCGTAGAATGGTCACGTGTCGTGGTCGCGTCATAGCTCCTACAGGTATGCGAAAGCCGGCGTATTTACGGAGGATCTTTTCACTTCGTATACTGCAGTGCAAACGTGGAGCAGATGAGTTCGGAGACAATCGCCTGCGCTGCGCTCCCATTCGTGCGCCTGGCTTACGTCATCGTGGTGCTAGCTGCACAGCGAATGGGAATCTTTCAAACTCTTATTTATCGGTCGTATCGGTCTCATCCTCACGGTTCCGGATGCGATAGTCCCATTATCTGTTGTTATACCTTGTACGTGCAACTTTCTGGTCGCGCTTCTGCAGTATTTTTTTTTTCTTTTTGGCAAAAAGCATTGTTGTAAAACTAATTAAACTAATCCTGTTCTTAGACCCATTAATGCAGCAACACGAGTCACCATTTCACGTGCCCTATGATGGCCCACTATAACAATAATTTACATTCAAATATTTCGTATACCTCTCGCCATTATTAACTTTATTAGGACTCCTGCAGGTACTCCTCTCTATCTTATCTCAT
This sequence comes from Ornithodoros turicata, assembly GCF_037126465.1. Taxonomy (NCBI): domain Eukaryota; kingdom Metazoa; phylum Arthropoda; class Arachnida; order Ixodida; family Argasidae; genus Ornithodoros; species Ornithodoros turicata. The sequence goes on from NC_088204.1 coordinate 11,181,072, forward strand.
CGCACAGCTTCAATACCGCATTCAAAGTCGCCCCGGTATCTTGATGCGACGTCCTCTTCCGAGAAGGGCTTTTGCAGGCGTGAGTGCAGATTGGCTTGGATCGGCTTGCGTCGGCTCCTGAGCGTGACGTATTTGGCGGGGTCTAAGCTAATCTTCAAGCCCAATTGAGGAGAATTACCATTGGGCTTGGAGATTAACTTAGAGTCCGCCAAATGCCCGGTGACTTGGCTCCCTTTGTAGGTCCATCCTCTTCTACAGGTATATACGATGAGGGCGAAAGCGGCTGTCAATTATGCAAATGTGGCCTGAAGCGTGCATCATTTAAATGAACACGATCCCCAATCAACACATAAGAGTACAACACTGCGTCAAGACAGACACCAAAGACCGCAGTGGGAAGTAACTGGTCTGTCGCTGGAACACACAGATAGGCAAACACAACAGAAGCCTCAATGCCTTAGAAATGCCGCTGCCTCGTACTTGTGTCGTATGAATGTGCGCGGGTATGAGAAGACGTGTAGGAGACAGTGTGATGGGGGCCAGGATCGTTAGAAGACCGAGGCTCCTTGGGAAGTCGGCGGAAAGCAGAAGTCAGCGTGGCCTAATCACTCTAAAAAGAGAGTCAAGGGGGAGGGAAGGCAGTGCCGATATAGCTCGCCGTTGCTGGCCACACATGAGTGCGCATCGTCACGACTATAAACCACTCTACTGTTTACGAACAAGTGACGCCATCTGCGCATGCGCGGGGTTGGTGTGGGCAAAGCCAACACCACCTGGATACAGGAAGCCTGCGCGCTCGTCGACTTGACGTAAGAATTAAGAGTCAGCCAATCAGGATCGTGTTTTCAACGGCCGTAGCCAATCACGAACGTGCTTTCTGTGGTCGTGGTCATGGAGAGGACTCACCGTCGTCTGCGAGTTGTGATTAAATGTCCCCGCGTACTAGATGGGAAGACTTGAAAATAACGCGCAAAACGGTCTCAATCTTTCTCAAAAGTGATTTTCTGGGAAGCGTCTTGCACTTTTTGTATAATATTTAGGTCTGCAGGTTCCAGGTGAGCTGCGGGTTCTTGAATTCGCAGAACGGTGAATCGCAGTAGCAGACGAATTCTGACTATGTATGTCCACGTAGCGAAGGAGGGAGAGGAGGCAATGACACAGGCTTTCACTATCTAGGTGGTGTTGGCAAAGCACACTGAACGCAGCCCTGCGAATGCTATGCGCAAGTGAGACATCGGCTGTGTTGCACTGCCACACCGCTTTCGTCTGTCTCTTTTCACAATACCCGAAATAATTTAGAGCTCTGAAGGAATCAGACACGTGTTGCTACAAGACGAAGTTGTTTATCAACGGTATACAACATGACGGTTCATTTGCGCTGCACATCGATAACTGGACAGCCCCTCCACAAAACATGTTTTGTGGCGGGGCTGTCCAGTTATCGATGTGCAGTCGATGATTGTAGTCGGCGGTACGTACCGCCGACTACAATCGCATTGTAATTTATGTAATATTTTAGCCCAGCCAGTTCACTGCTGGTAGTGTGCAAGCGTACAGGTCACTGGAAGCACACAATTACTTCACTTTAGGCGAGCTGTTTGATCCGGGCATTTCTGAAAACAGCGCTAATCTGCTTCCGTGCACCAATTCATGTTAACGTGGTTTATTTGTGCACAGGTATCGTGAGGAAATCTCACAAAGGCGATGTCTTTCCGTTTAACTGATCAAAACGATTCCAACTCACAAAACGATTCACAATCAAACGATTTCTTTTTCCTGCGTTGCGCGGAAACTGATTAAAAGTGATTTCGCCACCGTTTCCTCATCGAGTTGTGTTCCCGAAATATACACGGCTTCGCGGCATGCCCAATATGCGTGAAAGCAATCACTCCAGTTAATTGCTGGTTCGCCCACACCATCCAGACGATCTGCTGACTGCAGCGCCGCCGCAAGCCGTGACGTCACGCGCGCAAATTGGTCTACATAGCTGAAAAAGAAAGGGGACGATGAAAGTTGAAGCTCTGAAAAGAGAACTTCACCACACAGCACGCCTTACCCCAGCCAAGCCGCCTTCTTAGCCAATCACCATCCCGAATGACATCGTTCTGCCCCCTAATTGGTTGAAAACGGAAGCCGTACGCCCCACCCTTTCCACAAATGTGGAGTGATACAGGTATCATCTCTGCAATGTGAGGCCTCTGTGAGGCCGACAACGGCGAACCCTTTCACCACCACCACCACCACCTGTTTTTAGAGTGATTGGAAGGGCTCTTGACCGGAAATCAAGAGGTGTGTAGACCGTCGCTGCCTGGCTTTGTCGATGACTGCCATATTTGTACTGTTCTAACAGAGACCGTCCCGATTTGGATTGTATTAGATTGGATATGAAATAAAAATATGGAGAGTTTAGTCCCGACCCAGTCAGGACTTCCTACTCCAAAACGCGTTTGTGTGCGGAACAACAAAAAGAAAAAAAAAAGAAGAGAAAAACAGACAAACAGGAAAAAGGCACAGCTGGTCATGCAGAAGATAGCATAAATAAAAAGGGGCAAAGGAAAGGGGGGAAACGTTAGGTTACTACTACTGGTACCGTGATGTTGCACATAAGGTATGTCTGCGCAGAGTAACAACATGTCGCACGTGCTGCGGGGTATGACTGCGGGTAATTCGAACCACCTGGGATTCTTTTGACGTGCGCCGGAAATCTCCGACACACGGTGCTGCAAGCAATGTTGACCTCCCCACATTGCTACCGCCCTCAGCCGGGATCGAACCCGCGATCTTGAGCTCAGCAAGCCAGCACGTTACCGACTGAGCAAGCGAGGACGGCGAGAGGTTAGGCACCGAGAAACACTCACTGGTTCATAATGTCCGACCACAGAGTGTCACAGAAGTTGTCACAGAGTGTCAAGCAGACTCGAAGCGGTGAGGAAGTTGACAAGAGCGCGCGATGCCGGGACCTGGTGATGGTCAGGCCAGCAGCCGAGAACCTTCCAACGAAGAAAGGGCGATGGTCAAGGCGGGCTCGTGCCGCCGCAAGGGAGCGACGAGGCCCGCAGTATCAAGGACAGGCCTCGATAACATGTTCTGTGTCCTCCAATACCCCACACTGAGAACAATTGGGTGAGGAAACATTCCCATGTTTAAAGAGGAGACGACCGGCATATGGGACATTGAGACGGAGCCGGTAAATGATTGAGGTAACGGCCGGGGGAAGTGCTGAGGGCATTAGAAACAGCAGGAGTAGGACAGCCCGATCCTGCAGAATAGGGAATGACTTGTAAGGCGGCTTTGGAGTCTGTGTAGATGGACCAGTGGGCTGGGGATGGAGAGGACGCAATCAAGATAAGCGCCCTACAAATCACGTGCAGTTCCAACGACGACGACGACGACGATATGCGGTGTGACAGTCTTGTACGTCCTTCAGTCGCTAACTGAGAGATCACAAAGGCACAAACACAGCCGTAACGCGTCGTTGATGCGTCGGTGAAAACTTGAATCACCCCTGTATCGCTGTCAAGAACGGCCAAAGAGAGCTGCCGTAGAACAACAGTCGACAAAGATTTCTTCGAGGGCACTCCAGGTACGTCGACACGGACAGGGAGTGTGGGCAGGGCCCAGAGTGGGACAGGGTGCCGCGGCATATGATTGTGCTCGGGGATGATGCTACGGTGGGCCAGAACGGCTTGGCCGTACCCAGACGCTGGACGACGAATCAAGGCGCGCGCTAAGGGGTGTCGATGGTGGCGACTTGCCAGCCTCATGTAGTGACTAAGAGACTGATCGAGCCTCATGTTGGGTACAGGTGGCTCCTTGGCTTCCGCGAAGACAAGAGCAGTCGGTGAGGACTTGTGGACGCCGAGGCACGTCCTGATGACATTCCTGGAGGCATTCCTCTTCGCAGGAATGGTTTCCAACAGTTGCTCAGACGTGGGACAGAGACGATGCAATACCGGAAGGTGGCAAGCCAACACCTGCAGTCCGATCTCCAACTTGTCGTTACCCCATAGCGCGCGTTAAGCGCATCACCTCGCACCATGATTCGCCACGAGCTCTTGCGCGAGCCTATCAAAGCGGCTTTGGAGCGCGCGAACTTTAAATATAACGATAACGCTTGCTATGAGAGAGTTCAAGATCGAGGCCCTCCGTTCTAAGAGAATTTTGCGAGCTGTGCTTGGTCAAGCATTCGCAAAGTCCTTGTGACTTGTAATTTATATTTACGTTTGTGTTACATTTTTCTTTTATTTATTTATTTTTTTTGTCGATATACACTCCGTCAGTTTTTTTTTTTTATTGTTGTTGTTGTTGTTGTAGCGCCAATGTTTGCTAAGGGCCCCCTGAGACATTGACGCAATTTCGTCGGCACAGCACGATGGCACCGCGACTGTCGTATGATCTCCCGCAGGGACTCGTCATGAGCGGCACGGGAAGACAGACTCACGCTGAAGAGAAAGGCTGCGGTGTCGTGATCGTCACGTGGCCTGGGAGGGAGAATAAGGAAAGCTCCTTGGTGGGGGAAGGGGAGGTGGTGCTGTGACTGACGAACGCAAAGGCACAAACCACCCTACGGCTTCCCACAAAAAAAAAAAGATAAAACTAAAGAATGAAAATACATTTGCGTTCAAAGACGAAGTGACTTGTAAGAAACTCACTCTCGTGCGCCTTTGGCCCACGCACCAATTGGCGTAGCCTAATCTGCGGCTACATACGTCGTTCAGATGTAAATCTCTACAAGGGACCTTGAACAATGCATCGCGTTACATTGAAACCGCGCCCGTCTGATACCCAAGAATGTTTCCCATTTATGGCGCGTATTTATGATAAGTGAAAGAAACAGAAAACGCAATGAAATGACAGTTTGCCATCGGGGCGATGTCTATACTGGTATGCTCGGTGTGAGATCGCCTAGCGGGTGGTTTCGATTTGGACGACAAGCTCTCCGCTAATTGGTCGCGAAACTTCGAGGCAACACTTCGTCGTGAATGTGCAGTAAACACGACATGTCTGAAGAAAGAAAAAAAAGGAATTGTGGCTTCGAGCTTGAAAGCCCGCCTAGATCGACGGGGTAAATTTCGCGGACAGCAAACAGCAGGATGGAACGAACCGAGGGCGTGTCTTGCTTAGTATGTGGCCGGTCGGTACGACGAGACAAGCGGACGACGTGGGAAAATAAATGAGCGCAACGCGCAGCGTCGCTTTTCAAAACTCCACCCAAGGAACGAAATGAGCAAGGAAAAAAAATGGCAGCCAACTTTTGCAACACACGGCAAACCCCCGCAACCCTTTGCGCGTATAATCACCGCGTTGCGAAGGCGACGGAATTATGGTACGCGTTTTAACCGCCAGGTGGCGTACGATCGATAAGAGGCCAAATGTGCTCTGGAGCCGTTTCGCTGAAATGTGTACGGTGCAGTTCCACACTTCGTGCGAGAATCATTAGCCAAGTTGAGCTGTTATTAACTCCGATGTTCTTGCGTTAGGCTTGCTGCACTCGTCGCCGCCGAGTATACGGGTTGCTGGGGCATTTCCAGGGCTCTTTGCTAAGCCTATAGGCAACGGAAACGTCCGCGAGCATCGCCAGCATTCGTTCACGGTAAACAAAAAGCGTCTGATCGCGCTTTAACATACGTGACCTAGTTAATAAGCAATAAGAATCGGTAAAAAGAGATCAAAGCTGCGTTGGTTGGTAAAATCGGCAAAAACCTAGAGACCCCAGTGATGGGTTGAAGGACGCACGCACACGGTGCACTTAACTGGCAACCAAGATTTTAGGTCCTGAAACAATTTGCTTTTACAACTTTTTGTTCTTGTTGTTCTCCCCTTGTGGCAGGTGTCATTCCATCTTGCCTCCGACAAAAGTAATCTATTTTTTCTGATAGGCACATAGACTCTTTCCTGCCTTTTTAATTTCCGTGGCTACCCGATACAATAAGCTACCCTGTCTTTGCTTTAATGTAAAATTATTTCGTCTTGTTCGTGTTTTCACTTGTTGTCCGCCAATCACGACGTGCTTTCGGCTGCCGTAGCTATGCAGATGAGCCATCATAAGCCGCATGTGCAGCCACTGGTAGCCTGTCTTCGAAATCGTCTGCAGCAATTGTTTGAAGCAGACGACACCCGAACCTTATACGTGTCCACGTGGCGAAGCGGCGAGAGAGGTCGGTAAGCAGGCCTTTCTGTATCCAGGTGGCGTTGGTTCCGGGATATTGGACGTAAAGACGGCGCCTGAGTGGGTATGACGTCACATAAGGTAATTTCGGCAAATGAGTTCTAGGGAGGCGCTGCTAGTAATGTGGCGTCGCTAGAAATGCGCAAAACTCTGCCAGGACGCAGGTGCAGTTATGTTGTCGTGCCGTTTTAGTGGGATTTGTTTGTGTACAAGACACTCTTTGTTCGTGTGTCGGATCCTTATAGCCGTGCGTTGTAATGTCAGTCGCAAACACTATGAGGGGCCCTCCAGTTTGATGAGAAGAAATCGGGAAGCCAGCATCATGTGAGGTGGTCCCATGCGACAGCTAAACGCCGCACAAAACCAGTTTTTGTAAATTATTTTTTGTTTCTGTGCGCTCTCGCTCTGGGTGAGCACCGTCGAGGCATCGACGCATTACATTTTATAAAGCGTCATAAGAGAAAGTAAAATATCAAAACAAACAAGACAGTGAATCAAAACTCGACAGACACCACCACCGCCACCACCATCACCATCGACAGAGACCTCAAAACACACACCCGCACTAGGGCAGGACGCATACTAGAATAGAGTGCACAGAATAAGGAAAAAATTAATTTAATAAGAAGAAAGGAAAAGACGGACATGCTTGGTTCTATCCTCAAAGCACTATATCCGTCCATGTGGTTCTCTGAACGCGCGAAGTGATGCGCATTGTAGGAAGTCGCCACTGAAAAGACGATACGCTTACGTCCACAGTTAGTTCTGCACTTAGGAACAAAGATAATGGCATTATATGTACAGTACACAGTAGTCTGTGATCCTAAGATTGCCGTAGAAAGCACCCGAACTTTGTGTTCTAGAAATATCATCAAAAGCAGATTTATCGCAAAAACATCAGCGACGCCCAGAATAGGGAGATAATCGAGTGAGAACAGACGCAACAGTAAAACTGTCGTCTGCAAGACGTCGTCGACATGTCGTCTGCAAAATACTTGTTAAGATTGACGATGTGCTGTACACAGGCGCTGTGAGCGAGTGTTAAGAATTTTGCCGTTTGCAGCCTGCTCAAAAGGTACCTGTCTGCCATTGCAGGTCCTTCCATCAATAGGTGATACAGCAGCGGTAGGGAATACTTGTAGAGTGGTTCGAGACCTGAGACAAGTGTGTCGCAAGCAGTTCGTTCAAAAGGTTTTTCAAAAGCCTCCTCCGCATAAAGGTGAGGTGGAGGACACGTCGTGTTCTATTGAAGAGAAGAGTTTACAACAGCGAAGACGATGCTGCAGTTTACGGTCTTATTATTCGACTTCAGAAATCCCGCAACAACTTTCCGTTTTTGTATAAATTTTCGAAAACGCAAAATTCCATTTCGCAAACCCGTGCTTCGCGCAAAGCCGCTGCTCTGTACACAGAGGCACTCTGAATCAGTTCGTGAACCATTCTCACTAAAAACGCAGAACCGCAAATCTGTATGAACCCTTATTACACTCTATCAGTTACAGTTCCTCGCGGACTGTGAGCGGTTTTCGTGCCCGTCCTCTCATGCGAGATAAGACCCATAACCAAAGCACTCCTCCCATCTTTAAACACACATATACTTCGCTCGACGACGAGAATGAAGAAAATGCAGCCCCTAATCCGGTCCAAAAAGAAACAGCAAAGCGGAACTGCAATTCAACGGTGAAGCTAAAAATGGCCGCGCTGCTCTCTCGCTTCCCGAGGGAGACTCCGGTTGTATACCTTACTCAAAATAATGATTTAGAGCTTCCTAATCCGATTACAACGGCGTACACGTATTATTGTATCCTTTATTTTTATTTTTTTACATTTATACACCCTTTATCTTTCCTATTCTCATCTGTCTCAACGAACTTCCGCTGCGCATTAAACAGACAGTTATTCTCCTGTAGACTAACTCGAAAGCACTGGACGTAAACAGTATTGCTTCTTGTGGAGCCTGTTGTTCGCTCTCTAACAAGAAGAAAGAGCCATTCATTATTTTTTAAGGAATGATATTGTAAGTATAATCAAAAGGAAATAGGTAGATATATATATATCAAAAAGGAATTATAATTTCGGTGGCAGGATACTTTGGGCGGGTACTTTCCTCTGCTTTAATCGCTTTGATGGCTGGTAATCTGGTTTAATCATTGGCGTAATCGCTTACATGTCTAACGAGCTAACAAGGGGTGGGGTATCCGTTAAGATGGGCACGTGACACTTGCGCGTGACGTATTATGCGCCCTTCACGTATCGCCCGAAGGGCGCAGTGCATGTGCAGTATCACGTGCCCTTCTTAACATGCCCTCGTTAGACGTTTAACCGATAAAGACCCATGTTTTCCGGTTGATGCTTGAATTTTTTTCCCCTAAATGTCCTGAGCAAATGTCATTCATGTTATTATTTTGCATAGAGCACGTACACCTCGGGTGCTCCAAGTACGCCGACAGTGGTGAGTCCTATGTAGAAGCAAGTTTGGCTTGTCTCAATGCAGACCCTGAAACATCGTGGAAATTCTAGGTCCTCAGCCATCGCATTATCAAGTGGCTGCTTTTGAAAGCGCTCCACCGTTTCCTTGAAGAAGCCCAGCTACTAGATACTTTGTGACTTTTGTGGCTCCTCGATACATGAATAGTGTTTCCCATAGGCTGAACTGTAGCTCATCCTAGCTATAGTCGCTACTACCTTTCCTTGTTTATCATTTCTTCCCCCCCTTTTTTAACCATCTCTATGTAGGTGTACTATGGTAGCCGACTTTGGCGCGACTGAAATCCCCATTTTCTTTCTTTTCTTTATAATTATCATCATCATTACTTTACATCGTTCACCTTTATCCTGTACAAACAGAGTCATTACTTTTCCTTATTCCACTTCCTGGTCCCGTCTTTGTTTCCACAATGTCAGCTGCAGCTGGACTGAATGCCCATGGGGTACGTGCCCCCATCAAGCAGTGCTATTGTGCCGCCTCCAGCATTATGTAACACAGTGATAAAAATAAAGTACATGTTAAACAAATTAGTTTTTTGTCGTAAGATGCTTACCTAGTGAAGTCTAAGAGATATATGTCCAGCTAACTGTAGCCAGATGACTCATCCAAGCCATACAATTTTTTTTCATAAGTAAAAAAAAATACTATGCTGTGCGGTCGACGTTTTCGCAATCGTTGATAAGTAATTACTCAACGAACAGTACGGGACAAAGTACTCACGTTTCTGCCAACATAACAGGGGTGTCGGGGTATCGCAAAATGAGCGGCACAAATCCCACTTGGAACACTCACCTGAAATAAGAGAGAAAAGAGCAGACCTCAGCAACATGAGCCATTAAGAATCGTGCGAATACGAAGCACTGAATTAAAAGTCTTAAAAGAGACATTATGCGCATTATGAAGGAAGTCCACATTACGGATCACGACGTGCCTATGCACTCAATCTCGGACCAAAACCCGGTGCCATGTTATCTAGACAACGTGTGTATGACAAGGTATATCTAGACAGATAGCGAAACTCCCACAAGCCCCTGCGTCTTTAGAATGACGGCATGATAGAGACCGCCAGCGCCATCCATCCGTTGCGCGAACTTCTACGATTGTAAATAGATTACGTCAGAGATGACGTCAGCACTACGAATAACAAGCAGTGCATAATTAGCCGTGGCGTGTTTGTATCAGCGCGCTCTCTTTGCGTTGTCTTCCGAACAGCTGTAACAGACATTCCAAAGGCGTTGGCTCACGAACCTAACAAAACTTCCCCTCTGGCAACAATACCAGCCGCCGGGAACAGAGAAAAATAAATCGTATCAGCAACTGGTGTAATGACACATGGCAATTCGAAATGCATACAGTTATCACGGGTGTTACACACCTGCATACACCATGTTACTCCGAACAGGAATAACATCGTGGTGACCAGACATAAATTATGAAGGTTCACACTTTTCATTTTTCTAATGAGTGACATTAATGGATCCGTTGCAAAAACATGACATCGTTGGTGCACAGCTGATTCCTGCTAGCGCTCACGCAGACATCACGGCCCGTCTCGCCATGGCGAAAGCTTTTTTTCGCGGGGCCGGCAATAAGGGGATACATCGCATCCATCTGTTCACACGTGATCTTGGCTTACGGCTCCGAGATGTGAACCTCGCTTGCTGCTTAACCCAGAAAGTGTACGAACTCGTATTACGAACTTGCTACGCACGGATATAGGGATGCACGGATAAACAAACCCAATGTGACACATCCACAGAGGAGCAGGATACGGAAACGTACTCGGGCGGTTCATGACTTCATATATGTGTACGAGTAGGACAACAGATAGTTTTTCCTACATGAAATTATCAATAATCTATTCGTACACACAAAAACCACGCGCGTGTCGTAAACAGTTTTTGTTTACGATCGTACCTCTACTGCCACCACCCAGGATTGCTCACGCCTCATGATGATAGCCTTGCCGATGGGTCTGATTCGGTATTTTCGCTGGCTTTCGCGACCAGTTTACGTTTACCTTGTGCGTGAAGTCTTAGACCTGTAGCACAACATCAAAACAGACAAAATCACATGCAGCGTGTACAATACGCCATGTTTAATACAACTAACATAGTTGACAGTGCATGTCATAATGGCATATGCTTCTATGAGGAACGTGTCATGATGACATAGCTATGGAAGGAACATGTCGTGGTGACACCGTTATAAAACAAACATGCCGTGATGACAGCGTTATAAACGCAAAATCTCGTAATCATATGTTGTATGCGTAACACGGCATACTGACGACGTTATAATAGGAACATCGAAAACGAATAATGTGATTGTACATTTTCCGTTTATTTCTTCTTTTTTTTTATGGATAATTCAGCACACTTACCATGTTAAACATACATGCACACCTGAGACGCTCAAACGTCGACCACAAAGCCATAATTACATGTTAGTTTATCAAAGACATCTTGCATTGAAGTGTTAGATATAACAAAAGACGGAATATCTTACAGAAAACTGATCGGAGCGACAGTTCAAAAGCACTCCAGGAATACTACATTTCAGAATACACTACGTTTTCGCATTCACGAGTGAATTCATTCGAAAAACACAAATCCCGTCTGAGGACAGGGAAGAAGAAATTGCATAAACCATCATCAGGGTGAGCTAAGGCCATTAGCACTTTTTGGAGGAAAGGGAACGCGCAAAAACTCGGGGAACAACACAACGAGAGCCAGCACTACAGAAGCGCTGCGAAAATGGTAAGCTGGAAGCTTGCGTCGTAATCAACCCATCGCTTGCCAATGGTTAAGGACCTTCATTACCATACGGAAGAAACAATATTTGTGCGTGGGACTGGAAGAAAGCGTGCATCAGGAGAAAAAAAAAAGGCCTCGGGCTATTTACATGGGCGCAAACCTCGTAATCAGCACAAAGTGCAGCTAAAACTACGCACGATAAATAAGAGAGGGAACGTACAAAGTTGGAGGAAAACTGTCACGAATGACGTCGCGAAAAAGTACAGGGTCGATATATTTTTGCGTCTTGGTATAGACTGGTGCAGTGGAGTAGTTATTAATGATAGCTCATGGTAAGCAGCAACAGCACAGACACGGACAACCATAGAAAAATACCATACGGACAGCAATACCATGGAGTCCTGTTTTGTTCGTCCGTGATTGTGCTGTTGCTGCGTACCACGGGTTATGTGTCGTGATTTTAAGCTTTTTATGTGTGCGTACAGTACAGCTTGATGTTCCCTGTTGATGATGAAAGTCGGTAATGTTTAAATAAGAGGTAAAGGTTAGCCACCGGTATGGCGGCTTGCTATTCCCAGGAAAAAAAGGGAAAAATAAAGGCAAACGAAAAACAAAGAAAAAGGAAAACAAATAAACAAAAAGAAAAACAAAAGAACAAAGAGGAAAACAAACATGAAACTGGTCACAGTTCACCCAGAAGGCCACAGGATCGCAGAAACTGGGCAAGCATGATATGTACGCAGACGACACACGAAGTGGACGGGGAGTGGAGAATGCACACATTTGGCGTGACTCACACCAGTGAGCACATAAGGGTTGCACGTTGCATTTAGATGCGTGCTCACTCGGGAACGTTGACATCATATATACAGCCTACTTCATTTCCACTGTACTACGAGACATCATAAGATTTTTGATTTGATTTGATTTGACTTTACTGGCGCAAGGATGAGACATCATAAGAGCTACAATCATAGAGATATTTCTCCGCCAGTGGAGAATGTAGTCCGCACATTGAGAGCGAGGCATGCGAAAAGATGGCGGACGCCAGGCTGGTGGGGGATGCAAATCGGACGCGCTACGTTGTGACTCGCAGGTGTCACGCGCCCGCCTAAGCCAATCACAGATGTCCTTAGATTTGTGGGCGGAGTTGTTCCTTCTAGACTGGATAGGACAGTACCATGACGTCACGTCGCAGCTATGACACTACAGTACGGTATTGCGTCACAGCTTTTCCAGACTTCACACGTTTTCTAGGTTTTCTATCAGGCGCGTGTTTTAATCATATCAAAGGATTTTTGTCAAGCACACTATAATCCCTCGTCGAAGTAGTCGGGACTAGACTAGACTTTCGTCGGCTGAAATGCAGGAAAAATGTCCCCTATTCACAACACACGTGGAAGCACAACGCCAACGTGAAGTATAAACATTGCCACTGATTGAGCCGCAAACAAAATTAACGCGCTTTGTGTATCTCTGTGTTGCTGCAGGGAATAACAAAAGACTGCAACCAATAAAGCGTTCGAGTTCTTTGTTACTTGATTTGTTACTTGGTTGCTTAGTCACGCCATTGTGTTACCGGTGGCAATTTTCTCAGCAACCGAGTAATGGTCCAGCGCCTGCACAGCGAAGTAACGTGCGCGGCGAAGAATACGGAAGAATATTTTCGAAAGGGTGTATATTAATGGTAGTGAATCATCAATTGCCGAGATAAACGTTTCAGTCACTGCAGGTACATGGTTATCGCAGCTGACGACATACTGCGTGCCAAATGTAGAGTATCTCTTGGAGAGTGCTTCCCCTTACATGCAAGTACTGGCAATGTATCTCACCTTTTCCTTTAATTCTTTTCATGCGTTAATTTTTTTCTTTCTAGCATTCTTTTCAACAGCAATATCTCAACAGCGTATAGGCATAATCATCTACGAAACGCTCAAGGCCGTTCAAAAACGAGTTGATGAAATTTGAAGGAACAATAACACGTCCTGAGGGTCACTGCGCGAAATACGAAACCACTTGTCAGCGCCCGCACGTCCTCCGCCTTCTCGGATGCCACGCCCTCAACGTACGGACTACATCCTTCCCTGGCGGAGGGATACTTCTGCTACTGTAGCTCTTATGTTGCCCCGGGGTATAACGACGCGTACAATTAGCCGGTCCGACGTTGAGCCACGTTAGGCTTACGAGGATATTAACTTGGGCTAGTTTCTCCATGTTGGCTTGAGCCTAGCGCTTAAAGACGAAGCGCAAACAACAGGGGGCGCGGCAACTGCGGAAAGTTCAATGGAATCATACAAATATACACAGCAAAAACACCTATACGTCTAACCAAGTATCAACGCCTCATGCGAGCCACTCAAAACTCTAAGTACGTGCCGTCTTAAAGGAAAACCATGCAGCAAACATGATAAGACCAGATATCGATTTTTCTTCAATTTCTCAATTGCTTCAATTTTCTTCAATTGCAAGTCTTTCGCTCATAAATTACGAACTATGATACGAATGAATCTCGTTCCTTTTGTGTTGGTGTAAAGGTAACGTCAATTTTCATTCCTCAAGGAACAATTTTTGCACTTTACTATCCCTTTAACATCCTTCCACACAGTCGATACTAAGGTTAAGGTTAATGTTGGGTTAAGGTTAGTTAAAGCTAACCTCGCCTGGGCTCAGCACTACTGTACACTGACAGTGGCTGAATATTGAGAGAGTTTGGCAACAATGACATTTTACACGGAGCGCCATTCTGTGGCTGTAACATTGTAACATTAGAAGTCACCAAAATTTAGCACGCGCACACGTCCGGCTGTGTCAAATTCAAATTGGGTGTAGCTTTACACGTAAGGTGACACGGTCTGTGTCAGCCCGTCTTCGTCCTCTCGCTTCCTAATCGATATAGTGCACGCTGACAAGTGCATCCAGTAATAGCTACGGAACCGGATCCCCTCGCCTCTGCACAGTTCAGCTAACAGAGTTATGCATTGTTTGACTAGACAGAAGATGGGAGCATCACTTTGCTAGTGAGAACAGTCTCGTTGAGTTATCGGTATGCTATAAACTGAGAAAGTATGCACAAAACGCTGGTGATGATGATTAGGGCGTTTCTCATCGCCACTTCCCCTTTCTCTCACACTCTCACCCATTGCTGGCGGTATAATTTGGTGGAAATACACCGATAAGACTCACAGTGAGGATCAAAATTTTCTCATTCTCCAGGCAGGCGCTTTTTAGGGCAGAGCGTTCGTGGGAGCATTAGTAGCATTGAGCAACTACCTATACACGGGAATTTGTTTTACACCTTTCGGGTGTAAATGTCTCATCCTATGGCACACATCTTTATGTTATAAATTCCGCACGATATAGAAGGTGGGGGATATATTTATTAGAACAAAAAAGAAAAAGAAAGAAAGGTCAGCCAAACAGTATATCGGCTTGTTATTCCGCCAAAAAAGAAAGAAGACGACAGAAAAGAATGAGGAAATAAAGGATAAACTAACAAAAGGTCAAAGCTGGATGAGATAGATTAAAGACAAATAAGACTTAAAAAGAAGTGTATACTTCAAAAAGCACGACTTGAAAGGGATTATATTTCATTTAAAACGCTATTTCAGATGGGTGCTTTGATGATGATGATGATCATCATCATCATCATCATGAATTGTACTTTCTTTTATTTTATTTTATTTTATTTTTTTGGGCATAAATGACGATGGTTATAGTGCGCCAACACAGAGATGGATGCTGTGCAGGGTGTCGGAGCGAACCGAAAACCGGAACCGAAAACCGAAAAAAACCGCTATTTTGGTGCGAACCGGAACGGAATCGAAACCGTATACGTTTTTTTCGCTCAGGAGGGAAACCGAAAAATATATTTAACGGTTTTCGGTCCAAGAAAAAACTTCGCCGGTTTGGACTACGGATAGGCGAATGAAACAGGCGTCGTGTGCTCTGAAGTCATGTCATGGATACTATACGAGGGTTACGGTTACGGTTGAATGTATGTCCATATACTATGACCCTTAGGCTCCCTTTGTAATGGTTTATCGTTCGCGCACGCACACAGTCTTAGAGGTACATGTGACTCTCTGGCAATGTGCCCCTAGTGTTCGTTTTAATTTGATCCCCGCAAACTCTCTTCAATAAAACAGAGACCCAAGGAGGCTGTATAACGGCTCTCTATCGGTAATGTCGCGCAACGCGTCCCTTGTTTGAGAGCAGCTAAGTTGAGTACATCTACGTATACGCGAGGGCAAGCCCGTGCGAAGTGGCAACTCTTTTGTGAACAGGACACGAAGAAAATAAAACGGAGCCGTCGAGCGCGTGAAGGTGTTCCTCGATTTGCGTCGTACTCGTGCGGTGGTGCTTGCTGGCTAGGCAGTAGCAACTGACATTCGGATGGGACGCGATCGCTCCAACCCAGCAAGAAAGTACTTTACGTATGGCATCACGCCAAACAAGTTCGTTTGTAGCATGTGCTTCAACAAAGGAGCAAGCCCATTTGAACAGACAGCAACCTACAGGAACCAGGAGCTACCAATTTCACAACTGTCTATTAATATTAAATACCATATATGCGGAATAAATGCGTTTACATTTTGCAACACCGATTTCTTTTTTTTTTTTTTTTGTGGGGATAAATATTCCCAGCAGAAGCGGAACCGGTTAAAAACCGGTATGAACCGTTATTTTTTTACTCCGGAGCAGAACCGGTACCGGATCGTTTAAGATGTAACCGGAACGAAAACCGGAACGAAAAACGTTTCGGTTCGACACCCTGATGCTGTGCAAACAACTTTTTCAACATGAGAGAACTGATGTTCTGAGGCTGGAACAACATAGAAAGGACAAATACATACAAAGCCTAAAATTTCCTAAGAATCGTCGCTATCATCGTTAATTTCTTAGGCAATTTGAGGCTTTGTATGTATTTGTTCTTTCTATGTTGTTCCAGCCTCAGAACATTAGTTCTCTCATGTTCAACAGTTGCCGCTTGCGTCGATCCCGTCGTACGATTGTGTGTATGAGTGAGAAAAATGTAAGAGTGAAAGGGGATGAGTGAGAGAGAGTGGTTGATTTGTCCCTTCAGGTGACGCGCCCTTGTAGGTCACTGGGGAGATGTGTTAGCTTAACTCAATTGGTAGAGCCCTGGACCGGTAATCCAGAAGATGTGGGTTCGAGTCCTACAAGTCCATCTTTCATCGTCAACTTTTCAACGCCGCTAATTCACGTTTCAGTTGAGCCTGTAGAATAAAAGAGAATACGCAGCGCTCAAAAGATGAGGACAAACGAACACACACACACGGGTGTGTGTGTTTGTCCTCGTGTTTTGAGCGTTACGTAGTCTGCAGTATGTACCAACACGCCCGGTCAGATGTTTTAGCTGTAGAACAAGCAAGATGAGCGTATTTATAAACACACCCCTTTCACACGATTTAAACTGTAAAAAAAAAAAACTTATTGTGTACAATCACCTTCAATCGTCCTATTTTTTAGAGCAATTAACACACTTCACTGATTCGACAGCACGCAGCACATTGTACCCATTCAACGAAAAGCGCGCGCTTCGTTGTATATTCTCTTTCCCAGTATTATTCAAGCTGCGCCAGCCGCAGAACCAAGCTTAGTTTTGCTCTTGCCATGTTTTTCCCTTGTTGCATACCGAAACACTGTTTACATTCCACGGGCACTTTGCAAAACGCCACCGCCGTTTAACAGCAGTTGCAAACAACATGAACCGAGGAGTAACCACCACCGCCAACTCTGAACCGAAATACCCGGGGGCATTTCGCATAATCACGAGGCTGCTCAGTAAGTTCACCGGAATAACCGTTCTGCTCGCACGCATGAGGTTACCAGAGTTCTTCCCGCGAGCCTAATTGAATGCTCAATGGCTGCAAAACTCTGCAAATACGCGTACGTACCACGAAAGTGTAGAGAAACGCAGACGTGTACGAAGAGTTACCCTCATTAGGAAAACCCCGCACCGTAACGTACACTCGTGGGAGCCGTATAATTCTGCACGACGAGAAAATTCGCGTTTTTTTTTTTTTTATCTGCCCTGCACCGTGTTACGGCGTTCGTGGAGGCGCATAGCATAAAGAGGTGTAAGAAGCCATCATGTTCATGAAATAACTAGCTCAATAACTAGACCTGCGTTTGAAGCTAATGCACAATTTGGGTGGCGCCGTTGGGTTTTGAGCGGGCTTTTAGTGAGACCGCTCGCGGATTACATGATGACTACCCTATTTCTCTCTCTCTCTCTCTCTCTTGTGATGCGGACAAGCGTTAGTTATGCCTGTTGCTAAGCAAGAACACTGTAAGTGGTCGTGTCATGTGTTACGTTTCAACGATTTTAGATTGTTAATACTAAGTTATGTTATTTCCAGTTTCTCTAAATTCTCGTTTTCGTGATCCAGGTCTTCAGATTAAAAAGAAAAAAAAAAGGTAGAGACGAGACAGGTTCAGAGACGAGAAGCATGAGCAGTCCTGTAGTTACCGTGATTACAAACAACATACAGGTTATTAGAACGATAGCTTAATAGGGCCGACCAACGCCGAGAGCCGTGTACGTCCGTCCATAACGGTTGTGGAGAGAGAACAGAAGAAGAAGAGAGGGAAGAGAAGAAGGAAGAAGATACAATAACAATGAGACAATGAAGAAACGAGTGGCTGACGGCCATGTTTTGATTGGACGAAGAAGAAGTAGAAAAATACGGACGCCCGATTGGTAAATCAAGGATCAGGATCAGAACATGGCTGCAGTAATATCGGTACCGCAGTCGTAGCCGAACCGTATTGGATCGAAACCATGTGAACACAGTACGGAGTAGATCGGAGAAAACGCGATAAGCCAGTCGCGCTGTTTCTTTCGGCTGGCTCACGTCGTGTTGCTTATTAACAGTTAATTTAACAGTTTCCTTGGCGTTTTCGTAGAGCACTTAAAACTCTTACTTAAAAAACTTAAAACCCGCCAGTTTCTGCTCGCACTGAGCAGTGTAGTACATACCCCGTTTACGATACTCAATTGCATCACGACGTAGATACCTATTTAAAAGGGACCAGATTATACAATATATTTTTAACATCTTCACATTTTAGTCAGGTTCATCACATCAAAGCTTTGTTTGGCGCATTATAGCCATTGTTGCTAATGCGCCATGAAAATACCAGTCATCATCAGCCCATTTAAAAAGAAACGTGGTGTAGGCACGTTTAACCATATCAGAAATATCCGCTTGACGTGCGATAGTCACAAATTAGTAAATATGATAACAGTAAGGCACGCCAAAGATACAGAAACACAAGAGAAGTCACCAGCGAATTACCAAATGACGCATCACGCAGCTTCGTACATTTCAATTCCTCAAAGCTCCTATCTAAAACATATGTGATAACCGCAACAAACCGTCTCCCCCCCCCCCCCCTATTACCCCTTTCCTTTTCTCAATCGTTAAACGGGGGAGTTACATCTTAGAGCCGGCACTCTTTCATTCCCAGCCCCTTTAATTACCGGGCGCGATAAGCAGCTATGCGGACATTAGCGCGCAGCCATCCACTCTGCGCCGGACGAAAATGGATAGTGGCGAAATTTAATCTCAACTGTCTACGGCCGGTTGGGAGGTTTTAATATCGCCCGTTTATTCCTTGACTATTTAGCGCTCTTTTTCCTATCCTAATCTTGGAAGCTGCCAGTGCTAATTAAATATCCGTTACCGCCCATGTAAGAGCTGCAGTAAAACCACACACACCTTCATCGGTTCCTTATAAAAGCGGGACAGGAAGCGGACATTAAAACTGTACTTTAACAGCGACGAAGATACGCTTCCCCCTTTCCTAATTTTTTTTTTTTTTTTTCATTTTCTTTTCTTCTCTCTTTTTTTTTTTTTTTTCTTCTGCGTCCGTTGCATTTTCTTCGTCGCCTTCCTTTTTGTCCTGTGACAGTGTGGCCATGAAAATGTTTTTCCTCAATACAGAAAATGTAAAGCGTTTTGTGTATTGAGACAAAGCATTTTCGTTGCTGGACATTGGTAAACTGGACATTATATTGCTGCTTATGAAGTTGCGAAGATGTTTTGTAGCGTAGAGTCTATACGTTGTAAAACATGTTGGAATGTGACATTGCGTTTGAGTCAGGTTTTCTTTACGTATATTTCTTCGGTTTGTTCTTTTGCACCATAGGTAGGCAAATTCACTCGTGACGGCCATCATGCACATCATTCACCATCATATCGAGAAGAATAATGTGATGTCGGATGGGCTGCGATGTGATGTGACGTTGAAGTTGAAGTCGAATGATGTGGCTTGTTGTGATGTTGATCCATACTGAAGAAACTCGAGTCGAGGGGACATGGAACTATTCTATCAGTGATGTTGATGTTGGTTTGCAGGGTTCTGTTTTGCACTTTTTGCACTGTTTTGCATCTGCACTTGTCGGTGTGAATTTGTCCCGGAGAATGTCCTACTGCTGGCTTGAATTCACCTGTCCGATTACCGATTTATCGTTAGAAAACAGTTTTTATGCCGCATATGATAAGACGTTAAACCTGAATGGCATTATGCAGAGAATGGCCTAACCGTTACGGCATAGAGTCACTAACGTAGAAGCTTATCGTGTCTCAATTCGAAATAAACGTATTTGCTGAAGTATAGAAAGCAAGGAATATTGCGTACAACGTCACTGGATATCACACAATTCTTTCACAGCTTCGATGTGACGGCGGACACAGGCGCTAAAGCACGCATTTATAATCTCTCATCAATCACGATGCATCTGCCGGACTTCACCAGCGTTATATTACACCTTACGTGTTGCGTTTCGAGATACCGTTTAGTACAAATCTCATCCTGCGTACGGCAAAGTTGCCGACGACAAAAGAGCAATAAGAGCAAAAACTCTATCGGCGATACTTCCGAATGAGAGAGAGCGGAGAATTTCTTCATTCGATCACGAAAAGCAACGTCTCAGATTCAAACTGCCGTTTGGGCACCTCGAGCAAGCGCGAACATAAAGAGTGACAAATCTGGCGTACGAAGTCTATATTAAGGAGAACTTGAAACGCGACGCTACAGATCACCGCTGTTCGCGCAGCAATTTGTCACCATTTCGCTTCACTCGACGGAGACAGCTCCGCTTTCCATAGAATTTCTTGCGGAATTTTACAACCTTGGATGCTGACTACCCCTCGGAAATATCTATAAGGAATGGAAAGAAAACCGCGAGCACGAAAGCTGAAAGCTTGAAATGCGCGCTCAGGTAGTAAATTATACACAAAAGAGATGCACGAAGAAAAAAAGCTAGTTTGCTCAGCAGATGAAAGACGAGGACAGTTGGTATAAGAAGAAGAAGAAGATGCACGCGTTCACTTCTATGCATCATCATCATCATCATCAAAAATTTTAAAAACGTGAAGAACGGCATTACACACGGCTGGTATTTCTCACGTGGAATGTACGTCTTCACGATGGGGAACGAGCAGGCCGACAGCGCCGCAGAAGCAGCACTCTCGTCTCGGAACCGGACCCGTATTGTTCTGCTCAGAGGAGACCGCCGTTCAATTCTGCGACGTCTAGTGACACCCCTGGCTTCCCGCCAACGGACAACCGACATTCTTCCCCCCTCTATGTTGAACAGAGTTGATCCCACGCTCGCTTTCCGCATGCCACGAAACACATCTCGTCAGGATGCTGCATTAATCCACCGCATGCGCCTCGATGTGGCCTTTACAGCTCAGTGGCGTTACCGCTTGAGACAAATTGATTCTCCCACCTGCTGCCACTGTGGTGCTCTTGAGGATCTGGAGCACATTCTTCTTCATTGCCCTCACTACGAACCTTCCCGAACCACACTCTCCGGGTCTCTTCGTCAGCTGGACTCTCGCCCTCTCTCCCTACCGAAATTGCTTGGTCCCTGGCCCAATCCAGCACAGCAACGCTCTGCGCTCAAAGCTCTTCTGACATTTCTGGACACCATCGGACTTCGATCGTTATTGTAAAGGGGCTCGTTATTTTATTCCCCCCATTCCACCAAGCACTGGGGTAGAGTATCGCCTGTTGCGATGAAACTCCCCACTCTCCAAGACCGAAAATAAAGTTGTTGTTGTTGTTGTTGTTCACGATGTTTTACGTGGATGACACTTAAGGAATTTCATGTGTGACACTTGCTGTTACGGAGCGCATAGAGTGTCCGAGAGCATAAACACAGAGCAACGTTGGGCGTCTGTGGCCCCTCAACAGACTTGGTCCCGACGCATTCAATCACGCTCGGTCACCAAGCAAAGGCCGTTTGCGAGAGGTTCTTCAGCTACTTAAGAACTGTGAACTAGTCATCAACATCATTAACAAGATTAACATTAGGAAAGCCACCAAAGGAAATTATATACGCCCAAACCTCGCAGACATCCCCCAATGGAGAGAACCCCCTCAATGTTTTCGATTTCGACGTCATGGACATTATTTCACTGTCAAGTTGAGGGTTCACCAGGCTGTACTACCACTGAGCAGGAGGCGGATAGTTAGTTAAAAGCTGACAGTCCGTTTAAGTGTTAAATAAAGATATAGTGTTGCAGTTTGGGCAACTAACGCCCGTGACCTTCACCTTCGCTACTCGTGCGAGGTTATTTTTATCACCTGTCAAGTGCCTTCAACGTATCACGACTTTATACCTTGACAGCTCCGTAATGGGAAAAGAAAAGACACACCAAAGAAAATCTGTAAGAAACGTCTCTCGCGTACTATTTTTAACTCTCGCAGGTCCACTTTAAAACAATCCAGTACCGCGCTCCCCCAAGCCAGAGTATCGGAAACGACGTCACGTTTGACGTCATAAGTTTAGCGCATTTGTCTTGCTCAGCGATAATCCGATTTCCGCCACCCAGCAGAGACTTAAATGACTGGGATTTTCGGAATCCCCGCGTCGAAAAAGCAGGGCCCCAGTTTTATAAAACGGACGAGCTTAACGTGTACACAACGTAAAATGTGACGCAGTACCTAAATTTACTACGGGCTTACGACCGGGTAAGTTTGAGGACGGAGGGGACAGTGTCAGAGTTAACCGGCCTCGTCGATAGCTGGGCGAAGAGGAGATACAACGTTTTCGTTAAAAGTTAAAGCCAAGCGTGAGCTGGCATAGTGAAAATATGAAGGGGACACACGAGCACAGTCACAGCGATGAGCCGAAGATCCAACAAAGGTTTTCTAACGCGTCATTTCGAGGGACATTAAGGTTACAAAAAAATTATAATCGTGGTGAAGAATGCAGTTACCTTCGCAGCAATACAAAAGGAATTGTATTTTTTCCTACCTTTCGGAAGGCGGTGTCAACATTATCATCAAAATAACGATGACTTATTGTTGTTGTTGTTACAGGTGTGCAGAAACAAGGAAGCTCTCGATTTGTTTGTTTGTTTGTTTTTGTTTTTTAAGCGAAAATATGAATATTTAGATTCAACGTACTGGAATGGGTTAGGTGTGTGTTGCTTTCGATTGCACTATATATAACACAATGTTGATGAAAAAGACAGTATTTCCTTGAGTCTGAGGAAGGTAACAAATAAGGACGGAGACACAAACTGAAGGAAATGTTGCCGGTTCCAGGAAACCACCATCTCGCTCGCCTCCTACTGCTGTGTTCAACAATATTGATGATGCAGGTGAATAAAATTCACTTTCCTTTTTAACGATTAACGACTTCTTAAGGATCCGTTTTGAGCAACTTAGTTTTGATGACACCTTTGTCGTGAGAGTGTACACCTTAGTGAACCGATTTTGCCCGCAGGGCAACGAATAAACAATCATTATCACGAGGAGCAAACAAAACGCAGACAGACAGACAGACACATAGAAGCTCAGGTTTGTCTGTCCGTGTTTTATTTGCTCCCTGTGATTATGGGCTCCAACCAACAAATAACCAAAGCAAGTTGTTGCTGAACGAAGAAAAACGCAGAGTAAAGTACAGGAAGAGAAGTTTGACAGCGAATAAATACACGGATGTCAATTCACAACCACGCCGGACGCGTGTCACCATTAATTAAACTTCCTTCCATTTTCCTCCTCTACCCACGCGAGTCTGTTTTAAAATAACATGTTCCACGCTCGCAGGACTTCGCCACGTGGAAACTGAACAATCAAACAGCACTTTCGTTTTCTTTTTTTCGTTTTTTCAGTAACAAAAAACAAAAAAAGAAAACGACGTCGTTCCACATTAGAAAATCGGAAGCGCCCAATCTCCAACGAGCAGAGCAACACATTGCGATCACTAAACGAAAAAGAAAACACATAAAAATTTTTCCCCGCGCGACCACGCTGCGTTTTATTTATTTATTTTTTTTATTTTTCATTTGAGAGAGACGTCGTTTGCGCCGTGCATTATTTCGTCCACCGCTAGCAGAAAGTTTCTGCTCCATTAATCAACATGAACTACGTCTGTGGCAGTAATGGCTGCCTGGCTCCCGATGCTCGATTTTTAGAAATACGTCTTGCGGGGTCGCTTCCCATAACAACGCCAGTGAAAAAAAAAATGAAAAGGAATCACTAGTTCGTACGAACACTTTCATTTTATAATTTAATCTTGCGTTTGTGTGTGCGTTTCTGTTTAGTT
The DNA here is from genome assembly GCF_037126465.1 of Ornithodoros turicata. NCBI lineage: Eukaryota > Metazoa > Arthropoda > Arachnida > Ixodida > Argasidae > Ornithodoros > Ornithodoros turicata. Next base: position 11,205,077 of record NC_088204.1, read on the forward strand.
TCTGCTCTTCCTTTTCTTTCTTTCTGATTTTTTCTTTTTTTTTGCAAACGTCGTCTACTAGCAATTGCCAATGTTGAAGGAAAAAAATTACGTGTTAGCGCCGCGAAGCAACTGTGGTTATGGGTGTCGTACAGACATGGATAGACAGACAGGGGACAGTAAGAAAGAGTGGGGGACAGCAGGGAGCTTAGTATGCCTCCTGGGCTGCCTTCAGGGGGAACCGTGCTGACATTCGTCTAGACAGTCTGCCGGAAAACCTAGGGAAAACCTCAGATAGCACATCCGGTGCCGAGATTCGAACCCGTGACACATCCCAGTCTCTGCGTAGAAGGTGACCATCCTAACCACTACGCCGATGGAACTCACCATCCCACTGAGCCCCTCTGTCGAAGGGAGAGCTCACTCCTTCACCGCCTACGACTCAACGTCGCTAAGACCCCATCGCGCCAGTTCCTCATGGGCAACATAGGTTCCCCACTATGCACGAAATGTGGTGTGGTGGCGGACACTACCCACCTCCTTCTGCACTGCCGCCTTTACTCCTCAGCCAGAGCCGCACTTGAGCAACGGCTCACACACCTTGGCCTGCACCTCACGCTGCGCACCTTATTCAACCCCGTGGAGTGCGCCCGACAGTGCGTAGTCACCAGACTGCTCCTCCGTTACCTCGCTGCAACCGACCTACTGGTCGCCCTGTGAACCGGACTGTGCCCGCCTGGGTACTCTCTCTCTCTCTTATTTTTTTTTGAATAGCAAGCCGACACCCTGTCTGGCTGACCTTTCCCTCGTTCCTCTTCTTTGTTATCATTAAACATATCCCCCCCCCCCCCCACTACGCCGCGCCAGCTGGTATCTTTCCAGACCTGCGGAGGAATTTCTGTCAACAAATTCCGTAACAACCCCAGACGATCAGCGTGATTGAACCTTTGTGCAGGTTTCCTTCATATCTTTAGTGTTATAGAAGTATTTGTTGTCCTACTTGGGCTACAATGCAGTACAACTATGTATAAGCATATGCACGTGCCCATTATCTACTAGTCTGGATACGTGCACAAGATATTTTCCTCCGCCAGGTCACACCACCACTGACTGCGATTCAGACAGTCCCGTGATTCGGGTTTGTGTTCCCATTATAGGACGACATTTGCAGTACGTACACCGTAGTGCCACTATCATTGCCAATAAGGGCTGAGGAATTTCGCCAGCCAAATGGGCATCATTACGTCACAGACCGGAATGTCAAGATTGGTTGCAGTTAGCGCAGGTATATATATATAGATGGGACTGTCCGTTGCTCACATGCCATGTCGGCTTGGTTACACGCGCGTCCAATAGGGAACGGCGGTGAGTATTTGGCCATTGCTGCGACTGCGTTCACCCACCGCTCTTTCGTTTAAAGGCTGTCACCGCCTGCAGATCAGTAACTTAACAAAACATAGACGTATTTCTGTATCTTCAGTTACGATTAATAATTAATAAAAGCGTTTAGTATTCGTCGTATCCGATAATTCGGCATTCTTTCTGCAGGCATCGCCATTTGTCAAGACGTCTTCACCTCACGGTTGAAAGCGTTATGAAAAACCCGCTTCACAAGGCTGAAAGACGCCATTTATGACATAGACCCCGGGTCGGGAGCCTCAGATATCGAATAGTTTGAAATATATTCGAAATCTATAAATATATTTTGATTCGATGCACCTCCGCCGGGCTGCTGAGTTCCACCTTTTCAAACACAAACAGTAAGTTGCCTTCAGCGTGCGTTTATCGTGCTTTAGGTGAAGCCCGCTCTACAAGGCCAAATTATGAGTAAAAATTATATACGTACGAAGAATTATTTTAAAACCGAAGCGAATACACATATAACCGAATCGAATAGTTGCAAAAACCGGATCAGGGACACGTTCGGACCACGTACGGATATAAACAACAACAACAAATAAGTGATTATGATGTAGTGGGATGTGTAGTGTGCGGATATAAACATATCTACAGCATGTATACGGAATATATTCATATGAATCAGACCATGAAGTAGCTCTCAACTTCTTTTATGCCCTCTCTTGTGCAGTTTTCAGCCTTACGTTGCAGCTTCGTCACCCTTCGAATTTTTTTTTTTTTTTTTCGATTCAGAATTATGAGCTTCGGTATTCGAAAAATTCGAATATTCGCACATGCCCAGTAAAAATAGGAAGTCGGCTTCACCTACCGCCATCAAGCCTCAGGTGAAGCCCGCCTTCATATTGGCAACGTCAACCGAAAACATGCAGATAATATTACCGGACCTGCTACAACCACGGACACACACCTCCTTAAGGAATAAGGAGTCTGAAGGGACTCCTTAATCCAGCTTGCTTCTCACAGTGCATTGTCTTGTGTTGTACCCGACTACAACAACCTTTAGTAAATTACACGAATTGCTTCAGAATCCGTGTGTATGAGAATACAGTTGTGATTACTAGTCCTCGTACAATAATAGACACAAACAAGCTACAACACACGTTTACTCGAAAGGTAGTCACCCTTTGTGTCCAAACGCACACACAATATACTCTTCCATCAAAGTTGACCCACTTGACGCCTCGTCACATTGTGAACAGACATAGAAACCGCAAACTCTCGAGCAATACTTCCTCTGTTCGAGCCACTCCTGAGCCAGTAAGCCGATATTGCTATTCATGGAAGACAGAAGAGCCACAGTTTGGGTATTATTCTTGCCTCTGCTGTCCAAGGAGAAGAGGGGTGTAACGTTTCCCATGGAATGGAAAGAAGGATAAAGAGAAATTGTCTGCCAGTAGAAGCGATCGAACAGATGTCCGAAAAGAACGCCTGCCTCTCTGCATTCGCGCCGCCAACGAAACCGGCAGCAGCTTCGAAAGGAAAGCCGCCTCCCGATACTTGCCTTGCGCGAATTTTTCCTTCATTTTCCTTTTGGTTTAGGCTGATTTTTTTCGGCATTTTCGCGACGCTCGTGGGGGTGCTTCTTTGAGACAGATACTCACATTTGAGTTATTGAGCGTGAGTTGTAAGTTTGCGAGCTCTTCTCTGATGCGTTCTTTCTGTTTACGTTTTTCTTCGCCAGATAGGACGCTCTCCCTCTCTCTTTCTTTTATATGCACAACCCCCCCCCCCCAACCCATCGGTAAAAGAAGTATTCCTACGTACTGATTAAATGTATTAGAAGGTGCACGGCAGTGGTTGGGAGAAAGGGTTAGAAAAGGGTTGGAGAGAAAGAAGTTGCGGGGAGCACGGGGGCGGGGTTATATTTATTAGAACAAAGGAAAAAAGGAAGGAAAGGTCAGCCAAGCGGGACGTCGGATTGCTATTCCGTAACGAAAAATAAAAATAAATGAAAGAAGAATAAAATAAATAAAAAGAAAAGAATTAGGAAACAAAGGATAAACTAACAAACGGTGAAAGAAAGATGAGATGAGTAGGAGGAGGAGTTGGGAGCACGAGGTAAGTGTAAGAATTGCTTGCAGTGGTTACGTCAGATAACATTTCGTTACAGAGTAGCGACTGCCACGTGGTCTGCGAAAGAGCTTTGTGATTAGCGGGAGAGAGTGGTAGCAAGCGAGATGCTTGTAGTCTGGAAGAGTGTGTTGGGGTGGGGAGGTGGTGGAGTGAAGGGGGTAGTGAAGGATACGTAAAGGGACAAATCCCACAGAACATCCCCTCTCCAGTGAGGGAAAAAAACTTACTAAACGTGAAGACTCCTTCTTTGGAAACTATGTGTAATGCTGCACTGGGTCTGCCATGATACCTAAGTGAAGCAAGTTGGCTCAACCGAGAATTAGAGCCCCGCGTGATGATGGAGAGGTTGATGCATCATAAAGCACGACAGCGCCTCGCAATTGGTGGAGTAGGCAGCATTCAGCTACGAGACCAACGCTTGGGGCTATTTTATGCCTCCACCACTCATTTAACAGAGTAAACGTAATTCAATTTGAGTTCGCTATCAGTTCAGTTGAGAGATGCCAAGAATGACCTCACAACCTCGATGGTACGGGCCCAATGACTACAAAAACAGTGAAGCCGTCTATGTTTATTCCACACAAGCCCCGCTCCCCCCCCCGCCCCCCCACCTTTCATGTAGCTGTCTACATTTCTTCAGATGCAAAAGAAACAAGGAGACCGTTATACACACATATAATGACATAACATGATGCCCATCTGAGCACAGAGGAGAAGGAGGAGGAGGAGGTAACCGATGGGGAAAAGGGGGGGGGGTCACGGTTTCCGTTTGTTCGTTTTTCCCTTTGGTTACCTCCCCCTCCTTCTCTATGTTCACATGAGTATCATGTTGTTATACGTGTATATAGCTGCCTCCCTGCCTCTTTTACGTAAGCCTGAAGAAATGTGGACTGCTTCATAAAAGCTTGCGCAGAAAAAAAAAAAAAAAAGACACATAGAAAGCTTCCTGCTTACATTCATGTATCAGCTCAGAAGTTCATTATACAGATTGCCCGTATTATTCTTTGACATCTTTAGCATCACCAAAATGGCTGTACACAGATACCGCTGTCCACATTCCGAACGTCGTCTTTCCTTTCACTGAGTAACGATCTTGTCCATACACAGAAAACACCGTGATGGGAAACACTAAAGTACGGGCACATCCCCCAAAGAAACGAGGGGCGTACGAATGAAGGTCCTCCATTAGGGAGACGCTGCTACAGCTGAGGAAACCATAAGCCTGGCAATATCAATTCGCCATGTGGAGCCCATCGAGACCCATGAGGTCAATATAAAGCGATCGCATGCGGCCGTAACGTGGCGACGCTTCGAACGATGGTGATTCGGCACGCACGCTACCCTGTAAAGCGTACTTCACCTGCTCATATATCCCACCGAGGCAAAGCCAGCTTTACGAGATCACTCTCTTCCCTTTTTATCCGAAGCTTTTCTGCTGAATGACGAATTACTCTTAAGATCAGCGTGTTCAGAGTACTGCATGCCGCCGTAAATAATAAATAAAACAAATAACTGGTCATCTACTTTTGCTTGTGTCATGTTTTGATGTTGTTGTTGTGTCGTTATGTAGCCAGGAAGGCTTGTATATGTCCACTCCGTTCTGGAACGTAAATAAAATAGATGACTTCGCCGCTCTATAGGTCTGGTTCTGCGACTGTGTTCTCAATGAAAGTGTTGCCTGTCCTACTTAAGTTTCTGTTTCAGTGTACAGCGTTATACGTAACTAGAATTACTTTAATTGCAGTAGCGTATAACGTAGATCTTTTGCCCCTCTAGGGGTGAAGGCTTTTCGAAAATTCGGCAACTAAATGTTTCTTCGGTGCCATATTTTTGTTTATTATTGACGTCGAAACTGGGTGAAAAGCGTTAAAAAAAGATACAGTGCTAGGTAAGATAGATAAAACGACGGCAATAAAAGGCGCAACAGATTGCACTTTTATGGTCGTCCTTTTAACTGTCTTATCCAGTACTGTTTTTTTTAACGCTTTTAACCTCGTACCCCAGCCCAAATTCTCACTCTTTCGAAAACGGATGGTCTCATCGGTTATCGTGTTAAAGGAAAACTGGGTCTCCTGATCACGACTCTGCAATGCGGTACAAATACATTACGCACTATTTTACAAAACACTCGTGTCTGTTTGACGTGTAGATAGATCAATCATCGCGGCTTTGTGCACAAATGGGAACCTGTGTGCAACAGATCGAACGCCCACACAGCGTTCCTTTGCTCTTACGACGTCACTTGACTTGCAAATTGGGAAAATCAATTGGAAAGATATCTAACGCAACCTCGTAACCTTTCTAAACCCCGCGGGACAAAAATCGAACGGCGTCGCGTTTGAGGCAAGAAAGTCGTTTTCTGGAATTATCGTGTCACGCACCAACTCTTCTCCGCAACACTGACTCGAGCTAATGGATTTCTCGGCACCGTTTATGGAACCTCCGTAGCTGAAGTGCAGCGTTTCGGGTTCTCATTGTAGGACCAATTCGGCGTATGGTTTTTCGGTGTTTATTGTCCGCACAGATATCGGCGGTTTTCGGTCCGTGTTGCTGAACCTGTTTCGTTTGCTGTTCCGTTGGTGACAATACGCGGATTTGAATTGCGCAACAGACAACGGAGATTTTTTTTAAATCTTCACCGACGCTAGTGTACGTTTTAATGATGTAATGTTTTGGATAGTTCACCGACGCTACCATTGCTCTTAAAACACTTAAAAACAACAACAACCATTACTCGACAGAAAATTACGGCAGCAACGTATTGCACGCTAAGAGCTCTATACTCAAAAATATATACGTGCAGAACTAATACGCAACATTCAGAGAGTATGCTGATTTTAAAAAAAAACACGCACTCGAAAGAAGGAAGTGACTGAAAAGGTTAGCCAGCTGTAGGACTCGAACCCACCCCTTCTGAATTGCCGGTCCCGGGCTCTACCAATTGAGCTAAGCTAACACTTTTTTTTTCTCTCTTTTTTTTCAGGAACATTTTATTTAACACTGTTACAGTTCAAGACGTAGATGTCATTTACAATGCAAGATGCGGCAAGATGCTAAACTAACACACCTCCTGAACGGCTTCCAAGGGTTCGTCACTTGAAGGGACAAACCATACCCACTCACTCACTCACTCAATCCACTTTCACTCTTTTATGTTTTCTCACTCACGCAAACATACATACGACGGGGCGATGCAAGCGGTATCTGTTGAACACGATGAAAATTTGCACTAACTTGCAAAAAAGAAAAAGAAAATGCTCTAAAGGCAGGCATCGCTACACATCCACAGCAAAGATATCCATCGTGTTCACACCGTCCTCACAAAATCATCATAGAACACAAACCTATAAAAGGAAACACACATCTTTCGAGCGCACAATACCACCATCATCCACCTATTACGAAAGTGTCCTACTGTCTACGCTAGAAACTGCACGGAGACCTTCTTGCAATCGATATCCTTCTACGTCAACCGCAATAGTAAAGAGGGATAAAAGAGAACTGTAAAAAGAACTGTAAAAAGAGAACAGTAATGCTCGGCACGTGGTGTTGTTCGTCTCTGCAAGAGTGTCCGACCGCAGCCAGTCTGTGGAAACCCGACCGAACGCAATTCGGGGGGACTGCCACTGGAAGCCATCGACCCCGGGCTGGCTCTCCTTGGCTGCTACAAAGCCGGATCGATGCTCCCTTCGACCAAGGACGCACAAGGAGAAGCACCGTCAGGACCCCCTCATTGAAACTATCCCATGCGCACGTACGCTGGAATATTTATAGCCCAGACGATGTAAACTACATGGCCTTTTTCTGTCTTTTTTTTTTTTTTCTTCCACTATTCGAGAAGGAAAGTGATTTTTTCGAAGGTAACGAGCTTGGGAACAGTAAAGCTTGTTAGTAGCAGGAAAGGGTCATGTCGAAATCTGCATGGCTTTTTGGAGATATCCCACATCTATTGCGGGGGCACCGCTCGTGCGATGGCTATAATCAGGGTATCCCTTTTTCGGTATTTACCGAAAAACTACCAACTACCGCAAGAAGGCAATTTTTTTCGTACGTTTGGCAAAAACAAGACAGCACCGTTAACAGCCGCAAGAACGGTAAGCGATCCTCTGCTGAGATCGCCCTAGAATATAGGCGTATCCCACAGGCTGGGTGGGTCATCCTATGTGAAAAACCTGTCTTACAGCCAGACACATTTGGAAATATCCAATGCCAGGGCAGCTTTTGGAACGAGGTAAGGATAGCACATCCTGTCAGGATGTCTCGCTTAGATAATTATATCGACTAGTTAAAGATGCTTGACTTAACGATTCACATTTTATGAATTGCCATTTGTCCTTTCGCCTTTTTTTTTTTTTCATTTGTAATCAATACCGTGAATCTCTACTAGTCGTAATTCTTGTAAGTTCAAGAATGATTACCACATTTCATCTGATAGGCAGACAGAACAAAGAAGGGGAAAGGGCACCAGTAGTGAGATTCGAACCAACACTGGTGGTGCCTTTTCTTCAAGTGCCATTTATTCAATTGAAGTATGCAATTGGGCGTTGGGAGGCTCGTGCTGTGTTCGTCCTATGTTCATTTATTTATTTATTGTGGTGCTCCAAGGGCCTTGCGGAATTACATGGAGAAAGCGTAACTGCAATGAAAATGAGAACAGAACAGCAACAAAACGAAAAAAGAGAGAATTAGGAAATGGATTAACACTAACTGCAACGAAAATGATAATAGAACAGTAACAAAAAAAACAGGAAATGGATTAACACAAGAAAAAGTAATACGATGTCACAAACAACTAGTTGCATAACAAGAGGTTGCATAACATGGATTGGTAACACTACAAAGGAAAAAAAGTGCGGAGAGCGATTTTGAATTATGTATGATTTACAACTGAGGTGATGGGTGAGGGTAAATAATTCCATAGTCTAATGGCACGTGGAAAGAAGGAAAAGAAAAAAGAGTTACTACGGGAGAAAAACGGTTCGCATTTCTGTTTAATTGCCTCATTGTTCTCCGCAGGCTAACATGATGAAGAGTTACGAGTTACACCTTCGAGACGGCCCGAGGGGCCATATTGACAGCTCCTGTGATACAATTGCAGACTGGTGTGTTTACGATTCTCAGACACTGAGGACGTTCACCCGAACTTCTGTATTGGCCATCAATTTGACAAAAACCGGCGGCCACTAAAACCACTTCCAAGAACTGTAACTGAACTATCGCATAGTCTGTAAAGTGATATTGCAACTGGTGGCATGCTAATTGCACGTAAGAATCGCCCCCATTCCCCAATCATAATCATCGAATAATAAAGTCGTCGTCGCCGTCGTCGTTGTTGTGGTTGTTGTTCAGCATTTGTTTTTAAATGGCAGATATTGAGCATGTGGTAGTAATGCGAGAATGCGCTACGAAACCGGACCAGTAACATCACTAATACCCCTATCATACGAGCAGACTTCAATGATCATTGAAATCGATTACCATTGAACATGCGCCTAGCGCCACCTAGCGTGCAACGTGACAACGTCTCAAGGAGCATTGGATTCCTTGTCCCCTGACAGGTTAGCACGTTACACGCTAGGTGGCGCAACGCGTATGTTCAATGGCCATCGGTTTCAATTATCATTGAAGACTGCCCGCGTGACGGGCGTTTATAAGTCACCGTTGACGTTGGCATCGGCAATCGATCCCTGATCGGCATCATGCAGCAAAACCGGTCTCCTTTGCACTCTTTGATAGCACTGGACTCGTACTGTGAATTTCACGCCTTTGTGCACTGACATTATCTGGCCTACGGGCTTCATGTGATACCACAGACTTGAATGTAGTGTTATTACTCACCCCCATCAGTGGCAAGCACTATTAAGTGGCAGCCCCATTAAGTGGCAGACTTCCCCACTAACCGTCATTATACGTGCATTCTACATCTTGCAAAGCGGAGTTACACTAACACGTGTAGTGCCATTCCAGAGAAGTCTGGGTAAATATTCCATAGCTTGGTTAGGCTGCGCAATCTGTTATTGTGATACTGCCGTCACTCAACAGTATAATTTTGTCTCACGCTCTGCAAGATAGTCGCGCACGAAACTTAATAAGCATTGAGAAAAAATCTGCTGAATTCGTACCCAGCATTTTGTACATCATCCTTTCCTTCCAGGGAAAGCAGATTACGTCGAGACCTAAACTAATTTTCAGCCTCGAATCCAAGGAAGCCGTTAAGGTATTGAGAAACCTGAATGCACCGAGGCACCGCAATTAGACTGTCAAAGCTCCTAATTTGTCGCTCTCTCTAACGCTGTTATTGAAAAAGGAAGGTCGGGTCAATATTAACTTTACTATCTTTCCAGGCTTCTATCTCCTTTCTTCTGTTGCTTCTACCTTCGAAAGTCGGTGTGAATAAATATTGACGTCCGCACCGCCTGCTGCAAGTTTCATGCACACTCCTGAAAAAAAAAAAAAAAAATAGCAGTTCCGCATGTCTTTCTGAGCACCGTGTCCGCCTGGGGGCGAACATAATTACACTCTATAGGTCAGTAACTGTCGACACAAAATAAGGTTTAAAAAATATATATTAAGCCTATTGACCTACTGCAGTTATCGCTTCAGAAAACTCAGTTCATCTCAGGAGGAAGAAATTCGGGCGGAGTTGGGAACAGCGTTCGCTTCACGACCTGCGTGTTCACCTATTGCTCTTTCTTGTAGCCCCTCCTTGCCTGGGCCATTTGCATGGCCTGCAGTATAAGTAAATAAATTAACAAGATTCTAACTGAAAACGTGATGTGAAATGATGCTGTACGTCACACTCTCGTGCGTAAATCAGAAGACATCGACACGAGACCGTTCAGGATATTCCAGATTCTTGGACCTTGGCGCAATTCCGCACGCCACATCGATCACTGTGCTTGATGGCTCTTCGATCACTTTTGACTTTACTAGCAGCCACAGGCGAACTCTAAGCATTTGCCAAGCTACATTCACGAGCTAGACTAGGTACAAACACATTTATGCGAAATTGAGGAGCCGTTTGCAGGGCTGGGGACCTCATCCCATCGTCACTCGTGTAGTTGTTGTTGTTGAGGACTGAATTTCACGGTCATGAGACGAAATGAGGAGTAATTGCAACCTAGTCAAACTAGATTCCGTAATTATTCTCCAATTTACTTTTTCTTACAGTGTTGAAGTCTGTCCTTGACCATCCATAGTGGAATTCACTCTGTACACTGCCTGCAGAACATTAGCCCTTTCAGTAATAATAATAATTAATAATAAGTCGGGGTTTTACCGTCGCGAGACAACTGCGCTCATGGGCGACGCCACAGCGGTCGGTTCTGTGGATTAATTTTGCCCTCCCGAGGTTTTTTTTAACGTGCGCCGAAATCTCGACACACGATACACCACATTTAACATCCCTCGCGGAAGACGGCGTGTCTGAGCGACTACCTTTCCACCTTAAGTTGCCACTGTCCTCGGCCGGGTTCGAACCCGCGATCTATCTTGGGACCAGCAGGCGGACACGCTACCCACTGAGCTACCGAGGGCGTCCATTTGCCCTTTCCATTGGTAATACAGCATAAGCATAAGATAAGATAAGAAGCCTGAGAAGCCTGGTTTCCTTATTTCCTTATTTTCCCTCCCTCATTTTGCCCTCTGTCCCTACACACTTTATTGTTATAATTACTATCGTGTCTGTGTTATTAAACATTGCGGGTGAGAGCTCCTCACTTGTGTGTGTGTGTGTCTGTCGCTCTTCCTAGTACCCAAGCTCAACTCAAGCTCAACTCAGGCTTCTTCAACTATGGAATTAGCCCTTTCCCCGTTATCTCTGCTTCCGCGCAAACTTTCAAAGCTACCCTCACTTCGCCCGTCCACACTTTCATTCTATTTTCCACCCAACAATGCTCCGTGGACAGGTTTTTCGGAAGAGAAAAAAAAACGAAAATCCTTCCATCGCATGAGCAGAAGCAAGTAAAGAGTGTGAGAGAGGGGCCCTGGAGCCAGGAACGTAAGAGACCGATAGTAAAGCACAAAAGGGAAGGCTCTCGAAGCTCCTCGAGGGGCCTCCGAGGGCCTCCTTCTTGCACAGGAAACACCATCACATCCATCAAAAGCAGGGCCGGAATCACTTATCTCGGTTGTGAAGTCCGTTCTTCGGCGTATTGCTCCACTGAGTTTACCAAGCTGTCTAAACTACCGCGGATAAGTTGTTCGTGACGCACAAAATGTCTGTCAGACGAAGAGAAAAGTTATGCAGAGTTTTCTGCATCATATAGGAATTTTGATTTTTTTCACTTTTCTTTTTTTTTTTTTTTTTTTTTTTTTGCGGGAGTTCATGTACTTTGTAGTCGCTTAAGCTGTTCGTATAATACAGGCGTCCAACATCGTAGCATGACTGAGGTTATGCAAGTAGCAAGTAGCAGCGTGGCGTAGTGGTTAGGGTTAGAGCGGGTTTGACCGGTGCGTCACGCGAGTTAGAAAAGTAAACGTGACGAAAAGTAACTGTCCTGAGGCTGGAATACAGGGACTGATAAAAACAACGCAAGCCGCTAGGTGCCTGAGGACATTGAAGGATTGGAGTACGGCAGTCCTCGGGAAGGCCAGGGTTCAACCGCACACCTCTTGATTAACCGGTAGCCAAGAAGTGTTACCTTCCATCGTGTTCACGAGATGTCGCTGTTCTGTGTCGTATGTATGTCTGCGTATGAAAAAAACGTGGGAGAGTGAGTGTCCTGCCCGGTGAATGAATCCCCTTGCCAAGTCGTCTGCACCTGTAAGTCGCGCCAGCGTATCGTAATGCTTACTGCACTTGAAAGGTAGTTAAGAGGTGCGGGTTATAGATTCCTGCTGTTTGTATCGCCTTTTTCGAGGACCACCATACTTCAATCGGAAAGTAAGCCCTCGGAAAGACAGAAGTACATAAAACAATGCGTGAAGTACCCCATCGCTTCAGTAGGCTATATGTCAGTAGGGTTCGGGGGTTTCGAAGTTTATTATGTTCCGAGGATTCGGAGTTTTTCGTCTTTCATTTCTCACATCTCCGTTAATACCCGAAGTTCGGAGAAAAAGTTACACCTGTGAAACGACATATTCACAAAAAAAATGAGGCGCTGCCTAACGCTCACTGTCATGCTACGGAACTTGACAGACAACGACAACTATAGCCGCGATCACCTGGCGACGTGAACACCTCGGAACCCTGGTATTCCCCTACAGAATCGTTAGACAGCTTTCGCTTGCGTCCAATCATGTCTATACAGTGTCGCAACACGAAGCTGCCCTTTCACGAAGACAACTTGTATGCCAGCTGTGTTTGTCTTGTCTACTTCACTGCATTACAGAGATGCTTCGCAAAAGACAGCTGCACGGTGAATTTGATTTAACAGAGTCACCGTTCCTTCTCGCAGGCGTTGGAGAAACAACTGTGGCTAGGAGCGGCGTACAGACGTGGACAGGTGGAGAGAGGACAGCAGGAAGGAGAGTGAGACAGGGGGTTAGTGCGCGTCCTGGGGGCTTAATCGCTTCATCGTCGTTACGGTCGTTACAAAGCTAACGAGTGGCGGGAAATTCAAAAAGGTGGGCACGTGACACATTGCGCGTGACGTGTACTTCACGTATCGCGCGAAGAGCGCCGTGCACGTGTTTTATCACGTGCCCACCTTTTTAAATTTCCCGCCCGCCTTTTTGAATTTCCCGCCACTCGTTAGCTTGTAACGACCGTAACGACGATGAAGCGATTAAGCCCCCTGGGCCGACTTCAGGCGAAACTGTGCCAACATTGGTTTGGAAAGTTTTTTTTTTACTTCCGTGTTAGCGCCGCGAAGCAACTGTGGCCATGAGCGGCGTACAGACGAGGACAGATGGAGAGAGGACAGCAGGAAGGAGTGGGGGACAGCGGGGGTTAGTATGCGTCCTGGGCCGACTTAAAGGGGAACTGTGCCGACATTCGTCTGGAAAGTCTTCGGGAAAACCCAGGGAAAACCTCAGACAGCACAGCCGGTGACAGGGTTCGAACCCTGTGTCGCCTCCTAGTCTCGGCGTGGAAAGCGACCATCCTAACCCACTATGCCACGAAAGCTGGTGCATATATCCCCTTTGGAGTGATTTGTGGTTCCTACAGGTACCATATAGAGATCCCGGAATCACAGCCTATACGATGCGTTGAACGATGCAAGATAGTTCAGCACTTGAACTTCACATCCACTGAAACGATGAGCCGCTACCCTGTCCCCTCCAATCAGTGATAGTGAAAAGAAGTTCACACACAATCCGAATTCCTCGTTACGCGGCAAAATGGAACGGTGAGAAAACCCGAGGCGTTTAGAAAAACGTGCTGCATCTTCAACGAAATGCGGAGCACGTAAACCCACGTGCGTTTAAACAACGTGCCGTACGTGACGGTGGCTTTCCGACCTTTTTTTTTTTTTTCTTTTCCGCAGAAGAGAAGCGACTGTTCTGTCCGTCTGTGTACATACCGAACGCCATATATTCCTTCTGCTCTACATTTGCCGTCGTTGGAGCGACTCACCGGACATGATCGATTTTGTCGATCAGGTTGGACTCGAATCGGTTTCCGCTCTCAAAGGTCGAGAAGGGAGAACCGGTATAATAAAATCTAAGTGGTATTTCTGTATGGGGGGAAAATGGAACGGACTATGGGATGCCGTTTGCTGCTGAATTATTCGTAGGTTTATAGGTTTTTTTTTAGGTCATCCGCTTCGCGTGCGGCAGCCGAGTCGAAGAATAACCTACGGTTTGCTTCGCCTCACATACTATCTGGAGTATTAAAGTTACAAAAACATTTTAAAGCGAATACGCCCGTGTTCGCGTATCGTCTGCAGCATTTCGAGTGCGGAATATTGGTGTTCCGCCTGGATATTGCTTGTAGCGGTATAGTCCAATCGGAGTTCGGCGATAAAAACCATCCGCACGCGGTACTAGGAATATACTATCGACAGAAAGAACTCAAGGGTTCTAAATACATATACGGATGCAGATAGAAATACAGACGTTTGCGTTTGTACGACTCCCGCAAAGAATGAGAAGACACAGGGCGCTATTTCAAATGCCCCTACGAAAGATGCTGCTTCGCAGGAAAAGTCACTGCGGTTTCGCTACAGTGAATGCCTTCCCTTAAAGAAGCACAGAAGTCATTTTTAACACCCAGTTTTCTTCCTATAAAACTGTTAAGTAGGCCAGTAAGATGCACCATGCGAAGTAATTTACACCACAGAGTCATAATTATCGCAGAAATTGAATTTAAAATACGCCGCAAAGAAGCGACCGTGCGCAACGGAGGTGAAAAGCAGTACCAGCCTGTGATCTGCCTGGAACCTCGCGCTGACGCTATAAGGAGAACGCTCGCTGATTGGTCTAGAGAAATGTTGTCTGCTACTCCGCTGTCGTCTGCCACTTGGCTGTTCGGGGTTCTGATAAAGCCTTTCTCATTGCTCGGTAATGCTTCGACCGCTCCTTCTATCCCCAATTCTCCGGGAGAACTGGCAAAACAGGTTTACGGCGGCAAAGGGACAAGGCGCTGACCCCCACTGACCGGCGAACCAGAACGAGTTCTCCTTATACCGTCATCGGTGACGTGGCATCATACCTCCTCATCCTCGTTATAGCTGGAGTGGCGAGTTAAGGGTGAACGCGCGGAGCTATGTTTATGTAAGTTTTTTCTGGGAAACAAATTGCACACATCAAAACATTTCGCGCTATTCGGTATAATGACACAAACACTTTGATCAGATGTCTTAATCTGAATTTTTTTTTTTTTTTTTTTTTTGATGGCCCTCTGTACTTCTTTAAGGACACAGCAGGCAATAGCCACGCTGACACACTGGCTAAAACAGCTGCGAAAACCGGGCCGACAGTCAAAGCTCCCCCAAGCAATTTCTGCTGTTCAAACTCAATCAGGAGACATGTGAGGAGACTACACCCTGACAAGTAAACGGGAGAGACGGATCTGCCCCACGACACTGGGCCGAGGCTTCCTTCCTGCTTCGCATCCGATTCCCCAGTTCACGATCCCACGTCCTTAAGCTCGGCCGTCCCGTACACCGAGCCCTGGATACCCCCAGTGTGGAGAAACAGAAACGGAGGGGCACGTCATAATGGACAGCCCACCCACATTGGATGCAAGACGCAGGCTTCGGCAAGCTCTGCAACCCACCGGCACACCTGGACACCAGCTCGAGGAGATGGTCTATCCTCGTGGCAACCTCCACCGTCGGAATCTTTTGAATTTCTTCAAGGTCGTCGACCCCAAAATTCCCGCACTATTTGCAGTCCTGGGGAGCAAATGTAAGGGTCAGGGGACTAAAATGAGGAGTAATTGTAATCTAGGGAACTGGGAGCTGCAATTACTTCCCAATTTACCAGTTTTCTTTTCCTATAGAGTATCTATTACAGACTTCTTGGATACTACACCCGCTCCCGCGTAAGCACGCGAAAGCATGTCACCTTTACTTTGTCAGAACACAAGCAACGAGAATACAAGCAACCGCCGGCAGTTAATCAACCACGTGGCATGCGGATATGTCGGACGGGTACGTCGTCCTCACGCAAAGGCAAACTAAAACAACCTTAAGCTAAGGCACTACACGAGCAAAGCATTACACGAAGTAAGTGCCATCAATCAGAACGACCAAAACATCAAGCTTTGATGGGCCTTCCTTCGAAATGTACTGTTTGAGCGTCTAATTAGGTGACGAGGCAACAGACACGACGTGCAAGAAAAAGAAAAATCAGACGATGTTAAAGAGGGGGAAGCAGTTCGTTCGAGCACGTGACACCATCTCCTCGCTCATTAAGCACTTAAGGGGCCGCTAACTGGCTTGAGAAATTACCTCGTATTATAGCTTCATTGCAGACACAGTAGCAAGTTGGTGAGAGCTGCCATTGCACTGCACTGGAGCAAATTGCATGGGTAAAGTAAGGCGTACTTGCAAAACAGAATGGATCGCTTATCTTTTAGTTTGTAGCCTTTTGTTTCGGATACAATGATCATTTTTACTTTGCAAGTGAGCTTGTTTCCCGAACGCTCTGCCTGCCACGCGGCGTCATGCTGCACGGGCGAATCGTGCGTCTTGGGCCGACTTCACAGAGAACTCTGCCGACATTCGCCCTAATGTGCCTGATGAAAACCCCAAGGGAAACACACAGAATGCACTTCCCGCGCTAGGGTTCAAACCCGGGTCACTTCCCAATGTCGACGTCAGATTATTGCTGCCTAAAATTTGCTCTGGTAAACTTGCTTGTCGTGGAACTTGCTCATCTGACCATCGTGTACAACGTCTTTTGTTCAACAGGTTGTAGCCTCGCGCAACCAATTTACTCACCCTCACCTCGCCCTCATGCCCATCGCCTCTCACCTCCATGCGCATTCCTCTCTTCTTCTTTTTCATCTTGTTTTTCTTTTACGTTCGTTTTTTCTTCGATCTCGCTCTCATCCATCTCTCGCCTGGTGTTAGTCTATTAGTTCCTTTCTAGTTTAGGTTATTTAGTTGGTTTTGGTTACTTTATCTTCTACTTATATTCTTGCAGAATAGCAAGTCGACGAACCGTTTGGCTGACCTTTCCGCTTTTTTTTTTTACATTATTTTTCTGTTCTAATAAATATAACCACCACCACCCTCCCAATGTACTATATCATTTCGTGCTCATGCATTTTCAGTTTTTGCTACGAATATTTCCTTGCTTTTCTTCTTTCTTTTTTTTTCTACGAAAGATACACCTACAACCAAATGTCATCTTTATATCAAAGTGTACAAGACGGGGACGCCTCACGACAATTTCAAGCAGGGACGCCAATGATGCAGACGACTTACGGATCACAGAAAGTAACCCGCAGTGCATGAATTTCGCGAGCGCACATACCACATTCTTGTCGCCGCCATTTTATTGAGTGAGATCCCCTTTCCTTCCCTCACATCCATTCCCTCTTTCTCTCTCAAATGCCCCGTCCATGCCTCGTGGCGTAGCCCCGATATCCTGGGACATTCATTCTGCCTTATCAGAAAACCGCTTCTGGCTACCGTTTTCCCCTCTCTCTCCTTCTCCCGCTCCAATCATTGCCTCCCAGCGTCTTAGCGATCAAGTCCGCCTTAGTCCATCGCGCGCGTACTAATATTTCCCTCGCCGATGGCGTGCGCGTATCTTGTTGCGAAGAGGCAATGATTTTCATATTTCATTCTCTTCTCTCTCTCTCTCTCAAACTATCTCAAAACAAAATGGCGGATAAATCAAATAAAATAAAAAGGGGGAACAACCGGTGATTAATGGCTGGTCGTCGCGGGTCCAGCTTTATATGTGGTGGGCACCAGCAGCAAACATTAATGACCATCCTGAAAGCGGAATCGATGGCGACGGGGCTAATTATAAACCCCCTCCTCCTCTTTCCCCCGTTTCTCTCCGCCATTTTGTGGGTCACGTGAGGGAAAGTGAAGACCTCCTCGTATAACCCAGTCCGTTATCTATTTTCAATCACCCCAGTTTTTTGTTTCTTTTTACCCTTTCCTTTTCCTCCTCCTTTCTTCCTACAGCAGGTGGTCACATGACGATGTGAACGGTAGACCAGTGTTCTACATTCCTTTTTTTTTTTTCATGTACTTGACCCCCTTTTCTTTTTTTTTTTTTGCACGGCAGGTAAAAGCAAGAAAAGTTTGCGTGATCGGTAATTGAGGTCAAGCCAAGTGTAGGGCATACAGAAAAAAAAAATGAGGGGATGGGAATTATCGGGTTGGAAGCATGGAAGTTGATTGAATTGCATGATGGTTCGTGCGTGGACTAATTACCTGTCCACGTCTCTTGGGTTGGCTAATACTTTAGAGAATTATGAAATGTTCTCGTTTTTCTTTTCTTTATTTCAGGAGAGGGGCATGTAGTGTGGCTGAAAGATTAGCACCTGGAACGAAGTATTTCCTAAAGTGTCCACATTAGCATGCATCAGTGGCTTCCTTGGGCGTGTGCAGCGCTGATTAATTCGATGTATTTCATAAAACTCAATGTTTTGCTGCAGGTGCGACATAGAGGGATGAAGTAATGTCGCAATATCGAGGGGAAATAGAAAAACCCAAACTAGGTCACGAACATGAGAGAACTGATGTTCTGGGGCTGGAACACATAGAAATGACAAATACATGCAAGGGCTCAAGTGCCTCTAAGGCCTCTAATCCAGAAGAGGTGGCTTCGAGTCCTACAGCCTGGCTAACCTTTTCAGTGACTTCCATCTTTCACCATAGGCCACGAACTTTTCACAAAAAAAAAAAAAGAAAGAAAGACACCTTGCTTTACTTTAGCAGTGCTGCCATAAAAAGGAACGGCGGCGCATAAATCATTTCTGTAGTTACATGGGTTAATAGTAAAGACTTTCCCCGCTTGCTTCAGTACCCGATAAAAAAAATGTCGTTAATCCGTCTCGCTGGTAACATTAGACCCAAACCAATTTATTCCAGCGCAACGAGAAACATTACCTACCAACTTATCGGAAATATTCCTTCGCTTACAGGTCCGGTCTCACACCTTCAAAGGAACAAAGGCAAAGTTACGGACGGCCATTACGGAAGAGGCAACCAGAAAATGACGTTACGAAAACTCGATCACAGCGTGAACGATCCGGAAGCAGGTTGGTAAGAAAAATGAAGTGCATAGGGTACACAGGGAACGAAAGACGATGAAAACCAAACGGGCAAATATGTACGTGAGAATAAGTTTTCGGAACGCTGCACACTAATGGATACGTTGGCGCGACCTGATATCGGATACGCCACTGCCATTAAGAAGGATAACCTTGTACTGGGAATTTACTCCAGTATCGCCCCGTGTTGCGGACATTTAATAACCCAATCTTCCTGGAACTTTGTCGCGTTGTGTTTTCGCATAACACTCACCACGTTTTCGCTCGTTTTTCTCGCAGTATACTAAAAGCTTCGAAAGCGGTGGAAGTGCTGGAATGAAGACGGGACCAGAGGAAGTGTGCAATAGCGAAAGAAAAAGCAAAAAAAAAAATCAAAGGCAGAGGGGCGAGTCTAACGTTACTTTGGTGCTGTTTGGGACAAAAGTTCACGGAACACCGGCACTGGTGTATTTCTTCATCGGCGTGGGCCGCTCCTAGGTGTCAGGAAGAGATCGAATAAGAAACATGTGACCGGCTATTCTATTCATCTCTCAGTATGCGTGTCAGCTTCCGTGTCGCTCCAATGGAGAAATGCGATATCCCAGTGTTCCGTCAATTTTTGTTCGGAGCTGTATAATAAAAACAGTTAATAACAGTTAATAAAAACAAAGCTGCGAACAGTATAACCTGGAAAACCGAGTCGAATACGAAGCGAATAGTTATGTAACAAAATCGAACACAGGTCCCCCCCCCCCCCCTGATGAATTATTCGTAAACAGGTTGCAATATTGAAAAGCGTTCTTTTCAGTAAGCATCCCTGAGGCATCGGCCAAGAGCTCAGCAGTGAGCGGCTCACTTGCATACGCTCATTAATTAAATAAAAATTCTAACTTTTAAATTTTACTTCAGTCTCTTTCGGAACCTCCGTTTTTTGCCGATCGGGCCCTTCAGCGAAAAATATTCCAGGGGGGAAAACACGTTATTTTTTTAGTACATATCTCTTGCTCGAAGAGGAGTAAAAAGGCGCTGTTTCGCTCAATTATCCGGCTACCAATTACGTGTTCAACAGCCTGGTTCTCACACAGGGGAGACGGTACATAAGAAACAGAATGAACAGACGCTTTCTTCTCTGCCCGACTAGCACAGAGAACTCGTCATCATCACGATGACGGCACGTAACCTACCGAACGACAGCAGCGCGAGCGCGGTGTACTAGGCGCGTAGGGAAGGAGAAGGCATACCGAAGCGTCAATTGCGGCTGTTCCTTTGCTTCCTTCACCCGCCTGTGTGAACCAGGCGGATGATCACGTAATTGACAGCCGGAAAGAACGCATTAGTACGCTGCCCCGCGCAGAAAATATGTAAGCCGAAACCAATTACATTACTCCCAAAAAATCACTAAGTGAACACGTTTATTTTTTCTTTTTTGAATATTTTGCGCTGAAAGTTCCAACGATCGGTGAAACAGAGCTCTCGCAAGCGTCCGAATTATAATTTTAAAGTTACGAGTATTATTTAATTAATGAGTGTATGCAAATGAGCCGATCACTGCTCCGCTCATGGCTGATGCCTCAAGGATATTTACGAGTGAGAAAGTTATTCGATAGCATCAGCTGTACCTGAATTTTGTTCAGCCGCGAGGCCTCCATGAAACACCGCGTATATGTACGCGGATCTTTGCATGAAGCAGCACTCACTTCTAGCGTTCTTGGGCCTATGGGTGCAGTTTCGGAGCTATTTGAATATATCCGGCTTGGAGGACACACCGATTCGAGTCGGATGCAGAACTCCATATTCGATACGTAATTCGGATCGAATATACAATATACGCTTCGGTGCTCGAAAAAACTTCGAATATTCGCACATTCCTATATGATTTTATCGGCTATTGATTACTTGTCTCGTTGCGCATAAAAATTAATATAAACGTCATGCATTAAGCTTCTTAGCTAATTATTAGCTTAATTATTAGATAATTAATTAATTAGTTGACTGTCTTCTAATGTGGCATGTGAGCGTCACCATAGTCGGAACACACGTTAAAGTATTTTGACGAGTAAAAGCAATAGGAACAAGGACTGCACTGGAGTTCCTTGAGAGCAGTGTTCTCCTCCAAATGTTCGTTACTTTCTTCTTTTTTTGTTTTTTTGAATGAGGTGAGCAAATGTGTGCAAGCCATTAACAACAATGCTGGCTACGCAAGACTCTCAATTTGTTGGGACTAACTGTGTAATAAATTCGAAAAAGAAAGCGAGAAACTGATTATTGTCTACAAAACACTAAGCACACAGTATAGTACAAGAGATGCGTCGAGTTTTGAAATCCCGGACGTTACAAAACCTTCGAACCGGATTTACTTTTAGAAATTCGCATACCGTGAGGGCGCTATGTATCAGCCACACACACACACACAAAAAAAAAGAAAACATAACTTTGGCTACAACACCATAATAACGCGTAACGGCCGCAAAACGGGTCACAACGATGTGGACGGCCCTTCCTGGTAATCCTGCGCACCTCTTTCATACGTTTGAGTGTTTGCGTTTTCAGTTACCCTCAAAATACCCGGCACGTGTGACACGGTGGGGGATGAGGAATATAGTTCCCACTCTAACGAAGAAAACTTTGACCTCCACGTAGACATGGTCCAGAAAGGAGCCACAAGATTTATTGCTGCAACGAGTCGTAATGTAATATTAAAGGACAAATTACCAAGTCGAGGTCGAGAGAAAACGGAAAGAAAGAAATCTCCCGCAACATAACCAAACAAGTGAGTAAATAAGTCCAACGGAAATGTTGCATTATCACAATTGGCTACTTTCCACAAACCCTCTAAGTACCAGTGGATGTGCTGTCCCACATTAACGAGACAATCCGGAAGGTCGTTCGGTAGCACCACCATAAGAGTAAAGGGCGGGCACATACAGTGTGCACTCAAAAAAGAGCGAGGGAGAGAGGGGTGACCTCCTCACCCTTTCCCCTCACCTGTGTATCGTTCCAGTAGATGGCGAGGTGGTAACCGGACAAGAATCTGGGGCTGCTGTTGATGTGTCGAAGGGCAAGCTGGACGGCGGGCACGACACCTCGTCCAATGGCCCCTTCGCTCAGGTTCGCCGTGGTGGGAAAGAAGCCCGCGATGTGAAGCTCTTCGGGCTGGTCGCCGGTGGCCGCGACCAGCAGCACCACAAGCGCTGCGGCCGCAACCCAGCCGCGCATCTCACACGGCCACAGGCCACGGGGCTCTCCCTCCCACTTGTTCGGCGCCCACTGAACACCCGCTACGCCAGTACGCTCGCCCCCCGCCAGAGCCCCCGCTGCCGCCGCCGACGACGCCGACAGGCCCGGGAAAAACGATCGGAGCGCCGCCACCGCCGCAGCTACCGCACGGCGCGAGCGGACGGTGCAATCGAGGGCAGTTGCGATAGCAGACGACATGACGTTGAACGCTACGGTTGGACGTCGTGCCCAGCAAATAGGCCTTTCGTTACGATGGAAAGTAATCGTTCTGAGGCTGGAACACACAATAATGACAACTTGACCGCTAATCAATAGGTACAGGGTCAACTATATCCGCTGTATTGCTTTTTCAATCACTGCTGTATTTTGATCGGGCGTTACGTGTTGCACAAAACTGCATGTTCTGAGAAATGGCTACTCAGTTAGGAGGATTGGAATGCCTTTATATATATATATATAGGACAAAACTTCTTCGCTGATTGCATTAACTGCAGTCATTCTTGGGCATTTTGGGTTACAACTTGCTAAAGAACGTCAGATCCCTTTCCTAAATGGGTTATCTCTCAACATATTGCTTAAGATGCATCGCTCTCCAAATACAGAACAAAGAACACACGTATGTTGGACCGACGCGATCGAGGTGTTTCCATTCAAGAGGAATTCTGCGGTTACGGAAGACGGACCCTCACAGCCAAGGGTCTTCTATATACGCAAAGGTTACCACAAGCATTGCGCTAAGCATTGCGTCTCGTCCCACCTTCAATAAAACTTTTGTTCAGTATATTCTCAACCCGATTATATCAGGGCCCCACAAAAGCAAGCGACGATTTCCCTTAGTTCATTTTTCGCTGTTCTCCCGTTAACTTTCAGTTTGTGTGCTCTGTTCCATATTCGAGACACGTCTAATCTTTTCTTATTATTCACCTGCTCTACTGAGGTATAGCCTTTACAAAATGTAAATCTCATTTGCTGTGCAGAGGGAAGTCGGCGAACCGCAAGAACTGTGAAAATTAACTTGCACGATCGATAGAAGCCTTTTCTTCTTCTTTTTTGAGCCCTTGCCAGACTTAGCCTTGTGTTGATTGGATTTTGAATCGCAACGCGTAAATGTGGAGTTGCTTCGCTAAATAACGCTCAACGTTCGCTCACAAGGCATCAAAGAAACGAAGAAAGAAAAGAATGTACATGTATGAAGATAATGTTAAAATGACAGTTGTGCAAGTTGGCGCCTGTAGAGCGTGCTTTGCCTGCGATGCTCACGTGTTCGACGGAAAAGCTAACTTGCGTTTTGAGTATCATATTTTTGCATAGTGGATGGAATCATGGTCTGCGAATCGGAGAACATTGCATGGCCCCGCTTATATCCCACATCTGTTGCCGACTTAAAAAAAAACTATGTTGGTTGCATCATCGGTTCCAATGTTATTTTTTGTGCAAGGCCCCGCTTTAACCTCACAGATAAAAGCTTCAACATACAGGAGCGTATACAGTAGATGTACGGATTCCTGAGTTCGAGGCCCAACCACCATGGGATAACATGGATGATCTTGTGGAGTCCCACCGTTGCAACGGGAAAGAAAAAAATCGGGAATCTCGGTGTGACACATGTCCGCCTTTGAAATAGAAGATCTCCGCGTGCAAAAAAATTAGAATATGAAGAATATAAGTGCCCGCGGGAGAAAGACCATAAAAAATTCCGCTAATTCAAACGTAATTCAAGGCGAATTAAAACTGACTAAATTCAAAACGCAACCGTAAACTCGGCTTCGATGTAAATTATAAGTCTTTTAAACTCAAAGCAAATAGCGACATGCAAATGGCCACACATAATTGCTCTTGGATTGTACCGAACTGCTCAATAATGCAGACAGATATCAAGCAAGCATGGCCACGCGAGGCGTCCTGCTCGTTCGTGGTAGCCAAAGGTCGTGCTGAGGACTGGAAGGCGCTGGGCTCGAATCCTACCACCAGCC
This sequence comes from Ornithodoros turicata, assembly GCF_037126465.1. Lineage (NCBI taxonomy): Eukaryota > Metazoa > Arthropoda > Arachnida > Ixodida > Argasidae > Ornithodoros > Ornithodoros turicata. Next base: position 11,229,365 of record NC_088204.1, read on the forward strand.
GTGCTTGTCTGAGGTTTTCCCTGGGTTTTCCGAAGACTTTCCAGACGAATGTCGGCACAGTTCCTCCTGAAGTCGGCCCAGGGCGCATACTAACCCCCCTGTCTCCCACTCGTTCCCGCTGTCCACTCTCCATCTGTCCATGTCTGTGCGCCGCTCATAGCCACAGTTGCTTCGCGGCGCTGACACGGAATAGACCATTGTATAAAGATGCGCGCGCCACCAAGCGCGCGGCGGCGCAAAGTGGCTTGGGAACTTTCAGGAACACTGCTCTCGTCGTCTGCTTCGGTTATGGTTTAACTTGACTGCCGCTGCTGCCCACGTGTGTGGGGCGCTCATGGCCACAGTTGCTTCGCGGCGCTAACGCAAAAAAACAAAAAGATATTTCCCTTTTCCCATGATAAGAACGAAAAAAAGAAGTTCCCTTTTTTCGTTCTTATCACGGTGTCCGAGACTTCCTGTTGATTAGACTCATCATTCTCGTACGCACCGTGTCCTTTCCCTTCCCACACACACACACACGCCAGCGAGCGCTGTCCGCTAACAAAAGCTCGTGGTCGCCTTCGGAGCACGAAGGAGGGAGACCTGATGGATCGCGGCCGCCCGGTTGTGTTTTCCCGACGGCAGAGCCGCTGTCCGCGAGAACAACGCCGACAGTGACGAAGTGACAACATTTACAGCAGCATACGAGCTGCCACGCATTCTCTCTGGCCGTTGGGCTGAAACAGAATGCCTGGCTGGCGCTAGTGTCCACAAACGTGCCGTTCATCGCCGCTCGCAATGTTGTCGCTTTCATGGCGGTGAATCAATTGACGATGGAACGGGATGAGAACCCGGACGGGCGGAAAGTCGTTCTTTCGGCGGGATAGTAAATATATGTTAATTAATACGGCGGAGGCTCCAGCGTCCCCGGAAGGTTCGAGAAATAACATACCGCAGGAAGGGAGAGTGTGTTAGACATCGAACAGGAACTCGTGCGGGGAGTTGGATTGAATTCTTGTGCTCCCGGTACGCTTGATCAATCTACAACACTACTGCAATGCCGTCACCAAAGGCGGGAAAGAAAATTGGAAATAGCTCTTGTGCCAACCGTCTTAATATTTGTTGTTACAGGAACATTTATTGACGACAACGTGCACGAAAAACTTGGTAACAGGCACACTAGTTACAATACATACAAGCTCTATCTACGGTCAGTAGTAGTTAGTTACAATATGTACAGTCATTCCGGCAAATATTTGCATATGGAAGGTATAACGGGATGGGATGATGCGAATAAAATTCGTGGAGGTACACCAGCGATGCTCGCCGTTCCACGTCACACGATAACATTTGCTCTCAACCACGATGTCTTTTTAAACAGGCTGCATGTTTTTTTTAATGCTCTATGTTATATGTCCATATAAGTGTACATGGTTGACTGTATGTGTACCAACTTAGCCGGCGTTCACACGGGGCAACTTTTCCCAGCAACTCGAAGCAACTCAAACCAACGTCTTTTGACCAATTTCGAGTCCGCGTTCACACGCAGCAACTCTGTAGCTCCACCCACAAGCAACCTTATGGCGACCGGACAATGTGGGTTCGAATCGAACTGGTGGAATCTTTTCTTTAGCTGCTGTTTATCAACTTTCAGTCAGTTTTATTGCTCCAATAGATCATTATTGCCGTCCAGAAGTGGCAACTGATATGTTTCCGTGAAGTTCGTAAAAAAGAAAAAGTTATTTTTTAGCTGCACCTCCAGGATTTGAACCTATGAACCCACGAACGAAATCCACAACGCCATCGGGGGTCACGTGGCAATGCTTCCCTCTCTGATTGGCCGATGCACGAGCAACTTCTCAAGTTTTCGGTCCGGGAGCGATTCGCAGCAACTCGGAGCAACTCGAGTTGCTGGAGGTTGCCGGCTGACAGCAACTCCAAAGTTGCTCATAGTTGCTGCAAAAAGTTGCCCCGTGTGAACGCTGCCTGAGGGTTTTCGAAAGAATGCCTGTGCTTAAAGGGGGGAGGGGAGAATTTCTTGGCAGAAAAAAAAAAGTAAAAGAAAGGGGAAAGGTGAGCCATGCAGCATGCCGGCTTGCTATTCCCTAAACAAAAAAGGGAAAGAAAGGAAAAATATAAACAAGAAAGAAAAAGGAATAACAAAAAGGCAAATAAATAAATAAATAAATAAACAAATAAAATCAAGAAAAAAAATGAAAAAGACACTCGGCTTAAAGGGAGACTCCGAGACAATACTTATAGTGACTGTGTAATAAGTTCGGTACATTCTTCAGAAATAAGACACAAGGTTGGTTTGCCTGTCGGGGTCTTCTTAGTTGCCAAAAAGAGCTGGGAAGCTTATATCGAAACCGAAACTCCTGATGGCTCCCCTCCCCATCCTCCTGGACCCTGAGTGACGTCACAGGCAATCTCGCGCGGGCCGTCGGCTGTTTACTTGGTTCCTGGCACGCGCTTGGTAACTTCTTCGTGCGACCTGGATGACGAGTCATCTGCTTCCTCGATTTCTTTGTAAAATGTACTCTCCACGGGTAGAACAGAACCCACAGAAAGGCGCATGTGAAGAATTACCTGCGAGATGAAGCCCAGTGTTGCTGGACCGCTCTTCCATGGAGGAGTGCCGAATCACTCAAAGGAAAATATTCGTTTTCTAATTATTTGTGCCACCTAGGAATGATAAATTGTGGCCAGTGAAATATCATACGGCATATGGATTGATGTCGCACTGTTACTTCAACGCGTTTCTGGTGCGGGGTCTTCCTTTTGAATTAAACCTGCGGTTTAGGTTTTGGGAGCGGGCTCCCATATTGGTCTCCTCAAACGATTTGTCCACTCATCGCGGGAGATCGTTTGAGGAGACCAATCAGAGGCCTCTCCGCATTGTCAAGCTTCTTGAGAAGGAGAGGGAAAGCGTAGATTTCGTTTATTTTTTCTTTTATTTTTTCTATAGATCGTAAATCACTAATGACGCGACGTATGAAACCCGTTCCTTTTGTGTTGGTGTCAAAGTAACGGCAGCTCTCATTCCGCGAGGAAAAATAGTACCCCTTCATCGTTACTTCAACATGGTACATTTTGCAATTCAATTAAACAAATCAAATTACCTTTAATTAAAATGGGACAAAATTACCGTACTTGTAATATGTGGCATACGTTCCCTACAGGTCAATGCCGTTCACCAAGTAATTCTTAAACATGTAGATTTTTAATAGATTTCTGCGACGCGTTAGGTGAAGCACCCTGTACATATCATATATAAAAATTTGTTCATAAACTTTATGAATGAATGCCCCTGCCCGTATTTAAGATTACTTCGCTCACCACACATTCCACTGGGCTCGCACACGGCCTGTGGGTACCACACAAAATGCAGTTCCTAGGAACACCTGCCTTCGATGCTCTAGGGGCGCGACAGGATGCCGACTTGCAGAAACCAAGCATAAATTTCTTACACGGGGATTACACGTCCGCAAATAGAAAAATTACAGGACGGTTACTCGTGTAACGCGAAATTCAACGTCAACTGTACGTGTGGTGAAATGAGGCCGGGTGAAAGTGTGTAGTCAAATTTTTAGTTAAGCGTGATGAGTATTGATTTGTGGTTAAGTCTACGCATGGGCCATGTCTAGTTGTGGGTTGGCGGATGTCGGTGCACAGCGGAAGGTCCAGTTGTTCACTTTGAAGTCCTCAACTCCCCTCTCCCACTTTCCTTTTTTTTTTTTTTTACTATAGTCGTGACGATGTCCACTTAAGCGAGGCCAACAACGGCAAGCTACCTCGACACCGTGTTCTTGGCCAGTGAAACGTCCACGCTGAAGTCTTCGGCGACCAGAAGCTTGTGCGTGCGGTAAGTACATACGCGATAATGTCGCGGACGCGTTCCGGCGCGGCGCGAGGCGAGAAAAAGCACACAGTCATCACGAGCCTTGTGGGAAGCTGCACGGCACAAATTTCTCCGACGTCGTCTCCGGGAAGGGTGACTTCAAGCGGAGTATAGCCGGTACTCCGGCACGCAGGTAAATGGCAACTCCGGCCGCTCGGTTGCCCTTGCCATTGCGACGCGCCCCGCAGCAGCACTCTACTTGCCGTCGAAAGCCGTCGACTTGTATCGGTCTCTCCGTCTTCATCCACCTGTCGGAAAGGCACAGAAGTGATGTCTTACGGAGGACATAGACGTATGCAACGTATGCTGCTTGGAGCTGTACGGAGCGTACCTTTAGGGCTGCGAGTGTCAACGAGTGGGGCTTGTCTAGTTGTTCCACGCGCTGCGTAGTGATGGTGCGTAGGCGGTGCTTTTGCAGTCGATGAAATTCGCCCGCAAAGGTTATGTCGCCTTTCCGTGATAGAAGGTGAAGTCATTGTCAGCTCACTCAGCTATCTCGCTTTCCATCGAGAGCGGTCTTAAACTGGCGGGATTCTCCCCCTTACCCCCAGCGCTGAGCGCACATGCGAGAGTTTTGTGCGGACATGCGAATGCCGACGACGCCGACGCGGTCTCGTGAAAGTCTCCACTATACAGCTGACGCTGTAAAACGACTCATCTGTGTGCACACAGTCAATTAGAATCCAGGAGATAAGTGCCGGTCCAGACAGTTTCGATCTACGCACGTGAATCGATTAGATAACGTTAGGCGCTAATGAAAAGTACGGAGATGTTAGTCCTCACGGTGTTCCTATATACTGTCTACTCCAATACTGGGACATCAAGAAAATACACTGGCTACTAAAAAGAAAAGGTTGCAGCGCTATAGGCATTGCCCCAAACCTGCTTATTTTTTATTCCGTGTCAGCGCCGCGAAGCAACTGTGGCTATGAGCAACGTACTGCTGGGGACAGATGGAAAGAGGACAGAGAGGACAGCAAAAAGGAGTGGGGGACAGAGGGGCTTAGTATGCACCCTGGGCCGACTTCAGGGAGAACTGTGACGACATTCGTCCGGAAAGTATTCGGGAAAACCCAGAGCAAACCTCAGACAGCACAGCCGGTGGTAGGATGCGAACCCGCTACCTCTCAGTTTTCAGCATGACCTAGGCTGCCACTAACGAGCGGGACGCCTTTGGGACCTTTCTTGGGACACCGTTTACGGTAAGTTTTTGGTGAAACTATTTTTACAAGTACAACAACAACAAACAGTCTATCGATCACGTGGTTTCACATGACAGTTCCATCACGTGACCGATAAAGCTACGGAGGGACGTACCAACGTGGTGGTTGGCACTATCAAGCTTGCTCAATCCCAGGTAAAGAACGAGTCGAATGTAAAGTTCAGCTCGTGTGTTCAAAAATAAAAGGATCTTTCTCCGTGCGACGACACGGAACAACTTCTACGCAGCAATTCAAAACACACACCAAGAAATTGCGGAACTATGTATCTCGCTTTCTTGTCTGTCGCGATGCTCGCATTCAAGTACCGGTTATCACTGCGATCCAGCCCTTTTGTGTTGCGAAGAAAAACGAACGAATAAATAAAACAACGCCAAAATTCAAAACCAGACTCTTTGTCATAGCGGCAGCCGAAGACCCGCCCGAGAAATATATCACCTTTTATTTTACGCCCCGCGATATCTGGAAAGGGGGGGGGGGGAGGCAGAAAGTACACCGGCAAGAGGAAAATGATGACTGCGTGTATATCAAGTAGCGGAGGATAGTGGGGGGATACTATACCCGCGTGTGACGGCTCGGTGCGCTCACGCTCTGAAAGGGGACGCTACTGAATAAGAGCAGGAAAGGATAAAAAAATAAAGGGAGGAAGGTCAACCGGGCCGGGAGAGGACGATGGGAGGAGAAGCAGAAGCGGGAATCGATAACGCATATAAGGGAAGACACCGCTCGGTGTCGTCATCCGGGTTACTCGGAGAGGGTTACTCCCGTCGATGTGGCGAGGAAAGAAAACACCTGAGGATGCCCGCGTCGGTTTGCTGCTTTTGAGAAAGAATCGCAAGAGGCAGAAGGAGTATTGTTGTTAGACAGTGGAAAGTGAGGTACATGGAGAGGTGTCAGTCGGAGTGGTGTAGGCTCGATGACGACTGCTGACGTTCGCTGACGTTTCGTTGGCCGCCGTCCGAACATATTTCCCAAGCAGCACAACATCTTGCCCTGACATTGTCAATACTGGGCCGACATTGCCAATCTTTGCTAATATTGGGCCGACATTGCAAATCTTTGTCCAATATTTGGCCGCCATTGCCAATCTTTGTCCAATATTGGGCCGCCATTGCCAATCTTTGTCCAATATTGGGCCGCCATTGCCAATCTTTGTCCAATATTGGGCCGTCACTGCCAATCTTTGTTCAATATTGGGCCGACGTTGCAAACCTTTGTCCAATATTGGGCCGACATTGCCAACCTCTGTCCAATATTGGGCCGACATTGCCAACCTCTGTCCAATATTGGACCACCATTGCCAACCTTTTGTCAAATATTGGGCCGCCACTGCCAATATTTGTCCAATATTGGGCCGCCACTGCCAATCTTTGTCCAATATTGGGCCGCCACTGCCAATCTTTGTCCAATATTGGGCCGCCACTGCCAATTTTTGTCCAATATTGGGCCGCCATTGCCAATCTTTGTCCAATATTGGGCCGCCATTGCCAGTCTTTCTCCAATATTGGGCCACCATTGCCAATCTTTGTCCAACATTGGGCCGACATTGCCAATCTTTGTCCAATATTGGGCCGCCATTGCCAATACTGGGCCAATATTGGTCTAATATTGGGCGAACATGTTGTGCTGCTTGGGTTGTTTCATAGTTCATAAACCGCGATGGCTTGAACATAGTCGTTAAACGTAGTCCTGGCGGCGGTACTGTGTAAAGACGATACGAAAGGCAGTTATCTCCCTCAGACCCACGCTGCGGAGTTTAGGGGGAGTCACTAAAAGGAAGACAGTCCGCAGAAACGATGCGTGAATGTTCGCAGCCGATAATGTATCATTCACGACGTAACTCTGCTGCGCAAAAGAAAGCTCAACTCTGCAACCATGAGCTTCCAAATGCAGTAAAATCAGGAAATATATGAAGTACTTGATGCACCATTGGTCCTGCTTTGCAGACGTCTTATCTGAAGCACCCGATAAATGTGAACACATTTTTCCGTAATTAGGTAATATCCAAGAGCAGGACGTTCTGCTTAGGACCCAGAACCTGTACCAGTGTTTAATAGTGCGCATGAATTTTCAATATCAACTTAATACCACGCATGTTGTACTTGACGGACTGTTTTCCGGAGTAGTGTCCACTGGGTCATGCCGGGTTTCTTTTCCTTTCATGATGGCGAATGGCAGCAAGAAGACAAAGACAGTAGACAGCACAACAGCAGACTCTCAACTGAGGTTTAAACAGCATCTTAAACGGAAACATCAAGGTCACTAACTATCAGCCACGAGCGATATCCATTGAATACCCTGAGGGCGGACCTAACAATGTACGGAGAGGACAAAGGGTATGCTGTCGGCTGGGAGATTGCACTCAACACCTTGTCCATGTGTAGCAAATCTATTTCCAAATCTATCAACGTGACTGAAGGGGAGCTGACACGTCTGTCTTGACACGTGGCAATAACAAACGCCTCCATTGATTGATTGATTGATTGATTCGTAAAAGAAAAAAATGCCTGCATTATCTCCCGCACCAACTGATCTCTATGCACGGCACCTCGGTTTAATTGAAAAAAGGTATACACTTACAATCACGAACCTATACCAACTATACCCCAGATTGTTCCTATTGTTCTTTTTGCTGTTTTTCTTGGGGGGATATGTTGAATGTTGGTTTAATGTTGGCAAAAAAAAAGAAGGGAAAGTTATTTTTTCTTGGCACTCAGATGTAATAAACAGAATCATCGAAACAGAAGCCAATTACAAATGTAGATGTGAGCTATGGTGAGCAGCAATGAACATGATACGTTCTATGCGCAGATATGTACACGATGCTTAAATACGTTAAATGCTTAAGGTGCGCTGTGTATTAACGGTTCATAATACGTGTCAGTATACCGTGCGTAGGACCACCACTTCCACGAATTCAATCTTCCCCTAATATTTTTCTCGCCAACATCAACATCACTTCCAGAATATGTCCCACTAGCAACACGTACCGTCTAGTAACACACCGCGACTAAAACTTCTGCGTAGTCCAACAAGATCATGCATGTTACTGATAATTGCTTGTAACTCAGCCTACACATACTTTTGATTTTGAAGCAAATTGGAGCTCCATAGGCGGTTGGGCTCGCAATTAGAAGCCAAGCGAAATAAGTCTCTCCCACAGGAGACCACTTCCATGCCGCTGTTATCATCACAAAAAAGTGAACGAATAAACGGCAGTATTTATTACGATGTGATATACTCCTGCCTGCTTGATAGACACTCCGCTGGAGCCCCATAACACGTCTTCGATTTCTGACATAACCTAGAAGTACGTAATACATCGCATAGGTCGCATGCATTTATTTCTTTTTTTTTTTCCTTTGCAAAGCAGCTAGATGCGATGATGACATCGCATAGTTTGCACACACCAAATATAGACGGTCGCAGGACTGGGTAAACACGCTTCTGTTATACACGCAGCCAAACGTGACATAATCACATTAGTAAGCTTTTGATGCCTCCGGTTTCTTTGCCGTCTTGGTAATGATAAGAGTGTTACTCGCAGCGGAAGGCAGTATATTCATTTGTTCTCCCACCGCGAAGCCATATTTCGTGTTTGAACAAAACACGGTTCATACAAATTCGAATAAAGCGAACAGAAACAGCGAATCTTCGGGCAAAATGGTCATAAATCAGGGTTGCCATCAGCCAAATGGCGACGCCCGCGAGCGAAGCCTATTATTATGTTCGGTTTATTACCGTGCTGGAGAATTTATGCTCTTCGTGGCTTGAGACTTACTTGGCAATGTTTCCCCGTTTCTCTCATTTTGTGTACACGCGGAAAGATTTGGCCATTTTGTAACTCTTTCAAACGATAATGCTGACTCAGCAAAGTAAGTTTTCTTTTTCTTTTTTAACGCGGGTGCAGCCCTGTTATGAATGACGTTTCTTAAATGGCATCTTCCACCCGTTCAATTTTAATCTTATCGTACAAGTAACTGACTTCGTACGGAAAATATTCAAGTCTGGGACTGAAGACCAAATGAGGTCACGTCCGACAGCACGAGTTTCGAGGACACAATCGAAATGGAATCGTTTAGGATTTTCTGTCGCGCGGTGCTCTGATCAGTTGCGATTTCATTTCTGGTACATAATTTCCTCAGTTTTTTTTTTTCTTACTTATAGACCACTTTGCGCACGTGACGTCACGACTTGCGGTGGCGCTGAAGTCAGTCGATCGTCTGCTTGCTGTGGGCAAAACAGCAATCAATTGGAGTGATTTCAGTGATCGTTTTCATGCAAAGCGGGCATGCCGCAAAGGTGTATCCTTGGGGTACACAACTCGATAGGTAAAGGGTGGCGAAATCACTTTTAATCAATTTCCGCGCAAAGTAGAACGAAGAAATCGCTTGGATTGTGAATTGTTTTTGTGTGTGGATCGTTTTGATCAGTTAGACAGAAAGATCCCCTGACATCGCCTTTGTGAGATTCCCTCACGATACCTGTGTACAAATAAACGACGCTAACATGAATCGGTGCACGGTAGCAAATTAGCGCTGTTTTCAGAAGCGTCCCGATCAAGCAGCTCGCCTAAGTAACTGTGTGCTTCCAGTGGCTTGTACGCTTGCACAGTGTCAGCAGTGAACTGGCTCGGCAAAGATATTAGATAAACTACAATGCGATTGTGATCTGCAGCATGTTTTGGGACTGGGCTGTCCAGTTGTCAATGTGCAGCGCAAAGGGATCGTCATGTTGTATACCGTTCATAAACAACTTGGTCTTATAGCAACAATTGTCTTATTCCTTCAGAGCTCTAAGTTGTTTTGGTTATTGTGCAGAGACATTCGAGAGCGGTGTAGCCGTGCAACACAACCGATGTCGCACTTGCGGAAAGCATTCGCACGGCTGCGTTCAGTGTGTTTTGCCCACACCAACCCCGCGCATGCGCAGATGGCGCGTCTTGTTTGTAAACAGTAATGTGGTCTATATTAGGTTTGTAAAGCTTGGTGCATGTTAGAGTATACTTTACTAGAAGAGATGGGAGAGATCATGAAATAAAGTAGAGAACGCGAGAGACACGTTAACTAACAACTACATGTTTAAACGCGTAGCTAAACCACTAAAAAAGACTATATACCCGTGCTCAGTCTAAGAGTGGAAAGAAATGTAGTGCGTCAGGTCGCAACAGAGTTACTCCGCCGAAGGCATTATACCACACCGCAACCAGGCGGCCCTAATGCTTTTTGAAGTCAGAGCTCGGCTTTAAGTACGGTTCTTCTTCGGAGTCGGTGTACGTCAGTCAGTTTTTTCAGTCAGTCAATCTTCCACCACATAACTTCCAGCAAGTGTCTTAAAAACCTGGCAAATTAATGATCGAAAGAAGAAAAAAAAAGCCACAACCAAACCTGACACCGCCTAAACGACATAACAGAGTTAAAAGCCCAATCGTAACGTAACGCTCTGAAACGTGAGGTAGCTTAGCGGAAGCACGAAAGCGAACACGAGGGTCTAAGGTTTAACATCAACTACTCCCCGAGATAGCACTTACTCCCCATTTTAGTCCCATGACCCTGATATTTACTCCTCAGCATTTGAAATAGTCCCCGAACCCTACCTGCAATTCTCCATTTACTCATCACTCCCACATTTACTCCCGAAAGGGATTCATGGCTGTGGCAATGATCCACTCCCGAAAATAACGTGTCCTGGAGTGGCCAGTCCCGAGTGGCTCCTTTTTTTTTTTTGCAATCAATCAATCACCCCCCAAACTGAATAAAATTACTCCTCCTTTCTTAGAGTGCATCTCTCGCCGTGATAAGGTAACATAACGCTTTCAAGTCTGCACCCATGCTGTACTTAAGGAAGATTTTATAAAGATGTCGCTCTTCAAACGAGGTCTCCTTTATTGTCGCTTTTTTTCTCTTCTTCCTTTATGGTTCTCTAACACGTTGTTGACCTATTCCTGCTGTATGTAACGCAACAGAAATAACTTCCGAAAGACCGCCTCCTTAGGTTACGAAGTCATTATAAACTCCCTAAGCTTATTTGAATTTTAAATTTTCCTCGCTATACAAGGAAGTGACCTCGAAGAGCACTTCAGCCACACATGGGCTCATTTAAGTGCAAAAAACAAAAGAATAAAAACAAACGTGAACGTGTTCATACTCTGACGTCAGCTACGGGGCATCAATCAGTCATTCTCTTTTTCTCTTTCTCTGTCTCTCTCTGCTGCTTTTCACTCTTTTTAGAAAACCTTATTGCATTAGTGCTCTTCCTTTTTCTTTGTTTTTTTTTTTCTCCGTTTCTGTTTTATTCTTTTTGTTATCGGTTTGTTTCTCGAAAAGGAAGTAAGAAGTTACTCTACCGCTCCGGGGTGGCATAATGTACAGGTTTTGTTTCGTCCAGTGGAAAGCACCAATTTTCTTAGCTAATTTAATAGTGCGAGAGTGCAAGTGCGTTTCTTTTTTTTTCTTTGCAAAGCAGCTAGATAAGGATGCTGCACTAGATGTCGATTTTCAAATTCCTTCACGAGATTTCACAATTTCACAACGTCATCGCCTGAAGTGTATAATCACACGTGCGGCATGGCACGGCTCAGTACTGCTAATATGACTTGTTTGCTCGCGAAGAACCCCAGGAAAGAGAGATTACAACTCGTGTCGTCACGGCCGCGGCTGTAATACGTGAACGTAATAGGGACGGATAAAACACAGACGTGAAAGGACACATGACACGCACTCTCGCACTGTCCCACTTGTTACGGAAAGGAAGGACACAACCGCGCTGCCCAATGTCCAGACGTTTTACTGCGACAACAAACCCAAAAAACAGAATAGACCTAGACAGTCGTATTGCCAACCCTAGTATGGGACAGCATAGACCTTGTATTGCCAACTGTAGGATGGGACAAGCGTAAGCTTGCCCACATCACGCTTCAAAAATAAAGCGCCACCTGTGGCAGACCCAGCGCCACCTGTGGCACGCAAGGGCTCATGGGAACTTCTAGCACCTTAGAGACGGGCAAAGGCGGAGGTAGAAGAAGAACAACAACATTCCCGGTGTGCGCAGCAGCAGCGACAGCCGGGGTAAACCATAACCCAAGCAGACGACGGAGCAGTGTCGCTCAAAGTTCCCATGCTGCTTTGCGCCGCGCGCTTGGTGGTGCGCGCATCTTTGTAAAATCGTCTATTGCAGGGCACGCCGAGGGCGCGCGCTCTCAGTCTGCTCTTTCCTCAAAACCACTCTTTCTTTTTCTCTTGCACTGGGTAGCGCCGCATATTGTGGCGGACTTGGGTAAATCCGTAAGGCGCTTCCTGACTCTGGAAAGAACGCTAAATTGGCATCTTTCAGAGTTCAGCTAAAGAACTTGAAATTCGATAAATTTACTTATGGTGCAGGCCCCGACAAACGTTTACAGAACATGCGAGAGACGTAGTTCTCCATCCTAGTGGCGGGCCGAAGCGAGCTCGTCCACCCCAGAGGGGTGGATGCGTGCGCCGGTAGAGACATCAATCCAAGCCACTTCCGGAGCACCTTCAAGCGATACCGAAACTACCGCGGTGTGTCGCAACCAGCGCACTCACCTACCCCTCTGAACCAGTGAACGAGTTCGCTTCCGCTCGCCGCTAGAGTGCCGTACCCCACTCGGTTCCTGAACTTTTTTTCGGGGTCTGTACGTGGCTAAAGTGTCTTTCAGATAAATACCGTTTATTAGGTAGCTACGGATTTTTTTGTGTCAACAACAACAACAATAATAACAACATAAATGGCGATGAGATTAGGTGTTTCACCGCTGCAATTCAAATTCATTTCTTTTTTTTTTTTTTTCAGAAACCTTGTGATTTTGGCTGGGATAATTTATCATGGTCGCATGCTTCCGAGGCCATTAAGAAAAAAATGTTGCCATTGCTTAGCAAATTTACAAACAAACAAACAAACAAACAAAATTTACAAATATAGTACACTAGTATGTGGCACAAACTTTTATGAATGTCAGCAAGGAGATTGAGAATTATCAAGTCGTGTAACCTATTTTCTAAGAGTGAAATGAAACTTTCGAGTAAAACAACTTATACATATTGCATGACTACGACGTGCTCACCAGACTGCAGAAAAAGAAAAGACGATGCCACACGAAACTTATAGAATCAACCTTACAAAACATTCACAAAAAACAGTACAAAACTTTTGCGGGACAAGACCAACGTTGACAGTGGAGGGCGACGTCTATCGCCCACGAAGTACGCCCGGAAAACACTGACCTTTGACATTGACGTCGAACTCGGGGCCACACCGTCAGAGCCAAGACCAAAAACCATGAACTAGTCACTGGCTAGCCCAGTAACGAGACACAAGCCGCTGAAGTTTCTCCCATTAGACTATTCCAACCAAACCGGACAAGTGCAACATTATAGCTAAGCTGAGCACCCAGCATTCACATTAGACCCGGAGACTGTAGCTCGCGAAGCGAAACAGCGCAACCCACTTGCCCTGACAGCGGGAAGCAAATGGTGCCCATAAATCATGCTCTCTACACGTGCATTTTATGTTGCCTCCCTCCCCCCCCCCCCAACTCATGCAAGCACGAATAGAAAGGCATATCTGAGAACACAACAGCCAGTGAAGTGTACACTTCGCCGACGGCGGCCCGGATGGATCACACTCTATAAAACATGCGCGCATTTGTATGAGCAGCATGCGAAGCGTATTATCAGCGTCTACTTTTTTGTATTGTTCGTAGGAGAATGTCAAATTAATATTAGACGAAAATTCTGAAAGTGGAAGGATGGGAGAAGACTGAGACAGCGACTGAGGCGCTCTCCCATACAAACGGTGTTGGATTGTGTCTTTGTTAGTCTCATCACCGAAGCTAACGCCGTCTATATCAATATTCGAACGTCAACAAAGATGTCGCAAGAGATTTAAATGCGCAATATCGGAAACAGCTAGCGCCATATTCCTCGAGTGTCATTGCAGCGAAACCGTAGAGACAAAAGAAACAATTTGTGCCAGTTCTTTTTTGAGGAAATCGATCGTTGGATGGGTAGTAACTGAAAAAGAATCAGAATACTTTAAATATTTGAGATCTAAAAGCGGTAGCAAAGCTAAGCATAAAATAGCCTCACGCGTCTGACCCACCGTACACAGACATGTGCGTACAGATGATGCAAATGAGTATTATACGATGGTTAAAGTATGACAGTTTATGATACAGTACAAGCTAGGGATTCGAACCCATACCCTCCGACCATACCAGTTCTTGTTGCTGCTTTTGCTTTCGAACTCATTTGAATATGGTTCATATTACGTACAACAGCAGGTCAAAGGCAAATCTAAATGTACACCAGTCGTACATCAGTACTGGTGTAAACGTATCAGCAGTTGCAAAATCACGCAGCCATTAACTGTTCATCCAGACTTGAATTTCTATTCTTTCACGTATTATTCAAATGCCATCGCTCTTACGACGTAACCTCGCTCGGGAGTAACATATACTTATTTCCGATGTATTGCAAAGTAATAGATGGTTTCGCGGATTCAATACCAGGAATTAGAGTCGAAGCGCAAACTTTGGAACATACCGTTATGCTACCTTTGTGGTGTTCATATCTCCTCCTGAAAAGTCTGAGACGTAGGTATGTATTATGGCGATTGTACGCAATAAAGAAACGGTTGCTTCTTTACTCTGCCATTGTTGTCGTTTGTTCTTTTTTTTTTTTTTTGTGAATGTCGAGCCTGAATGAGATATCTTAAATTACATAGGCTGAGTAGGACACGGTTTTGAAAGACACGGTGACGTCTTACAGAGCAGTCAGGCAAAATCATAGCGCGTGAGCACTGTAGTGCTGCTGTGACAAAGGTCGAAACGATTTCGCGGAGCGGTTCCTTTCAAAGTAACTCGAGAAAAAGCACGACGCGCACAAGCTCTGCGTGATATGAAGTTTTTATGATGTTATGACTTTCTTGTAGCAGATGAATTCCTGCCAGCAAACGAAGAAGAGCGTGGTTTCCGGTGTATTTTTTCTTCTGTTTGTCTCGTTCGTAAATATAGCTGTCTCGTTTTAACCTCGCATTTTTCTTTGTAGTCTTGTCTGTAGTGTTACTTTTCGAGCGTTTCGTAAGGCTTCCCAAAAACCCACTACCCACTCTGCTTTGAAGCCTGTAAAGCGTGCTTCGCCTGTAAGGCTCTTGTGTATACAGGCGAAGCACGCCTCATAAGGAGAATCGATGCCCCACTGAGTAGATATACTTGTTGTGGTGCCGTTAAGAAGCTGTTGCTAGCCAGACGGAGGTGTGGCACCTATTTAACGGATCGGAAGGCCTGGCATGATTCATCTCAGGTCGTCACGAGGTGTCTCTTCAACTTTATGTCGGTCCCGCTATCCATGACAGAAATCTATCGACTTGCCCGACTGGCATACAATCAACTGTAGCGATGATGTCTGCTCGACATCAATATGAAGACGAGCGTTTCCTGGCGATATTTCCGTCATGTGTACCAAATCTATGTGCCTACCATATCTATGCTTTTGCTACTTTATTGGTAGAAGCCGTATATCGTGGTAGTATCAGATAAAACCAGTCAGTTATGCGTCTATCACGCGAATAGTACATTCATAAAACACGAGATTCGTAAGTCACTGGGAGAGAAAGAAAGAAAGATCATCCCACCCGTTCGTCCATCCATCTATCCATCCATCTATCCATCCATCTATCCACCCATCTATCCACCCATCCATCTATCCACCCATCCATCTATCCATCCATCTATCCATCCATCTATCCATCCACGCGTGCTTTTCGGTTTGAATATAGCGCTTTCTTATGCTCGGTAACTTTTTGGAAATTTTAACATAAAGAATTGGGCTAGTGGTCGTCTTGTTAGAAAAGAGCCAAGCTGCAAGAGTAAAAACCAGCATTTATGACGGTCTACGTTTACAGAGGTACTCGTCCCAAGTTGTCGAGAATCCGTTCGCTGCCATGCATTACGTATCAATCAGTCGCTAACGAAAGTCATGCACACTCAAGTTACACTCAAGTGTAAAAGCAAGTTGTTGACTTTGTTGCAAGTTGTTGCAACCTCACTTGTTGACTTTGTTGGGGAAAATAAAGCGAATCAGTAAATTTATGTGTATAGGAAATACTAGGATAAAACGCTAAGGAAGATGGGCTCACAAATTCTGTGACTCGTCTAATCAGTCAACAACGCACCAATTGAAGTGAAATAAAAAAAATACACGAAGGCGTCATCTCTCTCTCCGTGGTCTTCACAAAAGATATCTGCAAGCATAAAGATTACTAGTCGTAGTTCTCGACATACACATAAAGAAAGAATTCGCCGCCCTCCTCGACGTTACGATTTATTTGCGTGCATGTTTTCCTTGTTGGTATCATAGGGCGTGATAACACTTCGCAAGCATACGTATGTCCATACAAAAAAAAAAAATAAGGAAAGACCGGTAGAAGCAAGACGTAAGATACACTGGTTGCAATTAAAGCACAAACTTTGTTCACAACAGAGTCGTTACACCTGCGTGAACCGTATTACGCCTCTGAACGCCACCATCACCCTTACAGGTTATATGTTCCTTGAAGTCATAATGAATACTTTAAAAATTACCCTTTATCAACATGTATTAATGATTGGAACACGCTGTCAGCTAGTTTGTTTTTTCCGATAACCTAAATTCTTTTAAAGAAATGTGTAATGAAATGTACTTATTCTAGTTTTGTTGTTCGTGTTCAATTGTTTGGATTTAACGCAGTGATTTGCGATCTTACTGGGTTTTCTGCTTTCGCCTGTACTTCACGTAGTTATTTGTACTGTTATATGTGTAGTCTTGAGTGTTCGCGTAGTTGTTTGCGTTATGTACTTATGTTTACGCTAAATTGCTTGTGCTTCATGTAGGATTTGCGTTATGTTCACGTTGAATTGCTTGTATTTCACGTAGTTTCTGTTTTTGCTTGTACTCCGACCGGTCGTCGCTTCGCGTTCACCATAATTCATCCTCTCATATTAACCGCTGTGAAGTGGGGTAGGGTCCTGTGGGTACCACAGGGAAACATCCCATGTCATCATCACTTCTCCATCGTTTATTGTTGTTGTACTTCACGTAGTTATTTACATTATTTTATGTCATCCACATGTGCATTTCTCCCCCTTGTGTAATGCCTTTAGGCCCTTAAGGTATTAAAATCAAATGAAATGTGCGCGCACGATGCCCAAAGAGAACCACGGTATGCGATGTCGTATATACGTATAGACGTCTCATACGCGTATATCAATGTCGTATAACTTCGCAAATCGAGTCCGTTATTACAGCAGTAATCGGCGCACTGCAGTAGAACCACGCATCTCACGTGCCATTTATACTGGCAAAAGAAGGAGAGGGGCCAAACCGCAAGAACATCGTGCTCAAAGTTTCTCGCTAGAGCTTTCTCTCGCTGTGCAAAGACGTTGACAGCACAATCACAATGGCAGACAGAGGAGCACAAAGAACCGATACAAAGGAAGCGCTAAGACAGCCTTAATTATACGGAGAGACTGCGAAGAGGAGATTTTTCTTTCCCCTCCATGGAAAGCAGCTCCACCTCCTCATTGGAAGCACGCATTCGAACGCGCTATAGTCGTGTTCCTATCCTCATTAAAATGGCAGTGCTAGCAAAAACGGTTATCTAAATTTGGCAGCTTCCAAAATCCTTTCATATGTACGTGAAACTCACACACGGCTTTATATTTAAAAATAAAATTGAGGCCCGTGACTATGTGCGGAGCGGTGCTACACGCCAGACTTGTACGTATCTTGAGTACGTACTCAAAATACAGTATTTTAAATACTTTTTCCGGTATTTTGGTACTCTACTCAATACTTTTTTGCGACAAGTATTTTTAATGTATTTAAAATACTTTTTTTTCGGTATTTGCTACTCAGTACTCAAAATACTCTCCTTCCTCGTCAAGCCATGTCCAGCACGCTTCCCGCCGTGCCGAGATTTTCAGCTCACTGGAATTTAACCCCCTTTTTCTTCTTTTTCCTTTTTCGGGAATTCGCGAATCTGTCATTTATTCTCTTGTGCAATAGGCTGGTCCCAAGCCTGGCCTTGCTTGTCAATAGCCAACTTCGTCAGAAAACCGTTCCTATTCGAATTGCCAGGTGAATCACCAGGGGATTAGGTACAAGATAATCCCGGCATTTATTATCTTGGTCATCAAAGCAATAAACATGTGCCAGAGGTTGAAAGACACGAACCGACATACAGGAGGGATTACGAAGTTTTGGGTCAGAACATATCAACAAAGTTTACTTGGGTTGACCAACATTACTTGACACCAAGACGTTGCAAATGAAAGATATGCATGGCTGATCAAGTTTATTCCCTTCATTTGTAAGGCCACGTTCAGAATACGCGTTTCACTTACTGCTAATACTAAAGTACTTTAAAGAATATCTTAAATACTTCTTAGAGTATTTAGTACTCTGCTCAAATTACTTTCAGTTTTGAGTATTTTGTACTCTATTTTAAATACTTTTTCCGTAGAGTATTTAGTATCTTATTTTAAATACTTTTGCGCAGTATTTTGTACAAGTCTGCAGTACACGCATTGAACCACCTTCCGCGCAGGTGCCGGTAACTTCTTCGGATACTCTGGAGCTTTGTACCTACTCCAAATCACTTCTTGTATCTGAATAAATATCTCGCGTTATTATAACATTCTTGTGGTTATCGTGCTACAAGGGGAGCGGATATATTTATTAGAACAAAGGGAAAAAATGAGGAAAGGTCAGCCAAACGGTATGTCGGCTTGCTATTCCGCAAGAAAATAAAAGAGAAGAAAAGAAAAGAATGAGGAAGTAAAGCATAAACTAACGAAAGGTGAAAGCAGGATGAGATAGATTAAAGACAAATAAGATAATTAAAAAAGATGAGGGTAACGTGTATGAGGGTGACAAGTGAGGGTGGGGCAATGACGAAGGAGATGACAAGACTGGAGTGCTACAAGGATCTTCCCATGAAGAAACTGTTGAGGAATGCTCGAATGCTAGTCCCCCGAAGACTACAAGAAGCGGGATTGTGACGCTCTCTTTCGTCCCCTGTACCACCATAGTCATACCCTTCTTTCGGTGAAACACCCCATATCATAGTCCTCATTTACGTGTTGTTGTTGTTGTTTCTCTCCTTCCTGTGCGCAATGACTCTCCGGAAATGATTTCACTGTCCACACCTTCCTCCATTTATCACCCTATACACCTCATTTAAATCGCACTCTTAAAAATGAACTTCGCCGCACAGCACGCTCCTAGCCAACCATCATCTCGAATGACATCGTTCCTTCCCCTGATCTACTGAAAACGGCGGCGTACGCCTTTTCTGTGACACTACTGCAGTTCGTAGTTGTCACAAAAATGGCGTACGCCTCCCGTTTCCAGCAAATCAGGGGAGAGAACGATGTCATTCGAGATGATGGTTGGCTAGGAGCGTGCTATGCGGTGAAGTTCTGTTTGAAGAAAGCCAGCATTGTTGTATTTGGTGAACAATACTACAGATCATCGAGACTATGAGCCCAGCCACCTGGCCTCGGAGAATCCCTTGGAAACGAGTCCGCCTACAGAACGCAAGGTTACGGGCTCGAACCCTGCCGAAGACCGTTCAACAGTTTCGCGCTATGGTACAAAATAGTCAGATAGACCACCGCAAGCCACGGTGTGCAGTGTACCGAGACTAATGAATCCACAAATAATCCGACATAATCCAAAATTAACCCACAGGGCGACCACCATGACGATCAGTGTTGTCTCGCGACGTAAAGACAATAGAGAGTTTTAGCATACTGTACGCTATCGCCTTTGCGTACGTAAAGGATAGCGTTGGTGGTTCCGCGCACTGCGCGAAGCTCTCTTTCTGTTATGGGCGTGTGCAGAACCTTCAACGCTATCCCTTACGTACGCAAAGGCGATAGCGTACGATGTACTAAAACTCTATTATACGGAACAAACAAGAAGAAAACAGGAACGGAAAAGCAACCCATTCACCAAATCTGCAAGGATCTATGCACAGATACAACAACGTGGCACAACATAGGCACGCACCCACTGAGGGTGGCTTATAGCGCATCTGTCAGATGAATGCGTACTTCGCATTTGTCATTTCTGCTCGGAACCTCGGCGCGTGCGCGACCAGTTGGAGCAGCACTGAGGCGACTCGACGGCAAAATTGAAGCGAGTGAATGTGCACGATGACCGAAAGGCCTGACACGCACCGCCGATCCATGTACGTGGTCTCAAGATGGACGACTGGATTCAAGATTGAACGGTGCAAAAGGCAGAAGAGAAAACAAAAGCGGAGAAAGAAAAAGTAACGTGAATGAAATGGAAGCGTCTTTTTTTACGGAGGCGAATGCCGTGGCGCGAGAGTAGCCCGTGTTGTATCTGTTGTGATGGGAGGGAAAAAAATACCGACAGGGGGCGCTACGTATACGATGAATATTTGCGGCGATTGATTGATCGGGGAGAGGTTGACTGAGAAAGTACTCGAGGGGTCCACGCTTATAAATAAAGGCATCAACGTGGGCGTACAGAAAAGTATGATAACACAACCGAGTGAAATCAGTAAAAAAAAAAAAGAATGAAGCTTTTCTTCCGTTTTTTGATCCGTTGTGTTGTGTTCACGTTTTATAGTATGCGCACATGCACGTGCCTTTATTCGTATGGAGTGTCCATCTCATCAAGTCTTCCATTCTAAAATCGACTTCGAGACTAGCTCATGATCTTATCTTCGCTTCTTCTCAGAAGCACACGTTGAACAAGATACGAAAACTTAATTGTTGATATTTGTTTCGAACCTGCGGCCTAGCTACCTTTCCAAAACAGCGCAAACGTGCAGCTATAGCATCCATGATAGGCAAGCCTGAGCGATGGGCAAGACACGTAAACAAACACAAACACGAAGGCTCAAAACCAGCAAGACGGACCTCAGGCTTGCCTATCATGGAATTTATCCACCAGCTAGCCCGCATTTACGTCATTCTGTCAATGAGCTATCGCATCCTTTCATTCTTTTTCTTTTTTTCCTCTTTCTTCTTAATGTGATGTTTAGTCTATTCTCTACTCGTCGTTTCTTGCAAATACGCGCACAGAGCAATGAACACATTGCATGCGACAC
The DNA here is from genome assembly GCF_037126465.1 of Ornithodoros turicata. Taxonomy (NCBI): domain Eukaryota; kingdom Metazoa; phylum Arthropoda; class Arachnida; order Ixodida; family Argasidae; genus Ornithodoros; species Ornithodoros turicata. The sequence goes on from NC_088204.1 coordinate 11,250,608, forward strand.
ATTCTGCACTACAACCAACACCACCATCGCGCGTATTATTCCATGTTGCAAGACGCACAAACGTCAAATGCTGCCACTAAGCGCTGGCTTCAACAAAGCTTCTTCCGATATTCCTCCCTTTCGCATTAAAAATGGAAAAAGCTCATTAGACATTATTCCTTCTATTTTCGAAATCCCCGCGCCGTCAAAAGTAGCTGTCACGAAGGCGATGACGTCGTTTAATCTCAAAGCGAATTGCGAACTTTTGAAGCTAGGCAACGCCTCGTTTGATCTCAAAGCCACGATGAGGAATGAGAGAAAGCGGGAGGCATCGTTCACATTGTAGCTACGGAAAGTAAAATGCCACATCTGCATCGCAAAAAAAAAAGAAAAACGCTCCATTCCAAGACCCACCTATTATTACTTCCTGCTAAGCAAGAAGGCTTGACTGGCGTGCGAAGACTGAGTCTCTTCGGAGCAGATGACTCTAAATACTAAGGTGTATGTACGGCATCTAAAAAATTTAAGGGCGCTTCCCTCCGTTGAGGTCGTCCCTTAGCGAAGTTTTTTTGGGCGTAGGATTTACTTTCGTGAATTTTGATTTGATTTAACTAATTAATAATTGAAACATAATTTAACCGTAGAACGTGACAACCTAATAAACCGTGACGCCCAAACGTTGCTTGGAACTTTTTAAATGTCAGCAAGGTAAGCTGTATCAAAAGGGTATCAGTCAAAATGGGGGCAATTACTACATGAAAGCAACGAATGTATTAATGCATGTTAGATTTGTTTGTTTTTTTCACACACACACAGGAACGACAACGAGATGCCTTTTTCAAAGCGGAATTAGTTTGATCTTGTTCCTTTTTCATCGTCGTCCCACTCATATGTTAACCCACATGCACTGAGGTATGGTACCGCAGTTGCTGCGGTGAATCTCCTCGTTCCATCGTCATTCATCATGTTGTTGTTGTTGATGTTGATGGGGAGGGTGGTTCAGACGGCGGAGGAAGTGAGGGAAATTCTTGTACGTCCTTAGCACGTCTGAACTGGACATCACCACATCTGCCAGCGCCAGTCCTAGGTAGGCTTCCTTTATTTCATTTTCGTAGTGCCAATACAAGAAAGTTGAAAGGACATAAGGAAAAGGATGCCCGATGGCCGAACCCACATTTAGCACAGTTTAGCTCGATATTAGCGTCGCAGTCAGTTCATATTCCCCATTGTACAGCACCTAGTGCCCAAATTTTGCCGAAATTTGTAGCAGTTGTAGCACTACATGCGGCGTTCCTGGCAAGGGAAATCTCTGCGGCATCCAATATCCTCCACGAATGCAGGGCTCCTTGCAATACTAAACGCAACCGCTGCAGTCCAAGTCGGGGCCATCAACAGGCCAGTCATCCTCGCTGACTCCAACTGCGCCATTCAAAAAGTTACGTACCCCGCATGTGACAACACCCTCGCACGCTGCGTCAGAAGACGGTATGCTTAACTTTCATCATGTGGCGCTGAGATTTCTCTGCAGTGGATCCCCTCGCATGTTGGGAACACGCTGACCGTCTGGCGTCTGCAGACCACGTCTGTAACAACCCATGCCTGCCAATACCAGACGACAGCGACCGACATACGCTCGTCACGGGCTTACTGCATGCAGAGTACCCGGGAATTCGTGAGATCACGGTGAATCGTCTGCCCGATCTACCAATAGGGAGCTTTTGGAAATCGTAAGCGCACCCCGATTCAGACTCCGTATCACTGCCAGTCCATCAGATATCGGCAACGTGATGTCAGCCACTTCAACGGAATCAGGTGATTGGCTTATCATGTTTTCGGAAACGTTATCGTGAAACTTGTACGTTCTCCTAATGACAGGGATCACACGGAAACTCCAAACAACGCTCCACAGGCTCCGAACTGAGTCAGCACTGACTAATTCGTTGCTTATCAAACTTTTTTTGAAAGATCCATTGGCGGATCCTTTGGAAATGCGTTAGCATAAGCCTTTGGGTTTTTTTTTTTTTTTGCTTCCTCCTTTCTCTTTTGATTCTTTTCTTTGATTCCTTCTTGTCCTTCCTAGTTTCGCTTTTGCTTCGTTTCTTTGGTTCCTTCTTTTGCTTACGTTGCTCTTCAGTCTCGGCAGCCCGTCGCTGTCGATCGCACTCTGTTTTCCTTTGTCGCCTACTTGGCCCGGAACTCGTATTTGGTTCGCACTCCACTGTATACTTCGAACTCCCTCCCCCCCCCCCCCCCACACACACACACACACCCGCGCATCTGGCACGCCACCAACCTCCTCCTCCGCTCGGCACGCGCTACCGCCTGCACGTCTGTCCGCAGATCGACACCGCCGTTTTTCCTTTGACATGACCCTTCTAATGCTCACGCATTAAACTTGGCGCAGTGGATGATGCGAATTCCAGGTACTGCCATTATCCTGAGACCACCGAACACATCATGGAGAAGTGCCGCGCGTACGAGAGGGCGCGCCAGGAATTTATTGCAGACTGCAAGAACGATACCCTGTAGTTTAGAGCTGTGTTTGAGACTTTGTGTTGTGTGGTCTGTTTTTCGTCTTTTTCCCAGTCTCGGGTTTTCGTCATGGACCCTGTAGGCCATTTTACTTCCCAGCGGCGCCCTCTCCGCGAGACGCGTGAGAGCCCAGAATTTAGGTCTTTGTGCATCGCGGCTGCCTTGGAGAGCTCTGTAATGTCCCTTGCCCAGCTGGGGTTTCTAATCGGAAGTCGCTCACAGCCACCGAGCCTGCCTACTTCGTTCCCTCATCTCATCATCATCATCATCTTGTCATCATTTAATCATCATGTACAGCTACAGTCGTGACGATGCCCACGGCTGTGAGGCCAACGACGGCAAGCTGTTTCCACCACCATCACATTGGGCGTTCCATATATTCATGAACTATAAACTTCAGCGATCCTAGGACAACTTTAATTGCCTAGGAATACGGAATGTCGGTTGGAACATGACGCTGGCTGTAGCTCGGTGAACAGATCACTGCTGTCCTTTACCATGGAATGCCGGATCTGCCTCCTGCAGGTGTGATCTTTCTATCCTCGAGATAGAGTATGAAGTCGTCGTTTAGGTACGCTCTCGGAACGTCATCAATCATTCCCAATGTTTCCGACATACGATTTGATAATGACACTGGAATTCCAGCTAAGCACTTAGCTGAGAAAACGGGGCTCCTGCTTCCGAACGTACAGAGACGAATAAAGACCGGCCATTATGGAAAAGGTGATCTATCACTTATTGCTAGACTAGCACTCTTATCGCACTGGCGACTGCACTGGGATTCACCTTCCAGAATGAACGTTCACTAGATTGCCGGCTTGAACAATATGGGAGTACCACCAGCTCGGCTCTTCCTGTATGTGGCTGTTGTGAATCAGGGTGTCAACATTTTTTTTATCGTTGGTAGTATCACTCGTCTCTGCTGTCAGCCGGGTAACACCCTCACCGAGTCGATAACCCATTCGCAGCTAGCGCACAACCCTACCTGCAGAGATTCAGAAATTCTGGAGTGCTGGCACATTCATACTGAGGCTAGGGCATCCAACGGCCACAAGAGGCCGCTCCCTGAATGCTACAAGCAGGCTCTGGCTCCAAATAGGGTGCCTCAATACTCCCTCTGTGTATGCAGAGGGAGCATTGATGATGATGATGATTGGGAGTTTTGTGGCGCAGCGACAACTGGGATCATAAAGAGGGAGCATTGAGGGAGTATTGAGGGAGTACTGAAGCTAGTATTCAGGCACCCTAGCTAAGGTTATCATTAGGACTTTAAATAATTCCCGTTTTTGCTTCCTTCTTTGACAGGATCCGGACAGAGTTTGGTTCGTGTACTGATGATCATGCAGTATAGGCATCGAAACATCCAACCTTTAACTGTTTTCTGGTATTACGTCAAGCCATTGTATTTTATCAATACAATGCCTTAATTGCTGGCTAAGAAAAAAAATTGTTAGCAGCTATTCATACCAACACAGCTCGAACAACATGCTAATAATATCCGATCAGGTACTTTATGGGAAAGAGACGAACCTCATGAATTCTTCAAGCTAACCCAAAGAGCCAACCAATAGATGTAGTGAAACTCTCAACCACAACTTATGAAGACGTAAGATTGCAAAGTTCGCTGACGCAAGACTGCCGTTATAACGAGCTGCACCACAACCTGCACCGTCCATGATGTCCCCATCGCCGCCTCTCGCGCGATGTTTATGCTACGAAAAGCCAGCTGCAATAAACTAGGTTTCTCCGGGCGTGTCAGACGCTACATAAGCAATCTCCCCACGCGCGCTCTGAAATATTTACGTTGCGAACAAAAAAAAGTGTTGCCGAAGTAGGCCACCAAGTGTAATTCACGCTTAAGTCGGTCCCGTCATCAATCATGCAGTTTCGGATCGCTTCCGATCTACTGCGGGGGGGTTTCAGCTCCCCGTTTGGAACTTTCCATGAAGCAGAAAAGGACGCCGCTTTCTTTCCAGAGATTGCACTTTCCCCAAGCAGCACAATGCACTGAAAGTCGAGTGCAATAGGGGTGGACGGGTAGGTGGAAGGCCTTGAATTCAGACTCGTGAAACTAAAGTATATTGATAAGACACATACCGTCCACCCCTATTGCACTCGACTTTCGGTACATTGTGCTGCTTGAGTCTCTTCTTACAGGGGCTACGTAGCGACAACATCGAACAGTGATAAAAAATAATAAGAATAGTTATAATAGTTTAGAATTTCACGTCACGAGAGAAGACCTATGACCATCATCGACGCCACAGTGATTGGTCTGAGAATGAATTGTGTCCCCACCCCCTCCTCAGTATGATAAAATGGACGCCGTCGTAACAAGACGTAATGGTTGGTCAGCCAACCCTGATGAACGAACAAACACGATTAGATTAAATTTGGAAAGAAGAGAGGGAGGGGGGCTGATGGCACCTTTTGGGCACCGTGCCAAACCAACACCGCCTAGATAGAGAAAGCCTGCTTAATCGTCGACGTGACGTAACAACTAAGAGTCAGCCAATCAGGATCCTGTTTTCGACGGCGGTAGCCAATCACCAACGAGCTTTCAGCAGTCGTAGCCATGGAGACGACCCGCCGTCGTCTGCGAGCAGTGACTGAACGTCCTGGCGTACTAAACGGGAAAACTTTAAAATAAAGCGCAAGACGGTCCTATGTATTTCCCAAGACTGCTGATTTTCTGGAAACCGTCTTGGACTTTTTCTCCGCAGATTCATATCTACAGGTTTCGAGTCAGCTGCAATCATTTGCGACCTCTTCAATTCGCAGAACGGCGATTCGCAGTAGCAGACGAATTCTGACTTTATATGTCCACGTAGCGAAGGAGGGAGAGGAGGCAATAAGCAGGCCTGCTGTATCTAGGTGGCGTATTGGCCAAACGCACATAAATGCGGCAGCTGTATAGGTGCGTCACGTGACCAAATCACTTGACGACTTCACGTGGCCATAGAGTGTCACGCGGTGCTTGGCCCTATAAAGTCACGGACGGACATACACGGTTGGTTGACCCCATAACGATCGCTTTTAAAAATGGTTATTGTCACCCGACGAATTGTAGTACCTTCACGCAGTACCTCCCTCCAAGACCTCCAATGATTAGGATACCTCGAAGTTTCCCCTGCGCTACCCAGATAACAACAACAACGAAACAAAGTCATGATGAAAGTCACTGAAAAGGTTAGCCAGCTGCAGGACTCGAACCCACATCTTCTGGATTACCGGAATGAGCCCAGGACCGGTAATCCAGAAGATGTGGGTTCGAGTCCTACAGCTGGCTAACCTTTTCAGTGACTTTCATCTTTCATCGTTAATGTCTTAGGCAAATTGAGGCTTTGTATGTATTTGTCCTTTCTATGTTGTTCCAGCCTCAGAACATCAGTTCTCTCATGGTCAATAGTATCACTTGTTCTGAACACGTGGGAAAAAAAAAAAAGAACGGCTGAAGCGCAATGAAAGAAAACTGCTTATCTGAGACTTGCGTGACTGATTTCCTGGGGCTTCTTTCATTGCGCTTTAACCGTTGTTCTTACAGGCGTTGTCAATAGACGATACCGTTCGAGCCGTTCCGAGAGGGGCCACCTTCCCTAAGGCGGCGCCGGACGGCAAGTCTGGACAGCACAGAGGGCAATAAAGCGACAGCCTGCATAATTGTCACATGAGAAATTTTCCTCGACGTGGTCGTGTGATGTCTTGTGAACAGCAGCGAGGTTCATCTTACTTATACTTCAGGTTTATCGTGCCCCACGCGGACTTTGACATCGCGATGGCTGAGCCATCGCGATGTCAACCAGCCAGCTCAACCGACCGCCCCCAAAGTGATAGTCGACCTGTCCATTGCTACTTCCACTGTTCTCCGGTATAGTCGAGCGCTCATCGGAGCGAGGGCACGGAAGCGAGAGATTGGTTAACAGTGGCCACGACAGAGTACCTATCGTGCGTTTGCGGTGCGTACACTACTGCGATACGCGTACTCTATATGCATACACATGTAGCTAATGAACTCGTAAAATTAAGTCAAAGAGCAGAATAAAGTCTTCGGGCAAACCAATGTGGTAGAGTAAAACAGCAGACGCAGCTTGTCCCGCGATAAGCGCGCTCACATCTACGCTCTTTTTTTTCTCTCTCTCCTACCATCATCATCACCAGCAGCAGCAGCAGCAGTAGACTCAGCCGGTGGAAGCTGAAATCACAGCTCCCCTTACGAAATCCCCGTCTACACACTCTAGTTCAACGTATATATGCTATGCTATGCTCCAAAAATCACCCAAGGTCTTGTAAGGGTGCCATAGAGCGGCCGACTATTGTTTAAGCTCGGCAAGGTTTCGTCCCCCAACTGCGGTCTGTGTGATGTATAGTTTAAGACGTGGATCATCTACTCCAAGACTGCCCGAGGTATGGTGCACACCGTTGTACCCTTTTGACATCGCTGGCCCGCCTGGGCAATTGTCCATACTCCACCCAAAAAGATTCTTGGGTGCTGGCCTGGAAATCAGCTCATACCCACCATACGCGCCCTTGTGCAATTCCTCGTCTCGACGGACCTCTTTGACACTCTGTGACGCTCTCTGTTCTTTGTGCATTGAGATTTTCACACGTGAACTCTCCTGCACTGTTGCCTTTGGAGCCAAGTTTTGTGGTGATGTCTTCATCTATTCTGTTTCAAAGTATATAAATTTGTGTAGTTTCCCTTTCTTCTTTTCTGAATAATGCGTCCTGGAGTAGCCAGTCCCGAGTGGCTCGGGACGAACATTTCCATTTTTTTTCTTTTACAAATCAAATCATATCTTGTAAGCTGTCGCTGTAGCTATGGGGTAGCGTTCCACTCCTAGAGTGGAAAACCTCCCCACTTCATCATCACAATATATATGTTGTTGTTGTCGCGAATCTCAGCTAAGACGCTACACCGCGTACCGGGATCCACAAATGTGTCATCACATGTTGATTAGAGGTGAACTTCGAGATCATTATTCGTGAAATCACTCCACGAACTCTCGAAGTGGCTTTTCCGCTTTGGGACGCCCAGCGGACAAATTATCATAGTGCGCGGCGTCTCAGCTTCAACTATCCGGCTTATTACTTGGCCTCTAACTGTGTTTTTACAACATAGGCACGGCTAGGAAATGTTTAAAGTTAACCGAGGCACAAAAATAGAAATAACACTGTACGTCATAATAGCGTAAAGCTCACATGGGAAGCTATGCTGGCTGATTGTCGAGATAACTTGATGCGTCAAGAAAGAAGGCGGAACGCCATTGTTGGACAGCGGGGGCCACGGTGCTCCCCGCAGACCCCCCTGAAGCACGTGGTCTAGTGCAGTCCAGTGTAGTCCCTCCTGATTGTAGATCATGGCCAAGCAGGGCAGTGTCCAGGAGACCTTGTATCCATCACAACAGTCACGTCAAAAACACACTGCACACATCATTATATGTCCCTAACACTGCAATGTGGCATTCACCAGACCATTACACAGGGACCTGGCAGCAGACACCAAAAAAATCACCAACCCGTCAAACATGAAACTACATGCGCAGCCGAGGAAACCTTACCATGGTCTGACAAGGCTGCTACGATAACCAAACCGGCTGCGTCCGTACCGCGTGATCGGGTAAATGCCAGCGACGCAGCAACTGATAAGAGCTCTTGATTTAAAAAGTGGCTATTCTCATCGTTATCTTCCAGATTACGTTACTTTTGACGAGTTTACTGGCGTATATCTTCCGGAAACGGCAGCTACGACTCTCTGATTCACGCTACGTTGTCAGTTTCATCAGTGGGGTTTGGGCGATGCGATACTACTTTTCGAATTACTTGTTTTTCATTTCTTTTTTTTATATAAACTGAAATCCCCTGTTATCGGCCGCAGATTGTATTAACAGTAAGCAGCTTGAAAGAGTGGTACCACATACCAATAGTTCACAGAAGATTCGAACGCTGACGGAACCCGAGAGCGGTCATGCCGTGACTCAGCAGTATTTCGCACAGAGCTTGATCACAGCGAGGCTCGAAGAATGGGGTTGACTTCAAGATCGTATTGGGTTCCATAAACTTCATAATCACCGTTACGTACATGGCGGCGCAATTTTTTTCAGACAGTCAAGCTCTTAGCGACAGTGTGGCAGACGACACGGGAGACAATTTGGCAGACGACGACGCATATGCGTGTCGTCTGCAAGTCGTAAAAGGTGATTTGCATTATAGCACGGGAAAAAAAAAAAAAAAAAAAACTCGAGACGGACGTTTGAAACTCCTCGATTATGCGTTCTACCCTTCGTGCAAAACGAATTGTAGAAGGTGTTGCAAGGCTAGTAAATTCATTTGAGGTAATGGTAAATATGTTAAGGTAATGGTAAATATGATAATTATATTTCTTTCTATAATTGTGTTCTTGTTGTAAAATTCAATTTGTCCAAAAATTAAAGCCCACCGACTTGCAACGAATGTTTCAGACTGCTAATGAGGTCTTCCGCCTAACCGAACAAGGACTAGCTTTCCGCATGCAACTTATGACAATTACGTATAGACCCCCCAGCCACCATCCTGTTTAAAGTTGTTGTTGTTGTTACTCCAAGACATATGCGTATACATAGCAGTTCTCTAGCAATATTAAATGCGAATTACCGGAAGAAGTGAAGCTTCAAATTAATAACCTTTTTTTTTTTTTTTGCGATATACGGCTATTGTTTCCTTGTCTGGGGCTGGAGCAACAAAAGAAATGTATTATCCGCTTTACAAAAAAGGGCCTTAAAAGTGGTCGCTGGTTCTGATTATCCCTAACGTAAAACATATACGTTTAATTATTACAACATTGTTCCCTTATATGTGTATATTCTAAATACAAAATGACACGCACATATATTCAACTAGCATTCGTAATGGGAACGCAACATTTGCAGAATTATGCGACTTAAACAATGAAGTATGCACATTAAGTAAACGTAGAACCCGTATATGCACATGCCCACTACGAAATGAGCTATGCATCACTCTTCTTCTTTGTAAGAGATGAGAGAGGTAAGCCAATATTCGGCATGGTACTTTAAAAAAAAAGGATCCAGAGGATGGATCACTCCTCGGTGCAGCACAAACCATGGTCGACAATCATTACGATCAGAAGTGGGGAAATTACTTTTATTTTGTAATGCATTACCAATAGTCATTACTTTTCAGAACTAACGCATTACTAATGCCATTACTTTCATCAAGTAATATCACTACACTCGCATTAAGGGTGAACCGCATTACATTTTCCCATAAGTATAATTCTACCCTACATGGTATGAGTCACCCGAATATTCCTCAAATCGGTGCAAGTGAATTTCTGCATATATGCCTAAAGTATATACGTAGAGGTGTAGAGGCTATTCTTCTGCTTCTTTTTTTTTTTTTTTGTTCTCCTTTGACCGAAAAACGTTAGATGATAATGATGATTGTAGGTTTAACAGGGTAGTAGTAACTAAGATCAGAAAGCTTTAGAGGAGATAAAGGGTGATGGCACCATCTGGACACGTGGTTGGCCTACCGAAGAATACCCTGGGCTTGGTTCTTCTCCTGGTCGGTGTTAAAGGCTGGTTGGAAAAAACAGGTGTTTTCCGTGCCTCGATCGACACTGCACAATTTTTAACTGCTCGCTTCAGGCAGTGCCAGAACATTCATTCCAAGCAATGAGTAATGTCAGGACGCATCACTCGGTCAAAATGTAATTTATTACCATTACTCATTACTCAAATGTAATGCATTACTCCGGACCTCTGATTACGATATATGGCTTCTTCACTTTGCAACTATTATATTCGAAACATGATAGATCCTACATTAATGTACAAAAAGCAACTTATCAGGTTCCTCTTAAACATGAGTTAGTGCCTATGTTACCATGTTTTGAAAGTATCATAATTCGCTTGCTCTGGTTGCTGTTGTTGTTTTCTTATATGTTTTTCTTTTTTTTTTTTTTCTTTTGATGCTGCTGTACTGGGTAAATTGGGAGAGTGACCTAGTCAAGCCCATCGGGCTTTTAGCTACCCACCGAAAGGAAAATGGAGATTGAATTTGGCTACATCAGCATTGCAGATATCGACATACAAACCTTAAAATTTTTATTACTTACGCATTAATAATGCTGGATTGAATTACATTCTATTGAGAAATATAATTTTATAATAATTATGAATTGAATTTTTTTCTAAACTCCTTGTAATTACTTTCGAAGTTATCCAAACTTAGACCTGCCCCTTTCAAACCCTTCCTCGCTATGGTACAAAAACAAGAAGCAAAGAGGTCGGAACATTTAGTGACATCAGCAATCCATACTAGGTCGTCGTACAGGCTCAGCAAAAACTTGACAGGTTTGACGCAGGCTAGTGGTGATCCCGAGAAAACAGCCCGCAAGCCTGCAATCAAAACGCAAGGATGTATCGCGAAACCCACGCACAGTGTTACTCGTTCTTCCCGGAACCAGGTGACAGCTGCCCATTTCCATGGAAACAATTTGTCCTGTAAATATGACATGTATTGCCGTCTGTTTGTGTTTCCGTGAAGGTTACGAAAGGAACGCAACGCTGCAAACAGACGCCTCTGTCAGCATATTGCCTGTCAGGAGCCGCTTCCTTGCCTTTTCCTGCTGGACGTACGACGATGATATTCGTATGGTACGTCATACTTCTCAGTTTATGAACTACGGCGTCGACAGGTATCTCTGGAGGTTTCGACCATGTACACACTTTGCATTTGTTCGTTTGTAGTGGCAGTTATAAAAGAACTTTTTGATGCTACTGTCACTGTTTTTGTGAAACATAAGCTTTTTTTCACGATTACCGGTTTATATCGAATTGTTTTTCCCGGTTATAACGATGGTTCAGTGTTGCTGGCACCAATCTCCTATTTGCTGTGCCCAAGTAGCCTTGTACAATAACCCTTCCTTGAATACGTCTTTCCAGTTTGTCCTCGCCGGTTAATAATGAAATTATTAACCGGCGAGGACAGACATTATTAATCATTACATTACAACAGCCAGCATTAATCATTCTTAAACACGGACTTCACAGTGGTGAGTGTATACATCCCCCCTTCCATTGCGGTGACGCCATCGCAGATCCGAGCGATCTTCACAGGCCTCCCGGCCCCATTTCTTGTTCTGGGCGATATAAATGCGCATCACCCATTGTGGGGCAGCAGGAAAACAGACAGTCGGGGGAAGATCTGGGCAGACGTTTTGGAGGACCTACATTTGCATCTGCTTAATGATGGATCGCCCACTTTCCTCACCCGAACTTTTCAAACCGATACCCTGGACGTTGCCGTCTGCTCCAGCGATGTTTTTCCACGTCTCACATGGTCTCCTGGTCCTGATGGCCGAGGCAGCGATCACCTTCCCATCTTCATTTCGTTCGACGGTTGTGCAGGCCGTGCTCGCAGGCGGTGGGTCACTCTCATCAATTGGAAATCCTTCCGCAATGAATGTGCCACCCACATGGGCGAGGACATGTCCTCGGAGGGCGTAACTTCTCTCCTTCAGGACGCCCTGCAGCGGTGCAGCTCACGTGTGAAAGTGATCCCTGGCCACCATGGAACGAGTCCCCGAGTTGAGAAGCTTCGGGCGTATAGGCGACGCGCAGAGCGCAAAGCTCGTAGATCTGGCATCCTCGAGGATATTCAAGAGGCCCGTCGTGCCGCAAAGCTTGTCTCCAAGGCCTTAGCGGCGCTGGATCGGCAGCGATGGAGGAAGTTTTGTGCAACGCTGACGCCGTTTGTCAGTCCTGTAAAAGTGTGGCGTGTGCTGCGGTCCCTCAAGGATGCACCTCCCTCGCGTAACCCATTGGGCGCCCTTGCTTTGGCGCAGCACAAAAGCGAAAAAGACGTTGCTCTCTCCTTTTGCCACCTTATAACAGCTGGGTCACAAGCAATGTCGACTACGGCGTTCCGGTGCTACGCATCTTCTATAACTGCGCAAGTTGCCGATGCCGCTCCAGTCAGTGATCCCGCTATGGATATGGACTTCTCGCTGGCTGAACTTATGAACGCCCTTCATCTCTCTCGAGCCCGGTCTTCTCCTGGTCCGGACGACATATCATATCTGGCGCTCCGTAACTTGGATGAGCAGTCACGGGGGCGTCTTCTGTCAGCTTTGAATGCATCCTGGAGGGAAGGTAAATTGCCCGAAGCCTGGAAACGCGCACGCGTCGTCCCCTTGCTGAAACCAGGCAAGATCCCTTCACAATTGTCCTCATTTAGGCCGGTAAGCCTAACCAGTTGTGTCGGGAAGCTGTTGGAGCGCATGATACTTCACAGACTTCAATGGTGGCTCGAAAAGAGATCTTTTTTTCCCAAAGAAATGTCGGGTTTCCGTCAGTACCGCTCAGCGCTGGATTCCATCATCGACTTAGTGTCCGCAGCACAGGAAGCAATGGTCCGCAAAAGGATAATGGTGGCTGTATTCCTCGATGTGAAACGGGCGTATGATACCGTCAGTCGCATTTTCATCCTATACATGCTTACTTGTGCTTCTTTGCCATTAAGGGCCATGCGTTGGATCACGGATTTCCTTCGCGATAGGTCCCTGTTTATCCGCACAGCTGAGGGAGATACTGCGCCTGTTCCATCAGACTACGGGGTGCCACAGGGAAGTGTGCTTAGCCCGCTTCTCTTCAACGTAGTTATGGCCGGTCTTAAGGACTGCATAGGGAGGAAAGTATATTTCTCTCTTTATGCTGACGACATCTGCATCTGGACTACCGGAAAATCTCGCCCCGCCATTCAGCGGCGACTGCAGTCAACCCTTAACTCCATACACCAATACCTGTTGAGGGCAGGCTTAGATATCTCGTGGGAGAAGACAGACGTCATCGCCTTCACGCGAAGGAACATGCTTCCATATCGTCTTTCTGTGGCTGGACAGCAGCTCCAGTACTCCACCTCATGTAAGTTCTTGGGTGTAACGCTGGACTCCCGACTCTCGTGGAGAAGACATATAGCGGGCCTAGAGGCGAAACTCTCCAAAGGGATCGCCCTAATGCGACACATTGCTGGCCTTAGGTGGGGCTGCGATGCGCGATCTCTTTTGGCCATTCATCGAGCCTTGGTGCGTGGTCCGCTCCTATACAGCCTTCCAGTATTACACGGGATTTCGCCATCCTCCGAGTCCAAGCTTCAGTGTCTTTTGGCACGTAGCCTTCGTGTGTGCCTGGGCGTGCCAAGAACAACGGATACTTGTTTAGTCATGGCAGAAGCGAGAGAGACTCCGCTTGCTATCCAGCGCTTTAATGAGACGAGCCGTCACTATCTCCGTTTGTTGGCTCATCACCGGCACCACCCTTTACTGCTGAAGCTTTCCCGTCGCAGGAATAACAAGTTCAGGCCCTGCATTCAACAGCTAAAGCCTCACCTGCCACGTTTTCAAGTTGAACCCCAGGCGCGTCCAACACCACCTTGGACCCTCCCTCTGCCATCTGCTTCACTATCCGTTCCCGGGCTGCAGAGAAAGGATGATGTCGCTGCAGGTGTGTCCAAGGCGCTCACGCTGGATATGATGAGCGAGCTGTATGCAGGCTTTACTCCTGTTTTTACGGATGGCTCGTCCACAAAATCCAGCTCTGCATGCGCCTATATTATTCCGTCCGAAGACATAACTGGTATCTTCCGTCTCTCGCATCTGACGTCGTCAACATGTGCTGAGCTACATGCTTTGCTCTTTGCCATGCGCAAGATCCTGCAGTGTTCATCTCGGCCATGGGTCTTCTACACAGACTCGAAAGCTGCTATCCAATGCCTCGCAACAATTGGCATTCGAGGTCCTCTCGCGTCCATTGTTGCTGACGTGCTTGAAACTTACAAGGAGCTGCTAGACCTGGGCCACTGCGTAGTATTACAGTGGGTACCTGGTCATGTCGGCGTACCCGGCAATGAAGAGGCCGACCGGGCGGCCCTGCGGGGTCATCATATAGCTTCAGCCCACTCTATCATCTTGCCCAAAGGTGATCGTCAGGCCCTCGTCCGTGCTCTCTCTGCAGACAAGACAAGATCACAGTGGCTGCATGACATTACACCCTACTCTCTGCTCCACGCAGTGGATCCTTCTCTTTCACTCTCGCTTCCTCATCGCCTTCCGCGACACTACGCATCCCTGCTTCACCGCATGCGGCTGAATGTTGCATTTACACCAGTTATGAGGCAGCGTCTTGGCCGTGCGCCCTCGGACCTTTGTGCAGCATGCAGTGTGCGTGCAGACCTGCACCACCTACTTATGGACTGCCCGGACTACCAACGGGAGCGTGCGATATTGCAGCACGAACTGCATGCGATCGATCATCGCCCCTTTACCATAGGCAAGGTGCTGGGCCCATGGTCCAGTCCAGCTCATACACGCCAACGTCTGCGTCACCTCTGGGACTTCTTGTCATCAACAGGCCTCTCCACCCTGCTTTGATTACCGGACCCCTTATCATAATCATCATCATCTCTCATCACGTACAAGTGGCACTGGGGCAGCGCCCAGCCTGCTGGCCGGCATCAGCCCCATCTCATCATCGTATCTCTATTTGTGTGTGTGTGTGTCTTAAACATTTGCTTTTTGACCTGCAAGAACGTAGTTACTCAACCAGGTCATGTAGCACGTATGGTCTTGAAAGGACTTTATTGTGCCCCATGTTAACAAATTTGGACATCACAACAGCGTTCAAAATAGGCTTTCTCGCAACAGTATAAATGCAGCAGCCATATACATAACCAGACAAATGTACACGTGGCAGCGATGTATACCAGTAACGTTAGCAACCAATGGGATGCATGCAGTCCTAAATATTTTAACGAGGAACCCAAAGTACTCTCTAACGACCGCTTTCTAAGACGATCGTTGGAAAAGACGCAAGAATACAGACCTAGCTGAGTGCGTTCAGTGTAAGGCAGGCCATCGCCCGGACGAGATGCTAGCGGGGATATGTAAAGGGGAGAGCCGGAATAGCCTCGTTCAGTAATGCCATTAACAACGGCGTGCATTATTTCATAACGCGTGAATTTTATGTGAAGCAATCGCGTCCTGGAGTAGCCAGTCACGAGTGGCTCGAGACTAACACCTCAATTTTTTTTCTTTTGCAAATCAATCAATCAATCAATCAATATTAGTGAGATTTAGAGAATTGTACGCTATCGCCTTTGAGTACGTAAGGTATAACGTGATGGTTCTGCGTAATACGCAGAGCACTATTTTTTGCGAGTGCGCAGAAGCACCAACGCGATACTTTACGTGCGCAAAGGCGATAGCGTACTATGCACTCAAACTCACTATTGCTTCCTCAAGGTTTACGTCTCCTCACCACAGCTGCTGTCACGCCTCCAACGTGGCGCGGAGGGCGAAGACGGGGGAGTTGCGCGCGCTGTTGCCAGACGGCGGATCTCCTAGTGACGTCACCTACTCTTGGAGAATCCGAAACTATGAGGTTTTGCGTGTTCTTTTCAAAAATTCGTGGAAGCCCGTAACGTTCACTAACGGCATCTATTACTAACTATTCTAACTATTACTGAGTCTTTGAATGAGGTTGACTTATAATATGAAATAACAGGAAAAGCTGTTTTTTTTTAGACCGCTGTGGCACTTTAAGGTGGACAGAAGCATCACTTAGAACGTAGTGAGAGATTAAAAAGGAGGTACTGCTTACGACACACTTGTCTGATAAGTATCTTGAGTATCTCTAAGTATCTTCCCTTGAAGGAGCTGTACCATTATTGTGTTTCATGGTGAGCAGTGTTACGTATGAGTCCATTAGTCAGAAGAAACAATCTTACAACACCTGCAGACTCCAGACAGGATATACAGGACAGATGTCGATTTCAGACAAGTATGCCGCGAGCAGTGCATAGCACGTGTTATAGCACCTTGGAAGAAAAGAGCCAGAGTCAGAGAATGATCATATTAAGAAGACTTCAACAGGATGCATGGCCCCTCATCTCTTCATATTAAAGAGTACAGCAGGTATCACCTCACTGCGGATTAGGACGCTGCAAGAGCAGACGTCGCATCCTCACTCGACACTCGGCGTAAAAAAAAAAAGAAAAAAAAGGTGCAGATTATCAATACTAGCATGGGAAATCGGAGTCCCGTTAAGTGGAATGTCGCTCTTCCATGTTGACAATTGGTAATCTTATCGACAAAAATGGATGACTATTCTTCGGGACTGGATCGTGGCACTCGTGCGAAACGGTGATTTCCAGCTTCATGGGACTTGTAGGAATCGAGTCCCAGATACGGAGCAGCAGCTACGCACCTTGTTCGCAGCACTGTTTCACGTACCCTGATCCTTGTGAGGGGGGCATCAATAGCGGTAAGGAAATGTCCCAACACATCGCTCATGATGGCAACACCCTGATTACTTGGAAGAAGATTGTTTTGAGGTGCACCACCGCGAGCCACTGGCCGTAGCCAGATGTACCGGTACCGATATCGTCTCTCGTATTCGATATGGGTAAATACACGGTTATTCCTGTTCGAAGGACGGGTCCACCTGTTCGTACTGCGACAACGGACTCATCTCGGATTCATCACTGCGTCGCTGTCTCGCTCTTGCTCGTAGTTTGTACGCAGCAAACGCAGCTAGCACAACAAGTAATGCGGCGGCAAGAAGTCCACCAATAATTTCGCCGACAAGAGACGACGATCCTCCACCTTTTAAACCGGCGGGACTACCTTGCTTTCCTGAAGTGTACCGGGGCAGAGGGTGCAGCTCGTTTGGAATGTCTGTCGTTGCTCCAGTATCAGACTTTGAAGTCGTGGAAGGACCTCTCGTCACAGATCCTGCGATCGTCGTCGAAGGTGTAGTTATTCGCCCCGTAGGCGCTGTAGACGGCGTTATTCCTCTTGTGGTGTAGGCAGGTCGCTTAGATGTAAGAAAAGTGGAAGGTCGACGTGTGGTTGATCCTATCGTCGTTGTCTTGGAAGTAGGAGATCTAGTAGTGACTACAGATGCTCGAGTAGTCGCACGCACTGTACTTGAAGCCGTAGTACTACGTGTAGGAAGCAACCAAGGGCGAAGTGAAGTAGTGCGCTGTGGTTTCCTTGTGGTAGTACGAATAGTGGTTGTTCGCGGGAAAGCAGGTCTTCCGGTGGAAAGTGTTGTGGTTCGCGGTCTCAAGCCAGGTCTCCTCGTGAAAAACGTAGTGTATTTCTCAGTGGTCGTAGCAGGTACTTCAGTGGTGAAGCTTGTTGTTCGTGGCCTTAACCATGGCCGCCTCGTGTAGACCGCAGTGCTTGTCGGCCTTGTTGTAGTAGGCGTTCGTCGTCCAGGAGTCGATATGAGAAAAATTACTCTCCGGGTTGTGGTTCGTGGTGACTGCGTAGGTAAAAATGCAATCTTTCTCATTGTAGTCCGTTGAGTCGCGGGTGTCGGCTTTGTTGTAGGTTTTCTTGTTGGTGGTGGTGTTGGTGTTCTAGTTGTGGTTTGTGGACTGGTTGGAACAGTCAACCTTGCCGTGGTTAATGCCGATGTTCTTGGCAGCCTTGTAAATATTGATAGGTCTGGAATAACTAATGGTCTTGGAGTAGTTGATAGTCTTGTAGTAGTTGGTAATCTTGTAGTGGATGGTAGTCTTGTAGTAGTTGGCAGTCTTGTAGTAGTCATCAGTCTTGTAGTAGTCGGTAGTCTTGTAGTAGTTGGTAGCCTTGTAGTAGTTAGAAACCTTGTAGTTGTTGGTAATCTTGTTGTTGGACGGGTAGGGTAGATAAACATTACCGGAGTGGAAGGTGGTGCCGTTAGCTTCATTGTGGTAGGGTTGTACGTCGTCGACGTACTAATATTTTTTGTTAAGAGTGTTGTTTCTGTCGTTGGATGGGCCTTTGTGGCGTTGGCTGCCGTTGTGCCTATGATAAATATTAGAGGAGCTTGCGTAGAAGGGGGGCTTCTAGTTTGACTGGTGACCGTTGTAGGCGTCGTAACAGTAGGTGATGACGTCGTAGATGAATACTGTTGTCTCGTCGGTACTGGTGGTGTAATAGACGATGTGGTCGGTGGCGCCGTCGACGAGGTAGAGGCCGCTCCATTCGTAGATTCAGATCCTGTAAAAAAATACATCGGCGCAGTGAGATATACTGTGCACCTACATCTCGTGGGAGGGATATATTTATTAGACGAAAGGGGAAAAAACGGGGGAAAGGTCAGCCAAACGGGACGTCGGCTTGCTATTCCACAAAGAAAGAAAGTTTATGAAAGAAGAGTAAAATAAATAAAAAGAAAATAATAAGGAAATAAAGGATAAACTAACAAAGGGTGAAAGAAGGACGAGATAGATCAAAAGACAAAGATGACAAAGAAAAAAGATGACTAACAAACGGTGAAAGAAGGATGAGATGGATCACAGAAGATGACTATATCTCGTGGGTTAAAACAAACAGCAACAGTTGCACGAATGTTGTTAGCTAACTTAACAGACGAAGAGCCGGGAGTGTAGACCTGATTGAGGACTCTGAACCCCAACAGCTGCACGACAATGAAACAATTATAAGCTTTTGACGCTTCGCAGCCCATTCGGGTTTCTTACATAATCGGTTGGATATTCGCTCGCTCCCTATTTTAAAGCAGGCGTCGTCTGCAATACTGATTCATACCAACCGGCGCACCTGTTGTTTCATGAGACTCGTTGGTAATTTCCAATACCAATACCAATGTCTGTATATAGTACGACCACGCGCGTACCCTCATGGAAACTGCTCTCCAACGCGTCGATCAACGCCAGTTCGACTTAGCGAAAACTCTCGGGCCATGGTCGTACCCCTCACCTCTGATGCAAGGCCTACGGGCTGTTGCTGGGTTCCTCTCCAGCACTGGACTAATGGACGAACTCTAATAGGACACTTTTCCATCGTCATCACTTTCTCATCCTTTCCACAAGCGCAATGGCGCAGTGTACCGCCATAACGGCGGAGAATGACCCACCACATCCTCATCCCATTTATGTGTGTGTGTGTGTGCGTGTGTGTATATGTAGTGCCAAAACGCCTTACTGTCTTTAAAGGGGTCATCAAATTTCCAGAACGCGAGATAAAAATTTCGCTCTCCAGAGAAAAAAAAACGTTCCCTTGCCGATCGGTTGTGCGTTCAGGAATACTTCTGTCAAAAAAGAACGAGAAGAAAATCGTTCCATATAGACCCTTTAAACAACAACACTCGCTTTACACCGTCCACTTACACAAAATTACGACATATCTGACCATTCGAGTATGCATGCGCGATGCTCAGACACTACGACTGCGGTCTACCTAACATGGGGCGGAGGAAAGTGCGCACACTGGTGAACAAGATAATTTAGAACTATTGGAACCATATCGTAAAACCGAACCAGGAGGGCAACCCGGGTGGAAGAACATCTAAGTACCTTTAGCGGGAGTGGGTAGAAGATCGTAGAGTGCAAAGTGCCATTCCCCGAGACTTTCAACAGCTCCTAAAACAGCCGCCTGACGTCAAAATTAACGACCCCATCGACTGGGGCTGCCTCCAAAAGGATGGCACTCCAGGGATCATTCTCACTTAGGGAGGAAATAAAATGAAGAGGGAGGCTTCTTTGCCATAATATGTGGAGAATCCGAGGATTGGAGAAAAGAGGAAATGTGTCGATAAGATTAGTCTTTCTTATTTTATTATTTTCTTTCTTCTTTTTTTTTTTCTGCTATTGATAGTGAATTTACGCGACTCGAACATTCGTCGCAGGAAATTACTATCTGCCTCGACTGTCCCAATTCGACTGTTTCGGCAAAAACACGGCGTAAATTTATCTTATCTCACAATGTAACCTGTATGCGCAGGTTAATATCATTCGTGCACGTTATCACTTTGGCTTCCTTATGTGAATGCAAAAAGGAGGATGGTACAATATTGGCCCTGGATATGAAGTGTTTTGTGACGCTTCGCCCCAATATACCGTTACCAAGTGCCGGACACATGTAAACAACGTTCAGTTATTTGTGTTGACGTTAACCCTGTGCAGCTTGCGAAACCATGGAACATAACTTTTTACGCTGCCAAACTCCAGTATTCCTTTGGAGCCAGGTACTGGCAATGTATGGCACTCCTTTCGTTGACTGAGCCACAGCGAGGTGTAGCTCAACGACCCATGCGAAAAGCAGCAACTTCTCCGCAAGTGAACGCGGAGTAGGCCGTGTGAACCTGGATCGGCTAGTCCCGAGTTTCACCGCTGTGCGGTGTCGATTTGGCGAAAAACGCGAGTACTTCAGTAGTATAGGTGAACCTGCATTAAAAGTTCCACAGGGCCGAGGGTAATAGAAGCGGAGAAAATGGGCACCGCGAACACCGAAACGCATTGCGGCGCTGACATCACAACCCTCGCCGCCACCGCCAATGAGACAGCGCACGTGAAGTGACGTGCTTACGGCTGCCAATGGGAACGAACGCAGCTCTGAGCTCTGTGACGTCTGCGCTTTGCTCGCGGGAGTATGTTCGAGGGCTCGCATCTCGCTAAGTATGCGACACCTAGAAGAATCATTCTTTTTCTTCCTTAGTATTCTGGCGTACAGTACAATGTCCCCGTGATATCCACATGATGTCCCAACCCCTTTAAAACCGGCCAGTCACCCACATTAAGAGTGGCAACGAGGTGGCGCCGTAGATGCCCGCGCTCATTTACGTTCCCAAACTTTTGTCACGGTATATCCGCCGATTCGTTATCGCTCTGAATATCGGCGGATCCCCTGTCATAGAAGAATGGTGAAATGAGCCGGCCAATTCCTCTGAATACACCCTCTCCAAGATAGATTCATTCTCATCACACTAACACAAAATGGAACTGGGAGGAAGGTCGACCCGTTTGATTGCCATCCTCCACGCTTTCATCAGTGCACGCTGGCTGCCTTATTTTCGTTTTAGTTTCTTGTACTTTTCAGAGAGCGGTATAATCCATCTCCGCCACGAGATCGGCGCTGCGGAGAGTAAGCCATTACGCTGATTGGTTCTTTGAATGAACAAAAATGGCTGATGCTGCATTCGTTGCGGTAAGGCAATCGTGAACATCATGAAGAAGAGACACAGATGACTCTTTCACGATTAGTCGTCACGCCTGGCGGTCGTTTTGAGGGATCACTGGTTAGGCTGCGACACAGATAGAGCGCGGTAGCAACGTATTGATAGAGAAGAACATGACGTGGTTGGGGTCGCCGTTATGCATCAGCATTATGTTATCGGGGACTGTGTAGATTCGGGTAGGTGATAACAGCGGCAAGTAATGGCGGAAATGAGTTCTAAAGGGAGGTGGGACGAGACAAAAAAAAGCGGGAGGCGTACGCCTTTTATGGCCGACAACGGCGGCCTCTTTCGGCGCTATACCACCGCGACCTTGTGATACTTATGCAGTTATGCTAATTGTCACAAAAAGGCGTACGTCCGGCACTTTCCGCAACTCAGGAGTGATAAACGTATCACGGTTGGACTTCACCGTGCTATCTGGTGAAGTTCTGTTTTAAGTGTCACCACCAGCTCTGTTCTAAGGTGTACGGATCGTGCCTATGGTAAGGCATGGTGTATGGTGTGCAATAGTAGGCAAGGAAAATCCGCAAGCTGGTTCTTTCCCCTTCTTTTTTTTTTTCTTTAATAAACCTTCATATCCCCCCTTCCCTTGGTTCTTTCCAGTCACCCTTGTCACTGAGCAGGTCTCCAAGGACGAGGACAGAGTCCAGGTGGGGTCCCTGAACACCAACTGCTTCTACGCTCTAATTAATTCTATCTATGGTTACTCCTTTAAATTTTCCATACTGCTCACATCTCTCGACGAAACAATTCACATGTCGCCATTTTGCGGAAACTCAAATTACTATCACCGGTAATGTGGAAGGAAATAACGGCCAATCACATTTCTTTAGAGTATGGGCTTCAAATGTTGTGTTACAAACTTCCGGAAAAATGTAATGCCAAAGTAATGTCATTATTTGATGAAAGTAATGGCATTAGTAATGCATTACTAAGCATGAAAATGTAATGACGAATGTAATATGCGTTACAAAATAAAAGTAATTTCCCCAACCCTGTTAACAGAATAGGCTCACGCCTCACGCGTTGTAGACTAAGCCACCCTTTCAGGGGCATCTGAACACGCAAACAGCTTCATTATACTTCAACAGTAATTTGTTAGTTAGTGATAGCAAAAAAAAAAAAACTATCTATAGCTGGAAAGTTCAGCGCCCACTAAGACGCCCCCTGGCCCCGTTGCAGGGTATACGAAAGCGCAACACAAAACGAGGAAATCAAAGAAATGAAAGAAAAATACACTGTGGGATAGGTAGTCCTACGCTGTTCGTGCACAGAACCGGAGCAAAAAGAAATTCGCTTTAATTGTTCATAAGTCATAATTGACTAGTTGGTCAGTTGGTGTGTGTTTTTTGTTGTTGTTCTTTTGTTTTCTTCTTTTTTAAAGAAATAGCAAGTCGGACTACGCCTGACTAACCTTTCCTCCCTCTCTTTTTTCTATAAACATATCCCCCCTCCCCAACTCGAAGGGTGATCGACGCAAAAGCTTCTCCTCGTATCAACCGCCATTATTTCGAACAGGCCTGTTCTTCTGCTGAGTGATTGATTGTCTTTACTCCAATAGTAACTGGATACGGAAGAAGAGAGACTCCGTTAACAAGTAAGCCGAAACATTAAGAAAGATCAACTCAGTTTACGTTTACGGGAACTCATTCTATAAGTCAAGAGTAAAGCAATATCGCCCTGACTTCAGCGGAACTAACACCTTCATATTTTTTCTTTCACTTCCAATCCAATCCAATCCAAAGCAATATTGCGGGCATTCAAAATGGGGGTATTTACACGTCACTGTTCCTAGTCGTTCTTATTTTCTATACCATGCAATATTTATGTCCTGCATTCGGATACCGCTGAACAACTGGCCGGCAGCTTGCCAAGCTCGCGTACAATCCAATGCAGACGGATGTTTTCAGGGGGCTGCCGAGACGATCGCGAAAGGAAGACAACAATGTACCTCCATTGCCCACTACGCGCGTTGCGAAACGTCACATAGAATTACTTTTCGCAAATTTTTTGTTACATCGTTTTGCTTGTTTCCAAACCTGCGTTTTTCCGCCCTCGCAAAGAAGTCCCATAAGACGTACGGTTGCATGATAAAATATGAATAACTTGGCCGGACAGGCTTGCGGCAGAAGTGAAGTTGCATGAATTCTGGGAGAAAAACTTTGCCTTTTTCCGTTCGCTCGAGTCTGCGATACTGCACAGAGAATGAAAAGGCTATCCGTGTCCTTAAAATTGTATTGCGAGCTATAAAATGTTTCGAGGGTAATTTTATTTTTCTCCGAGACCGGCTATATCCCCAAGTACGCCTTTCTTCTGCTTGTAATACCTCTGCTGGTTTGTTATTCATGTGGTTGCTTCCCAAGTTGGAATATAGCATCCGCTGCCTAACTTGCAAGTGGGACCGTTTCCAGTCGATCTTCGCTTGTAAGCTGTACGAAAAGCAGACCCTAATATATTTGCATATGCTACGTATTTAAAGCAGCGCTATACAAACTCTGCGAGATGCTATGGTTTTCACTTATTTTTATAGCTGCCTGGTAGAATATATTGGTTTTGTTGGTGAACATTTTACTGTACTCTTTGGCGCACTGCCAAGGTCATATGAAATGCAATAGCACTGCAGCAGACGAAGGACACTGCCGGCGCTGTGACCGTACAGGATTTGCGTGCGGTGCAACGGCAAACTCGACCATAGGTTCCCATGGGTCTCGTGCGGAAACACGGGTGTCGCTGCAATCGCGTTCAGTTCCTGTTAAAGTCACTCCACTCTTTGGTGCGCATTCCTGAACATCTGGCCGAGTGTAACTCCGCGTTCCCAAGCACGCGATTTGCGGAGCGAAGGCGGCAGCGACAATTTTTTCTTGCTTTTTTTTTTTTTTTTTCCTGTTCCGCTCAGGCAGTCGGTTCCGCGCAGCCGGTAGCAACAACAAGCTTCTCACATGGCTTCGTTGTCGCAATCGCTTCCGGTTCCGCTTGCATATAAACCGTTCAACGAGAAGCCGAGGCATGGAAAAATTATGAAAAAATGGCTAGGAAACAAGCGAGCTGGTGAGGATGATGCATAATGTAAAACCCCGAGACTAGGGAACCCACGAAAGGACAGACACAACACGAAGTCTCAACAAGCGAGCTGGTGAAGATGATGCATAATGTAAAACCCGGAGACTAGCGAACACGAAGCGAACAACACGAAGTCTCAAGACTTCGTGTTGTGTCTGTCCTTTCCTGTTCCCTAGTCTCGGGGTTTTACATTATGGAAAAATTGTCGTTCTCGCTGTCGCTCTCGCAAATCGCGTGCTTGGGAACGCGGAATAATGGCTGTAATGGCACGCTTTGTCACGCACCGCTTACGTCCCTCATTTTCGGCCATCGCGTCATCATCTACCGCAGCAATGGCGACACATCCGCGAACTCTATACTTGCGCGAATGCTCCGCAGCACACCGCTTTCGCTGTAACTCCGCCGCGCCCGTGTTGCCGTACGACGTGGACGACACCACGCGAGACGTGCTGTGCATAGCAGACGGTGAGCGAGCGCGCCCGCAGGGTTCTTCTCAGCCGAGGTGGCGCGGCGTGATGTACGAGGGAGAGAGGTTGCGTCGCGTGAGTGGGAGGGCCCCTCTCCCTCAAACTGACGCGACGCGCCTTCGCCGAGGCTTCAAAGGTGCGTTACAGAAATGCGCTGCCACATTTAATAACTAAATTAATTTGTGAAATACATGGCGTTTGACTGGTCACATTTTACAAGATCACCGCTCATCCGACCATGATGCCTAGTGACTGGCATCGTTCCCTCCCCTGATTGGTTGAAAACTGAAGACGCGCACCTTTTTGTGACACTTGCCCAGGGTGCACATTCCCCAGGGCGTTGCCCACATCTGTGAGGCCGACAACGGCGAGCCCTTTCACCATCACCACCACCACCACCTTGTGACACTTGCGCAGTTATGTGTCACAAGGTGGTGGTGGAGGCGGTGGTTGGGACGAGGTTATCACAAAAAGGCGTTCGCCCCGCGTTTTCCACAAATCAGGAGTAATAACGGCATCACTCCGTGCAATGGTTGGCTTTCGAAGTGTCGCGTATGTGGTGAAGTTACGTTGGTGCGGACTCATTCATCCTTTACATGCCTCACCTCCAACCCTTCACCGCTTCACCCTCCATCCCTTTCTGGCTATAGTCGTAACGATGTCTATACTCCCGCGTGGTCAACAACGGCGAGCCGATATCAACTAGCACGCCACCCCCCCCCCCCCTGTTTTAAGAGAGCACACCCCCGGGCTATCTTTGACGGCGGCAATGATTCAATCAAATTAATATCTCGAGCCCCATAACTTAAGAGCTCACACTGATATAAATGCCCAATATATAGAAGCGAAGCGCTGTGTTTATCAGCATTAACGCACGCACATCAAAACACAATGCTTTTGCCCTGCCTCTGTAGACGCCATCTCTCAAGAGTCAACGACATCAAGCTCAAGTTTACGATCATCACCCAGTGTTATGAGACGTCTTTTGCCGTGCGCAGCTCATCCCAACACAAATACTTGGGCTGGATGGAGACGTCAGCCGTGTTTGCGCGTCCGCGCTGTCATACTGGCTTAGATACACACAAGCATGGCGTGCTATATGGCAGCCTCTCGTGGACTGGAGGTGACATGTATGTGTTTATATCAGACAGATGTGTCATACAGGACTGCTACATACCATCGTGCATCAATAGTACGGCTTGCGGTATGGACGGGGCTACCATACGTGGGGCATGTCTTTGTGAGAGTCTGTGCTGTTGTGTTGGTTTGGTTTGGTTTGGTTTGCTGTTGGGTTCGTTAGAATTGTGAGCACGGTGAGTACTGAAGTAATTATACGTGGTGACAAGTCAAGACTTATTGGAGGGGGAGACCAATGAGGTTGCTCCACGGGCAATAGGCGAGAGGGGGAACACTGGGGAGCTGCGCAGACAGCTGCCCTATTTGCACAGCGAATACAGTTGAGAGCTAGCAGTTAGTTGTCAACCTCTTTCGTCCTTTTCTCTTAGCTGCTTTGCATGCGACGATGGATCAATACCTAGTACCTCAGGACAAAAAGTACCTAGTAGTATCTAGGGTCTCAGGACAAAAAAAGGACCTGCGAGAGCGCATTGACTCTCGTTGATTACGAGATTTACTTCGAGGGACACAAGAACTCGCTGTGAAAAAAAGAAACTTTTTCCCGATTTTGCCGCAAAGACTTTATCAAGAAATAAATATTGTCTTCCACGTGGACAGGTAGGGTTACCGTCACGTTACGCTTTACCATCGACAATCGCGACAACGTACCAGAAGGTTTTGCCAACCGCATCGGCGAAGCGCGCGAGCGTCCAAGGCAGTGCAGCACACCACATGATCAAGCCTGACATCCGCGGAAGACATGAAACGCGGCGCAATAACCAGACTCCAACCCAAACATATCCCAGATATCATCTTCACGAACATTAAGCACAAAGCACAACCTATTCCATTCCGTGCAGTGGCGAAATGGCGCAGCCAAGGGAGAACAGAAATCGGGCGGAAACACGGGAGTCGATTGTAGCAATGGAACTACGTCGGAGTACACGGACGATGCGTAATAATTGGAGGTAGAAGATGTAAAGAGAGTAAGTTGGCAAGATGTTGTACTTAAGCTAGATTGCGAGAGGGAAAAGAAGTTTGAAGTTTCGCAGATATCGCGTGGCTACGAGTCTTTGAAACAGAGCAGAAGTCTTTATCGCTACGGGACACGGTAAAGTAGTGGCAGTTTCGAATGCAGTAATGTAATTACTCTAGCGGGTGAAGGAAGCTGGAGATGTCAGAGGTCACTGGCTTTTGGGGCGCAAAAAATAGCTCCTTGGCTGTGCTGGGAAGAGCTGAAGGAAGAAAAAACAAATGCCAATGAGATTTTCTGTTGCACGTACCTTCCCACTTTTGAGTTTCTCTCTCTCTATCTATCTATCTCGCTCTTGCTCTCTTACTGCATCCCCTCTCTCCTTTCTTCTCTTTTTACATAGGCGCGTATCTATTTCTTTTTCTTTCGTAGTTAAATATTCGTCATACGAATAATTTTAAAAGCGGTTCCAAGAACATTTGTGTGACAGAGTGAGGACAGTTAGGTAATTCACCGGGTCGACAGTGGAAGGGCACAGAAAGAAGACAGGGAAGATGCTCGTGCCCTGCGACGTCACCTCGCCATCGCCAGCTGGCGTCGCATGATAGCAGTGTACGGAGTGTGAAACTTTCACGGAGCGATTGCTTATTCCCATTGCGTTGCGGTCCCATGAGACGCAATTAGCTCTTACGACCCCTGAGAGAATCGCCTTCGCTCTCTTCATTGCATTTCTGGCATGTTTTGACACGCCCTCCCGTACCGGTGTCCGTGAATAATCGTACACTGAATACCTCTATGCACGGGTGCGACCAGACGCTTGTATTTGTTAGCAGACGACATTAACAGGCGACATGAGTCACTAGGAAATATTCGGTCACCTTCTTGTCGACGGCGGAACAACAGACCCATTTTATATTCTACAGTGATGTTCCAACCGCAACACGACGAGGAATTGGGCTAGTTGGTGCGAATGCATAATGAAGTAAACACGACGCAGAACAAACCCAAGCAGCACAATGTACTGAAAGTCGAGTGCAATAGCACTCGTAGTCTGTACTCTATTGCACTCGACTTTCAACACATTGTGCTGTTTGGGAAGAGACGTAGGAACAGACACGCTGTGTGTTCCTCCGTCTCTTTGTCTTTTGCGTCGTATTTACTTCATCATGTTCCAACTGGCTGAAATAGCTAGCCGCGTCACTCTACTCCACGACAAGTAGACCAGCATGCGTGGCTCAGTGGTTAGTGCGCTGGCCGTGTCACGTCGAGACTGAGGGGTACCCGGGTTCGATTTCCGGTGCCGGCTGTGCTGTCTGCGGTTTTTCCTGGGTTTTCCTCAGACACTTTCAGACATATGTCGGCACAGTTCCCTTAGAAGTCGGACCAGGACGCACATTCCCCCAGGGCGTAAGTCGTAAAGTTGCCCACCTCTGTGAGGCCGACAACAACGAGGTGCTCTTTCAGGAGCACCACCACCACGACAAGTAGTGCGCCGACACTGGTACTATACGAGTCCTATATTCTTAGGTTGAACACGGATGCAGGGGCTACCGGTACACACGGCGTATGTAAGTGAAATGGAATGCAGTGCCTCACCTGATATGACCTCGGTGGTAGCAATTGCTTGATCCGTGGAGAACGCGGACGTAGTGGCAGATGTACATTCTTGAGACTTCGGATCCAAAGACACGTCATCCACAAAAATCCTCGTAGTGTTTCCGGGGACGCCTTCTATGACGATCTGATAACATCGAATAGCAGTGTGTAGGTATGCGGCAACAAACTACTCATCTCTGTGCAACGCGATAATCACTGGCCCCACCTGAAAATCTTGAAACAAGCTGGGCACCGGAACCTGTGCCTGCACCCAATCTGTGGCATCAGGGCCTTTAGTACTCCAGATTAATTGCGTGTCTGATTCTTGCCAGAGCAGCAGGCGTAGTTCACCTGGACACAGTGTTCCAAATCATATCGCGTGACACAACCCATCAACAATCAACCGGCAGAACTCATCTGCGGCACATGGTACGCATGCACTCCCACTTGCACGATTGCGATTGTAAATTTCATAATTTCTGCGATACTTCTACGATGACCATCATCAAATCACCCTAAAATTCTCCTTCGGGTGAAACATGGCGACAAGACTGATGTTCTAGAGCAGAATCATACCTGACGTATCAGGCACACACACACACAGAGTATTCCACCTAAAGTGATAAAAAAATTATGTACAGGGTGTTCCACCTAAAGTTATAAAAAATTATATCTGGCAACGTACCCGCCGGAGGATTGTGAGACTTAGGACAATTACCTTTTGGGAACGTTTGCCGCCACTTAGTAAGGCTTTGGACAATTTTTAATTCAGGGAAATTTATTTTTTGCAATCGAACTTCGAAAATTGCCAAGCGAACCTCACTTTTTTTTTTTTCAGAAATATGAAGTCCTCAACGGATAACCTCGGACCTAACAAAAACTATGCACAGTATAGCGACAGATACAGCCTAAAAATATTAGTAAAAATGTTGCTTTAGCCCCGCCTGCTTGACTGTCGCAAAAAAGAGCGCACGGAATGTGCGGGGAGAGGAGGAAGTGTTCCCGCTTCTTGTTTTACCTTTCTTTTCCCCGCTTTAGCCTTAATGCTCGTGACAACCACTGATCTCTATAGTATGGGCTGGATCGCGCATAGGGTGCTCCACAGCGTAGTCACCGGCCGCCATATTGGTGGGCCCAACGGATTCTGTCGTCTGCATTTAGTTCAAGCGGGGCTGCCCGTATTTTTTAAAATTTACTTTAAACTAAAGGGCATGTCATGCCAGTTTGTTGCAGCTTTGAGTACACTTCACACAGACAGAGAAAGAGGGATGATTTTTCACAGCTAAGCTCTTTATGTTGAGGAAAAATCTGTTTATTCGTATAGCATGCGTCTGACAACTCGGACTTGTTTGCATTGCTACTTCGCTGGTGCCAATACGTACTAAGAAAGTATGTGTGGCAGCTCCTATAAATCTCAAGACCATGTATTTTGTATAAACAATGCGCTTCTACATGCAGGTTCCCGTCACAGTCGCTCAGCTGTGCCACAGAAGCGGATGCAGAACCTGCGCCAATATGCCAATTTCTTCCACTGTTCTTTTAATTTGTGAGGTACGGTGGAAGTAAATAAACTGCTGCGTTAACCTCGTATATGTGCAGTCGCTCCTACAGCATGTGAAGTCATGCATGTGCACGCTCTTCGTGCACAGCGCTTCGAATTTCTGTAATGAAATACGCTGACAGCTGAACAACTGCAAAGCACTCGTCACAATAACGTTATTTTAAGATGAGGAATGGGGAGTTTCATCGCCAGGGTCTATACTCCACCCCATTGCTTGTGGTGAGCCACTTCAGAATAAGGATCGAGGTCTTATTGTAGAGCACACACAGAGACACACGTAGAACATAATACGGTAACGGAAAAAGTCAAAAGAGAACCATAACAACATTAAACCACATAATAACGAACGAGAACCCCGGTACACCACAAAAAAAAAACGAACAACAAACGAAAACAAACAAAAAATATAAAAACGGAATTACAATAACAAACAGTGTGAAACCTTTCTGAGCAAAAATAACTAATTTTATAAGTTGACATTCACCAAATGCGTGTGGGCCCTGTGCACGACAGTTAACGACCCCTATTCGGAATACAGGCAGCGCAGAAGAAAAAGAAGGCAATTACCATTAAAAAATACAGGAACACGGCTGAAGCACGTTTGGAATACAGCAGCACACTGATTCCTAAGGAAGATGCGTGCTAATCAGCAATGAGGAGCGTTTAAAGCGCAATAAATACTCCAAATCAAATCGCTTCCCATTGTTTACTACGGGAGCAGCCGGCGCCAGTGGGCCCTCCAACATGGCGGCCGGTTGCCGCACCTCTCTCCCACGCGCCCCTCTCCTATGCGCGATCCAGCCTTTATGGTGGTGGTGGTGGTGGTGATAGGGCTTGCCGTTGTCGGCCTCACGTATGTGGGCAACATCCAGCCTTTATACATAGAGATCAGTGGTGACAACCGTCTTATCACAAAGAAGGCAAAACAAATGAAGGCGGGGACACTTCCTCCTCTAGACGCACATTTCGCGCGCGCTTCTTTACGAAAATCAAGCAGGCGGGGCTAAAGCGTAATGTTTACTAATATTTATCGACTATTTCTGATGCGATACTGTGCATAGATGTTGTTGAGTCTGTGGTTACCCATGGAGGACTTCATATTTCTGTAAAATAATAAAATAAAGTGAAGTTCGCTTGGCAATTTTCAAAGTTCAATTGAAGAAAAAATAATAAATTTCCCGACACTAACAACTGTCCAAAGCCCTCCTCAATGGTGGCAAAAGCTTCCAGTAGGTGATTGGCGAAAGTCCCACAATCCTCCGCCGAGTGCGTCGCCAGTTAGAATTTTCATCATTTTAGGTGAAACACCCTGTATACTATTGGTTATTGGATGATGACGTGTGCAGTTCACCGCCGTTGTGGCGGTACAGTGCTCCATTGCTTTCTGGGAACGAACGAGGGGATGATGGTGGAAGATTACTATATTGCGTTAAGATAAGTATGTCCGTTAATGCGCGAATGTACGTGTAAACGCTTCATATGGAATAAGTATCAAAGTAATTTTCACTCTTCGCAGAGCCCTTATTTTTCGTACGAAACTTGCACTTAGGAATCAACGTTATCACGCAGTTGTGATCAGTGGAAAGATAGTCTTATGAGACAATAAAAATGACAGGGTGGGCCCTGCTGAGAGAGGAAGCGTGCCACCACCTACACTGAACAGAACTTCACCACACAACACGTTTTCACAGCCCAGCTACCATGCCAACTAACACACCTCTCTCTCCCTCTCTGTCGTGATCTGTTGAAAATGGGACGGGCCCACCTATTTCGTGCACCTTGTATTCCGCATAATGTGTCTGCATAAAAGAAGAGTACACTTCCTGTTTGCAACAAGTCAGGAGACACAACGATATCGTTCAGTATGACCAGGGACCGCGGTATGACTGTCGGCTTCGCGCGGTGCTCTGTGGCCAAACTCTGTTTTAACAGTGTATAGCATCTTAGCCAGCCCAAGTAGAACCCGAAACAAGGTCGCAGCCACAGTTAACAATAAAAATCTCTTCATAGGGAAAAAAAAGACTGAATGGAAGAACAGAGGAGGACAAAAGGGCACACGTGGCAAAAGAAAGAAACAAGGCGAGCTTGAGAGAAACAAAAGGGGAGAAGGAACAAAGAAACGATCCCGCCAGAGAAAGCCTCTGTCCCGCGGAAAACCATAAAAGCCGCATATAATCCTGCATCAGAATAATGACGATACACAATGACGCCAAGATATGGAAAAGCAAAAGCAAAAAGAAAATGGACGTGTCTGCTGTCCTAGTCCGACCATAGTCCTAACATAATCATTCAGAGTCACTTCTCTTTTTCCTTCTTCTTTTTTTTCTTTTTTGTCCTCACGCATCTCCCAGTCTTTCTCTTCCACCACCAATGTCGTTCACAAAGGAAAACCAGTCATTTATTTTTGAACGAATTCTCTCATTCACGTCGCGCAGCCGAGATTGTTACCGGTATTGTTATTCCCGACTACCTCAAAGTATTGTTACGTTATTGTCTAGAATAGGGTAAGGAGCCATTGCGATATTTTTTTTTTTTTTCGCCTTCTTCTAATCTTCTTCTTATTGTCTCCTCGTTTCTTCCACCGGGGGTTGTAATTTGAAATCTTGCTAGCCGGAGTTCACCGGAGATATTTTCTTTGTGTTGCGCGAGAACTAATCAGGGCATCTATGGAACACGTGTAGAGGATTTAGCGAACAGAGTACTGATTCCATTTAATATTGCTTTTCTTTTTTTTTTTAAGAAAAATCTGATGTCGATTACAATGGAATTGTAGGACCGCGAGTGTGATACGACTTTCATCAGAAATTCAATACCATAGCTATTTATACAGACAGTGTTTACCGAGGTAGGAAATTGGAGTACTAAATTTATTTTTTAAGGGTTCTTTTGACGTGCACCGGAAATCTCCGACGCACGGTGCTGGAAATAACGTTTACCTCCCCCATGTAGCTACTGTTCTCGACCGGGATTGAACCCGCTTCCACATGATTCCGTACCACTACATCCAACGCGCCGTTACGTCCATCGTGCTCTTACATCCAAAAACGAGTCGTCACATCCACCCTGCTGTTACATACAAACGACCGTTACATCCACAGACGTAGGAAAGTGTGGGACAGTGGTTCCAATGCCAGCGCAAAGCACGCAGGTGTCGCTGAATATAGACGTCTGTGTCAAACCTACATGCTAACGCGGTACCTCACGGGTACTTCTTTGAATAGGAAAAAAACTAACTGTAAATAAAAAGAAGTGACCTGCAATACGGATTGATTGGTTCATAGACAGCTGCTATATTGGTAAAACCCAGGGATGCAGTATTTAAATACATTGTAATGCAGATACTATTTAAAATATGAATACATGTATTTATATTTTCTATTTAAATATCAACTCGAAAAATCTATCTATAATTATATTTAAATGCCAAATCTCGGGTATTTATTCTTGTAAGTACGCTATAAACACTCTTAAATAGAGGATATACTGACTCATATCTTAAAGTTGCCCTGCATTTGACCTTTCGGGAAGAAGAGCGCAATTATGCCGGGTTTGCGCTAGCATGCGCATGAAACAAACCATGGTCCAGTACCGTTCATATGCAGTTTCCGTCACCTTTGGGATTTGCTGTCATCCACAGGCCTCTCCACCCTACCTTTGATTACCGGATTCTTCCTCTCCATCATCATCTCTCACTATCTACAAATGTCAAATGGCACTGGGGCATTGCCCAGGGCCAGCCTGTTGTCCGACATCAGCCCCATCTCATCATCGTCTCTTTATGTGTGTGCGCGTGTCTAGATGGTGAGTTTTTCACTGTTGTTGCGGACAACGGTCGCGACTACCCGATTACTTTGTGCTACGAAGCATCTTCGTCAAATTTAATACAAGCATACAAGCACTTGTTCATCAGCAGCTGTGGAGAAGCCTTTGCGAATCTGATTGCACGGCCAAACAGAAGATGCCTAAAAGAAGTCTCTAATATTAAAATCGCCAAGATAATCTAACAAATAAATGCTATTGCTCCTTTCTAATTTGTTCTTATGATCATCGTTATTTCTGTAATTCCAGATGACATCTTCCTCACAGTATTTATGGTAGTAGTTGCTGTATTTAAATACTCATATTGAAAACTATTTATGAAGAGTTTTTAAATACCCCTTTCAACAATGTATTTTGTATTTATATTTAAATACTCAAAAAAATGTATTTATGCCCATCCCTGGACGACCACAAGACGACGGTCGTTAGGGTATGAGGAATGTTACTGAGTTCCCTATTTCTCCTTATTATTTTTTTCGTCAACCATCAACATCAACTGAGTTCTAAGCCATGCGCATGTGTGTAGCAAGGCGCATATTAATAAAATGTTAGGTGTACAGCAGATGGTTTTTTGTATTGTCTACGGACGGCACTTTGAAAATAGAGAAACTCGCAATGCTGCGTCTGCGTTCCGGGAAGTTATCTTTGTCGCTGCTTTGTTGTCACTTTTACCGTGTTGGTGCTTTCTTACTTATGCCCAGTCCGGCCGTGCTGCCAGGAGGCTTTGCCTGGGTTTCCCCCGACGATCACATGCCGGTACGGTTTCCTTGGAAGTCGGCCTAGGACGCGCGCTGTTGCGTTGGTCGTGACGAGCGGCCCGCCCTCAGCGAGTCCAACTACGTACGGCAAGCAGGATATGACACGCACGACCAGCAGCTTTTTTACCTAATGCGCAATTATATTATTTCGTGAATATTTTGAGATTTGGGGATTTCAACTTGTGGACCAACCTTGTAATTTAGAACCTGACCTAATTTATTCTCTCACGACAGCAACTCTGTCCGTTACTTGTGAACATATCAAATCATAGAACAGCGTAATTTGACGGACTCTCACGAAAACAAAAATCACCATCTCTGTTTTTCATCATCTCATCATCTGTTTGTGTAAGAGTACTGGGGTAGCCAGTTCGACGTCGTCGAAACTCACATCCCCATTTTTTTTCTTTATCACATCACATCACATCACGAAAACAAACAAACAAAAACATTCCGAGGATACGCCGCGAAATATGTGTTACGGAGTGGCTGATTCCAAAACTACATCGATGCCATATTAGTTAGGACACGACCGACATATCCTGAAGCCGCTTATCCATCGAGCATTTACATCCAAAAGATCACAAAGTCCACCGTGCGGTTACATCCAACGTGTCGGTACATCCATACCGTGCCGTTATAGCCAACGAGCCGTTGCATCCAATGCGCCGTTACGTCCACCAATGGATGTAACAGCGCGTTGGATGTAACGTCTCGTTGGACGTAGCGACCCCAGACCCTTCCACATTTCCCAGGTATAGGTTATTTTTCGTTATCGTTTAAACCTATATATCACCTATATATTTTTTTAGACATTGCAGCGTTTGGGTTCTAAGCCTTCGTACGTAACGTCGCGGCATTATCGCCGGCTCTCGAGCTATTCAACAATATTCGAGCGGACATAATATCCGCCAGATGACGAGTCTCATATAGTTGCGATTAAAGTACGCATATTTAAGCCGCCAATGAGGTCGCCCTTTGCTGCATAGAGCCCCGTGACATTTGCAAGGGCGAACGCAGTTCAGTTTCTGGCACAAATCCTTCCCTCGAGGGGCTTGCAACTCGCTCCGAGTTCTGTCGCTGTGAAGATAAGGGCTCCGCCAGGGATTTGAGCCATCGTCCACCGGCAAGGCTTAGCTGCAATGGAGCCAGACCGCGCAGAGGAGTGTCGTATACTTCAACTGTATATTGCTCGGTGCCGGTAGATGTGCGCTATGTGGATTATATACTATATCCATCCCGTTGTTAAGAGAGTGGAAGTAAGGCCAGCGACACCTCGTAATAGTATGATGGTCCACCATGGTCGGAATGAGGTCGTATTTATAGTAAAGTTCGGAGCAGTGTCTTCTGTTTTCAGGACGATAGATGCTTTCCATAGATAGATGCATTCTACCTGTCGTGCCTGAGCTTCTTTTTGTAAGGTCTTATAGGGTTCGTAGACTCGAAAAGGCCTTGATGGGCAAGGTACAGCTCACGTCCACCTTAATAATAACACTGGAAGAAATATGGTCTCGCTCCCGAGCGCGATTACAGCGACCCTTGGGGACATGAGGAAATCTTAATTGAACTAAATTATTGCATTAATCTAACGCAAGGATTTTGTTCACTTAACATTCCTCCAGTGCCACCAGGGTGGCTGCTATCGCGCTCGGAAATGAGACCGAATTTTTTCCAGTGTCATTATTAAGGTTGACGGGAGCTGTACATTTTCTCACCTGTAGCTCTCGTTAACTCGACAGAATGCAGCCGCGGACGGCCGACGCGATCATCGCGTGACGTCACAAGTCCCCCGTGCCTTTCTTCTTTGTTTCTTCTTTGTTCTCGGCTCGGCGCTTGAGCTGCGTCGGTCTACGTCACGAGTCACGTGCACGAGGAATATGCAACGTCACGACGTACCCTCCTCGAAAATGGTTGAAAATTGGGCTGTTCGGTATTTCATACTTTAAAAGCGATATTTAAAAAAACCGTGCCGGGAAACAAAGCTACTGTACTGCAAAGCTACGGCGCACTGCACTGCACGGCGTTGCACGAATGCGACCAACGCAAATTCGCCACACGCGATGCCGTCCTCATCATCGCGCACAATTTCATGTCGCCCCTCCCGCGTTATGTGCTGCACCGAGGGTAACGAAAAAGAATGACTACGCGCCTTTGTTGCACACGCGCGGATAAAAGCATGGATAGGAGAGACTCTAACCGCGCCTGAGGAATTTCGAAGAGGTATAGAATTTCAAAACAGAAAGGGGAAAAATTCCTGCCTTCAGTTTACGACCGCGGTTGGGAGGAACTTTTGATAACCCATTCCTTTCTCTTTTTTTTTTTTTTTTTTTCAAAAAGGAAACAAAGAACGGGACTCTTTTTTATTCATTTCATGGCGTTTTTTCTGCTGTCTCGCTCTCTATTTTTGTCATAGTCTACATTCCTTCGTGAACGTTTGACCGTGGTTGCCCTTTAGAATGTCAAGTCTTTTAAAACAGGTGGCAGCGGTTTGAGAACGGTATTTTATTCTTTTTTTACTATACATAAAAAGGGGAAAGGGAAGATCTCCCCGCCACCGGTTTCGTTCTGCTAAAAAAAAAAACGGTGTTACGCTAAAAAAGAGAAGGAATGCTGTAGAGGCGTGGCCTCGCATGTAACTCTTATTCCAGTACTCCTTCTCGCAAATCGGATTACTGATCCTGATGTTGCGGGTTTCGAACATGGCAATAACCTGGTGGCAGGGTACAAGTTGCTCAGATACGTCGCCCTCCTACAGTGCTACCTGAGAACGTGTTCAGCCTAAAAGCAGCAAGAAATGTAGTCCGTAACCCCTGACAGAATTCCTCCGCCGAAGAAATTATGCTGCAAGTCCACCAGATATCGCCTATAGTGCTTCCAGTCCAGAACCGTCTATGGGGAGAGTTTCGCAACTGGGAGGAGCCTATTTTATAGCGCATCATTTGACGTCACACAACAGGCGGCGCAAAGGTCAGCGCCGCCATTTTGGAGCTCAGTTGCTCCCTCTGAAACCCCACTGGACTCGGGTTTTCAGGCTGTCGGTACCGCTGGGATCGGATCGGCTCGGCTTTCCGGACGGCGAGCTCCATCCCCGGGCGGCAAAAGATCAAAGAATGACCAAACTCCCCATAGAAATGGCTCTGTTATATAGTTTCTGTGTCG
The DNA here is from genome assembly GCF_037126465.1 of Ornithodoros turicata. Classification (NCBI taxonomy): domain Eukaryota; kingdom Metazoa; phylum Arthropoda; class Arachnida; order Ixodida; family Argasidae; genus Ornithodoros; species Ornithodoros turicata. Next base: position 11,288,653 of record NC_088204.1, read on the forward strand.
TCGCACTACTTGTCTCGACGTAGGGTGATGCTGCTAACTATTTCAACCAATAGAAAGAAGAGTTGGGCTGGGCTTAAACTAGCCGTTCTTATGGCGAATTCGGGTGGTCATTTCATGGCAACACGGCCTAGCGCTCGTCAGTCAGACAGCCTAGGTCAGTCAGACACGACAACGGCGCTCTTGACCTCAAGAAGGTACTCGGTGACTGGCCAGCAGCACATCGACGTGTCTCTCACTCTGTGATGTCCTTCCTTAGGACTTTTGTAGAATAAACCTTCTTATAAACCCCTTGCTAGCCAGACCTCGCTACAATAAGCGTACTGGAGTAGCCGGCCCAATGTAGAGTTGGGCCAACATCTCCATCTTTTTCTTTTTTTACCTACCTACCCGCTAGCTAGGTCAGCGCCCGTGCTGGATCACGTGACCTTGGCCACCCGAACATGAGTGCCCGGAATTTAGAGGTTTTAGACGCTTGGATCACGCTAGGGCAGTGGTTCTCAACTTACGTTATTCGAGGGAACCCGTGAACGTGCCAGCACGACCTCAAGGGACCTCACTGGGGCAACTGTAGAGAAGTGGGTGAGGCGAACTATGTCGTACAAGTAGCAAATTTATTTATCCTGTTTAACCGATTATTTAATTGCTTATTGTTTCGTCGCAACATGTCGGTTTGTCGGATTCATTCAACTGTTTCACAACGCTTTCCCGGGAGATAACGCACTGTGGGTCGATGCTTGTAAATCCGGCCAACTCCATGTAGGCAGGAGAGTAGCTTCACGAAATGACCACCCGGATTCGCCATTAGGTTGAACGCCATACTGGTGGCATTGGAAGAAACACATAAAGACGGGGGGGGGGGAGGAAATGAAGAAACTTACAACCAGTGCATGGAATGCGGTACCACATGCTGAAGCATCCAGGAGAGTCAATGCTTCGAAACACAGGTGACACCATACGGCCGGGTACATTTGGGTTGGCGGCGCTGGCGTCCTTACCCAAGAACATCACGTGACCTGGACATCGTGAAATCAGTTAGTTGTTGGGGACGCTCTAAAGCACAGGAACACACGAGGGATATGGGAACATTAGCGGTGGTAACAAAGTTTCATTAAACTTGCGACCATTGTTTATGTGGTCTGTCTTACTTTAACAGAATTGCTCTTTGCCAATAATCGTTGATCCAGTACAGCATTGTATCCTTGTAAGATGCTACATACCACGTGGCACAGTCCTTAGTCGTGACCTGAATGAATGAGCCCGAAACTCCTACAGAAAGTCCAGCAATAGAAGCGGGACACCCCGCTCTGTTGACCAGTTTGGGACCCGGCCTTTACTAAAGACGCAAGAGCAAGGCGATGGGAAGTCTGATATATTGTCCGTCATAACTAAGGCCCGTAAATTTAGGCACTAAAAACGATGAAAAGAGGCAGGCATTTAGGCCCTCAAAAATACCAAAATAGGCACGTTAATCTGGTGCGCTCTTTGGCCTTGTTGGTGTTTCAGAATGCCCCATCAAGGAAAACTTGCTCTTCTAAAGGCTACGGCACCATACAAGCTTTGACGTCTTGTATACGAATGCTGAGGCGGCTTGGAACCACGCTATATCCAATAATACTTTTAGTTCTCCGCCCTGGAAGGTATTGAAAGGCTCAGAGAAGTCACATCTTTTGATCAAATTTACATGAACCCCTTCTGGCAAACCAAGGTACTGAAGGAAACCAAACGCAAAAAAAGGAACAAAAGGCGCAAACACGCAGAAACAAAAAGCAAAATGCAGCACTCAGCACGAGCCTGAAAGGCGCACTCGCACTTTCACCTTTAAACAAAGGCTGTTATGGCTTCTAAGAATGTTAAAAAAGGCTACAATTCGGACAGAGTCGATAAAAAGGCAGGCAACCCAGAAAATAGACAAAAGGAAGAGGGCGCAGACTAGCTGGTGCACGATGATGAAGGAACGAATAACCGAGAGACACGGGACACGCGGACAAACCCGAAAACTTCTCAAACACAGAGAACTTTTCGTGTTTGTCTGCGTGTGTCGTGTCTCTCGGGCATTCGTTCCTTCATCAACCCAGAAAATGTCGCATTTAGGCGTACATAGGCATTTCTAGGCAAATGCCTAAAAATCCGGGCCCTAGTCATAACTGAGCACTGCATTTCTATTTGCTTCCTTGACCCTATAGGGCAGGTTCATAGAAAAGCTGCGGAGTTTCCACAATGGCCAATTATTCGCTGAAAGCATCAAAAGCAACGATTGTCTTTTAAAGCACCGTCGTTTCACTGTTTTTTTTTTTTTTACGCCCATGATATCTGACTGTGCCCGTTGACTCCCTGTACCCTTACGGGGGGTAATGCCGAGATAGGCTTCCCGTTGTTGGCCACATGCGAGCGGGCATCGTCACGACTATAGCCAAAAAAAGATATGAAGGCCTTGCGCAAAGACGCCTCTAGCGTACACACAGTGCACTTCGGTCTTATCGGTTTCATTCATCTTGTACATACCTCACCTTCACCCCTGTACCCTACAAACTTTTAGCGCACATGCATGTTGATGGTCATTCATGCACACAGGTAGCAACGTGGAATGCCTCACCGATCTGCGTTCCAAGACCTCCAAAGGTGTGGTCCTTCTGGACATAATTTCTGCGGAATTGTGTCTGTCTGTCCAGGTCCAGGTTCCAAGAGCAGATGTCGGGGCTTTCAAAGTCGCAGGAAGTTTGAGGCTTCAACTCCACCGCTGATAAAGTTGAGTATCCAAAGTGAGCGAAGTAACATTAGGCAGCGTACTTAAAGGAGTTCAAAGCCATGCAAAAACCATCCCCTTCGTGTTAAAAATACCTTTCAGATAGTACGAATGTTACGTTATGTTGCGTATTCATGAGGAACGAATTCATGAACTGAGGGCAGCCTGAATCGTATGTTGTAATTTGGAAGTAAGTACGGCTAACGGCATCTGTTTATTAACAACAGGACTCTCGTGTACCGGCGTCTTGTTATAAATAAGCAGGTACTCATAAGAATTCTGATTTTTGTCCTAAACTACTCAGCAGCACCACATTGCCATTTCGCCGGCCTCGCTGGCTCAGGCCGAGGACGGTGTGGTGACTTGGTGCAAAAGTGCAAGTTGCTCGAACACGCCGCCTTCCTCGAGGGACGTTCAATGCGGTGTGCCGTGTGTCAAGATTTCGGCGCACGTTAAGAAACCCTCAGGTGGGAATTGATTAATTAATTGACCCGACCACTGTGGCGTCGCTAATGATCGCAGTTGTCTCGCGACGTAAAGGCCGGAATTATGAGTTAATTAATTAACATTGCAATTTCCAAGTAAGATATCTTGGTATCGACATGAAAATGCTTCATGCTGTCACTTATTTCTTGATATTGGACGGCGCAGTCACAACTTGAGAATGAAGTTTGAGACAAGAATTCAGACTTGAATAACTATAATGAACGGAGCTTGTTATCGAGACAGCGTGCGACAGCTATTTTAATGACATTTATTGTGGACATTGCAGCGCCTCTAACTTTTTTTAGACTTACTGATTTTTATTTTGTAAGTGTTTTGGAGTAGCCGGCTCCTGTGTTTTGTAGGGGCCTCCATCTCCATATTTTTCTTTCCTAACTCCAACTCCAACATTCAAAGTGTTTGCATTTGTGTCCCATGTGAGCAAAGATGACAATTCATCGTGTTAAAACAGCTGACAAACATCTGGGCGTAGTGTTTCCAACGATGTACGCTGTGTAGGTGGGTGTTTTCTTTTTCTTTTTATGTTTCCCTTTCTTTTCTTTCTTTTAGAAGAAAAGGCCCGAAATACAAAAAATACCCTGTGTGTGGACGGCTCCACAGGTAAGGCTAGACGTCGTTCTTTCTGATCACGGTTGAGAGCGCTGCAATCGCGACTCCCGGGTGCGTTGTCACGTGGTATGTTTTGTTCAATTGAGGCAATTGAGATATGAGAGAACTGATGTTCTGAGGCTAGAACAACATAGAAAGGACAAATACATACAAAGCCTCAGATAGGTAGAGCCCTGGACCGGTAATCCAGAAGATGTGGGTTCGAGTCCAGCAGCTGGCTAACCTTTTCAGTGACTTTCATCTTTCATCGCAATTGAGGTATGTTTTGTATTTCGCGGGCTTTCTGTGTAGACCGAAAAAAGATAAAATGGTCACACAAAGCGTACCTTGTTGGACGCTCTATAAATTTCCCTAAACCAATATTTTCAAAGTTAGCTAAGTAATTTATAGAATTAATTGACTGGGCACAATGAGAAATTTCTGACGTCTGCAATAAACGACTGCTAACAACATTCATTTGGTTTTCATTTGGTTCGCTCGCGTACAATGCTCCGTCTTTCTTTCTTTTTTTAATTTTTTTTAATTAATGCATGTTGGTTGGGACACCACAGAAGCACTCCTCTTCCATTCCCCTAGGGCCATATTCTTAAACGATCCTCGACTCGACTAGACCCTCCACTCGAGTTGCTCCTCGAACCAGCTTTGCGCTTCCAGGATCGACCGACTCGAAACACCCAGCGAGCGCAGAAAATGCTTCGCTTTTTCCTGTGTGTTTCCTTGTGTTTCCGGCGTCCCATTGAAACCCAGTGGTTCCTCAAGTGGGGGAACACATCCTTCCTCCTTTAGCTACAGTCGAAGGGGGCTGGAGTGGAGGATCGATTAAGAATACGGCCGTTAATTTCCTTCTTAGATGCTGTGCCCTGGCGGCCTTGCAACTCACGTGTGCAACGAGGCAGAGTAGCGTTCCAGGCCCGGCCGTCGCAGTAGGTGGTCTGAGCGCCAGAGAGCGCGTAACCAGGTCGACAGTGAAACTGCAAGACCATGCTGGTGTTCTCCACGTTCACTATGGTTCCATACCGGAAAGCAGAGGCCGGTGGCATGGGACAGCCGGCAGCTGCAACAAAGGACATAGAATTGCGTGGTTACGATAGCGTGGTTACAATAGGTGTTATCATATAACGCTTCTTTCCCGCCCTCTGCAGATACGTAAATCCTATCGAGTCTGGCATGGGAAGAGCCTTGCCAATGAGTGAACGCCATCGAATTTTCATCGATCATTCCTACCCACTCTGCGTAGGAGTCCATTGTGCACATGATATTAGGCAATTAGGAAAGAGTGCACCGAATATTCGGTCGGTTTGCGGCCATTATTTACTTTTTTGCGACAACAGTTTTTGGAAAACGTTCACCGTCGGCAACGTATCACAATGCATTTAAAAAAAAGGTGCACCTTGTATACCTGTTTATTGCCCCTTTAAACTATAGCTGCGAGGTCTTTCTTGATGAACGTCTCCGTGGATACTTGCTAGCTCGCCGTCCAGTACCGCAGTTCTAGCTGACCCAACAGACGGCTGTCAACTTCTCAAGCCGTGTTAGCGACGCGAAGCAACTGTGCCTATGAGCGGCGTACAGATGTGGACAGATGGAGAGAGGACAGCAGGAAGGAGTGGGGGACAGGGGGGTTAGTATGCGTCCTAGGCCGACTTCAGGGGGAACTGTGCCTGCCGACATTCGTCTGGAAAGTCTTCGGAAAACCCAGGGAAAACCTCAGACAGTACAGCCGATGACAGGCTTCGAACCCGTGTCACCTCCCAGTCTCGGCGTGGAAAAGCGATCATCCTAACCACTAAGCCACGGGAGCTAGTAACTTGTCTGTTGTTGCACAGTAACGGATAACAGGTCAACGGGTAAACTGGACAACAACAAGTCGGTACCGAGAGTTTAATGTGGATTCTATCGAAGACTTTGCTTCTTGCGTACAACAAACCGCTGTCATGCAAGAGGGTTTGTACCTCTTCAAAGACCTCGACAAGAAAGCAACGGAGATAGGAAAAGAGATGCTGTAAATTGCACATAGATTCCTAAATCAATATTACCAATTACCAATCAATTACAACGTAGGAAGCTGCGTCTACAAGCTTATTCGCTGGACAGCCCGGAGAGCTGCGCTTTCGGTCGAAAAGACACCAGGAAGGAAAGCGACAAACACTTACGAGTACTTCTAGAGTTACCAGCAGAGTTGTGCCTAACTCGTTACAAGTAACTCGTTACTTGGTAACGAAGTAACGATTCAGTTACTTTTTAAAAAATGGTAATCGTAACGGAATCAGTCACAAAAATTTGTAACTCGTTGCTGACGTTACTCGTTCCTTTTCTTCAGAGCTGGGGAGCACAAGTCGGAACTCCGTGTGGCGCAATGCGTGCAGACCACGACAACGTGTGACTGAAAGTATTATTGAAGTCCCCCATTGGATGTGTTGTTGACGTGCTGAATCGTCTTAAACGAAGGCCCTTGTCTTTTCCCTTGTTTCCGTAATCTCCGACCATCACTCCTTCCCAAGAGTGGGCACCAATTGTGCTATGGCCACAAAAAACACGGTTCGACGTCTAGTCTTTAGCGTATCGACTTCACACGAAAGAGAACGAAGATCACTTATGTAAATTTCGAGTATCAGCTTTTTCTGAAGTGCAATTCCTCATTAATAAAGAGATGAAGGCAAGTGACTGCATGTTTTTTGGCTCCTTTTACTATGCGGCGGTAACCTAAAAATAACTCGTTACCTGTGAGTAACGAGAACTCGTTACTTTTGTATGTTAGTAACGAGTAACGTATTTTGTTACTTTTTTCTGAAGTAACGGGTAACGGTATTTAGTTCCTTCTTTTTTTTTTTTTTTTTTTGTAACGGGCACAAGTCTGGTTACCAGCAGAGATACTTCCAATACCTCCACCTGAACACGTACAGTTAATGAAGAAAAGCAATAAAGCGAGGGAAGCAATAATAATGTCTTCGTAAATATCTTTGATCACGGTGACATCAGCATGTATAGACCACTTCACCTTTAATGGAGAAAGCGACCTGACCTTACTAAGACACCCACATGTGCAGGACACGACGCGCTCAAATCGAGTTGCCGTTCCAATCTCGGATGCTACACAACCACTCCTATATACGCAGCGCACGTCCACAAGGAGTAAATGAAAAAGAGAACCTCATTTTTAGCCAGCAGTATTTGGTGTGGGCCAGAGTTCTCGTCGGCAACGACAGACAATAATCCGAAGCAAACGGGAATGCCGGTACTGTCTCATCAGGACATTCCGAAGTCGTCTTGGGAGGGCGGTGGAATAAATGTCACAACGCACATTCCGAAGGGTACATCAGTGTTTCACGACGCAGCCTTAATTTGCGAAGAGCACGATTGGATGAACCCCTTCCGACTGCCCGCAACAATCACACATTATCGACATCAGTGCCAGGTTTCTTTATCCATTCGGTACTTTCTCTAAGCCCAAAAGAAATAAATGCCGCTCCTTTCGTCTTATGCTGTGACGCGTCGCTGATGGATGACCTCGACTAAATAAGAAAGAAAAAAAAAACGCACAAGGGACGCCAACCAACCTCTTTCTGATCAGACAATAAACTTGCACCGACAGAGTCAGATATAAACTAGGCGCCCCCAAACCTCTACAACCTCTAATATCGATAGGAAGCCGGGCTCCATTCCTGATTTCTTTTGAACTTGGGGGGTGGTTTCATCGTGTATTTTTCCGTTCCAATAGCTGTCAGTAGCTGGACGTCATTCGTTCTTTGCCCTCATCATCGATGGCAGCCGCGGCGGCGGCGAGCCTGAATCCCGTAATGCCGCTATTTGGGACTCGTTCTGCGACCAGGCGGCGGTGACGATATATTATCGTATCGGAAATCAAACACGATTAAGGGGGTCTGAAGCGCAAATTCGATTTGGAGCAAATTCGTGCCTCGCTTCTCCTATATAGGGTTATTGTGGTGCACGTGCCTTGAATGTCAATCCGTCTCGACTTCTTGAAATGCATATCGCATTACCAGCTGCCATGGCTGTCGCTTTTCGTTTTGTTTCGTTTTTTTTTTTTTTTTCTTGCTTTTTCTCTCTCTCTCTGTCTTCTTTCTCTCCACCTTTTTCGGCAGTAGGAAGAGGATAAGGAGCCGAAGTTAGTGTTGCAGCTCTACCTATAGTCGTGTTTTAAGAAGGGAAAGAAATCTAGTCCGTCAACTACATACGCTGTTGGAGATAGGGCGACGCAACAGCGCGCCAGGACAAATAGTGCAGCGCCATCATGCGCCATCAGTAGGGGAGCACACTTTCTGCCGCAGCGGGGAGGGGGGGGGGGTAATGTCTTAATCGACTGTAGCCAAACAAACAAAAGAAAAAAACGTAGCGTAGTGTCATGCGGCAAGTCCCAACAGCCAATACGGTAGCAGAGTGAGCATGCTGATTTGCATTATCTAGCGCAGGAGGGAGCGTGACCTCTCTGTGTCCAGCCGTCCTATCTGCGGCGCAGTGATATTCTGAGAGCTGACGGACTAGGTGTCTTTTCCTTCTTAAGTTGAACACGTCTATAGATAAAGAAGGCATTGTTTAATATCCCCTCCCATTCCTTTACCACGAGTCTGGGATGTCGTCTGCTTCGGCTATAATAGCTGCCGACGATTTCAAACACTTTTGGCTTTCTGTGGCTGCTAGTGGCTACCCATGCGACTGATAACGTCTCGTCTCCATGAGATACGGTCGCCGAAAGCACGACCGTGATTGGCGAACTCTGAGTAACTACCTCATGTCATTCAAGCGATCACGCTTTCTTTATCTGGGTGGCGTTGACTTGGGTCACCCCAAAAGCGTCCGTCACCACTGGGTCATTGATTTGACTGGCGACAGTATTGGAGAGGGAAATCAGTGACGAAACGAAAATAACGAGAAAATGAGTGCCCAGTGAGCTGTCAGAGTCCGCCATCGTTGTGAGCCGTTAGTTACAGCACGGTGGTTACAGCCTAATTTACATCTGTCACAACGGCAGAGACAATTTGATGCGCGATCATTGTTCTTGCATCTGTTTATTTCGTCGCTGATTATCCTCTCCGATAATGCATCCAATCAAATATTAGTTACCTCCTAAATTAAATAAAAAAGCTGTCCTCCTCAAATAATATTTATTTTCCTTTTTTTTCTTTTTTTGCCTTCATTAGCTTTGGACCTTCGAAGTTGGCGAAATAGCACGAAATCGTTTACAGACAAATAACATGACAGTACTGTTCTCTGTTTTTCTTTTCTTCTTTCTGTCTTTTTGTTTGTGTGTGTGTAATTCAGTCATTTAGTTTGTAGTACCATGGCGAGGGTCCCATGATGGTTGCGCACATAACTTGTCCCTATATTACTGTTTGTAGTGCAGCATTCTAGACCATTTCAGTAACCACTTGTAGGCTACCTCGGGTACCTCTTAGTTCACATAATATTCTGGCATATATTCCTTTTTATTTTCTCTGTACAGACAATAATATCCAAAGAACGGAAGGACGATATCAAAGGAATGGCTCAAACACGGAACTCGCTTAATTTCCTCTGACGACGGCATCTTCAACGCCACCATAAAAGTAACATTTTATATCACGTAGAATAATACAAAAGCTGGCATCATGATGAAACTGAAAGTTGAACATAGGATCTTGTCAATTTCTTCATGGTGCAATAAGTACAATATTGAGCGCGTTTATTCCACTACACCGCGATGCAGAACAGATACACCGATGAACCCCAACGGGAACGGCTGTGTCAGTCCATTGCGTTTAGCGCACGTCAACCTGAACAAACAGATGACGCAGACTGTCTTGCCGCCGAGCAAAGAACTCGGAGCGGTTCTTTTGACACTCCAATCCACGGCGAATCGCACAGGTACGCTGCTAATTATTTTCCTCGCGAATCGTATTAGAGGGGAAATTGGACGGAACGAACTTTATTTATTTGAACCGTATAACAAAGACATTTCCTTCCGTTCGATGCCGGATTAGAATATGCCATGGAAACAAAGTTTCGATGCATCCATTTTGGTCGCGAGTGATTTTGCTTTCATCATTTAATGTATGAAAGTAATTTGCAGCAAGAATTTTCGACAAATGTCAGCACTGCTTGGAGTGACACGGATTGGTTCGAGGAGGTGCAGAAAGTAGGATTCTAAGGCCTGTGACAAATATACCCACAGAATGTCGGCCCAGTTCCCCACTGAAGTCGACCCGGGATGCGTGCTAAAACCCTGTTCCCTGCTCTTTCCTACTGTCCACTCTCCACCTGTCCACGTATGTACGCCGCTCATAGACACAGTTACGTCGCGGCGTTACCACGGAAACAATCAGTCAAACATCTACCCACAAAAAGTACGCGTGCAACGCGCAATCCTGGTGCACATCTCCATATTTTTTTTATATCTCAAACAAACAATCAATCGATCGATCGATCCCGGTGCGCAAGACATCTTTCATTCTCGCGGGTCAGAACTTTGTATATGGCGCCGCCCGCCCGGCGCTTCAGTCGACCCGTCGCTTTGCTCCCGCGCCGAAGCAGACGATTCTCAGCAGTCAATAAGAGCGCTGGGATGATCTGACGTCACAGTTACTTCGAAATGAACTAATTTTCACGGGATATGCACGCTTCCCAAAGGAAATATTTTGCGTGACGGTTATCCAAAGTGGTTTCACGGTCCTTGATATGTTTGAGGTACCTTCCATGCTCCTGTAACCATGTGTTCACACGAGCGACATTCCCACGGAATATTCTAGTGGAAGAAAAAGAGAAAACGCTGCTCACGGAGCCGAAGTTCCGTCCCGTGTTATGTTGAGCATTCACACAGTGCTGGAATATCGGAAGTGGCGTACACTTCACTTAGCAGACGACACTTAGCAGATATCTGCTAAGTGTCGTCTGCTACTAACTGTCGACACCGTCAGCATCTTTTCCTGTCGTCTGCTATGGAATATCTTGTGGCTGTGTCGCAGGATGTTCCCCACGGTTAGCAGTCTACATAAAGACACGATGTTGAGCGCTCGCTATCACGTGACAGCAGAAAGCTTTGATGATTTTTGCGCGTCTTCCGCTGTAACATTGTGGGGGGAATGTCAATCGTGTGAACACACGGTAAGAGGCACATTGTGGAGAGGACACGACCCCACAAGGTGAACAACGCCCACTAAGACCGTTTTTTATGTAGATGTAGGTAGATGTACATGTATAGATTACAGAAGAATAAAGCTTGGAAAGTTCAGCGCCCACACATGTAGACGCATGGTGGTAACCGACCTACGCGAACTGCAAAACCGAGAGTAATTTTCCGGATAAATTCGGTTCTACGGAAAGTAACGGAAGCGACGTGAACTAAAATATCACGTGTATGTGTGTGTGGGAGGACACGCTTCTCGTCTGTGATTCTGATTTAATTAACGCCCCTCTTCGGGAGGCGATGGATGCTATCCATACTCCCGATACGTGACGTTTTATATCTGGTCATCCGCTGTTGGAACCGCTTCCGTTCACGGAACAGATTGACTGCAATACGGGAAGGTGTCACCATGCACTGGCGCCACCTGCGTTGTGTCCACTCATACGGACTAATTAGGACTTCAGAGTTACTGCTGCACCTTGTTATTTTGATGCATACCTTCCTTTTGTTCACTTTCCCACTAATTCACTCACTCGTTTTCAGGGGGCACTTAGCCCAAGTGACAACCAGGTGCACAATTTCAAGTCTCCATGGAGGTTCCGATACGTTCAAGACCCTTTCAGACACACCACGCCCGGTGCCTTGTGCCTGGCAAGTTCAGAGTGTTTACGGGTGTTTTTGTGTCTTCTGCAATTTTTTTTCTGTACCAATCAACGGTGAAATTTCGTAGAAAGTTTCATTTTCTTTCATTCTGAAGTTTTTGCATTTTAATGCCCCTATCATACCTCTGCCACACGGGCAGAACAAATGACATTATCGTCTATTGCCATTAGGATGCCGAATGGCATTATGCACGAAGACCTTGCCACACGTCAGTTTGTAATGACATTAAACGGCATGATGTCAACACCGCCCCTTCGGCACCGTCATACGTTCTTTTGCTTTTGTTGATGAAATTTTTCAAAGCAACGCCAGCTTTTCCTTCATCAAAGAACACTCTTGTAACCTCAGGTTATGAAATAATATTGTACTGCACGGTACGAAGTGGTATTGTGCAAGAATACAATTGTTACGTCCGCGTGAACGATGGGAGCGATAGTAGGCATTTAATCAGCGAATGAGTTGTGGCGACCTCATTAAGCAGAAACTGTCATTCAGAAAAATGTTATTAAATACCTTCGTGTGGCACCACACGAACGACATAAGACCTAAGGCGTTTAATGTTATCTTTCGTGCCCGTGTGAGACTCAAGGCGAAAAGCTAGTCACCCTTCAAAGTCTGGCCATTGCAACGGTTCGCAAGAGTTACACGCCCCTGTACATTTTATAAAGCGGTGCAGTCGCAATATCTTCCTATGCATACACCTCTGCAAGAAATGAGGAACCGCAACGGCTCCTACCTGCGCAAAACGGAATGGGCCTATCCCAGCGGCCGCTGTAGCAAGTAGCCAGGTCTTTTCCCACGAGCGTGAATCCAGGCAAGCAGACGTACTTCACCACACGACCTCGATGCCGAAGCTTGGCTACTCCATTTGGAAAGGATAGCCGTGGGTTTTGACAGCGGCCACGGGGCCCATAGGCATCCACCACTGAAACATACGAGTACACGTCACAAGGAATCATTCCACGCTATCCCACAGGATAGCTGGCGAAGGGAGAACTTAATACTTCCAATACTATATGTCTAATGGTAGTGGTGAGGTCTCAGAGAGTGAACCATTAAGCTATCCATAAAGATACTCATCAGCGAAGAGATACATAGAGCACAAAGTAACATCTTATTTATCGATATATCATTGTACTGTGATTGATGAAGTGGTTTTGTAGTGCACCAACCACCTCAATATATAATAACGTTCGCGATCAAAGTGTAGCAACGACCTCAATTTATAGAATAACATTTCGCAATTAAAACCGAAGCCTGCAGCTACGAAAATGTGTGCAGTGTTTTCAACAATATATTGATTGCATAACTTGTTTAAGTACTGGCGTACTTAAACATCTTCTCTGCTCAACACTCAACCTCACGAGGAAGAAACTCGTGGTTTTATTTTTCTCTCTTTTTTTTATGTTTCCGTTTCCGCTTACTTCGAAACATCCGTCCTATCCCCCCTTTCCATCTAGTTTCATTTCATTTCACTTATTTCTTTACTTATTGCTACTATAAATTATTTTTTACGGCTTCGCAGAAAGACCACGGGTGATTGACACTTGTCTTTTTTTTTTCTCTCCTTTTCCTTTATACAGACAGTTTCTGCAACACTTAGCTATAGGATCACGATGTTAAATGGGATTTAGAACGCTTTTCCTGTCCTTGTCTAGTCCTCAAACCTTGGGCGACGCAGTGCAATTTAGTGGCAAAGTTTTCGCGCGCTGGTTAAAGTACTTTCGGTACCTTGCTACTGTGATAAGCCGAAAATTGCCAACGTCATCCTACTAAACTTGTGCTTTGTGACGATACTTGTAGTCGTATCTTGCTTTTGGACCTCTATCTCTAAAGGTTTTACTAAATCTAGTTTCGCGTTCAGTTCGTTGACGCGTCTTCGACAAAATCTGCAATCATCAAGTTTCATCCAAGTAAAATGAAACTGCGAATGAGAAGCAAATCAAAACTAAACAAATAAGGCTGCCTAATACTTGCCTTTAATAGACCGGAAGCACTCCACGAAAACGATGCGATAAAGGAAGCTGTCAACTTCAAGATCAGCAATGTGATATCAGCGACTTCAAACGACCCAAGCAGCACGATGTACTGAAAGTCGAGTGCAATAGGGGAGGACGGGAAGGTGGAAGGCCCTGAACAGACTCTCGAAACTAAGGAACATTGATAAGACACATACCGGCCACCCCTATTGCACTCGACTTTCAATACATTGTGCTGCCTGGGCGAGTAGCGCGACTAGCTTATCATGCTTTCGGAACCGTTATCGTGCACACCTTCCTATCTACAAAAGATGCCCTGCGATCGCCTATCACGAATGATTCACACCTAGGTTATACATACATATACATATATACATATTCACACACCATACTTACCGTAGGCTGTCAGCAGCAGCTGAAGTACCACTGCGAGAAGGAAACAGGGTGAAGACAGCAGCCTCGTGGAAGACATGATATCCCAATATTCACCTTCTTAGCAAACGCATTCTTGCAAGTCTCCAAGAGGACTGCAGTCCTTGTATCGGTGCCACCGGAAGTCACTCGTAACGACCAATGGCAAGCGGATATCCGTCAGGAAGTCGACTAGAAGTGGGAGCAACTCTTGGGGACCTTCCATCACGCAGCGCTATCGGCCACAGGGAAAAAAAACCAGGAACTTGCATGCGTGTCGGTCTCTACACCGCTCACGATAAAGTCACGTGGTACTTGTTTTGGTGGTCACAAGGTTCGGTCTAGACACTGCGTCATATCATATGTGAGATATAGGCTTAGAGGAGTGCTGGGACGAAATCATATTGAACTTTCTGAGCTGTTCGGACATAATATTTTTTTTTTTCCCTAACGTTGAGCACGGCACCCACCGAAGACACCGTCTCTGGAGTGACTGCAGCTGGCCAGTGAGCAGTGGACACGGCGTTGTGCGGGGCAAGAAACGAAGTCGATCACCCTCTGCTGTTTGCGGCGAACCACTAAGAGCATGCCAGTAAAACCCCCGAGACCAGGGAGTTAACAAAATAATAATTCCGGGTTTTACGTCGAGAGACAACTGCGATCATGAGTGACGCCACAGTGGTCGGGTCTGTGGATTAACAAAAAGGACGCGACGATGGGGAAAGTTCCATAACTATTCATTCAAATGTTGGCATATTTTGGCATAAGCGTCCTTGTGGCTGTTTCTGATTGTTAAGTATAGAAAACATTTATGGGAGCGTCTCAGCTGGAGTGGTACAAGAAGTTTTGAGCATAGAATTTGTGACATTTAATTCAGTTTATTTCTGACTAATTTTATGTTGCTAGAAGCAAATCGATAATTTGAAGTAAATTAGTTGGTTTAATTCGATTAATTTAGCCCTGCACCAAACCGTAACGTTCAGCATATCGCTGCAGCAAATCGTAACGCAGACCGCTCGTATGGCTTGACGAGTGGCTTCTGAAAAGGCCCCATTTCCAGCAGCGCTGAATACACAGACGGTCGGTCAGTGGTTTACCCAGAATTTCGCCCTTGGGGGGCTGTTGGGCTCCTCAAGGGGGTGTATTTACATGCCTTTGACGAAATATTGTGCAACCTCACAAAATGTTAGGGGCGTCTCCTCCAAATTTTCGAGGGGTGTATGGGGGGGGTCTGGATAAATCGCTGTCTGTGGACATTTACATAACCTTTGTGCTAAATGAGCGGTTATTGATATCTTCATGATGCGCAAAAGTGCCGATTACCTTTTGCAAGGTCCTTGTTTGAGTTAGACCAAGATATTCTTCAATGTACTATCGTTTAAACTTAGCTTTTGAAATAAGCATTAACGAGGCAATTATCGGAAAATCGAAATAACCATTTTGTAGGTCCCGGTACGAGAAAATGTACTCGATGGTCGTTTATATTACTCCCATTATGCTTTTCTTTTCTTGTTTCTTTCCTGCTTTTCTCTTTTTATATTTTTTTTTGTATTTGCACTTATTCACACCATTCACAACGCAATAGTGGAGCGAAACTCTCCCTGGTGTGACATAGTTCATTAAAGGTACTGTAAAGCAGTAGACAAGCATGATATGCAGGTGATGTGACTAGAGACTTTGTTGCTTCTAAATACCATATGCGGAACCATACGACCGACAACGCGCTATAAATATTTTTAATTCGCCATGAAAAATGCGGCGTAATGGAACGGTGCGACGCCTGGTGTCAAACAACCCCCTGTACAGCGGGCAACACTGAAAATTTGTATTACACACTATTACATCGCAACTTCGTTAGGTTAGTAACCATGTTATTAGTTTTCCTGTTTACCTATGCATTCTGAAACCCATGTTAACAGTTTAACCTGTTAACCCCTGTTTTTGCAAAGTAACCCAGCGCTGGCCGCTGCTCGATGGAGGCTCTCCCTACTTCTCTGCTGCGCCTGCGCGCTCCTTCTGTTCGCGGCCTCTTTCGAACGAACGAACTCTCTCTGTGAATCTCTGTGAACAAACAAGTCCCGACGCTGTCTGGCTTCTTGAATGTCTGACACATTTTTTTTCAACGGCTCAGCATTTCATTTCAGTTCGCTTATCCGTTTATCCTCAGATGCGGATCGTTGTGTGGATTACAGGGGCGGATTGTTATGTCGAGCCCAGTGTTATACGCATGCAATGTGGTTGCCGCCGTTTGTGTCAGGAGTACGAATTCATTTCGAATACCTAGTACAGTGTTGCCCGTAATCTTTAATTGTAATTTTCTAATTAATTACACCGTCGATTGGAATGAAACTTGCGCAGTTTTTGTCCTGGTGGCTTGGACTATCGAATAGCCACACTAAATGAGATTTGATCGGTGCTGCTTTACAGTACCTTTAATGGTGGCTTTCGGTGTGGGGCGTGCACTCAACGACGTGATGCGCAAGACGTGACGGTGTCCGGAAAAAGCGATCATGGGGCGACATGCTTGAAATGAATACCGTAATCGTACGTGGAGACTACGTGTGATTGCGCAATTACAGGATATCCGGGATGCGTCCCGTATCTCCCATGTACCACCACGGTCAATGTGCAGGAACTTGAGTGGTGATCATGACCGGGTAAATGATGCAGTCTCGAATTTTCGGAACAGTAAAGTGTATTGGCATCAAAACAGAGGAAGGAAGGAAGGAAGGAAGAGCAGCAAGTGGAAGGTCATTTGGGGGGAAGGCACAGTAGCGGTGCAGCAAGGCGGAGGAAAGGGGGTGAAAGGAAGGAGGGGTGAAAGAGGGAAAGATTGTGGTGGTTCAATGGGAGGATGGTGGTGGTGGCTGTGGTGTAGTCAAATTCACCAGTTAGCCGACTTTATCGTCGTCAGGTAGACGAAATGCACCAATACAGGCGTTACAACGTTTAAACATACTGAAATTGTACATAGATATACGACCTTCGTCGTTATTTCCTTTTACTTTGACACAAAACACAAAATAACGAACGTTCACGCTTGAAAGAACGTAGATCAATCTGCAACAATGGGTTTGCAATCCCTTTTGGTCTGGGTTTTTAGGCAGTACTACCCACCACAGAAAGCATGCGACCTTCCCTCAGCACCCTTCATTTGAATATTTCCTGTGCCAGCGTCACCGCTGGGATATTCGACGAAGTTACCTCGTGGAAGGAATTCTGTCTCGCGTTTTACCGTCTGGAGGTTACCCCGTCCGAACAACTGAGGCTGCGTTCCAATACCTCGCGCCCGCGAAGCCGCCTCACTAGGCAGCTGAGTAGACCCCTTTGCTTGTCACTATTGGAACAGGCTTGCCTCGCCGAGGCGCCTGTGGCGCCATCTCGTTGCTCACGCAAGAAATGCGTACGGCGCAAGCGCAGCAGGACTCGAATGCGCTAAGTTTGTAGGACATCGTGCGTAAACTGTCACCTTCACAACTAAACATGTGTTGCAACTCTCTACGCAGTTTTAAAAAACATACCACTATGTGCAACTTTACATTTAAAGCCAGCAGAAACAGCGGGCACGCTGGTACCGTCAACGCGCGTCTCCATCCCGGCTGTCAGATGGTCAGGCGTATAACTAGACTGCATCGATTCGCACGTAGCCGACTGAATAGCGGACTTGGCGAGATTTGGAACGAGACTTAACATGGCGGCACTTCCGGTTAGACCGCTAGGCAGTCGACTAACCGGGGTATTGGAACGCAGCCTAAGTATCCTTCGAATTACTTTCCACGTGGAAATCATTCTACGATGATAACCGATAGTTTCGTAGCCACCTTGAATTTCACCCATATATGTGACGTCATCAACAGTAAAGCTCGAGCATTCACCAGCAGCATGGTCGAGTGGACAAAAAGCATCCGGCCATTGGTTTCATTGATGGGAGGTGCTGGGTTCGAATCCTACCACCAGCTGGGTTGTGTTGAGGTTTTCCAGCTAACCTTCCAGACGGTTGTTGGCACAGTTCACCCTGAAGTGTGCCCAGGACACACACCAACCCCCCTTCGCTAACAGAGAATAAAAAAAGCTTGCATTCAAACCCTCGCAGGAAAAAAAAAAGATGGCAGCGTATCTTTAAGCATTCTGCCAAACGCCTTTAAATGCCATAGCTTTCTCCGGCCGTCTTGATCATTCTTCTTTCTCCTTCTCTCTCCACGACTGTTACGGACGGGCCCACAATGGTGGGCCCAACACCATCTATCGCTTTAAAATCAATAAAAGTACCTTCTTGGAGCTTACGTTTGGAAAACCAAATGCATAGATTGAAGTATGTTCGCTGCTCTGAAAGTGTGCTGCCTGAAAGTTGAAACCTTAAAAACGGAACGAATTAAGATAACGCACCTCGAATGACGTCATATGTGATAGACACCAAATAGCGCATTTCCCAAGACGCGAGGTTATCGAGAGATGTTTGATATTGCATATGGAAATTAGTTTTTCTTTTCTTTTTTTTTTTTTTTTTTTTTTTTGGCAAGTCACCAACGTCAGCAGGCAACGGGATTAAACACGCAAGAACCGCGGAATAATGGCTTGCATCGAACCACTATTTATCGACTATGTTGCATTCCTTCCTTTCTCAAGAAGTCTCGGGTCTCTGGCATACGAATGAAGACCGGAAAAATGAAAAAGACAGCTGTATTCAGGATTGTATGACTCGGTAGGTCGACAGAATAAGTAACTCAAGCCGCAGACGTCTGCGCTGCACCGGGAAAGTAACAAGTGTCGTCCTATGCGCGCTGGTGAAATGTTGTCGTCTGTTATTGTTATTATTTTTTTCGTAGGCAAGGCAAATCCAATTTGAGACTCGAATCTAGCTCGGATGTACAGCAGACGTACGACATGTTCGAAAGGTTCGGCTTCCATGTTGCGCAACTTTCCGTCGTCACATTAAGTTATCTCTGTAGTGCCTTCCGAACGTAACATCCACTGAGTTCTGTACGTCGCCAATTTTTCTGAATTGTTTTTGTTTTCGTTTCTTATTCTTCCGACACAATCAAAATGTGTACGGCTTCAGTGGTCCACCGTGGACGTGCTTTTATGCCGAGATTTCAAATAGCAGGCCATGTTGCGATGCTGCAATTTTCCTCCGTTCTAACGCCATCCTCTGAAATGTTACTTGGACGCAATGCAAATGCTCCCACTTCAACTCAAAAGCAGTGAGGAAAACACCAACCGCGACAATGTGCGTCGTGCGCAGAAACTATTTAGCAAACGCATAAGCTACATCCCCTGGAAAAAATAATATTTTCGATGGCTTTCCCATCTCTCCAGCTGCGAACCTTTCCAATGTGGCTGCCCCGTGCCCCCAACACCCGATCTGTCGCGTGCGTGTTTCCCAATATTAAAATACGTATATAAGAAAATATCACCGTTTAAATAGCTAGGCCTCGGCTCCCAATTAAGCAACGACTCTTGTAACTGTCCCCCGGGACAACATAAGCGTCTACAACTATATAAGAGCTATGGTCATGGAGATATATCTCCGCCAGCGGAAAATGTAGTCTGCACACTGAGAGTGGGACCTGTAGGAGTTCACTTGTCCCTATATATAGCTTGACATGAACTATATAGAACAACAACAACATTGATGATGATGAACGGCGAAATTCGCCACCTGGATTGTGGCCCACTACCCCAATGCCGACGGGACTGCATATGAGATATAAAATGACAATGAGGGGAGGAGAGGGGGAGAGACGGTAGCAAGGCGGCGCGTCAGGATTAGAGGACATAAAGGAGACCGGTGTCTTGCAGAAAATTCGGGAAAATCTGCAGGGCACGATGGCGTTGCAGGATGTCGGTCCAGGGCCCAAGGACTGTCGTCAAAGTGAACGGAGCGGCAGTGATGCGCTTAACTATATGGAAGAACGATGAAGGTATGCGAGAAATTAGATTTGCATATTCATAACTGCACAAAACACTAATACTTCACAAATTAATAGCAGCGAGGAAGGGTTACTGTGAACATAAACCCCACGAACCATCCCGCACAAAGCCTAATTAGGCAATCTTTTATACGGCTCGTTCTCGTTGTATGGTTCCACGTTCCCATAGCAAAGGTATACTGGTAACGCGTCTTTCTCCATTTAAAACGCATTAATGTGAGTGTAACCGGAATAGGACTGAATCGTGACATTAGGCGGCGTCACCTCCCCTCGCTGTGTTCACATTAACTGTCGGAAACGGTGTGCAGATGGGCCGGTAATAAATTTATTATTAAGAACGTTAGACGCAGGTAAGGCGCAGATAGTTACGAGTTTGTGAGTACGCAATTTGTTCTCGCGAACTGTATTATTAATTGGAAGGTAAGCCGTTCCAGTCCATTTTGAGCGAGAAGCTGAAAAATTAATAAGAATTTATTGCTGTCTCCACTTCCTTTCAGGTCGTCCGCGACTGTACATATTGCATTTTAAGCTCAAACCGCACGTGACTAACCTTGAATATGTATTTTACTGTGGTTTGTACTTTGCATATTTGACTACACATTTCGCTGCGACCTACCGTAGTTGCTTTTCTACTAAACTTTTTTTAAACAGTGTGGAAACGACATTTTCAGCGGTGACTACTCGTGATGATGAACACGTTCCAGGCACCAGAGTTGGGGAACTTATTTTTATTTAGGTATTGCGAATAAACATGAATATAATTGAATTGAGTTGAATTTTGTAATGTATTAACTCATTACTAGAGCGCGGATTTTCTTGGAAATGCATGTTTTCTTGTTTGTTTGTTTTTCTCTATGTGGGTTTCGCAACTGGGCGATGGAAAAACACTTCTGGTCTTGGTTTGGGACCGATCAGAAGGGTTCTATGGTGCATATAAATGCCTGCTTTGCACATTGTGGCATGTTTCGCTTGAAAGTGCATAAATAGTGCATATTTTGCCATATTTTGTGGTGCGATAGCTTATTTCTTCCTTTTTGTTTCGGCAGAGGTTGGGTCTTCTTTCGCGAAAATTCTGGTCAGAATCGAATATTGTCCAGGTTTCGTTGGGGTGAGGTGCGGTGTTCAGCCCATACCCTGGCTGCTCCATCCTCCACTGCGTGGTGGGCCGTACTTCACCTTCACCACTTTACCGTTGCGAAGACTGGCGCCGTTCGCGTTTCAATCCGGGGGTGGGGGGTGGGGGATATGTTTATTAAGAAAGAAGAAAGGAAAGGCCAACCAGACAGAGGTCGGCTTGCTATTCAAAAAAAAAAAAGAAGAAGAAAAGGAAATGAAAAGAAGAAGAAGAAAAGAAAAGGCCAAGAAGAACAAAAACACACAAAACTAAAACTGAAAAATCCCACACACGGTCGCACAATAAATCATTTCAATCGGGGGGGGGGGGGGGATTTATTGACAGAAAAAAGGAAAAGAAAAAAAGAAAGGGGAATGGTCAGCCATGCAGCACGCCGGCTTGCTATTCCCTAAAAAAGAAAAAAAGAAGGAAAAAGGAATAACAAAAAACAAATAAATATATAAAAACACACACAAAAAAAAAACACTCGGCTCACAGGGAGCCAAGAGGCCCGTATCACGCAGAGGAACACCGCTTTTGTGACACTCCACTGGCTAGCTCGCTGCACGGGGCCAAGGAGTGTTGCGAGAAAAACGTCCGTCCGTCCGTCCGTGCACCCAAGCTCTGAGAGTTGTTGCCAGAGCACGGCTGATGATGGTGGTGACGCTGACAGTGGAGGAGCTGATGGGAAATATCGTCTTCTACGGTGCATTTCAATCGGCATGATGCAGTGCCAAACGCAAAGCCATGACGAAGCAAGCCTGAGCATGGACAACATGAGCATCAATAGCAACATACACAGAGCTTCTTTTTGTATGTTTTTTTTTTTTCGTGTTGCCCATGGTCAGGCTTGTTACGTGGGTTTCGTCCACCAGCTAGTCTGCGTTTACGCTATTTTATCAATCCCGAACGCAAAGTCTTCAGCTCCATGATTTATATCTGTGGCACAAGTATTCTTTCTTGTGTGATCCCTAATAAAATATTCACTTTAAAAAAAAATAGAAAAAACAGGCATCCGGTGCATTGCTTTCGTACAAGGAACAATGAAAAACATCGTATATACTCATGATTTTTACTGCATATTTCGAAGATTTTCTGTTCATAATTGTATGAATATTTCGGGAGTTTTTACTGCATATTTATCCGCGCTCTACTCATTACAGTTTTTGTGAAGTAACACATTACAATACTCATTACGTCTTCTTTTGCGTAGCAACGCATTACTAACGCCATTACTTCCATCAAGTAATGACATTACTTTGACATTATGTTTTCAAAGAAGTTTCCAAGAAGGCGTTTGAAGCTCGTACTGTAAAGAACGTGAGTGGACTTTCTTTTTTTTTTTTTTTTGCACATTAGCTCTGATAGCAATTTCGTCGATAGATTTCGTCGATAGATGAGAGCAGTACGAATAGTTTAAATGAGCAACCATAGATAGAATCAATTATAGCGTAGAAGCAGTTGGTGTTCAAAGACCCCACTTGACTCTGTCCTCCTCCGTGCAGACCTGCTCAGTAACAAGGGTGACTGACTCCGTAACTGTTGGCTTTTGACAATACAGCCAACCAATGCAAGACCACCCAAGTGATGCGTACTGTCATTACGCATTACCCTTTCCTTTCTTTCTTTTCCTTTCTTTTTTTTTTTCCTCAATAAACATATAACCCCCCCCCCCCTGGCGAAAATGCAATTGCATTACATTACTCATTATACACCCTCGCAAAATGTAATGCATTGGCGTTACTCATTACCGAGACGTAATGAATCACCGATAATGCATTGTAGTTGGAGTTGGACGGACTAAAAATAATACGGAGAGGCCGACACGAGAGGCATTACAAAGTAATGCATTACCCTCTTTTGTGCAAGGCATGCCCAACAAATGACTACGGCCGACGTGAAACTCGCGGGCTTGTCTGGAAACAAGAGTTGTTCTTTGTAAAATGTGGAAGGTAGTGCTGTTCCTTTTAGTTCCCTTTTTCTTTCTTTACTCATTACTGTTTGACGTTACCATTTTTTTACTGTACCTATGTCTTCGAAAAAGGTGGTGGTGGTGATAGGGCTTGCCGTTGTCGGCCTCACGTATGTGGGCAACGTCACGACTCACGCCCTGGGGGAATGTGCGACCTGGGCCGACTTCTAAGGGAACTGTGCCGACATATGTCTGAAAGCGTCTGAGGAAAACCCAGGAAAAACCCCAGACAGCACAGCCGGCACCGGGATTCGAACCCGGGTACCTCCCAGTCTCGACGTGACATGGCCAGCACGCTAACCACTGAGCCACGGGAGCTGGACAAGGGTTGTTCTTTGTAAAATGAGGAAGGTAGTGCTGTTCCTTTTAGTTCCCTTTTTCTTTCTTTACTCATTACTGTTTGACGTTGCTATTTTTTTACTGCACCTATGTCTTCGAGAATACGCAGTTCCTGCCACAGCAAAAGCGAATGAGAAGATGGCACAGAGCTGTCGTCTCTGTCGTCGTTATTGTTTGGATGCTGCCCAAGCTCAGCCTGTGTGTTCTCCGTGGAAAGCCAATGAATTCCCCAAATACATTCGGTAAACGAACGTCATTTTCGTGTAACGTCATTATGTGCTCCACTGCGGCAGGGAACAAAATGTCATTCAGTGTGAATGATATTCGCTGGAAATGACGCTTGGAATGTGCACGCTAGCTTCTCAGGGGCTTCGTACTTCTCAATATTCGCTGCAGTTTTCGACCCGAAGATCAAGAAGTGCTCGAGGACGCTAAGTGTCGTCTTGCAGGAATCGGGGGACCCCACCTTGCACAACATTGAGGCCCGTATCATAGGTTTCCAATACCCTGGCTCAACTGACGAAAAATATGATCGGTTCGCCTAATGCTGACGTGTTCTTGTTACCGTGCTGTTTTATTGATCTTCTTGGCACCTATAATACTATAAGAGTCATTCAAATCACATAGGGCTTTCAGTTACTTCTTAACGTTATTAATGCCATAGGAGTTTTAGTTACTTCTTAACGCTATTAATGACATTAACGTTAATGCCATCAGAGCCATC
Source organism: Ornithodoros turicata (assembly GCF_037126465.1). Taxonomy (NCBI): domain Eukaryota; kingdom Metazoa; phylum Arthropoda; class Arachnida; order Ixodida; family Argasidae; genus Ornithodoros; species Ornithodoros turicata. Next base: position 11,312,761 of record NC_088204.1, read on the forward strand.
CAAATCACATAGGACAATGTGACATGTGATACCTATATGATAGGACAATGTGATATAGGACGATGCCATTGACGTTAATGCCATAAGAGCCATCCAAATCACATAGGACAATGTGACATGTGATACCCATATGATAGGACAATGTGACATAGGACAATGCCATTGACGTTAATGCCATAGGACTTTCAGTTAGTTCTTAATGTTATTAATGACACTAACGTTAATGCCATAAGAGCCATTCAAATCACATAGGACTTTCAGAAGGACGGAAGAATGAATCAGACAGTAGTTCGAAGCCCGTGACACATGTAAAAACAGGCAGGGGCTTCGAAGAAACTGTTTACGATAGGTTGTGCCAGGACACAAGAAAATCGCATACCTACAGACACCCCCTTCGTACTAACGTCATTTGCGCTTCCGCTTGTTGCCCGTAGACTTCCGGCCGCAGGACAGAATCAATGAGATGCTATCTTTCCTGCGTACACGCTTCAAAGCAGTTGAATGAAAGAAAGCTCGGTCACATAGCATAGAACTCTTGTGTGCCTCTTTTGAGGGCAGTTATGTACAACTGTGAGGAAGAGGCAACATAAAATGGAATGAAATGCGGAAGTATATAGTATACGAAGGCAGACCTGTTTCGCGTGCCATGCGTATTTTTAATACATTGTATGGTATTGAGACGAAGAGTTAATAGAGAGGAATAGTAATAAATATAATAATAGTATCTTTATTACAGTGCCCAAGAACAGACAAAGCCTTGGCTGTTACAATAATAATAAGTAATTCCCGTTCAGCGGGTCCTTAAAGCATATGGGCAATAAATAAATAACGCAACACTATTAAAGAGCTTAAACAGGTGTGAAAGCTCGTGTAAGAACTGCTGAGATTTTCGAAAGACGCCGTACGTAATATGTGGTCGTTCGAATAGTCAGTCCCTCAGATTAACAGTATTTTTCTACACCTTTCGAGTGTAAATATATAAGACACACACGCACACCACAGTGGTGTAAGTCTCGCACAAATACAGAACGGTGTTCTGTAAAGCACAATTTCAAAATGGTGTATTCCACAGAACACGCCATTTCGGGGGGGGGGGAGGGGGGATTCCATTTAAAGGTATTGTCGCACCCGTTTCTGAAACAATTGTACCATGCTGTGCTTAGGTGGTCACTACCAAGGCACTCCCACCTAATACATCGCAACAGCATACGGCTGATGTTGAGAGTATTCCGGAATGCCCTAGACGATTTCAGAAAATCCCAGCGTTCCTTGCGCACGCGTTGCATCCTGGGACATTACCGGAACCAGGAAGTGAGAACTGTCCTATCACGTTTCGTTTTCACTGACCTCGACTCCTCGTGAACAATCAGCCGGGAGAGAAGGAACCGAAACAGTTTGGAGACCTTCTCCTCCTTTGTTACCAGCAAGTTCCCACAGTTCAAAGCGGCGCTAAGCCCTCTGGGATTTTCTGAAGTCGTCTATTCCGCCTCCGGGAAATCCGGAAAACGTCACCTGGAACAACGTGGATCGCACCGATTTCTGGCACGTTTCATGACCGCATCGCTCATCGAGCGCAGTTGAGCTTCTTCCCCAAGCGGCTGAACGGTTGTCCACCTGAAAATGACCGGGGAGAACTGTCGGTGGTGAACGCACCGCAGTATTGCCGATACGACCACCGGATGTGCCATCTCGACCCAGCAGACAAGAGGTACAGTGAACACCATCTCCAACATTGTTATTACAGTTTAAACTTGAGACTGCGGCATAAAATTACAATTTATTTACAACAACACTCCTCTTACACGTCGAAGTGTAAACAATGCACCGTGTATGGTACAGGAGACATGCACGGTGTGCCCTGCACTAAAACAACCCACGCTGTTGAAACAGACGATCTCCCTTTGTTATTTAACCAACCAACAACAACAACAGACGACAATTGTGGGGCTTCTCGCGAAGGAGAGGGAAAGGGAAATCGTACATTGTGGTTTCTTCTTCTTTTTTTTTATTATTATTATAAATCGTGAACTACGTTGTGATTTACTCTCGTTCCTTTTGTGTCAAGATAACGCGATCTTTCATCCAGCGAGGATAAATTTCTGCGCTTTAGTACTCCTTTAATATCAATATATCTACTGTTTCGACATACGTAGAGATGTCTGCTGACTTTTGGCATTCATTTTTGGCGGACACGAGTAGACTAGTCCTTCCTGCCGTGTCATCGTCAAGGAAGCCGAAAGAAAGGGCGAAATAAGTACACGGATTTTCACTCACATTTCCGTGGAGACATCGTAGTGGTTTTTCACTCGGTACATATCTCCGCGAGACGTGCGTTGGTCTATTTAAATTAATCATTCATCATTCAAATGTACTGTCTAGTCTGATCCAAACTTTTCCGCTTTCATGAAAGTGATCAGAGTGTTTCGGAGCCTGAGAACGGCATTGCGTATAGGTATTACACAATTCGCATAGAACGGAGCAAATGGTGGGGAAAAGGAACACATGGGAACTGTTGACTGGAGACAGTGGAAGTATGGTGTCTATGTAGCAACAGTAGGGGCACCTTGGGTGGAAACACGAATGCAGTTTATCTATTGCGTGTGGAGTTATACCTTTCATGGGACGCTGTTGCTGATAAGATAAAGATGTATCGCGTGCGATTACGAAACGAAATTTACATGGCCGTTCGGTAGCTTCTACAGGGAAACCGTGTTTGTACATTCATCTTGTCTTCATTACGAAGTGTTACCCCCGAATTCATAGATGTGACTTGACTTGAAGTCGCGTCTGACTTGTGCAAGACTGCAAGTCCGCGCCAACACCTGTCCTCGCTCAAGACGGTTTGCGTCTTTCATGAACCTTCTCGCTGGCTCACTTCGTCAAGTCGCATACTGCTAGCGTTTTACTGCGTCTGGGAACGAGATTTTCGCTGAAGTTTGCGTCTAAAATCTCCTTTGCGGTATGAAAACGCGACATTTCTTACCGTTACGACTTATAATATGTTGCATACATAATGTAAAACCCTGAGACTAGGGAACACGAAGGGACAGACACAACACGAAATCTCGGGGTTTTTCATTATGCACCAAGTTCACCAGCTTGCTCCTTAGCCATCTTTTCATTATAACATGTGCCACACCTGTCATCTGGCACCAACGCTCGTGCAAAGCCCCTGTAAACAAATTGGTGGTGTACCAGCTCATGCAAAGCCAAGCCACGGCAAGATTTTATCATGTCATGTGGCGTCCCGAGGCTGCCGTATACTGAAGCGTTATCAAAGTCGGATTCAAGGTAGCCCGAGCGCTGACTCGACATTTTTCTCCACATATGTAGAGTCGCGCTCGCTGCGTAAAGAACGCTTCGAGCCTACGAGGGGGTTTCTGAATTGCATTGGCGCTCTTCAAAGGCATCTGCAATTCAAGTCGAGATCAAGTCACATCTACAAATTCCAGGGTTAGCAGATCAAACAATTGAGGAAAAAGATGCTGGTGATGCAAGGATTCGAACGTGGGCCTTTTGATTTCAGAAAGTTCTGCAATCAGAAGGCCCGCTGTCATTGGAACCGGGGGTGCGGCAACTTCTCGGTGACGCTATCAACAGTCCACCAACACCCCCCATTGCTTCTTGCACGGCTCCCAACGGACGTCGGAGGGACGGATATCGGCAACACTGGGCCAATATTGAACCGGTTTTACCAGTATCAAGCCAACATTGGGCCAATATGTGCTGATTGGGTTGTTAGCTTGCACAGCATGGTTGCACGAGGCTCCCGATCAGCGGTGTTTCGGGATTTTTTTTACTATATACTCTCATACACGGCAGTTTGAACCATGTCCTACTATAGCGACCATCTCACACGGACCCCTTCCCAGCGCCGCATTTGGAGGCTAGCGGTGGCGCTACTCATCGGCCCTGTTATTGCTTCGTCAATTTCTACAGTACTCTGTACTTTAGCTCACCTCAGTATTTTTGTACAAGCAGTTAATGTCCCACGAGAGATGTTCCTTCTAGAGTTGACTATCATCATCGTTCTACGCGTTTTCATAGGAACTGCTGCTGTCGTCTGCTACCGTAACCGTGCGTCCGCTTCTGCGCGTTCAAAATTCAAATTTCCATCCTCCAATCATGATGCAGATTTCGCGGACCGATGAGTAGCGCCCCTAGCGGAACGTACGGACGGGCTCCTCATTGGGTTTGACGATCATGACATGGTCGCTATAATCTAGTAGGCCGTGGTTTGAACCTGCCCATGCCCCTCTCGTTTCCCTTTCCCTGCAACATCTGTGTGTGTTTCGTAGTCTCTACGGGGTTTTAATAGTATGAACACAATAAGCATCTGCACGAGTCTGCAGCTGCGATGACGTAGAAGATACCCTGTAAGTTTCTGCCACAGTCTTCTTTTGGCCGCTGTCTTCCCGCCACTATAGGCAACGGACATTCCTCCACATAACGCGGAAAATGTAGACCACACCTGTCTCCATTGCCCGCGCTACTGACCTTTCGGAACCACACTTTCAGTCACCTAGACTATCGCCCTCTCCCTATGACGAAATTGCTTGACCCACGGTCAAATCCAGCCCACCAACGCCGTGTCCTAAAAGCAATACTAACCTTTCTCGACGGTGTAAAGACTCACTTCACTGCATGACGTCATAGCGATGCGCCGGCGCTGCTGTCCTGTTTGGTAGACAAAAGTCGCACGATCATCGAGTCACTGGGTGCCGTACACACCAGGCCGTTTCCTACTCCCTTTTGCCTAACAGCGACGTCAGATCTATACGCATGCGCAGTTGCGCCTCCTTGTTTACAAATAGAATCATTATGTTTTCACAAAATTATGGCGAGCGATGGGACAGGGTCTCGCCTGTGACGACAAAACACCGCACTCATATCATCATTAAAATAAAGTTATCATTCGGCCGCAGTCCAGCGGGATACTACGAACTAAACCAGCAGTCCTTACTACGAACTAAAAAGTGACGTTTATTTCGTATTATAAATCGAACTCGCTCGGACTTTTTTTTTTAATTCCGTGCGCCGCGAAGCAACTGTGGCTATGAGCGGCGTTCAGACGTCACAAATGGAGACAGGACAGCAGGAAGGAGTGGGGGGAGCAGAGGGGGTTAGTATGCGTCCTGGGCAGACTTCATTGGGAACTGTGCCGACATTCGCCTGGAAAGTCTACCGGAAAACCCAAGGGAAGACCTCGAAGAGCACAGCCGATGCCGGGGTTCGAACTCCCGCTGTCATTCTAATACCACAAACCGTTCGTTAAGACGTCCATAAAGAAAATCTCACAATGTCTTCATCGGCCCTCCATTCGTAGAATAGAAGACCTAACGCGGCGAGGTAAACCTTTCTATTTCTAACCACACGGGGCACCCTGGATATTGAACGAACGGGCACTATTTCAAAAGAGAGGCCAGAAACCCGAGGACGCGCCGCGATATTTCCCGAGGGACTTTCAATAGATCCTCCAAGCATGAGGTCAAATGAGATAAGCTGACTCCAGAAGTCGTAAAGGTTTCCAGCGTCCCCCCCCCCCCCCCCCCGGCCATTACTCCGAAATGACGGCAGAGATTAAATGCTTCTGACGTCATTTCCAAAAAGCCGGAGCAGTGAGTTTCCTGCTTCCGCAATACAGAAACTGTAATCATTAGGCACACGACATTCAATACCTCCGAATGCGAGCCTCTTTAATGCCCCTCAACCGTGTGTCTTCATGAATTACAGCGCTTTCGTTCATACAGCTTCCGCGGCTCATGGAAATATGCTGTTATTGGGCGTTATACAGGGCGTTTCACCTAAGGTGATAAAAAAAAAATCGAACTTGCCACGTACTCGCCGGAGGATTGTCGGACTTTCCGCAATTACCTTCTGGAAACTTCTGCCACCATCGAGGAAGGCTTTGGACAATTTTTAATTGCGGGAAATTTATCTTTTTCAATTGAACTTTGAAAATTGCCAAGGGAACCTCACTTTCTTTTTTTTTTTTTTACAGAAATATGAAGTCCTCCACAGATAACCACAGATCCAACAAAAACTATGCACAGTATCGCAACAGAAATAGTCTAAAAAAATAGTAAAAATTACGCTTTAGCCCCGCCTGCATGTTTTCGCAGAAATCTGCGTCAAGACGAGAAAGTGTCCCCGCCTTCATTTGTCTTGGATTCTTTGTGATAAGGCGGTTGTTTTGTTTTCTTTGTGATAAGACGGTTGTCACCAGCATCAAGGTCAAACCGGGGAAAAGAAAGGTAAAACAAGAGGCAGGAACACTTCCTCCTCTCCCCGCAAATACCTTGCGCTTTCCTTTGCGACAATTGAGCAGGCGGGGCTAAAGCCGAATTTTTACTAATTTTTTTAGACTATTTCTGATGTGATACTGTGCATAGTTTTGGTTGGGTCTGTGGTCATCCGTGAAGGACTTCATATTTCTGTAAAAGAAAAGTGAGGTTCGCTTGGCAATTTTCAAAGTTCAATTGAAAAAAATAAATTTCACACAATTAAAAATTGCCCAAAGCCTTCCTCGATGTGGCAAAAGTCTCCAGAAGGTAATTGCCGAAAGTCCGACAATCCTCCGGCGAGTACGTAGCCAGTTAGAATTTTTATCACCTTAGGTGAAACTAGAGAAACCAGGGAAATGTCTCGACTGCTTGGACTCATTTTCGTTTTCTGGAAAACAAACATTCAGGTTGGGTCATGCAAAACGCGGACCAAAATAGACCTCTCCCTGTTTGCAAAACAAATGACGTCATAGTGTTCGACAGCGACACCAATTTGGTAGAGTTGAACTACACACTCGAAGCTAGGGGGCGAACGATGTCGCACCCGAAAGCCACGGTCTTGAGGGGATTATGGTGGTCCCGGAAAGGAACGCGACCTTCGGTCTTACTTTTCTTTCAATAAGAGGCAGCGAACAAGTGCCCATTCGTGGAACCCAGCCCTCCCCTTCCGATTTGTTTTGGTTTCAGTCTGTCTACCAACGTCATGGATCACGTGTAGATGTCTATTACGGAAGCCAAGTGTCTTTATGACAGTTCTACTATTAAGCCTGTGATTCAAATGTCAAAGGAAGTACGGGTATAACGACGGAAAATGTACCCAAGCATTGCGGAAAATATGCGATGCTGTGACAGCTGTGCTTGCGTAGCGCTCAGGGTTCTCGAAGGCGCTGGAACCGGACTGGAACCGCTGAAACCGAAGAACCAAAACCACTGAATAATTGCCAATTCGGGTGGTCGTTCCGTGGAAAAATTTTTTTGCCAGATCCCGAGCAGCCATGTTCGCTTGGTCAAAGCGCAGCAGACTCGCAAGTTCGCGTGGAGCTTTCCGAGTGCCAGAAATTTGTCAACCAGCACTTTTTACGCCCGGCCTCAATACAACCGGGCAGCGGCAACACCACCTGGATAGAGGAAGCCTCCTTACTCGTCGACGCTGACGTAACAACTAATGGCAAACTCGGGTGTTCATTTCGTGGCAACACGGCCTAGCGCTCGGAAATTGCTATGTTGTGGCAAAGCTGGATCACGTGATCGTTGCCACCCGAACCTGAGTGACAGGAATCTAGTCTCCTGGATCACACTAGGGGCATCGCGGTTATGGTTACCATATCGCGGTCGCCCGTCTTCGGGTTCCGTCGTCTGCTTAAACCACGTGAACTTGCGGGCCAATGAGGGCACTCGCCACCGTTGCAGTGCGGATGTGACGACACCGGATATAGTTGGACACCCGCTGCTCGATCGTTTCGAGACCCTGCGAAATAAGTGCTAGCTGGCAAATTTCTGGCGCTCGGAAAGAACTACGCGAACATGCGAGATTGCTTCTCTTTGCCCAAGCGAACATGACTGCTCGGGATCTGGCAAAAAAAAAAAAAAAAAAAAAAAAAAAGTTGCCCCGAAATGACCACCCGAATTCGCCACAAGAGTCAGCCAACGCCGGTAGCCAATCATGAACGTGCTTTCAGCGGACGTAGCCATGGAGACTAACCACCGTCGTCCTGGAGCAGTGATTGAAAGTACCCGCGTACTAAATTGGAAATCTTTAAAATAAACGGACCCATATCTTTCTCAAAAATGATTTTCTGGAAAGCGTGTTGCACTTTTTCTCCACAGATTCGGGTCTACAGGTTCCAAGTTAGCTACAACACTTTGCGAGTTCTTCAATTCACAGAAAGGCGAATCGCAGTAGGTTCTGAATTTATATGTCCACGTAGCAAAGGAGGGGAGAGGAGGTAATATAAGTAGGCCCTCCGTATCTAGGTGGCGGTGGCCGCGGGGTTGCCCAACTATATCCGGTGTCGCCACATCAGCACTGCGATGGTGATGAGGACTCGCATTGGCCCCCGACGTCGAAGTACACGTAGGTTAGCAGACGGCGAAACCCGAAGACGTACGACCACGATGCCCCTAGCATGATCCAAACGACTAAAATCGCTCGATCCATGGCACTCATGCTCGGGTGGCACCGGTCACGTGATCCAGCGCGGGCGCCAGACTAGTAATTTCCGAGCGCTTGGCCGTGTTGCCATGAAATGCCACCCGAATTCGCCATCGGGAGAGGTGGGACGTTCGCGTTCTGTGTTTCTCACGCGACGAGAGTGCTCAACAGGGAGTCTCTCTCTAAATACATATGAGAAGTCGTACTACTCATTTCTGCCAAAGGACTCACCCAATTTCATCTGGGATGTCGATCGCTTTTCTTGCCGCACGCTACTACAGGAGTACAGGTTGGGACAAAAGTTTACGGAACACGCGAGCGCCGTACTTGTTCTTCGGTGCGACACCCTAGCGGCTGGCGGAAGCGGGTGAGTTCACTGTTTCGGAGGGGTGGAAGGGTGCGCCGTTAGCGGCGCACAGCAGTGGCTTCTACTTTGCAGGCACACCCAAGCGACACCGGAACTACAGCTGTGTGTCGCTAACGGCGCATCCTTCCACCCCTTCGAAACAGTGAACTCATCCGCTTCCGCCAGCCGCTAGGGTGTCGCACCGAAGAACAAGTACGGCGCTCGCGTGTTCCGTAAACTTTTGTCCCAACCTGTACCACAGGGGTATGCCACGCGGGTAACACATCACAACAGAAGTATGGCACCCTTTATTGCCGAAATGTTCATTCATGTGTGTAACATATGCCCCCTCATAGGAACAGCACGTAAGATATAGTGTCTCTGTTGCAGCACAGTATATTCAACCATAATACTATGGCTACGAACTCTGTGCAGCTACCTCGGACTTCAGGAGAAATTGTGTATGTCAAGAACATTGCTGAGAGTGGGCAAGAAAGATGAGCATTCCAAATGGCAATTACCTCTAACGAGTCTCTCGGCTTTACCATTCCAGAACTTTTTACTCTCACCGATTTCTCAACTTCTCCATCTTGAATCTCCGCCGCAGGACATTCATATCACGAAGTGCAGGGAAAGCATAGCGAAAAATATATTTAAATGCCACGAAAGTAGCCAAAAAAAATAACCAGAGGAAATGCTCTTGCACTAAGAAATTAGAGGGCATACGTTTATGTAAATAAATATATCACAAACTTCAACACAACCATTTCAAGGAATGCAAGTTTACAGGTGGTTTGAAATGGCACAATATCTTGATACCGGGAATTGGTATACACCTGCAATGTCTCAAGTCACAGCCCTGTGCGCCTAAACAAAGTCACATACTGATGACGATAACGTGGGCTAACTTATATTATTAAACCAGCCTACGCACATGGTCGCTCCTTCAAATTTATATTAGGCCCTCCCACTACATTCAACGTCAATATTTGCACGTACAATGAGGAATAGGACCTGGACAATAGGGACCTATTTTACATTATGGACACTAAGGTGACACTAAAGTCGGATGTGCCCTATAGCGGCCGTAAAAACTGTACGCGGCTGTCATTTACGGAACGACTTAAAGCTGTACTTCCGACGTTACCAGATGGCGCAGCGTAGCTGACGCACTCGTGCATCTAGAAATGATCTACGCAAACGCACTGGCTCGAGCGCGAGCCATAATAAATAATAGCTGTTGGTTCGGTGCGCATGGAATGCGTCTTGTGTGCCGGCGGTACTCCGTGTAGATGGCCTATCGCAGTCCATAGTTGTGCTGATGCAGGCTCTAGAACATTTTTTGTCCAGGACAGTACCAGCCCTCATTAATATCGTCCTCTACATCCAGGTCGCATGCTTGAGGAGCATAAAAATTGGATGGCACGAGGCGACGCCTTTTCCTGCGTGGTGGTGGAGTTGGCGGCACCAGGTCTTCCTCACTCTGAGTCTGGAACGAGAGGATCAAAAGGGATTACAACTAGAGGAGTGTGCGTGTGTACGCTGGTTCGAGCGGATATCTGCGAGGCTTCCCTGGTTTTTCAGACAGATATACAGTATAACGTTATAAAATCTATGGAGATAAAATGCTGATAAAACAGTGTGCTGCATTTTTATTAACAAATAAACAATAGCGTCTCTGCCGGAGTCCTCTAGAGGGAGCCACAACTAGGAGCACATAGTGAATCCAAAATGGCATTGAAATGTGTAATTCCCTGCATTGCTGTGCCTTTAACTGTTCCTAGTGTTTGTATGCCGAAAAGTAAGAACGTTTACAACATCACATCTTTGTCGTGCAAATGCTCTCCTACAAAAGAAATGACAGCGGGTGTGCGGATACACCTATTTACACTAGCGCGATTCCGGATGCGGTTGCGGACCTTACACGCGCGGATATCTCGCGGGTGCGGATGCTGTCAATCTTATTCGCGCTCGCTTCTATTCGTAACTCGGACAGACGCTGTCGAAATTTAGAAAAGACAATCTGTTAAACGGATATACTTCGGAATGAAGGCTCCGTTGGGGAAGGTCTTCTAAACTCGCTTTCAGAGAGCTGTGGCAAACCAGTACGCATGATAGCTTACATTACTTCTGTGCCTCAGTAGCAATGTAGACGATGAACTGATGTTGTGGACGTCTCGATTGATGTTGTAGTGCTGAGCTGTCCTATAGCCCTGCTGCGACGACGAGGTGTGGAAAACGGGCTGTACCGGAGACACGGTGAGGTCGACCCATTCTGGCGGTGGCTCTGGCGGTGGCTGCGACCGTCTAAGCTCAAAGGTGCCATCGTAGCTTGCGCTGCGCCTGCGCATAAAGCACAGCGTAGCTCAGTCAACTTCTTTTTATGCTTGAGGTGATCCCTGCTCTAACGGTGTCACATTTAAGAACAAGAAAGACCGAAACGACGCAGTTGCTGTACTATATAACGATCCTCAGTACTGTGACTTGTAAGGGTGTTGTTCTGGGCGTATGACATACTACGCATCATCTTTTTACCCTGAACAGAACAAAATTTTTTTTTTTTTTTTTTGCAATTTTCTTGCACACTCTGCGATGTTCGGATGCGGCCACAATTCTGATGTGAACACATATACAGCTCGTAAGGTGAGTCAGCCTGTACTTGTGCGGCCACGTGCTATACTAGCCTCAGAGTAGTACTGCCCCGGAAATTTCCGAAACACAGTGCCTGGAAGCAATGCTAAACCCCCCCACATTGCTCCCATCCTCGGCGGGAATCACTCCCGCAGTGGCCCAGCACGCTACCGACTGAGCTACCGAGGCAGGCCCCTGAGATTGGTATTATCAATAAAGTATCCAAATCATCGAAACTTTTCTTCCTGTCACGACCACCATGTGAGCAAATTTCGAAAGTGCGCGCGCGCCCCAACCCGATTCGTGGTGTGATATTTCGAAAGGACACGCTGTCTTACACCGCGTACCTTATCGGCGTTTCACCGACATCTTGCGCGGTTTCGACGGAGCTCGGGGGAAGCTCGGGGGAAATCTCGGGGGGAAAGCTCGGGGGGAAAGCTCGGGGGGGAAGCTCGGGGGGAAAGCTCGGGGGGGAAGCTCGGGGGGAAGCTCGGGGGGGAAGCTCGGGGGGGGAAGCTCGGGGGGGGAAAAGCTCGGGGGGGGGAAGCTCGGGGGGGAAGCTCGGGGGGAAGCTCGGGGGGGGAAGCTCGGGGGGGGAAGCTCGGGGGGGAAGCTCGGGGGGGAAGCTCGGGGGGGGAAGCTCGGGGGAGGAAGCTCGGGGGAGGAAGCTCGGGGGAGGAAGCTCGGGGGAGGAAGCTCGGGGGGGGAAGCTCGGGGGGGGAAGCTCGGGGGGGGGAAGCTCGGGGGGGGAAGCTCGGGGGGGAAGCTCGGGGGGGGGAAGCTCGGGGGGGAAGCTCGGGGGGGGAAGCTCGGGGGGGGGAAGCTCGGGGGGGGGAAGCTCGGGGGGGGAAGCTCGGGGGGGAAGCTCGGGGGGGGGAAGCTCGGGGGGGGGAAGCTCGGGGGGGAAGCTCGGGGGGGAAGCTCGGGGGGAAGCTCGGGGGGGAAGCTCGGGGGGGAAGCTCGGGGGGAAGCTCGGGGGGGAAGCTCGGGGGGGAAGCTCGGGGGGGGGAAGCTCGGGGGGAATCTCGGGGGGGGGAAGCTCGGGAGAAGATCGGGAGAAATCTTCACGCATGGAAAGCACGGCTGCTTCAAAAGGGGGTTGACTCACGAAATACCAGGAAAGGTAAGACGCTGATTTATTTACCGACTCTCGTGTGGTGCCGGCCTCTCCGCAGGTCGATGAGGTGGCCCACTATTGGCCAGAACACGCAACTGGTCTCCGTCGCAAGGCGGTGGCACCGCCGTGTCCGGAAATAGAACATACGGTGACGGCGTCCTACTGGAACTCAGCATATCCGCTTCCACTTCCATGTCTTCGAGTGCGATCTGGGAGTCCAGTTTGTCCAGTTTGTCTGCAATGCTGCATCTGTCGTCGTCACCTAACGTTGTCTCTCCTGGAGAGGAGAGGCAACGAACGAAAGAAAGAAAAGGCTGCATCGACGTTCAACGACCTCATGGAAAGATACCGTAGGCTCTCTTTATGATAATAATAATAATTGGGTGTTTACGTCGCGAGACAACTGAGATCATGAGCGACGCCACAGCGGTCGGTCTGCGGATTGCTTTTGCCCACCTGAGGGTTCTTTAGCGTGCGATGAAAGCTCATCACACGGCACCCCGTATTTAACGTCCCTCGCGGAAGACGGCGTGTCTAAGCAACTTGTACCCTGCCACCAAGTTGCTGGCGTCCTCGGCCGGGTTCGAACCCGCGATCTCGGGATCAGAAGGCGAACACGCTACCGACTGAGCCACCGAGGCCGGTGCTCTCTTTATGACCTCGTACGGTCTCTATATATGACCATTGACTCCGTCGCATGCCCAGCCACACGCGAATATGCATGCCTATTTCACAAAGTTCACATGAAAATGGCAGGGTACAGCTACAAGCATTCGAACCATTGAACTCGAGCACCAAAGTTCCGCAGTATTTCCAATAAATAGAACCCCCAACGAATAGCACTCACGACCAGAGAGTCGAACCGAACCCGAACCGAAAACCGTTATTAACCGATATTTTTGGCCGAACCGGAACTGAACCAAACCGAAACAGCCCACGCCATCTTGGAGCTGAACTGGAACTCAACCGTTGAAAAAAAAAAGGTAACTGGTTCAAATAACGGTTCACACGGAACTAAGGACGGAACTTTGCATGTTGTGCATGATAACGTGCCTTTTACGTAAAGACCCTGGGCTCAGATACGCACCATTCCAATCCAACCACCATGGAGCGTCGTTTGCTGATGCATGTGTATTCGCGTTTCCTAACTCGTAATCAATAATTTTAATGACTTAAATGACTTAGGCCAAGGTAACAGGCTTAGTTGACTGTTACATTACTGACGAGATTCTGAGAACAACCCGGTGGGTTAGTTAACCACCGCGACATGAGCTACGTACAGGGGATCGGTAATTCATTGTTATAATCCTGTCGTAACCACTACTAATCTTGTCGTTTCATAAGAAACTTGTACTTTCGTCTTTGTCCTTTCATCTGTGTTTCTTTCTTTTCTATTTTTCTTTTCTTGTCATATCATGGAAGATCTTTCAAAATCTTGACGTCTTCCTGTCCACTTCAAGCACTGTACCACACAAACGGAAGTGTGCTTTAACCTGCCTGTTGTGCTTCATTCTCACCCGTGGGCCGTGGCCCCTGAACCTGTTCGCGAACCGAACCGTTTGGGAAAAAAAACGGGTCGAACCATTATAGTTGCTTTCCGGAGCTGAACCGGAACTTAACCCTTATGGTCGAACCTAAACCCGAACCGAACCGAACCGATAAAAGTTTCGGTTCGACTCTCTGCTTACGACGGTGATGCCGCGATATGCCTGCTGTCCTCTGCCTTTGTACGTCCCGCCATCCCACCAGACATCCTCACTCTCTTACCGGATCTTAAGAGGAAGGCGAAGGACTCTGTATGTACAGGTCAGCTACGACAACGATTCTTGCACACGAGCGCATCCACCGTATACGTGCGTACAATACGCTGCAGGCAAAAACGCTTACATCGAAGTGTGAATGCGCTAAAGGCCTGTTCCGACTAGAGTCACTAAATAAGCTACGCTTCAGAGTATCGACACTGAGCCGCCATGTTGTTTCGGATGACCTCCAGCGCCATCCATTTAGCGCTCTTCGAAGTGTTGTCTTCTTCCACTGCTGAACTTCACCTTCATCTATTTCTACTGCCAAACTAGAGGTGGGGCTGGAGGTCATCCGAAACAACATGGCGGCTCTTTTTGCCTCAGTGTCGATACTCTGAAGCGTAGCTTATTTAGTGACTCTAGTTCCGACATATAGCGTTTTGCTATATAGCGCGATATTTTCCTCCTCGCAGTGCCCCAAACCGCTAAAAATTAGCGCTCGCCGGAGTTGAGCTCATGTCATTTTTTTCGGCGCTAATGTTAGCGCTACATTCGTGTTGGCCAATGAGGAGGCTCTTCAGCGATGACGTCGCGGAAGCCGCGGAGTTGTGTCGCTTCCGCATTTCACGGCACGGCGACCGCATTGGAACCGACGAGCCTGTCATCCGAAATGTTTGATAATTTTTTCGTTCGGTCAGTTGATCGAACTTGTTCGTCCGCATGCTGTCCAACCCCGGAGGTGCCATGATGGGAGAGACTGGAAACGACCACCGAAATTTGGCTAAATTATATAGCGCTAGCGCCGCTTTGCAAGTGGGAACCTCCAATAACAGTGAGCGCTGTTTTTGCGCGCTGTTTTGTAGCGCTATATTAGCGCGCTGCTATATGTCGGAACAGGCCTTTAGATCTATCGCTCCATATAGTGAGATCGAAATGCAGCATCGTGCGTTTCTTCTGCAGTCATCTTTCAAGGTTCGATGTCCCCTTCAAAATCGGCCCTATAAAGTGTCTAAGCATCGTCTGCAATCTAAATGTGACATATATGCTGACGGCATCTTATGATTCCATTTTGTCGCACGTACGTATGCCGTCGACCCTCGAATCCTCGATTTACGAGTTTTCCCCTCCTGCACCAGGGAACGAGACTTTCTCCGCGCTCTCTAAACGACTGGGCTCACTGCAGATGTCTCAAAAATTTACGAGCAGGGCCTCCTGCCTGGACATGCGCTATATGGCTGTGACTTTTCTCTCTTAATGGAACGGCCGCAAAATGCTACTCTCTTGCTTTCTTTTGTGCTTCCGCGACGCAAGGGACTCCGCGGCGTGACGCCTCCGGAAAGATTACGCTGGTCAATAATACGCACTTGTACGCACTCCTCGCACGCGTATCGCACTCAAAATGAATGTAAACACTTATGAATTACGAATTGCTGGGCGCGGTGGAAACGCATTAAGGCCAACCTCCATGAAGCGAATTTTTTTTGCAACGAAGTTCGCCGCGCGTTCCGCCGCCAGTTGTTCGCGGGCACCAGCTACATGGGACGAAAAACCAGCGGACGGCATGTGAAAGTCTTGCTCTGATGTCACTGTTGCCAAAGTACAAAGCGAAAGCTTAGTGAAATCAGTCGCTTGAAAAAAAATGTCACAAATTTTGCAACTAAATCCAACAAATGTCTAAAAAACGGTGCCCAGTAATGTACCGAAAGGTATATTATAATGGGACCCTCATTTCAATACTGACATTAATGTTCTGAAATCGATTCAAAGTAAGGCAGTTAGATTTCTTATGAAACGCTACGACAGTCAGTTTTCTCCATCTTCCGCACTGAGTTCATTGAGTTTGGTCCCATTGCGGCAGAGCCCTGCCCTTGAAACGTTGAATTTTTTGCATTTAATAGTTAATAAACAGATTAACATACCCCATGAACTTTACTTTACGTTTGCACGGCCGTCTAGTCTTCGGAATGCGCACCCATTGAACACTGTCCCTATGCGTTCACGTAAAGATGTTCTTAAGTATAGCTTTTTCCTCATACAGTTGATGAATGGAATAGGTTACCTGGTGCTATAAGGGAGGTACCTGTGAATAACTTTTGTAACCAAGCATGCCTGCTCCCGCTATAGCCTCACAGAGGCTGCAGTATATGAAATAAATAAATAAGTAAATAAATTCAGTACTGCTAAAGGAAACGGTGTTTCCTCGCACAGAATGCCTGGCGTTCTAGCGGTGCAGTAGGCAAGCAGACGACAGCACCCCATAGCAAGAAGAAGACGGCGCGATAAGTAGCGGCTCTATACCCAGCGCGCCCGGCGTACTCTGTCCATCGTACCCCGGTGTCTCTAGTAAACGGTCTTTCATAGCCAAGAGCGCGATACGCGCCCCGGCGAAGTTTCCAAGGCGTCCCATTGGTTTTCCCGCGTCCCTTTCCTTCATACGTCACGGAGCCGGAGCAGCACTTACGCGCTCCAACCTGCAAGCTGGAGCGTGGTGAGAGTCAGAGCCGTATATTAAAAGGGAGTCTGGCCATTAATGGGTCATGCCTATACCTGAAGCTCCACCCACTTTTTTAGCTTTCCGACCAATGAAGTCTTGAAATATGGGGCGCTATCAATCAACCTATCCTCACTATTTGTCCCCATGTCCAACCTGGGCAGCGCCATTTTGGGTGGCAAGTGGATTGGATGGGATTGAAATGGATAGCTCTCGCAATCTGCAAAAGTAGTGGAATGTTGGTGCAAATTTGATGAGCGCCACCTAGGGAGCGTAAGGCACGTCGGAAATTGTCGTCTGCTTCCGTCGTTGTACCGCTGCCGGCAGAACCACCTGCTGGGACACATCCTGCTGTCGGTATGATTTTTAAACAAATCTACATGAATAGTTGGAACATAAGAGGCAAGAATGTTTATATCCATGAAATCCAGCTATTAAATATAAGATTGTACAGCGCACTGCCGTTTTTGTTATGATTTCATTATGATCGCCGTGTTCACTAGGCCTAACACCGACGACAAAACGTATTATTTTCAGTTAGATATCGGCGGATGGGCGTAAGTTGAAACTGATTTCCAAGAAACGTATATGAGGATGTACATTTGCAGCGTGAAATCAGAGTAGTCTGTGAAAATTTTTTGTCATGAAATCCCCGCTTCACTGCGTTTGTTTTCGTCGCCATTTTGGGTGGCAGTAAGGCGTCATGGCGACCCCCTTGATAAAAAGGAAACCAATCAGAGAACCGAAACTGTGACTGACAGGTCGAGCCTCTTTTTGTGACTCCTCCCAATGGCCAGACTCCCTTTTAATATACGGCTCTGGTGAGAGTGCATCAAGAGCGCCACGCTTCGGAAAAGGAGTGATACCGTTTAGAAAAAGGAGCCCGCTCAATTATAGGCGCATATTCGTAGCGGAAGAGCGCTTTGATTGACCGGCCTCGTGGACGTCCGCAGTTAACGCTTCCGGAACCGCGGACGCTGGGCGATAATATCTGCCGTGGGCAGATCGCCGAGCGAAGTTCGCAGCTTTTTCGCTGTACATTCTCTCCTTGGAGGTTGGCCTTTACAGTCTATAATTCCACATGTTCAAGAGGTATGAAGCACCGCTTCAGCGGAAACGACTTGCGCCGCACATCTGACGCAGGTGTGAAGGGAAGGTGTGACACCACAGCACTCGTACAAGACAAAAGTTCAGATTGCCTGGCAAAAGAAAAATTTTGAGAGATTGGCCTTGGTGACTTTCTCGGTGGTATTAGCCCAGGGCTTGCTACTCACATGGACGTGCAAAAAGCAAAACCGGAGAACATACAGAGAAAAAATACATAAAACAAATGCATTCCCGCATTCCAGCCAACGCTACACCGAAACCACCAGACTCCACGCAACGCAACGCAACGCCACGTGCACGTTTACAAATCCAATCAACCTTCCTTCTTGAGAAAGTATACTTGGCTCTTGTTGCTATTGGCCGCATCCTATTGTTCCGTAAACATGAGACCACCTACATGCATTATAATAGCGAGCGTCGAACGCAACAGCGCCGCCGGTGGCGGGTCCGGAGGCCCCACGATCTGTTGAATAATTCATTCAATTCAACCGGCTCGAAAGATAGAAGGCCCCTTTTCCGGCTAACACGCTGTATAAAGAATGGAAGGTTATAGGCTAGAAGGAAGGCACGTGTTCTTTCCGAGCAGGAGTTGGTAGTATAATGTCATGCGGGCTTCCATAAAGGTTCACTGGAGATGGCCCTCGGGGCATGACAGGAGGGAGAGAGGGAAAGAAATGTTCTTCAAAATGTTAACAAGGGCGATGCGTATATGCATCCGGTGGACCAGAAAGGCAAAAAAGGCGATGCAGAAAGAGAGAGAGAGAAAGACGAGGGACAATCGCGTGGATACATCAGCATTATTGTCCAAACTCGAAATGTTAGAGCCTCATGATGTGATGGGTCGAGTCAGACATTAGGCTGACCTCCCAAATTAGGAATTGTAAAAGAGAAAACAAGTTATCATGCGCAGAAAAAAAGAACCTAATAATGCAATAATAAACTCGATTGATGACGCGGCCAAAGAGGACGTACAGCAGAGAAACACAGCGCAAACGGACGATAACCAGACTGGACAAGGAAGAAGCAAGATGGCGGCGTCCGCTACCCATGTTTACGAGACACCAATGTTTTTCTGCCACTGACCGGTATGTAAGACTCGAATACACTTTTTTCAATTTTTTTTTTTTTTTTCAACACTGTATACGCTTAGAAAGAGCTGCAGCTACATTTCCGTAGGAAACGATTGACCTGCTTTGCGCTACCGCGGACTGAAGATAACAGTTTTTGGGCCTAAGACAAGTTTCCGAAGCGCCCTTTTCCTGTTGTGACCGACACTGGTAAATCGCGTGCGAACATTAATAGTAACACGCACGGCACCTCTGTCTCTCAACTGTCAACGTAACTTCCTTGCACCTTACTCGTTTTGTTTTTTTTTTCTTTCGTAATCCACAGGTATACGGAAGACCTGACGATGGCGACCTTAAAGTGTCACTACGGAAATCTCGCGCATTCAGAACCCTATTCATGTAATTGATGTAACCAAATGTATTGTTGCAAGAATGAAGACTAGGATGATGCAACCGCACGGTATTCCAGCACCTGAGCATTTTTTTTTTTTTTTTACGTTTCCGAGAATCAAGAGGACTGGAACGAACATATTCCTTTCCTCCTTCTGTCTTGCATGACGGAACGCCCACGAAGCCACAGGAGAAACCCCAGCGATGATGCTCACCTACGGTAGCAGAAACCTACGTCTCCCCAGCGATCTGGCTCTGTGATCGACGCCAGACACTGGCGTAGGCGAGACCAATGCATCACATTACGTACGCACACACACTGCGTGCACAGCTGGAGAGGACGCATAGTTTCGCAAGGTGTCAATCGCGAGACGCATCGCGACACGCATGAAGACACGATACGACCTAAGGAGCGTCTGGAGGAGGGTTGTCTGAAGGTAAGGCTGTGTGGCTCTATGACCCTGTCCGGAAACGAGGTCTTTCACCTAAACTGCAGCGGCTATGGAAAGGACCCTACTTCGCGATGACCCGTCTCAACGACGTGATGTACCGAATCAAGCATTCCGGACGTGCGAGATCCCTCGTCGTTCACGTCGACCGCCTTGCGCCTTATCATGGGCGATCTACCGCCGGACTTCCGAACTCACACCGCCCTCACGAAGAGGGGGATAGTGTTGCAAGACTGAAGACGAAGAAACGAGGGCGTGACACGTTTCGATTTAGTTGGCGCTCACGATACAGCACTGGATCCCTGCGCTCTGTAACACTAACAGTATGTTTATTTGTATGCTGATTTGAAGCTTATTTGTATTTGTATTTATTTGTACCAAATGTATGTTTAATTTATGTAATTGCAATGTATGTGCCTTACATTGTATTCTGGCAAGATATTTTTTTCTTCGTGTGGTGTCCTAAAAATTTCTAGTCTTGATAAGTCACGATGTGCGCAATCTGCCATCCGTATAAAAACAATGCTTCTCTAGGCCGCTGGCAGTCTTCCAACATGGGGCGGGAGGGGCGGAGAGAAGGAAGCGTGCGCTGTTGCTAGGAGACAGACGCCAGAGCTCCTGGTGACGTCATCTACTCTCGGAGAATCCGAAACTATGAAGCGCTGCAGATTCTTTCAAAAATTCGTGGAAGAGCGTAATGTTCAGTGATGGCTTTTTCTTTTCTTTTTTCTTTTATTTTTGCGTGCTAAATGCGTGATACCGGTTGATTTCTAATACTAAATAAAATAAATAATTTTAATAATGAAATAATAAACCAGCTCCCGTGGCACAGTGGTTAGGATATGATCGCCTTCCACGGCGAGACTGGGAGGGTGACGCGGGTTCGAATCTGGGGTTTTTCAGGCAGACTTTCCGGACGAATGCCGGCACAGTTCCCCTTGAAGTCGGCCCAGGACGCATACTAACCCCCCTGTCTCCCACTCCTTCCTGCTGTCCCCTCTCCATATGTCCACGTCTGTACGCCGCTCATAGCCATAGTTGCTTCGCGGCACTAACACAGAATTAAAAATAAAATAATTAAATGTTTTTTTTTAGTCAGTGGTGACATTTTAATCTGGTTATACCATGGTTGGCTACACTTTTCCAGTAACGACCACGCGTCCGGTAGCGTTTGATACGATACAAGAACATGCAACAATGAAGATATGCAAACAAACTTACTATCTGGCGACTGTATGGACACATCTGAGATATCAGAGTCAGACTCCTGGGAGTGTGTGCATTCTGGACTACGTCCCCTGCAAAATTGAAAGAGAACCAACAGACTGGTCACGAGTAAGTGTTGCGAAATAACGCGACTGATTCGTCACGTTTGAATTTATTTCAACACGCACAAACGTTTGGGAATCTTCGAGTGAGACTCTGCAGATTGGACCTGACTATACTGGAAGGACTGTCACACGCGCACGCTAGCAGAGTCGGGACCCCCCCCCCCCCCCCAATACTAACAAAGAAGACAAAGTTGCAGGAACATCAATGCAGTTACATTTCTAACGCAGCACGGCAAGCGCAAGCGTTGGAATTCTGTTGACAACCGCAGAAATGTAGGGTCGTGAAACAGTCATTAGAGTGTCATTAGAGTGTTTTAGAATAGCGTACCCAAGCATTTTGGGCCTTACCTTTTGTTCCTGGTGCACTGCTCCGCTATACTTTGCCGCACAGATAGGAGAAAATCTGACCCGAAAAGAGGAGATACATTAATTCAGACAGCGTTCAGGATTCTGCGCCGAGTTCATATAGTGCCACTACACGGGATAAAAGAAACTGCTACTTATAATTAAAATATATATTTAAAAAATATGGTATACAGTGGCACTTTTCGCTACGTTCGCTACGTACACAACAATGACGCTTCAGGGTACTTACCGGAGCAGGGAAACATGATTCGGCGTTTTTCGGCGAGTCTATCTTGAAGTCGAAGAACGGACTTGATGACGACTTCTTGTTCCTGCGAAATATAATCTTAAGCACTGAGACACGGGCGACACTCATTAGGTGTTTTTGGACGAAACAATAGGGAGTCGAAAGGACGAGAAATAACGGTGTCAAGTCAAACAAACGTGACGTCAGCCGCTTGAAAAGAATAGCGAGATTTCCCTTTCACACCCCGATCTCCTATTCCCCTCCCTATTCCGTAACGCGAAAGTTAGCTGCTGACTTTATTCAAGGTGAACTCAGACACATACCCTGACAAAACTTTCTCATGAGCATGTTCACTCTTTTTTTTTTTTTTTTTCAATTACTGTCGTCTTGACTGTCATTTCGCCTGGTGTGCACGGTCTACTTGTAGAGCATGGTCATAGTCGTACAGTGTATCCTCGTTACAACGAAGTCAACGGGGCCCGGAAAAAAAAATATTCGATATAAAAGAAAATTCGATAAAAGCGAAAGTGACACGAAAACACAGGCAGTATAGTCTCGCAAGAAAAAGAAATCATAAGCAAGCAAACAAACCTTGGCGGTTAATACCTTTGCAGTCTTTTAAATTATATTAGATCGGGAAAATGAGAGAGAGAGAGAGAGATCGCAAGCTGGGTTTACCGGCTCGCCTTCGCACTAAGTTAATTAAAGTAGATTTACAAGTAAAAGTGCTTCAGCCTATTTGTGCGGCGATCTACTGCAAATGCCACGGGGCAGGACTGCGGATAATTTCGACCACCTGCGGTTCTATTGACGTGCGCCGGAAATCTCGGACACGCGATGCTAGATGCAATGTTTACCTCCCCCAACATTGCTACATCGGCCGGGATCGAACCCGACATCTTGAGCTCAGCAAGCCAGCACGTTACCGAGGTCTTTGTCTAAGCGGTGTGCCGGCCGGCTGGATGCTTCGAAGGGTTCCAAACGCGTGCGTTTCGGTCGAGACAGCGTGAGACAATACGGTAATTCGAAGAAGATAATTTCGTTATAACGAGGCCTTAGTGCAACTCGTGGCTTTCCGTCGCGATACCACTACGATCATTACGATGATCATTTACGATGACAAATTACGGCAGACAATCATTAAAAGATACTTCGTCATCGCTATTTAACCAATATACTGAACGGAACATTTACCCATCACTAGTCACCAAAACGGAACTCTGTCACATTTTCTTAAATATGTAGTTATTATGATACTGTTATCTTTATTTGGTAGAAATTCTAACTATGTAGTTGGTATTTATTGTACTGTTGTATTTGGTTAAAGTTTTGAGTTCAGTGGACAACCAGTCTTTTGCATACATTATTGTATAACAAGAATGCCAACGTGTTATTCCTGTAACAGCTGCACAATGTAAATGGTGGAAGAGCCGTTGTCAAGCCTGGCGGTTTTTGCTCTTCCTCCCACCGATAAGGAAAATCAAATGAATTGAATTGATAAGAAAATCGCTTTAAATCATGAGCGACCGCGCGGTGGACGGTCTACGAGTGACGAGGGTTCGCACCTGCGACATTTAGCATGGAAACCAGACGCGTTACCGGCGAATTAAAAATAAAGAAAACACGTACAACACAAAGCGCAAACACCATCAGATTCCATCTCGCATTACAAATATGGAATGCTACCGGTGGATTTTCGGCCTTTCGATAAAGCGAAGCCCCACGCGATCCTCAAATATTTGTACACTTCCGTCGAATCGCAGGGACACCCGCATACGGTATATCATCATCGGCTGCACACTACAAAAACCGTCCCAAAGTACGTATCTTCCACAACAAAACAAAAAAGCAAAAAAAAAAAAACGCAAAGGAAAGTTCTCGGCATTTGTTCGCGGCATTCTTCCCTGTCAATCTTGTCCGAGGCTCTGCCTTGACAGCGACAATTCCGGGGCCTCTCGAAAGTCGAGTCCAATGCCAAGCCGCCGTCGGCCAAAAAAAAGAAAATCTGCGCCGACGCTGAATTCAGAACGGCGGCAACGACGACGACAGATAGCGGGATGTCAAAAGTACAGTCGCTTCTTCCTTTTTTCATCCCTTCTGTTTTTCTTTTTTCGCGAGGGTTGATGCGGATAAAAAATCAATAACGGCACAAGCTAGGAGTGATCTATATAGGCAGCGAGAATATGATGGTGATACACCTGTCCTTGCTCCCGTTTTGTCCAATGGCAACCTTATTTTCGTGATGATGGAGTGTTTCATCAGATGAGGCAATGTTCTACACTACTGGTCGCGGTTTTAATTTGCTGTTTTGCAAAAGTCATCCTTTAATTTGCATTTTGCCGGCGCTGGCCTTCTTAATCGTATTTTGTAGCTCTAACGGTTTCGCTGTCGTGACAACGCTTCCAGGTTTTTGTTCTGCAAGACATCCGACCCGCCGAGACAAGACTTCTCCACGACATTTTGTCACATTTCGAAACAGTCCTCAATCATCTTTATCTCGGTCTGCCTGGGTGTGGTAGCTCACGCTTACATGCCGTTGACGCGTTATATTGTGAACATGTTGTTGGCTGATCTTGTTTATTTCAAAAAGTATGACGGATCGGCCGCACTCCTTGCGAGAACTCCAACTGGAAAAGAGTGAGGTTGACGTCACTCTGTGACCACATGGCGAGTTCCAATCAGGTGGCTCGTCTGTGACGTTAATTGGGAGGAGTAGCGGAGCGTACGGTGTGATCTGATGCAATCGTAAAGCAACACAGCGCTGTCTCGTATCCACGCTATAACCAGATAGACAAAGCCTGATCCCGAAAACAATTGCCAAACTTTTGATGCAACAACGTTCTAAGTACTGATCTATGTTTACTACACTAAGTCTTCTTGATCCCGCGGTCCGTAGCTATCCCACTCCGAAGGTCGCGCGCTGGCAACACCACTTAGACAGAGAAAGCCTGCTTACTCGTCGACGTGACGTAACAACTAATGGTCAGCCAATCAAGATCGTGTTCTCAATGGCGGCAGCCAATCACGAACGTGCTTTCAGCGGTCGTGGCCATTGGGGAAAACTTGGAAATAAAGCGCAAAACGGCCCAAATCTTTTTCAAAACTGATTTTGTTTCTTGAAACCGTGTTGCACTTTTCGTCTAAATATTCAGGTCTGTAGGTTTCAAGTAAGCTGCAATCATTTGCGGGTTCCTGAATTCGCAGAACGGGGAAACGCAGCAGTAGCAGACGAATTCTGACTTTATATGTCCACGTCGCGAAGGAGGGAGAGGAGGCAATAAGCAGGCCTATTGTATCTAGGTGGCGCTGGGCGAGTACCTCCTCAACTCTTCACCTCCTGGCCAGTTTTTGGAGTGACGTTTTATCGTGAAGAACGGAAGGGCATACTTTTCCGTTTCCTTGACGACGCAGGTGGAATTGTGAAGAGGGAGCCCGCCAATGGAGAGCCCCTTCGGTATAGTGACCTTGGGGTTCT
Source organism: Ornithodoros turicata (assembly GCF_037126465.1). NCBI lineage: Eukaryota > Metazoa > Arthropoda > Arachnida > Ixodida > Argasidae > Ornithodoros > Ornithodoros turicata. The sequence continues at coordinate 11,337,935 of NC_088204.1, forward strand.
TCGTCCAAGCGTGCACGTATAAAACGTCACTTCCCGTTTGACTGCCGACGCCTCTCAGCGCTGTTCGGCGCCACCATCGACGGTGGCTTGATAAAAAAAAAAAACGGGTTTAAAAAACTGTTCAAATGAGGAATGCGGGACTTCGCGTGTCGAATCCATGGACAGCAACGTACGAAACGAGTCCAGACATTGGTTGCATGTGGTTTCTCAACCCTTTTAAGAGTCCGCCAATCACGATCGTGCTTTCGACAGCCGTAGGTACGGAGACGAGCCGCCATGAGCCGCATGGGCAGCCACTGGTAGCCATAGAAAGTCTGGGTTTGAAATCGTCTGCTGCGATTGGCTGAAGCAGATGACATTGCTACTGTTTTTGGTGACATGGCGAAGGAGTGAGAGGAGGCATGAAAAGGGGGGAGGGTTGTGTAAGCATTGCACCTATTGGCCTGTCAGACAAAGAGAGGGAATTCCTCAAAGCTTTGCGAGTAATAAAATTGATGGGGTAACTTCGACAACAACATTGTCGGTTATCATGGTATACAGGGAGCATCCCAATGAAGGCTACAGAGGGATGCTGGCATGCTTTCTGTGGTGGGTAGTTCTCTTGGACTACCAGAACCTCAGAGAAAGAGGGACTGCACACCTCTCCCTCTCCTGTGCCACCATCATCTCTCCCCTCCCTGTTTCACCCTCCCCTCTTCTCCCTCCCCTGGGTGCAACGAGTAGTGATGCAAAACTATCGATACGATAAAACTATCGTACGAGAATCGAACTATTGATAGCAAGAGAACTATCGATAGGACTCTCGATGGTCGACTATTGATAAGCCATCGATAGTCGACTGTCAACATAAGAAAACTATCGATAGTATACTACCGATAGTGAGCTATCGGAAAACTATCGGGATGCAGATAAAGATAGAAAAAGAAAATGCCTCACTCCTACAACTTTTACAATCCAACTCGTAGCGGGTTTCCCTCAGACGCAGACATTGGGCTTTTCATGCCGCTCAAGCCAAACGCAGGCTCACGTGATACTGTGCATTGGATTGATTGGCATCGTAGTCTCATGAGTGCGTACGATTTTATGATGAGCATTTTTTTTCGCTGCCTGCAGTGCATCATTCATACATTACACATTACACCTAAACGGAAATGACTTGTGTCGCACTAATTCTGTTTTCGTTGTAACTGTGCAAGTGCGACAACGAAGACGGGAACGAAAGCATCGATAGTGAGAACCAAATCTATGATGAAAGTCACTGAAAAGGTTAGCCAGCTGTAGGGATCGAACCCACATCTACTGGATTGCCGGTCCAGGGCTCTACCAATTGAGCTAAGCTAACACGCCTCTCCAGCGACTTTCGGGGTGCGTCATCTGAAGGGACGACAAACCAGCCACTCACTCTCACTCACCCTCCTTTCACTCTTACATTTTTGCTCACTCATACACATTCATACGACGGAAATCGACGCAAGCGGCACCTGTTGAACAAGAGATAAACTGATGTTCTGAGGCTGGAACAACACACAAGGGACAGATACAAACAAAGCCTCAAATTGCCTAAGAAATCAATGATGAAAGATGAAAGTCACTGAAAAGGTTAGCCAGCTGTAGGGATCGAACCCACATCTGTGTAGAGCCCTGGACCGGCAATCCAGTAGATGTGGGTTCGATCCCTACAGCTGGCTAACCTTTTCAGTGACTTTCATCTTTCATCATTGATTTCTTAGGCAATTTGAGGCTTTGTTTGTATCTGTCCCTTGTGTGTTGTTCCAGCCTCAGAACATCAGTTTATCTCTTGTTCAACCAAATCTAGTTGTCGATAGTAAAGGAAAACAAAATAACAGTACTATCGACAGTCAATTATCCTAAAACTATCAATAGTTTTTCAACACTATCGATAGTACTATCGATAGTAACCAATCTATAGCTTTTACATTATCGATAGTACTATCGATACTCGGCTATCGATAGTTTTTCAGCACTATCGATAGTCAATTTATCGTCTCTTCGTCTGGTTTTGGCGCTTTTAATTTCATGGTGCCTACAAACACGCCCAATTCGACGTTCTACGAATAGCTGGACTTGAAGAAAACACTCAACTGGACTCAAGAACCGCAGCACGGAGCTCATGACAGTGTCGCACTATGTATACGAACGTGACTTGATGTGTTGATGAGGTCACTAGCACGGCGACTTCGTTAACACCTCCGGCCTGCAATTGAAAAGTGCGTGGACCAGACCGCACTGCTGGAGCCTTTCCATCAGCTGCCGTTCTTTAACGAAACATGGAAGTCACCTCGGACATATTGTAACGACGACGACGGCACGGGCGTATATGCCAGTGTCCGAATAAACGCATTCCCTGACTCATCGTTCCCTTGACTACCTCGCTGCTCTACCGCTGAATATACTTTTTTTTTTACCGCGTAATATGAACATGCTACCTTTAGAAACTACCGAGCAAAATATTTCCTTTGTGAAGCACTTGTGGTGGCCACTGATGATTATGACGACGACGATGTGCCCCTGCTGTGCTGCCACGCGCGACTGCGCTGGCTCGTCAGTCCTATCGGCATCGTCCTGGTGAACGGCAAGCGTCATCAGCCTCTCCGGTGAGGACTCATGTAGAGGTATACCATCTCCTCTACATTTGGTGTTCGGCGGGATGTAGTTCCGTAGCTGGGCTTATGGCTTTTTTTAACAAAGGGAAATCGACATCAAATAACAGATGATTTTACCAGAAAGATGAGAAAATAACGGGTGAAATCAAACAACGTCGTATGACGTGCCAAACGTATAAAAATTAACATTTATCGCCGGTTCCTTCGAGATGATCCGCCATGTTTACTGAGGTTCCCAGGAACCAACCTATACGGCACAGTCTCATGCCCGCACCGCATACTGCGTGCCTTGGGGGGGGGGGGGGGGCTGCCCCCCCCCCAATCTGTCAAACCTAACCTGACCCAACCTCACTAAATTGAGATGAAATAACCCAACCCAACGACCCTACCTTTTTGAAAGACGGCATCCGCCGAGTACGTTAGGCTTAGCATTGCCATGTTTCTCCTGCGCTAGAAGTGCTTAGTTGGTGTTCTTCAAATTGATATGTAAAATCTTCTAGACCACACATTTTTGTAATTCTTTTTTATATATTCGGTATATAACCTTCTTCAATACATTATTTCGCTTTTAAACACCGCCGGCTAATTTTTAAAAGCCATAAGCCCGTCTACGGAACCACACCCGTACGGTGTAATTCGGCCTCTTACTATCCCAAATTTCGACAGCGACTAGAACCCTCAGGCTTCAGGTCGGCCCACCTCATCACCACCACCAAACCCAGTGCAGACAGCAGCCGATGGCATTACGGCACAACTCGTGCGTCCCCGAGCAAGTCGCTCCACCGGGGGCTCGTAATAACAGGCCGCCATCTTCTCTATCTGACCCAGCACCCTTCGGCTTCGACACCCCGTAACCGTAACGGTCGCGGTACGCCGTGGCCCCTCACACCTCGCCGGGCCTCCACGTACATTGTGATTATATTCCACGCGCTCCCTCACCGCATCGCCAAGCCGCTGGTCACTCGCCCTGACGACGCGTCACCTCGGCAACGCCTGAACACGTTCGTGACTACGGCTCACGTGGCCCCTACCGCACACGCTCTGCCTGCCTTCGCCACCCTCCTCGGCGCTTCGGTACTCGTGGCCCACCAGCGACCGCCAAGTGACCGCTCATTCCTGCGCCACTACTGTGGTGGCCACCGATGGTGACGACGCTGTGCCCCTGCCGCCACGCTGCGCCACTGCTCTGGCTCGTCAGTTCTACCGGCACCGGTACCGCTGGGTCAGGACTCGTGCAGAGGAACGCCACCTCCTCTACACACCCGTTCCCCGAGAAAATTAGTTCACAGGGGCGCGCGCAGCGGCGATGAACTCTCTGGGCTCCTTCTGGCGTGTTGTCGCTCGTCACATCATCCGAGCATTTTTATTGGCTGCCGAGAACCGTCTGCTACAGCAAGGGAGCAAGGCGACCGGTCGACTGCTCTGTGTCAGACGCGGGACAGGCGGCGCTATATACAACCGCGAGAAAGAAAGGAAAAAGAAGGCGCGTGTCTCGCTATTGGACGGAGGACGTGACGTCAGAGTGACAGCCGTAGGAAGAAGCTTTTCTGACCCGCGAGACTGAAAGCTCTCTTGCTCACCACGACTGCGCGCTGCGCTCATACTTTTTGTGCGAATGTGTGTCCCAGGGTCCTGGAATTACAATTTCTTTTTAATTTCAATTCTTAATTTCTTACATAAGTTTCTTCGATCCCTTTCACGTTCTTTAAAAGGGATAGTTTGCGCTCCAAACATCAATGCGTAGGGGTGTTTTTTCTTTTCTTTATTTTAGTAATGCATTCCCTAACTTACCGAATCCCTGCTTCACTTTTCGTCCACTTACTGCACCATAGTATTGGCATTATAAATAATTGCAATCCACACGGTTTGATACACCCGCGAAGAGAGACGTCTCCTCACGTTGTGACGTCACGCGTGCGTTCCCTCAGCACCTTCGCACCTGGCACCAACAATGATTTGCTTCCATGAGGGGGCAGGTGTGAATGAAGACGCTCACGCGTGATCATCATGATGACGAACATCACGGAAACGTAACGCAAGCTGATCATAGGAGATGCCCCTGCTTGCACGTTCCCGTAAGTGCGGGCTCGCTGTCACTACAATGGGGATTTCGGACGACAGGAGCCGCAGAAGAGTTGTCTGGAGTCAAATTCCGGAGCGACACGGTCGAGCCTCCCGCTCCTTGGTGGTAGCCAAGGTCGTGCTGAGGACTGGGAGGTGGTGGGTTCGAATCCTACCACCGGCTGTGCTGTCTGAGGTTTTCCGAAGACTTTCCAGACGAATGTCGGCACAGTTCCCCCTGAAGTCGGCCCAGGACGCAAACTAAGCCCCCATACTGTCCCCCACTCAATCTGTCCACATTTGTATGCCCCTCATAGCCACAGTTTTTTCGCGGCGCTAGCACGGAAGAATAAAACAAAAACTGCGGAATCCGTCGCGTTTCGAAACAACCCGAATATGTGAAAGGAAATAACTCACGTTCTGAGTGGCCATGGTCCGGTCCACACCGTCGCGCGTGACTTCAGCTAGAGGTCTTCGCGGCTCACGACGTCTTGTCCACGTCCTAGACATGTGAAACAATTGCGTTCTTGTATCTTAAGAGGACACGTTGACACGATTTACCCTTGAAGGTTTCTCTCCGACGTGCTGGGGGACGACCTGCTGCTGGGCCGTATTTGAGACGCGTTGCGGGGACATCTCCCAGGAGACGACGACTGCGGCGACGAAGGTGTGTACATTTCGGGCAGAGAACACCACCTCGAAGATCCCGCAGAAGTCGGCTTGTGACGGTCCCCGCATCTTAATATATTTTGGAGGTCCTTCTCGAGACTGTGCTTCTTGTCTTCTCTTGAGAAGTTGTTGCTCTCGTCTGGTGGAGTGTAAACGATTAAAACTGTTCTGTCTTGTCCTCCTTGCGCTGTAGGACAGTCACTTTTCATCAACTACCACCCGTCAGATTCCTGCCCCAGGAATCAGATCCCAGCCGCAAACGCTGACCTTTCAAGTCACAATGAAACTTTTTAATAGTTACCAGTTAATTCTAGCAATAAAGACAACGATCTGATCATCCTTCTATTTCCCCTAGCGACTGACTGATGAATGGACGATTTCTGCTCAGGATTCATCCGGAAATATTCATTTCTACTTTAGTTGCAACACGTTTTTTAAGCAGAGGTACCGTGCGCTGCACAGTCCATGAGCTGTCTAGACGACCGGAAAAACCTTTGCCTGCCGCATATTGCAATCCATCAAAATATCTCATCGCGAAATATTTAATTTCCGTAAGCAAATAACCTAACTTCAAAATTACCATATTCAACTTCAAAAATTACATAATTGCACCCACCTCGTCTGACTCTCCTGGATTCTTGCAAGAATCGATACGAGCCCATAGGTTTCTGTAACAACGTATACGTATCCACTGCACTTCGACACTTATTGCATTTGGTATGACGGGAATCACACAACGTTACTATCGTGTCCATTGCATGATGACAGATAACAAGACCACTCAAATTACTGTACAGCACAGAACTGTACAGCTGTAGTCGTGAAAGACACCCGTTCCGCAAACTCCAGCATTTCATGTCTCGCAAAGGCGTTCAGCACCTCCGCATCGTTCCCTATAGTAAGGGCCTTGTATTTTTTTTTCTTTTTTTTTTTCTTTTTTAAGCAGTAAGAGGGGGAATCGGGTTCTATTTCAGGAGCCGTAAAACAAGGTACAACCAGGCGATATTCGGCGATAACACAAGATGTGGAACAGCGGTGCTGAAGGTGCTGAAGGTGCTGAATGTGCGGTACTTTACGCTCTGCGGTGTCCGTATTGGTGGCTGAATCGGCACTTTGCCAAGTTAATTTTCGCGGTCTTTGCCGGTTTTTACACTAAGCGACGAAGATGTCATCGAGAGTAAAAACGGGGGTTTTATCGGGTCTGACCCTAAAACCCACGGCCAACAAGCTGCATGTACATTGAATGCGGGGAGGAGTGCTCACAGCAAACTTCACGAACACTGCTCGCTCGCTTTTCACAACAGTTGTAACAGCTGTGACTGCTAAACGAATGGGGTTCGTTCAGGAAACGCCGCAGAAACTTCGCGGTACAATAAGTATGCTTTGAGCCAGCTGCTAAACAGCTGAGAATCACCTGGAAGACTGCTGTCGGATATCACGAGCCTGGTTCCCGTGAACCAGACAGGAAGTAAACAGCAAGTTTTCTGGAAAGTTTTATCTAGCTTGCAGACGTAAGTTCAAGAACTTCGAGAGCAGAGCGATTTCAGCTTTAATGACGATGCCCGTTTTTATTTATTTATTTTTTATTTATTAATAATACCTCAAGGGCCCTTGCGGGCCCTTTGTTTGTAATGAAACACATCTACGAGTCTGTCAACAACGACAACGCTACACGGTGCAGTGTCCACATCGCGGAAGAAAAGCAGGGGAGTGGCTTCAAGACAAGTATCTGTTGCGTTAACAGTTTAGGGCTCCGTGAAGAGATTCCCAAAATATGCGAGTTCTCAGCTCTCTCAGCTCTCTCTCTCTCTCTCTTCTATTTTTCCCATATTGCACTCAACACAGGCGCAGTTCACGCGCAAAAAAAGAGTTCACCCGACACCCCCCCGCAAGCGGACTGACGTCACTTACATCCTTCACTCATTCCAAGGTCGCCTGCTTTTGACGTCAGAACCAGTTTCTTCGTCGAGCCAGCAGCGGTGGTGTCGAAGCAGTCGCTTTTTTTTTTTTTTTTTTTGCCGTGGGTTTTCGTTAAAGTGCCTCGGAAAACGGCGTTTATTTTATTTCGTCCACGAAAAGAAAGTACCTCAGGGATTCTATACGCGAAATTTCGATCCTGTTTGCGAACGTTGTGCATTTCTATTAATTTTTGAAGATCTGCTGACCACCACTAGTTTCGATGACGCGACGCGCAGGTGACGTCACGTGTCGCCCACAAATTGCAGTGCTGTCATGTTCTGGAGAGAGCGCTCGTCTCCTTGCAACGATGCAGGAGTCCGGGGAGGATCAGGCGGCGTTAGAGTCACGTGACGTTGATCGAAAGAGGGGGAAAATGGGAAAAATGCCTTCCCCCTCCTGGTGTTTTCTCCAAGGTCGGAGGATATGTCACGTGATAGAGCCGAGTCACGTGGGGTTCCGCAACAGGAGTGCAAAAACTGAACCCCTCGGAAGACGCGAAGGGCAACAGCGTTGCCAGGTGAGAGCTACGAGCCTGCGCTCCGTCGGAGCACAACATGACGTCACAGTTTTCAAAAATAAGAATGAACTTTCTCTAACTTTCGCGTCACGTAGAGCCGAAATATTTCGCAAGAATGTAAAGTGAGACAAGCAGATTTCATTAACATAACTTCGGTGAGATTCTAACGACAAGAGATTTAGTCAGTACTAAACTCCACATGGTGAATAGATTAGCGGCTAGAAATGCATTACATATACTTGCATAGTTTTTTTTTTTTTTATCTCTTCAAGTTTCCTTTAAACGTGTAAAACCACGATACTGTCTGCCATATGCTAACACCCGTGGCCAACGCTCAGATTGCACGAACGATATGCACCCATGTCTGCCACCTTCTCTCCTCAACAACTTACGAAAGTTTCATATCTTTCGCGAATTGCACGAAGCAAAGCAGTGGAACTCGAGCGGAAACGGAAATCGGACCAACCAATCCAATCATGCCGCGTCAGCATCCCAAGACCAATAAGGAAGGCGGATCACGTTCCTCATTTTGGCCACGTCTCCAGGCCCTTCTCTCTTTGTGTGTCCGTGTTGTTTTCCTTGTTGTTTCATACGCGAAGCAACTTGTTAGAGCACACGGCTCGGAAAATGAATTTCCCTAATCGAGAACCATTTTGTGTCCTTAAAAGGCGAACAGGGCAATTTGTGTCTGCTCGCTCGGAGGGATATACGCGTAAAGTTCGCACGATAACAGGCATTTTTCTTGGAACGAAAACGCATTTCGAAACTGTTGCAGAATTCACGCGCCATTTCGGAGAGCTTACAGTCGAAAGTGTGTGTAGAAAAATGCTCAACGTTGCCGGATACCGTGTGATGAAACTCCCCACTCAGTTAAATAAAGTTGTTGTTGTTACCCTGCGCCAACGTTTGAAGTAAGCCTGAAAATGGAAGAAGAAAAAAAAAAGACATGGTGACGCAGGCTCCGTCAACATGAATGCCGGCTACTCCATAACGAGCATTTACTTTCGTTGTCATCTTTCTACTTGCCTCGTACTTTGTACTTCGACTAGACCAGGTCGCTTTGATAGAGGGCGCACGATATCATGTTTTGAATGGGTCCGGCGGGGAAAACTTTTCACAGGGCATAAGGCGCGTGTTTTACACCGGAAAATACGGTGGTTACGTGGCAGGAGATAGAAGATAGTCATTAACTCTATACTCGTGGTCAACTTAAGAAGGAAAAGAAATCTAGTCCGTCAACTACATATGCCGTTGGAGATAGGGAGATGCAATTGCGCGCCAGGAGAAATACTGCAGCGCCACCACGCAGCGTAGCGTCACGTGGCCAGTCTAAACAGCCAATACGAAAGTAGAGTGAGTATGATGGATTACATTATCTGGCGGAGGAGTGACCGTGACCTCTCTGCGCTAGGCCGTCCTACCTGCGGCGCAGTAATATTTTGAGAGCTGACGGGTTAGATTTATTTTCCTTCTTAAGTTGAACACGACTAAGACCTGTATTGGCTTAGCTTGTCCTGGCTCATGTAGTCAAAATTTTTAAGCTTTTTCGGTACACACACAAAAAAAAACGAGTGTGAACACTACACGAAATTTGAAACGATAACTTCAGTCAACGAGGCTAAAGTGTACGAAAATTGAATGTTTAAAAGCAAACTTGAAATCGTTCAGCGGTCAGACACAAACACATGGACTTTATACACAAAAATGAGAGAGACGAGAGTGACTGCTAGGGGTTCGAACCTGCAGCTCTTCTATTACCGCTACGGTTTGCTACGTGGGTTCTCATATATCTATTATCCTTCATAAGACTTCTTCGTAAGATACCTTCATGTAAATGACGGTTTACAACGAGGGAAACTACATGGAACGAACAATTGCAAAGTCCCCAATGAAGTGGTTATACCGTGATCCGCGACTGTGCCAGTTGAGCGGTCCTCCTCGTGAATCGGATGTCTGACGGGTTCACCTGTAGATAATATAGCTCGTGAGAGTCGTACATAAATATAGGTAATAAGGTTAGGTTACATAATAGGTTAAATATAGGTTACATTACTCCTTTTACGTGTATTTAAATGATTAATGAAGGGATATTTGCAGTACTACGTCAGCAAGATCACGGTCAATGTCAGCCCCCCCCCCCCCCTATACAATGCTAAACATACTATACTTTCCGCTGACGGGCAAAGGAAACGAAAGTACACTACGTGAGTAATAAACACTTACTGAGTTGTCGGTTCGACGCTTGCTACGTGATTTCGTGTTGGCCTCGTCCTGGGTGTAGGAAGACACGCACATAAAACTAGTTGCAAACATTGAGCGTGACAAAGCTTTGCGCTCTTGATGGCTACGACAGTATGTGACAGCGTAGAGGGCTGCAATTAGGGCTCCCGCTTGTCGACGGTCCTGTTATCTTAACCCAGCCGATGATGAAAGTGCTCAAATTTTGCTGTCACAGGCTATCGCAGGGAATATCGCATCAATGGAAGTGGCAGGGCCTTCCTATTCCATTTGAGATAACATTCCATCGCGAAGAAGCGCTGAAGAATACGGACAAGAAGGAGACGACACAGCGCTACACTAACAACCGACACTTTATGACAGAAACATCCAAAGGAAAGGAGAACCGGGTAAAAACGTCCTTCCGTGATTCACACCTTTCAGCGAACATGTGTTCTTGGTCGCAGAGCCGTAGCGAGGCAAGTTTGCGCCCAGTGCAGGGTAAATCTAAAGCGCCCCCTCCCTCCCCCACTGCCACCAGAAGCCATGTAAACAAAGAAATGAAAGGCTTGTTTGTGCTGTCGATATTGTGAATTTTCTTCGTTCCCGCTTTGTCTTGTCCAACCAACCTGCTAGGGTCTGCCGTTCGGCGCCCTCTCATGTGAGGGCACCCGGGGAGGCTGCCCCACTCGCACCCCCGTCGCTACGGCTCTGCTTGGTCGCATAAGGCAAGAGAGGGCTGACTCACACATATTAACCCCGAGTTTTTTTTTTATTCCAAAAGCTTCGATAACGTCTCTTGTCATTTTTGCCTGAGAAGAACTAATTATATTAGAATCGTCAAAAAAAAAAAAGGGGGGCTACAACCGCAATCCAAACCATGAATGGCTAAGTGGCCAGATGGTGCACTTTTGAGGTAGCGTCCAGTCACAGGATAAAGGAGTCTCATAATACATTACTTCTACAGGGGACAAATTTCCGGATATGATTAATCTGGCAGGCAGCATCTGCATTCCTTTCAGCACTGCACAGCTTAGCCAGTTTTCCAGGGGCGGAGAGCACGACCGAAACACAGTACCTGCCGGCCACCTTTTTCACCTTGTGCGACATACGGTAACGCTACACGAACTCCCATCTACCTCACTTCGTACCAGCTAGCCCCATTCCTTACTGAGACGCATTCCAGATGCACCTTCAGCGTGCCAAGAGCCGCCGTCTGCGCCCTTTCTGTTCCGCGATGCACTACAATTAGGCTGTCATACATTAGAACACGTCTGTAAAATGGGCATTTAAAGAACGGCAAACGTAGCAAAACTATCTTTCCCGAAGCAGAAAACAACGTGGACTGTTGTAGCGGAGCGTTCCGCTCCGCTGGCGAGCGACCGTGTTTTCGGAGCGACGCAGCCACTCCGCCCGCGCTTTCTGCGGACTTGCGGAGCCAAGACCACGTCCTACCAGCAGGATAAATGCTCGCTCCTGCTTACCGCCAGCGTGCTTATAATAAGAAGCAATGTGCCTGCCATGTAATATCCTATAGGAAGTAATAAAACACTGTTATTTATTTCGTCTTATTCAGAAACAGAATGAGTTTGATCGACAATTGTCTCTTTCTTTTCATTCTTTTTTTGCAATTTCAGTTGACGCTATCGCATGGCGTGTCTCTGGACTCCACTCGAGCGAAAGGAACAGCAGTGTCGTGTGCACCGCTCCGTTCGGGCTGCTGAACCGTAAGCGCAGCGAGAGGTTCGGCTAAAAACTTATATCACGAGGACGCGGATGTGTTCACTGATATACAAGGGGGTTATGCTCGCTTCATGACAACCACCTTGTTCACCAATGTCACTCGTTCAATATCCGTGGGAAGGACCTTATGGCAAGGAACTGGATGGCTTCTGAGGATAGAAGAGCGTATAGCGCGGCGGTATCCCCCCCACCCCCCACCCCAGAAAAAAAATGAATAAATTAAATAATATTATCGATCAAGAGCATGTTCACAGAAGTAATTTTACTAAAATAACACGTGTCAGCACATTGTATCCGATGTTGAGTGTTTCTCGCGAAGCATGGCTGCATTTGCCATGAGCGACGCGCGCCAACGAATTACCCTCGCACATGACCGGGAATCGAGCCGGCTACCTTGAGGCCGGTGCGCTAGTGATCCAACCGCTCTGGCCAACAGAGGCCGGAACAGCCCATGTCACATAGGAGTCGCTCCAACCCAAGCAGAGATAACAGACCGCGATCCCACCGTCATTACGAAGGCGAGGCTTTTTGGCACCTGCTGCTGAGCAGATTCCTCACGTCTGCATATTACCCGCTTGTCTCCCACGGCACGGCTCCTGTGCGGCTATCAACGAAACTCGTGTGCACGGTTGCGCGTGGCCCGGAATAAAAATACCGTGATTTCAAAGCACCATTAAAACTAAGTGGGTGCTTTCAAGTTAGGCTCCTATAATAGAGTTTTAAAATAGGGGTCCCAAGTGCGTTTTGGGTGCGCACGTTATTTTTGGAAAATTGCGTTGGGCCCCTAACGCTGGTTTGGGCCCTCGCGGTCTGCGCGAAAAATAATGGGTGCCGTAAAATATACTGCAGCTGTTCTCACTGTTTTCGGCCGTTTGCAGAAGACAAGCTCTCGCAGCCGGCGAGAATCCGCGCGCGTGAGCATGTCGTCTGCAAACAGCCGAAAACACTGACAACAACAAAAGATTGGCTTTAATTGTTTTACAACACTAATTGTTTTTGCTATTATCGACACCATGCATTTACGGAAGGCGATTACTTTTATTTCTTGGTTTCATTTTCCTTTGTAAATCTTGGTTGTTAGCCGTAGCAGGAAAGCACTGTCAAGCAAACGACGGACGGTTGTGCGTTATAGCGCTTGCGTTCGAGGTCCCCTATTCTCAGGTTCTCAGGCATCCTATTCTAAATCTTTCTAATGTGTGTGCACGAGGTAGGTGGCGCCACAATAAAATGTAGCTCAGGTAGCTCATAGTGTCTTTCTAAAAAATCTGTAAAACATCTGTAAAAAATCTGTAAAACAAGTCCTGGTTTGACTCTTGCACTTACGTGTTTCCGCCTCCTGTGGTGTTCTTGCTGGCGACTCCTGGACGGTGGCATTTTCTGATTAATCATTAATTAATGCATTATTATTTCGTCGTGAAAAGGTAGCGGCAATAACAGTTTTCTAATAACGCACCCAAATCAGGAAACGGTAAAAGTGCACACTCTAGGAAACAAAAAAGGACTAATTTTACTCACTCAGTTTCGGCACTGAATGCATTGCCACATATCTGTTCGTCCCTCTCGGGACGAAATGCACGGAAGATTACGCGAAGTTCAAGAGCTATTTGCTGTTCTGGAGAGTAAATCTCAGGGGACAAAATGGGAAGTATAATTGCAAACTAGGGAACTAGAAACTGCACTTGCTCCCCAGTCCTCAGTTTACTCTTTTCTTTTTCTTTTTCTTTCACCCTCTCGGAGCGTAGTCGGGAAACGCGCGAATATTTGAATTCGCCGGGCCATGCTCCTAGAAACTGACGGTTTATGAAAAGCTGCGCAACCCGGCACTTGTTGGAACTTCAACTGCCCTGAGGGGGGGTTAACTATGTATGCTCTTAAAGGAGCAGTGAAATTATGTTTGGGATTGCTCGAACTAATCGAGTTAATCTCGAGTTAATCATGCAATGTGTCATGATTGACCATGCAAAGTATATTCGCGGTTCGCTCAATAGACGAGTTCAGAACATCCCAGAGTGTTTAGCTCCGCTTTGAACTGTGGGAGTTTACTAATACGAAAGTAACGGTGGCCTCTTGGCTGTTTCGATACCTCTCCCACCGGTCCATTGTCCACGACGTGTCAAGGTCAGCGAAAGCGAAACGTGAAAGATTATTCTGCGTTCCCCCACTCACCAAGCGCCCAGTATGCAATGCGTGCGCAAAGGACAGGAAGGAACTGGGGAAAAAATTGGGGAACTTCCGCATGAACGAAATCCTAGATACGTCAATGCACCGTAATCCGTTTCTAATCCGCCGATGCACTGTTTCTGTAATTTTTTAGGTCCATTATTTTTTAAATTTATTTTTGCAAGAACAACTTTATGTAATTCGAACCACTTCAGTCTGTAATTCTACCCTTTTCGATACTTTCTGTTTCTCCTCTTCTGTCCCTTATTCGTTTGCAGGAGAGAGTGAGAAGATAAACCCTACCAAGGAACTAGTAGAAAATGCTAAAGCCATACAGAACGGCCTACCCGGTAAAGCCACATCAGTTTTCAGTCATCATCAGTATCTGTATCAGCATCAATATCAGTTTTCAAGCGATTTCCTCCCGTATTTCACCATTTCGTTCGAACCATTTCGTAACAAATGCGCTTCAGTGAAACTTGAGGCGCACGGGCTCGGTGTAAGAGCTCGCATTACTATTACTTTATGTGTTTACATCACGTGGGATGACAGCCTAAGAAGTCCTTTATGCTCTGTGATATAAAAATAATACAATAAGTGTGAAATGTGGAGTAATTTTTTTTTTTTTTTATCACAGTACATACATATTCATTCATTATGCAAGGATGCAAGGACCACTTTTGGGTAAGGCAATGCCAAACTGAACTACGTTTCCCAGCAGAAGTTAACCATTTAATTTGGCCAGGCAACAACGCAATGTATGCAGCAACAGTGGCAGTTGATTTGCTGCTCAAGTTGTCTTTTTGTATAGTTGGGTGTTTACGTCGCGAGACAACTGAGATCATGAGCGACGCCACAGCGGTCGATCTGTGGATTGCTTTTGCGTGTGATTTGCTCCACCTGAGGGGCGATGAAAGCTCATCTCACCCACGCGGAAGAGCTAAGCAACACAGTCTGAGCAACTTGTACCCAACCACTGTCCACGGCCGGGTTCGAACCCGCGATCTCGGGATCAGAAGGCGAACACGCTACCAACTGAGCCACCGAGCACGGGCACTCAAGATGTCTGAGATGCTACACCAATAGAAGCTCTCTCGCAATAACATATGACTGTCAACATGCCTTTCAATATACAAAGATACTACTTTAGCTGCTTTAAACGAACGCGAATCCCAGTCGCTACCATGTCAGAAACATTTCTAAACGTCACTCCTGAGACCAAGTACGTTATGGACAAACAGTGAGCATGGATGGCTTAAACAAGTTTAACTCAAACTACTGTGCTTCCAGCATACTCCAAAATGAAGGGCATGACTTACCCTTTGGAGGTGTACTTCTCGTCGTAATTAGCATGCAAACACGAATTTATAAATTATCCGTCCCACTACACGGCAAGATCCAAGATCTCGTCTGCAACGGAAGAAACAAGACTGTGGGCATGGTCGCTCCCCCTGGTGCGTCGAACGCTTTCTAAGGAGTCTGACGTGAATTTCGTCAAGTAGTTACTGCTACATGAAAAATAGTGATCACATTTCGACAAACGCGGTTTCTTTAATGTATTATTTCAAATATGGGGACGTCCAAGGCCCGTGTGCTTCGCATAAAGAAGTTGCCGCTATTTTACTGCATACTGGCATGCATACTGGTCTCGCCTTAACTCGTGCTTTTCACTAGTTTGCTGGAGCTGGCTGGAGCATTAGCAACACATATCGACATCGCAATTATCGCATTTTTGATTTTGCTGGACATGACTCATAGATAAAAACGTGATAATCGCCGTGGATAAACCTTAGGAGAAGTGGATAACGGTCAAATACGTCTGTCCACTTTCGGTTCTGGAACCGAAAGTTACATACACAGGCGAGTGGCCATTTCTTCCGCAAGGAAGTTCCCTATGTCCATTTCTGTTTTTAATACCTTGATTGGCCTATGAGGGCCCAACCTCATATTGATGAAATTAGTAGGGCAGTGTTGCAACTCATCGTAGGCTAGTAGCATAATCATATAATGGCAGTTCCAAGATTTCTTTAGCACCACTTGGTCAAGATGCTCTCTTTCGCAAACCACCACAAGTTCCTCTGCAATCATGTGCAAAGAGCTTCCATTCCTACAGCATGGTAATCTGCTAGGGCATTCACACATATATATTATAATGCCCACACCTTAGTGACACAGATCACACATCTTCATGAATGGTTAGCAAAACTGCATGTTTGCTTATTTTACAAGCCAACGACATAACTCTTCTGTCCAAACAGGCTGTTGAACAACTCCGTCCTGCAACACAACAGCAAATGAGCTTAGCTGACAAAACAACTACTGAGACAAAAAATCTACCTTGCGTCTTCAGAGTATGTTGTTGTGTCTACAGGTGCCATGAAATTTGCTAGCTTCGGAATAGGTTCATACCTGCACAGAGAGACAGCACTTACGTGGTTTTCCTGACACTTCCAAACGCATATACACAAAATTTAATTTTTGTCTCGCTTCTTACCGCATCCTACGTCCCTTGCTGGCTTTAGTGTCAATTTTCCTCTTGACCTTACTTCGTAGCTTTTGGATCTCAAGCCACTGCCTGTAGCAGGTGCACAGTGACATACATTATGGGTACATAGAAACAAAGCAACAATGCTGGATGGACAGCAAAGGAAGAGACTTAAGTAACTTCACATATCAAGAAACTTCACATTTCCTTGGCATGGTCAAGGTGTAGCACATCTTGTCTATATGGGGAGATAACTATCACTAAGATTACTAAAAAAAGGCTGCAATATAAAAATTTTCTGAAAAGGAATCTGTCTTATTTGTGCCAACTAGACCTCTGTCCGATTAATATCAATATACACCATCCTTCATAACAAAAGGCATGCTCCAACATGTCTACATTCAGGGTTTAGCACATAACAGTAGTGCCTCTTAGTATGGGCTGATGTTCCCAACATAAATAGTCACCCAGCTATAGTCACCCATTTCGCCTTTAATGCAAGGTTCCGCATTAACGCAATAAAATTAATCAGATATTTTGTTCCCTAAAAAAATGGCCATAAGGACTGTAATCATGCTAAACTGCCTGTCACGTTTATGCTTTTAGGAACCTACAAACTTGTGTGTGTACACCTGTATCTGAGGTACAGTTTTCTATATTTTATAGCTTATGTCAGCTACATGCTTTCAGAGATAATTTTTCACATGTATGCTAAAGGTTTGTGATCTTTGTCAATAACGTGTCCATGACTTTTTTTATTCGCTCTTCGCAAATAACAGCATCATCGGTAAGTATAAATTTACATGCGCTACACATGATCCATTTATTTATTTAATTACATTAATGACACCGGGTTTATAACAACCTCTGGCGTTAAAGCTGTGGTCCCATGGTTTCAAGAAATGACACTGTGTGTCACATAACAATTTCCACATGCTAAATGTTTTGGTTTATTGCTAGGCCAAATTTTACAATTCCTTTAACTGCCTTCATTTGACACACTTGTGAGGTAATAGATGCTTAAAAGCAAGTAACTGTAATGTAGACATTGAATTACTGAGACATGGTGGTCAACTTTCATTATTACCCATCATGTAATTTAGTTGGTTGCTGGAAGCACCTGCTACCCTGTCCTTGTTCACAACAGCAGATAATTTACTGCCACGTGGTAAACATGATGCGCTTGAAGGGTACAGCATTTATAGTTAACCTGATGTCCTGGCGCCGCAAAAATTCTACACGTGCACGTTCTACATAGAATTATACACATCTTTTTACTGCTCTACCTCACATGCACATGAAAAGGTTGGTCATAACTGTGACAAAAATTGTTGAAAAAGCTTTTACCCATGGTAAACTTGGTGAATGGTACCCAACAATATCATAGCTAAAGTTAACCGAGCTTGGAAGGACTTTTCCCTGCTTATGAGAGTTTGTAAATCTCGGAGCCGCCCTGGAACCCCTGCCTTAGAGGGCGCCGAACAGCAGGTTCGTTGGACAGTATAAAGCGGGAATGAAGAGAATTTGAGTTTACGATCTCGGCAGTGCAAACAAGTGTTTTCTTTCCTTTGTTTGCGGGGCGTCTGACATCAGAGAGGGGGGTGGGGGGTGCTTCATGTTTACCCTGCACCGTGCACAAACTTGCCTCGCGACGGCTCTCGTAAATCTCTCATACTTTGGTGTAGTAGCTGATGATGTAGCCGCTGTGAGCTCCACTTATGACAAATACATCAAGCCGGCACCTCCAATTTTAGTGACCTCAACCCCCTTCAACCCACTTCACGTAAATTATTAGCGCTCTTTACTAACATCCAGAAAATAATAGCACAATATACATAATAATGAATAGATTTACAGATTAACAAATAAGTTAGTCGATGAAGTCTGCGACATAAAAATTCCACATAATGAACTCCGCCTATAAGCAACCTACAATGAGTCGTTAAAAATATGGCTGACCTGCTGAGCGCCACGGGATTATTGATGTTCGCAGTCTTCCTTTCAATGACCTCGCGCAGTAAGTGGTGATAGAAGTCGTCGTCGTCAAAGATTTCTTCATCCACAGCTTTATTTTCTGCGTTTTCCTCCTGTTGCAAGAACAGCAACGTGAAAGCATCACATCTAAACAATCTCACAGGTGGCGAAAGCCGAACCTCATTATCCTTGTCGTCTTCTGTTTCGCCAAGTACTTTGTACGATGACCTCTTGGTTTGCGTGCGGAGTATTAGCCTGTGCTGGTCGGCCAGTATCTTTGAAGAGAACGAGAAGATCATATTCCGCATCCTCTGTAGTCGCGCGAGAATACTTATTTGAGTCATGCCATACATGTTCTATCTGCTTCATCGGTGACTGCTCAAATGCGGTGAACCCCTTTCCTATTTTCCCAGCTGCCAGGCGTGTCCGCTCGAACCACTTTTCTATCGTACCGTTCCTGTAGGAGATTTGCGAAATGAGCTCCTCGGGAAAATAGTGGACAGGGTGTCGATAATTACGGGTGTCGTCTGCCTTACCTGAAAGGCACAAACTTTTCGTGGAAAGATGCGACCGATTTTATTGCGTCGCCGATCCTCCGTTTCTTTCGTGGGGCCTCTTCTACCTCCTCCTCGCTTGTCTCATCATCCTCGCCTCTCCCGTCGTCTGCTTCATCTTCTGTGTCACTCGGAATTTCGTCATCACTGAAGTGCAAGGGCACAATCGAGACCACTCAACTTAACTGCCAACTATGTAATGTGGCATAACATAAATTGTGAGAAGAAGCCATAAGTGCACTTGATATTTTCTAGCTGTGCGTCGATACTAACTGCGATGATGCATAACAAATACTAAAACAGGGTGAAAAAAATACACCTGAAACTTTCTTATAATTGTCAAACTTGCAGAAGAAATGAGAAAGTGTTAAGAAGTCTTCAAAACAGCTAATACCGGTGATAAATATTCATAGGAGTCACTGGTTTCGAAGGCATCCCCACTAAGTGTTGTAACAGCAGGTAAAGCAAAAAGCCGTTGATGAGCTGGGAGCACACATTCTATTGATGTTTACTAAGAAAACCACACCAGCTGCACAATAATTACAAACAAACGAGGCACGCTTGATAACCCGTATGGACTCCGAAATATCAAATGCTTTTGTTTTTAATTGCTGTACAGTTGATGCAGTTTTCTTAGTATATCTCCAATAAGGGCACTCCAATTGGGCACTTACCACAGTATGTACTTTGATGAATGGCACAGGAAACAAATATAGAATTGACCATTTGCGCTAGTGAAGCTGTCTACTGCACTAACCCAAGCACATACTGGTACTTACGTTCAGACCAAATAAGTAAGTGCGTATTTGCAAGGATTATAAAACATCTATCAATGCATGTGGGGACCACACTCAAGCACACGCCTGCACAGAAAACACTGAACTGGTGACTGCATAGCAATTGTGTTACTGTGGATAAAGTCTCGCATTACTGTGAGCAGACACTTACTCGGAACCAGATGGCCGTCCCTTCTTTCCAGGCTTTGGAGATCCCAGTTGTGAGCTTAATTCTGGGTTCATGTCCACCATTTGCTCTTGTAGATCCAGCAATGCATGAAATACATTTTCTACAGCTCTGGGTACTGTAAAGTAACGATAGTTTAAGATATCAATATGGGTTACTTATAAGTGTTTCATAAGTACATTCTTCTACCAAAGAAGTTCTACTTTCCAAGGTCTGACCTTATCCCAACAGGCACGAGTAACACACTCATACAAACAAACACCGAAAATCGGCAGATGCAGAATGCAACCTGTTGTACTGATGTACTGCGTTGTCTCGCAATTTTCTGAAAATACTCTGACGGAAATTGCAAGCCAGGAGTTGGTGATCACTTATCATTCAGGTACACTTACTCCAGTGTGCCTGTGCAGACTTTTCCGAATTTCGAAGGAAAAAGCAAATACTTTACAACAGAAAAGCCCTCTGCTCTGATGTTCTGACAGCATCATAGTCCTGAATACCATCGAAATACCCTTACCTGCAGCTATGGTTTGCCCTTGGTTTTGATCTTGAGACAGGAGACCCTGTTTAAACTCTGTGTAACGGTCAGAACGTGGAAAACGGTTTGCCATGACAAGTAATTTCTGCAGCTGGATTCGCAACTCAAGCAGGTTGTCCCACAGCTCTGAAACACCACAAACAGAAAGACCAGGAAAGTCAGGAATTCCGACAGCACCCTAGGTAAATGGTACTGCGAACAAAAAAAAAACACACAATAATGTGTATTGTTAACATAGCTGACCAAATATGGAAGGTTAAACAATGATAAAAGGTACTTACGTAACTGTGACTGTACTGCTTTCCCCTTCTCTATTTCTCCCGTGACATCAACAGCAGAAAACTTTTGTACCATATCATCTTCTAGGTCCCTTTAAATTTAGAAATAATGATACTATATAAATGCTCACTTTACCATTCACATTACCACTGGGCAAGGCTGTCAACATAATGCCATTCGATTATTACCATTCACCAAATAATTGCCTATTAGGGCATGCCAGATGCCGGAGAAGTATTCTGCACACGCTCAACAGGTTTTGCTTCATGTTGTTCGCATGAGATCACATCCCATCAGAAAGACCAGATTAGTTACTACTCTATCTGCCACAATTTATCTAGATCTATGTATCTACTTTGTTATGCATACACAATAAATGTGCAACATGAAAGCACATGATATGGTGAGAGAACTCAAAAAGTTAAATAAATACAAAAAAAATAAATCAATGTGTGTGACAGCACACAATGGGTTTTTCATTCAGCAATTTCAATTATTATTGGGCATTTTTAGATAATATGTCCAGAAATTGAGCTTCCTCCGCTATATGTATTACCTT
The DNA here is from genome assembly GCF_037126465.1 of Ornithodoros turicata. Classification (NCBI taxonomy): domain Eukaryota; kingdom Metazoa; phylum Arthropoda; class Arachnida; order Ixodida; family Argasidae; genus Ornithodoros; species Ornithodoros turicata. The sequence continues at coordinate 11,359,237 of NC_088204.1, forward strand.
ATGGGAACTGAAAAATTTTAACAGTAAAACTTTCCTGACATGATGTGGCATAGTGATGTATGCTTATTGGTGTGAGATATGATGTAGTAAACTGTTAACTGCAAGTCAGCATATGTGTGTGTGTCCCAGTTTATCTTGTTTCAGTGCACTGTAATAATACTGTGATGGACACATAGCCTGTTTCCTGTACTCCTCTATGCATAGAAACCCCAAATCTCACACCTGTGTCGCTGGCACACTACGTGACAAAACTATATGATATGGAAAAATTCTGCAATTATACGAACCCAAGTTTTGTAACAGAACCGTTGTTCAAAATTATACCTGTGCTTTTCCAATGTTTCGTCTCGCTCGATGCTTTCTACGTCACTCTCTTCTTCAGCTAGCTCTGCTGCATTGTCATCAGAGTCTTCCTCGTCATATTCATCCGTTTCATCCTCTACATCCTCATCCTCGGGACCTTCTCCGACACTTCTGTTAGCGTCGACAGGTGATGTCGGGGACTCCTCATTTTCGAGCTCTGACACTTCATCCGAAGATTCGCTCTCTACGGCACAAACAATTTATTCCATTTCAACTCCGTGGCGCCAGCACGTCAGATATTTGAGCGGTGACCTACGAAATTTCCTTCTTTTTACTTGCCTGAACTAGAAAACTGCAATTTTTGTAGCTCTTTCCTCGATGTTTTCTTTCCGACATACTTTGGATCGCTTATTGGCAACGGCTGACGGCTCCTTATTTTTCCCACACCGACATCTTCATAGCCCTCTGTGAAATCTTCAAGCACCTTCGCTTTTGTATCTGAAACATGCCGTTCTTGTCAGAATTTACGACACACACACGGTCAACACTCAACAGTATCTCGTTTACTATATACCTTCATGCGCGTCGTCTTCAGGATCGCCGAGTTCTGGTGCTGTGTTAGCAAGATCACATAATTCTTTGATGAATGACATTATTCTACGATGCTGCGTACACAATTTGTACACGGAGCTTATCGCGTTGTTTCATTCACGCTTCGCATGCAGGCTGGGGGCAGCCATGTTGTAATGGCAATGTCGATGACACGTAGATTATAATTTCATCGTTTTCCCCTTGAACTTGAAACACTTCGCGACAGTAACACCGTAACACTCTAAAATTCAAATTAGCAACATGACAGGAGGGAAAAAAAAGCTCATGGCTCTTCATACTCAACTAAATGTTACTTTTCCTGACCTTTACTTTCAACTTCGAGGTATGCTAGTCTTCACGAAAAAAACATGTGTGCCGAGACCTTTTGCTCCCCCACAATCATTCGGTGCATCATCACTGGAGAGTGTCGCTGTTACAAACTTCATTCAAGTTTCTGATATTTGCTGCAAAGTTGAATGAACGAAGTTTGTGTTCACGGTTCACGCAAATATTTTACTAGTTTCGGTTTGTTTCATGTTATCTAGCGAATCAACTCGCTAGTTCTTGTGACGTTGCTCCCGCCACTTTTGCAAGCAGACGGCGTGATTTTGCGCGAGTCTCGGAAATACGACAAGCAGCATTGGAGAAACTTTACGTCGTTTACTTTAATTGTTCTTGAAGCTATGTCATGAGACGATAATATATGGCTGTCTATCTGCGATAAGGAATACATGGCACACGATTGTGGGCATGAGAAGCAGTTGCTATAGTTGAAGCGGGGCATTCTGTTGACATGTCGTGCATTCAGAAATTGGCACCACAAACTGCTCGTCTGCTTCAAAGCACTCAGAGCATCGCATCCGTTCACAGCGTTGTAAAAGAACTCGTCGAGAACTCACTGGACGCGGGTGCCTCGGTTATTTACGTCAAACTCGTAAGTGTTATTAACGTAGTAAGTTTTCTCTACCTATATACTTTCTATACCAATGGCACATGCTTGTTCGGATCCCGGCAAGCGTTACAACAGAACTGATGTGAAACTAATTTACAGCCGCATGTCCAAATAACAATGCAACGGTCCTTGATTCTCCAAATCACTGGGCATCTGATAGCCTCTTATTACCAAGCCCCTGATGATGGACAACGTTGACGGTTGTCTGTGTTTGCGATTCTGGATAAATCACTGCTGCACTTCTCCATCCAACAGGACTCCACTGATACTCATCCTTGCTTCTTTTCAGGAAGACTTTGGATATGAAAAAATCGAAGTCCGTGACAACGGCCACGGAATCAGTGAATCCGACTTATCGCAGGTCGTCTTGCCCCACCACACATCCAAGATAACCAACTTTGAGGACATGCGGTCGCTCGAGACGTACGGATTTCGTGGCCAGGGACTCGCAGGAATAGCAGCCGTTTCCAGGGTCACCATTATAAGCGGTCAGAAGGAAAAGATTGGTCACTCATTTACGTTTGACCAACAAGGAAAAGTGGTTGCACAGAAGGAACTACCATGGGAAGGTAAGTTTTGGAATGGAACAGGATTGTCACAAAAATGAAACGTGAGAGACAAAATAGTGCTGAAGAATACAGAAACATTTGTTTTGCTGACCCAAATATGCAAATGAACTTAATCATGCAGGAACGCAAGTAACTGTTGATAAGCTCTTCAAAAACGTCCCAGTGCGCAGAAAACATCTGAGCACATCGAAGAACAAATCTTTGGATCTCAAGAAAGTTGAGAGACTACTTTCTGCACTTGGCATTGCTTGGCCAGGCAAGCACCCTCATTTCATACCATCGCTTGTTATCTTTAACCGTGCACAGTGATTATAGTCTTATTCAGGTCTTTTTTTATATATATGTATATATGCCACATTGTTTGCATTGTACAGGTGTACGGCTACTTCTGTACCACAACAAAAGCCTCCTATGGAGCCGATACCCAAGCCAAACTTTTCAAGAGGCTGTCGGCCAAATTTTCGGAATGTCAATGCTCGACAAAATGGAATATGTTGAAGTGGAAGACTGCGAACGCGAGGTATTAAAAAAAAAGATTATTGCTACATCGCCATTAGGACTCCTATTCTTGTATGTATTTGACTGTATGTTTCAGAATGCAGTATCCACATTATATATGGATTTGCTACGATTATAGGTTACAATTAAGGCCTGCCTGCCTAAAGCAGAGCATGGGGCTCGAGAACTGTCATCTTCCGATACAGACCGCATGTTTCTTCTAGTCAACCGACGTCACATTCTTTCAAAGGAACTCAATGAGGTACGATAGTTGACTAAGAAAAAATAATTATGAAGTGGTAGAATTTCACAGCTTTATGCAGCACTGCTGCCACGAATTGGTGGTTACCTTCTCATTTTATTGCACGTTGCAGATTATACAGAAGAAATTTGCAGAGGCCGTGAATACGCAGAGCAAACGATATCCAGCTTGTGCGGTTGCCATTAATGTGCCATCACAGGATCTCGACGTTAACTTTGAGCCAGACAAAACTACTGTTCTTTTTACAAAGCAGGTAATCCAAAAGCAAAAGAAGATTCGGAACATAAATTGCATTACATTACCCCTGCCTGCTCAGGCATAAAACAGCAAATTTGTTGTCGTGTTGTTCCTTATACCTCGACGATTAGTCTTATTATCCTTATTATACCTTGATAATTTGTTGTAATTATCTGTCCTGCATTGTATTTGCATGTCTCATATTAGTGGTCCTACCGCGCTAAATTTCAAACATTGGTCGCAGCTGTCATCCCCTTCCATTTTCTTAAATGTGTAGTCCCGATACAAAGGATTCATTTGCATGGTCCCCGTGAACAAGAGCTAGACAACGGCGCGGCTATGCATGATCCGAACTTTTCTTTCAGGAGGCAGTTCACAACCTGCTGGAAACCCTGCTGGAAAAAGTGTATGGAAACCATATTACCAGCAAAGAAACAAATAAAGAAAACCAAGGCACAGTCATTTCACAAACATTAACCAACAACAAGGAGGGCTGCAAGCAAACAGATGCCAGGGGCAAAGAAACTTCCAGCTTCATGCCAGATCCCCCTGTTCAGCAGCCAGGTGTCCGCGTAGATTCCGCATCAACCAGCTCGGAGCGCCAGCCTGGGGCGCCGGCTGACCCGACCTGCCGATCGACAGTGTCACCTCCATCAGTTGATCCAGTTAACTCAACGCTGGCTCAGAATAAAACCGCACAACAAAACCCATCTCCTCTCACTCCATCCGGGTTCTTCGGCTGGTTCAGTAGTCCAGCTGCCCAAGGGCGTGATGCGGCAAGACAGAGAAGCGGCCTTCCTCAGGGAGTCCGGACAAGTTCGCCGTCTGACAGAATGAGCTCAAGAAAGCAATTACAGTTTGGTACCGGCAAAACCGGGGCGTCGTGGTCACTGGGATTAGTGGAGAACAGTCAAGGAAGAGTTGTAGAGGTCTGGTCTCTCGTTCCTTTTGTCTCAAAACTTTAGATCTTCCTCACAATGTTACAGCCCACCGTGAGAATAGCGAGCGGGCCCAAGCGAACAAGCTCGAGTCCCGCAGGAAACGTCACCCCGAAGAAGCTGCGGATGCCGGACTTGTCTCAGAGACGAATTTTCGATCTTGTTCCCAAGGAGAAATCGCCGATGGAAGTTTACTGCAACCGTCGTAAAGACGAAGGTCAGTACGGAATATATTGAGAGATTGTGGAAATATTATCACTCAGAGTTTGATTTCTTTCTCCGTTGCAGTTTTGTCACAGAATCCCAGCATGAGCATCCAAGACTTGTCTGCACTTTTACAAGATGAATGGGATGGCCTAACCCCAGCAGAGAAACAGCAGTACGAAGAAGAGTATGTACACAAAGTTACAATGGCTACCTTAATTTCTTCCTGAAACATGTCACTGTTCACGCAGCATACGGCCTAGGATTTCTGACAGGGCGTCCACGGCGAATAATGCCTCCATCGATAGTAGAGCTGGCACGAAAACTGCACGAAGAAAGTCTGCATTGCGAAAGGGTGTCTCTGCAACGTTTTCGCTAAGCAGCATTGCAGCGCACTACAAAGATTATTCTGCACTTAGGTAGAGTCAAAAGCATCATCAGAGGCCTAAGTTCACTCTAAACTATAGACGTCCTTCGTATTTGGTTTGCAGTCAGACACAGGCTGAACTGGACGCTGGAATTTCCGTCATTGGCTACTCACAAGAAGTAGAAGGGTGGTTCGTGCGGTGTGCAGCTTCTGTTTATGCTATTAATGGGTTCAGATTAAAGGAAGCAACTTTGTTCAAGAAGCTGGCAGAATCATATGCTCTACCCATGGAACCTGTCTATCCACCCATAGAACTCGACAAGAAGTAAGCCAATGCGCCGATATGACTGGATGCAGACAAGGACCTAACGTTTATTTTCCAGTTCAGTAGGCGTTAGCTTATGGACTATGCTCACAACCCTACAACAAGGAACAAAAGATTTCACTGGGGCTTCATACATCACAGACAGCCTTCTCCTGTCAAACGGCTTCGAGCTTAAATTACCTTCGGGTAAGTATGTGTCATACATTCCCCAACTGCTGCTAATCGCAGTAGCCCTGGACAAATTCAAGCCTGAAGTCTCAACAGGAGCAAATGGAGACACAGCAGAAGTCATCCAGAAAGCCAGCAATGTTGGGATAGATGAACTGAAGGAAATACTTAGGAAGATCTCAAATCATCCTTCAGGCTGCTCGCTGTGGGATAGCCGCCCAGCTAAAATTCGCTTTTATCTCCAGGTGGGCATTTCCTTTTACGTTGATTGATTGATTGACTAATGTTACTTTGTATGTAACAGGGTGAAGCTGCTCGCATGGTGCAAAGCGGTCCTTCCAAACTGAGCCTGACGGATCTTTGGGAACTCATAAGGCAAAGTGAAGACTGTGTTAGTGAACAGTGTATGCATTCCAAGCCAGTGTGTGTGAACCTATTTGACCTGAATTCACTACAATAATTACATCGATTTTGTAGCATACACAGCCTAACATTTTTTTTTTTTTAATAAATGCATTACATTAATATCCACAATGCTGGTCGATGACGTCTGCGATTATGAAAACATACCAGAATACCAAGTTCTAGTATTAACAGCACAAAGAAAAAATGCTGCATGTATCGCTACTTTTGCATGAGCAAAAAACAAATACAGTGAACTCCCGTTAAGACGAACACGAGGGGACCGCGGAAATTTGTTCGTCTTATCAGAAGTTCATCTTAACAGAAGGACCCAAAAGTGTCATAGAAAATGTCAAAGACAGGGTAGCAATTGTGAAACGGCATATTGGCAACATGGCAGCATACAATAGCTTACTTCCTGCCAGTTTGGCCACCTACTGAATTAAGCCGCTGGTTGCCCACTGCTGCGCACGCGGATAGAATGGGCCCTAACAGCACGCGAACGGCAGTTCCCCCGGAGACTGCACGCGAATTGCGCAATCGCACGTGCGCATGTCAACGTATTCCGAATGCCTGCACGCGAATTGCGCAATCGCACGTGCGCATGTCAACGTATTCCGAATGCCTGCACATCAAAAGACACCACAAAGTTTGGGTTTCATGTTATGGTGCACTTGCTTGCTAAACGCTCGTGCTCCCCGGTTGACGGCCAATGCGCGTGACGGAATGAGCGCGCAAATTTCGAAAAATAGCTATAACGATCGCTATGTGTAGATCAAGATTGAGCCCCAAACGACCACAGAGTGTTTCTGCGTGGCGGGGGTGGTGGAAGCTGAGCCCCAAAGGTGCCGTGTGCACAGCATCACGTGCCTTCCTCGCTTCCGTGCGTGCGGCGAAGCCCGTTTACAGGCGCCGCGGGCGCCGGAAAAGTTTGGGTTATCCGAAGTGCCCGCGGTGTCTGTTCGTGTTAAGCGGATTTTTTTTACATGGCGTCTATGGGAAAACAAACAAATGTCCGTAATTTGTTCGGCATAACCGGAAATTCGGCTTAAGCGAGTTCGGCTTAACGGGAGCCCACTGTAAATAACAAGCACTGATATTGTGGATGCCAGTTTGTCTACTTCCATATCTGCATCGCAGACAGTCACTTATACTACTGTTTCCTAAACTGCTGCCATAATATCCCCAGCAGCTTTATGAACAGCAGCTTTTATCTATTTTGTATCCAGGTTTAGAATGCCTCTATATGCAGCATCAAAGGTGTACGAGTCGGAAGCACTGGACCCTGAGTATAAAATGACAGTAGAGTTGAACTGTGTTACATATACAGTGAAACCCGCGTATAACGATATTGACGGTAATCGCGAATTCCATCGTTGTACGGGGTACATCGTTAAACGAGGGTTGACCTAAATAGCGCGTCCCCGCGCGCCACCCCGCGTGTAGCAAAAGAAAAAGAAACAGATGCTAAAAAAACCGCGAAGCTGTGTGACATCGCACTGGATTGGGAAAACAGGGACCAGAACTCGTGCAGGGAACGGACAACTTCTGGCAACACTGCACGTCACCAGTTCGCAAGTCGGCTTCACCTAAAGCCTGCGTGCTTTAGGAGAAGCTCGCTTTAGAACACTGTCGCGCGACTCCCGGGTGGAAAGCACGTGCTCGGCCTTTTGAATCATCTCGCGAATTTGAGCAGCATTGGCCGAATACGGAGACACAAAACCGTTACCACCGACCTGCTTCACTGACAGTATTGAAAAATGAACAGTCGCTGTCTATTTTCTTGCCTCATTCTTTTGATACGAATTTCGGATGATACGATTTTTTTTTCGCTACCCCGTGAGATGCGTATTATCGAGATTGTACCGTATCTTATCGCGGCGATTTTCGCCGCGAGCTTACGCGCACGGGACAGCGTCCAACATCGTTATACGAACCGCGGTCTCCATCGCTGTACGCGGGTCGTTTCCCCATAGAAACAATGTATATTTTGACGGTAAAATCATAAACCATCATTGTACGAGGGATATCGTTATACGCAATATCGCTATCCGCGGGTTTTACTGTATGATCTTTTAAAATTTTATGTGTACTAAAAGTTAGTTCCTGTCTCTCTGGCGGGTCATCAATATAATTTAATCATCATGTTTGTTTACCTCTCCAAATGAGAGGGCAATCACAAAGACCAAAGGGCAGGCACAAGTAACACACACAGCTGGCAAAAAATTTGTTGTGGTTGCTTTGTGGTACTCCTCACATAAAAATCGACTCAGGACATATATATATATATATATATATATATATATATATAGGAATATGGCTCAGCAAAGAATTCGCTCAAAGAAATGGCTCAAAGAAATCGAAAAACAAGGTTTATAGTTACTACTTTAATAACTACTCTATTCCAGCACAGTTGTAAATATATATGTACATAACTTGGTCTAAGGTACAGGTTTTCATTGGAATGTCATTTTTTGGTGAAGTACACACTCTAGTATACAGATACACGCAGCACGTTACTATACAGGCACATTTTCTCTTACCTATGGAATGTAAAAATTGCTTGGTCTCCTATCGTGAACACAGCAAAGAACTGCACGGCTACCACCATTTTACGAGCATTAGAAAGGAGTGTGGCATGCGTTGTGCCATTACAACCAAGCTCAGTAAAATTAAATTAAAATTCACCAAACTCCACACAACATCAGCAGGTACGATTTGCTACCCGCAGCTTTTGTTGGCATCCTTGCCAGACCACTATGCTGAACACACTTCCAATTCAGCTGCCCATTACAAGCATATCATTCAATTACTCTCACTACCTACAAGAAAATTAGAACATCTAGGTTAAGTTATGCGGTTTCCGTTAGCAAATAAATTACATGGCGATGGCAAATGCAAGCGTGAGCTATGAACAAAATAAATAAGCGTGCAACATATGTGTATATATATATATATATATTAAAGAAAGGTGGACATTTCCAAAATGCACATTAAAAGTGTAGCATCGGGAGCGTCATTCGTATCGTGCAAACAGAGTTGTTGTTAGTAATTTTAACTTCTAGTCAGAGGTAGCTGAACTCTTCTCGATAATCAAACAACATGATTGTGCTAATAACTTAAATAAAAATGAAAGACTTGGCAGCCAATGCTTCCCTGGCAAGGTCCACTTCAGTAGTCACAGATCTCCGGCGAGAGGTCGTTCCGAAGTTGCCAGATACGGATGGAATGGTCACTGCAGGTATGGGGGGAAAAAGTGCAGGCAGCAGGCAATTGTCACATACACAGTCATAATGTCAAAACAGAAGAGCAACAAGCACATGCACTTTGAATATTACGTGCTGCTTCGAGTTGGCAGGAGTGTGCATTGTGGGATAGCCAAGCACTGTTAACCAAAATATGCACAATATGCAAAATTTGCAAAAAAAGCTATGTAAATATGTTACTACACACATATGCTTGAAATCTGCTGGATGCCACTGTCTACATTGAACGTGGTAGTAAAAGCCTGCACCCTATGATGGTGCTGTAATAAAAAAAAAAAAAGTGTCTATTGCTTTCTAAAGGCTTCACCTGAAGCTCTCACGTGGCACACTGCTATTTAAGGCTCAGTTTTGAATGTCTCATCACACATTCTGTGGCATTAAAATCTCAAAGTGTACGACGCTAATAAAAAAAAAGTGCACCAGACGTTTTAGCCAATGACCTAATTTTACATGTGCCTTCCAGCTGCCTTTTCTTGGCAGAGCAACATGCCTCATAATGGCAGGTTTAACCTGTAGGTGTGAAACTGCAGATGCAAAACAAACCAGCTTGAGATCTAGAAAATGTGTCTATAAAAATGCATGCGAAGCTAAAACCGAAGGGAAAATGATAAATGAAGTGTTAGGGGAAGGGTTATGAGGACTGAAGGAGCTTAGCACTTGAGCCGAGGGAAGATTTAGAATTGCCTTCTGCATCTTCTGGTTCATCCTCAAGATAGTATCCTGGGGTACGCCAAACTTTAATGTCGTTGCTACTGGAAAAAGACAGTGTAAGGAGGAAGGGAAAGGTGTTGCAATGAGGCAGAGCTTTGTCCAGAAAAGAGGAGGAGAAAAGTATGAAGGGCACTTTCACCTGCTGTACCTTACCCAGTCTGTTCTGTATTAATAATGGTTATTTATTTATCAGCACTCTCCCCCTGATCTGAATCTAAGACCCCTGTCACACGGTAAACCGAATGACATTCCCAGCGAATGACAATCTCGCCAAATGTCATTCGTTTGTCTTACGTCGATCTACACGATGAAACAGAATGTCATTCGCAAATGATGTCAGTGTCGATAATTAAGACACCAGGGACGAACATACGAATCATTATACAGGTACATTAGTTATATTTTTATTTCTTTTGCTCAAAACTATCCAAACATTATACTTCACAGAATCGTTGCTTTTGGAAAGACACTTGATTGGCTAAGTACCACAAGCAAAGACAACAAAGCAGCCTATCAGCACCACACTTGGGAACGTGGGCAGTTCACAGAAAAACAGTGTTTAGCCTTCCTTCTTTCGTGTCAAAAGTTATCAAATTCGCGATAAGAAATTGGAGTACAACTTTTCACGCGTCTTTCATTTCTTCCAACGGTTTATCGTTGTTTTTGCTACCTCTCTACTGCGAGGGTACGCAGTCGGTGCGAGAGGGAAAAGCGAATGAGTTTCCCGCATCTATTGCCATTCGATTTCACCGTGTGACACGAAACAAATGTCATTCAGTGCAAATATCATTCGCTGGGAATGACATTCAATTTGCCGTGTGACGGGGGGTATTAGGCTAAGGTACATCCTCGACTATAAAGTGTAACATTTTGCTAAAACCGTGTTGCACAGGGTGTGTCAGAACACGTCCTGCCACGCATTGTGCTCTAAAATGGCTGTACATGCTACTTTCATTTTCAGTTACCTGATTGACGTCTCAATCAGATCTGCTTGTAACGCAAGCGACAGAACTTCATTTTTGCAGAAATATGTACAGGAATGCGCAGCGCACAGTACCGTTTGTTCATACCACAGCTTGAAAACTAAAAGGAAACACTTACGGGATGAAGGACTTACAGGACGTGCTAAGAGAATAAAAATAAAACTGGCATTTTACATTTTAATTCTGACTGCCGTAAGCCAGGATACAGCAGGTCAGTGGGCCATCTCCGCTCACTGACTTGAACTTGGCCTATAGAGTCCAGTTTATACGGTACGTACATCAACATATAATGTAAACTGGAACTTCAGTACACCAACATGTTCATACTACTAGACATGTATGTTTGTACAGCATCGATGTTGATAGCCCTCGCAATAATGTTCTACTGTTTAAAAAAATTTTTGAAATACTGCGGTAAATCTACGTAATGCCCTGATGACTATCCTTGCTTTTGCTGACCAACAGCGAGGAACTCCGCCTCCTGGATGTGGGCCAATAGGAGGACGCGGAGGGCAGGCACTTCTCAAGCCTCTGCTCCCTCCTAAGAGATGGCGCAGCGTTACCGTTGTTTCGCGTGTCGCAAGGCTTCTGCCGCGGCGCACCAATCTAACCAACTGCTTCGCCGTCCGTTAACCAGCAGCTGCCGCTGTTTTCCCTGCCGCAAGGCTTCTGCCGCGGCGCACCAATCTAACCATTGGCTTCGCAGTCTGGCAACATGGGAACGAGGCCAAGCGGGAGTCGAGCGTACGCCGGTTAACGGACGGCAAAGCCGTCGGTTAGATTGGTGCGCCATAGGAGAAGCCTTGCGGCAGGGAAAACAGCGGCAGCTGCTGGTTAACGGACGGCGAAGCAGTTGGTTAGATTGGTGCGCCGCGGCAGAAGCCTTGCGACACGAGAAACAACGGTAATGCTGCGCCATCTCTTAGGCGAGAGCAGAGGCTTGGGAAGTGCCTGCTCTCCGCGCCCTCCTATTGGCCCGCATCCAGGAGGTGGAGCCTCCCTCGTTCTTGGTCAGCAAACGCAAGGATAGTCGTCTTCTGCCCACTGCGAACGACCAATCATCTACTTACTTGGAAGCAGTGAAGACACAGGTCGAGTTGACAGCAATGGCATTGATAGGGGAAGAATGGGCTCGAAGTTCCCCCATGAGGTGACAGTTGTCGGCATTCCACAGCTTCAGCATACCCCCCCTACAGCTGCTTAAGAGGACAGGTGGACCCCCCACGTTGGGCAGAAAGCTGAGAGCACATACCCAGTCCTTGTGAGCCTGATTCACAGACTGAAAAAGTGAACAAGTATGTACCAGAGAATGAAAAAGGACTTCAGTTCCTTTTATGGGTACAAAGAAAGCAGGAGTGTTCCTACTGTATACATAGGCTGACTTGAAGTTACCTGCACGAGACACCGTCCAGAGAGGTCCCACTTTTTAATGCACATGTCCCGAGATCCAGAAAACAGATAGTCATTGCACAGGGCCAAGCTCTGGATACCATCATAATGTGGGGGTTCCAAGTTCATCTTGGGAGTGAGTACCCCACAGCCACTTTCGGGAATCTCGAACACCTGAAAGAAAAAGAAGAAAAAAAAAGGTTGCAGAAGTTTCGAATTGTTTCACCACTACCGCCAAGCAACCATTGATGTTACAAAATGAGTTGCGTTACCTTAGGAAGATTCTATTGCCTGCACATATCTAACAATGACTCACCTTAATATAATGATCCTTAGATCCAGTAACCACCGTGCTGGAGTCAACCTCCGCATCATCTACGGCCATGCACATCACCGCTGCCTGGTGGCCACCCGCTAACTTTCCCACACATGCGTACCTAAAAATTGAATTGATTAGATTTTGCTTTAGTCTCACACATCTCCCACAGTTCTGTCACGAGCAAACCCTTGACAATGCAAGGAAATATGTGCCCAGTGGTGTCAAAAACCAAGAATATAATGTCAAGCTCTCCTGAGAAAGAAACACTTAATAAAAAGCCTCACAGCTTATATGAATGTGTTCAAATTCTATTCCTTTTGAGTCCCAGCATAAGCAGTTTGTACAGAGCCAGTGTGCTTTAGGATTAAACCCATTTATACCCCCCCCCCCCAATTTGCATCATCGCCATATACAATAGGGCCCACAAAACACTGAAAATTAACTTGCCAGAATGAAATTCATTCACTGATTAAGGCACCAGGGCACATTAAACACTGCACATTCAATAGAGACGATCGGCAACTCGTGTTCATAAAAAAATGCAAGAAGTGCCCCGTTTTTAATTTGCTGCCGGATACTGCTACCCCTAAATTTTCTCCTACAATAAAGTCTTGCCGCTCCAATAAAATAACGATTTTTGCCCCCCAATTTTCAAAAAACATAAAACCCAAAAATCACAAGATAATAAGATGATCATTGATTTCTGCCCATCTTAAGACGGCAAAAACTGAAGTGATGTTTCGTTATGAATATGCCTTGAAGCTTGCTTGAGATTACCTTCTGAGGTCCCATATCCGCACAATATTAGAAGCAGCGGAGAAGAGCAGGTTCCCATAGTGGTTCAGCTCAATGGCATTGATCCGTGTCTCGCCCTGAGGGATTTGGAGGCTGCGAGAGGCAGTGTCCGGTAACGCTGGCCCACTGCTCGCCTGACCGGAAGAGCTGAGAGAAAACAAACGGGACAGGTGAACAAATTTGGGAAGGAAAAAAGCGGAGAACGCAGCGATCGCCGACAGATTGGAGCAGAAGTCTCACACTGGAAGTCGCCAGTATTTAATACAGGGAATAGTCTGTTTAAGATCTTGGCAGCTCAGAAACTGAGCCTCGTGCTTGAATCAATCTTTCTTTTTATTGCATTTTACCACATTTATCAAAGTACAGGTACAATAGGACTGAAAGGGTAAGCCCTGTCGAACAGTGCAGGATAACAACAGACATAAACTGAATCATTGACTGAACTGACGCATCTTGTGAGAAGTACAAAAAACGTCAAAAACAAAGACAAACAAGATCAGGCAAAAACATACACAAACTGCTGCAATCCAAAACGTACATCACGGTCAAAATTAGATACAATCGAAACAAAAGGAAGATAAGACAGATAGATGAAGTGTAAGCACGCAGATAATAAATTGTGTTAAAAGTTAGTGAAATGCTCCCGGATAGCCTTTTTAAATGCTAGTGGGTGAGTGACGGAATGGACGAATAGTATCTATTTCATTAATGTTTGCTTCTGTAACAATCAGACCAGTATAAAGGTATCAGTATATTTAAGGGCATCAGCTAGAAAGTCGAATTTTACCACTGCCTTTTACTGTGGGGTGATAGTAAACAATCCTCTTTCCAAAGAAAGCAATGTTTCCCCAAAGTTATTCCTTTCATTTTACTTTTTTTGCTCCAACTTCTTCAACCACATTTCTTCTACAACAAGAACGCAAGCCTTCCCACATGTGAAATGTACTTGCTTCTTGATTATTATTATCGTGCATGTTGGTATCAACTTACAAGAGGGTGCGCACACACTTGGCTGGATTCTCTCGGACATCCCAGACCTTGATGAATGCCGTGGAGACAGAGAACGTGAGCCTCGTGTATTCATTGTATCGCACAGCAACCACATTATCCGGATGTCCACGTAAGCTTTGGATTTCCTGACCAGTGTGCAAGTTCCAGATCTTGACTGTACGGTCTGGAAGAAACAGGTGCTTATGCACTAGAAAGCACCTTACTTGAACTTACATCAGTCTGCTCATTTATGTGGCTGACATGCAAGAAATTTCGTGTAATGTTTTTGGAACTACGGTTTGGTGCAGAGATTGGAGCACTGCATGGGCTCAGGCCTACCCTAAAGCCAGAGCCCTGCCTGGCCCGCGGGCTGGGCCAGGCTCTGGTTTCACATTATGGGCCCGGGTGTGTATATTGCCAATCCTAGGTCGGGCTCAAACCTGTGTAACCCCAGTTTTTGTTAGCTGCAGGTAGCCCGGCAATTGCTTGGGCCGGGCTTGGACCGGAAATGTAGAAATAATTTGGGCTTGGGCCAGGTACGGCATCACTGGGCAGAGCTCGGGCAGGTAAACGAAAGGAAGGCCCATGCGGTGCTCTAGTAGAGATAAACTAATGCAATTATTTTAATTACTACTTAATCTAATGTAATAAAATAATGAAAAGAACCAGCAGAATAATTTTTCATCTAACAATGTACCAACAGGCCCAACAACACACACTTCTAAATAAAATAATATTGATTTTATTAGTAAATAAGAAAGAATTGAACTAAACTAAAACTCACCAAAGTACATCTCATACACAAAACCTCATATCTCTGCAACAGAGAGCCCCCTTAAATCTTTGCTGTGTTACTGGGGCATTCTTCCACGAACGTTGAGGAAACTATTCAGTGGCATCCTCAATAGCTTTGTCAGTTCTTTACAAACAGGCAGCATTGAGTGCTGTAGCGTGCTTGAAGCAATACTGAAGCTACTGAGGACACTACTGAGGAGTCTCCTCAGCGTTCATGCAAGTCGGCCCAGGTCTTTCTGCATGCTGATGTATTCTGAATGACATATTTGAGACACAAGGCCTGTGATGTGACAGGCTCAAACACACCCTCTGCCGATCTCTAACAAGGAAACCTCACCTCCATCAGTTATCCTGACAATGACTTTCTCACAAACCTTTGGAGCTGCTGAAGAGGACATCATCTGTGACAGCGAGGGACAAGACAGCTTTGCTGTGGCCCTCAGCAACGTGTGTGCACACAAGTGGCGAAGATTTTGTGTAGGTTGGCTTTCCAGCAAAAACGCTGATTACTCCCCTGAAATACAGGCACACTGGATTAACATAATGTCCAATTAACATTAATTAACATATTACACGATTTTTACCACTAGGGAAGGATAAACTGCATTGTTACATGTAAGTGTTGTTAATGCACTACAAAGGCTACACTCTTAAAAATGAACTTCACCACATACCACACTCCTAGCCAACCATCATCACGAGTGACATCGTTCTTTCCCCGATTTGCTGAAAGTGGGGGGCGTACGCCATTTTTGTGGCATTGTGCAGTTCATAATTGCCACAAAAATGGCGTACGCCCCCTGTTTTCATCAAATCAAGGGGGATAACGTTATTTGGGATTATGGTTGGTTAGGAGCGTGCTATGTGGTGAAGCTCTGTTTTTAGAGTGTAGATGACAAAATGCACACACAAAATGCAGGGTTGCATTATTCAGTTGTCCATTAAGCAGCGTGCTGCAATATCCACAAAGCTTTTAAATACAAGGCAGGACCCAACGCATGGTCAAGAATATGGAAGCCAATATAAAAAAAAGATCTGGTCCATGTCAGGAATAGCAGAAAACTGTTCATCAGACAGAATCGACCCCTGCAAAATATTATCCTAAAATAATACTGAAGTATGTGTAGTCACTCGCTATTACGCTTGCCAATATTAAAAATGTTGAACACAAAACTAACAAGCTTTGCATTTTTTTTTTTCAGCAGTAACTTTGCACCCATGCATGTGGCAGAACCTCAGATAGTTCAAACAGGACAGGGAATGCAAGAGGATATATACACCGACAGACAACACAGGACAAGCATTCCTTGTCCTGTGTCATCCATCCACGTCCATATGCTCTTGCATTCCTATTCCATTGTTTGCAGAAAACCAGCATGTCCTACACATGACCTCTTCAATATATCCCTCAGTGTTCTCTTTCACAGGGGCCACATATTGATATGTTAACATTTTTTATCACCATCACGATCTTCAGGTCACAAGATGCTTCGAGAGTGTCTCATGACCATGGGCTTCCACATTCTTAACCAAGCACCAAGAATTTCACAGTTTCAATAAAGAAACCACAAAAGCAAGTACGTTCTCAAACTTCCTCCTGAAATAAATAAATAAAAGAAAAAGAAAAATGTAGTAGGGAAGAAGTTACCTGTCCGGTTTCGTTACAGGATTTGTCGTCGTGCTAGTCAACCTAGAAAAGACATTGTGTCCTCGATTCCTCTGCCCCATCGGGGGAGACGGTGGCGGAGTGGAGTCTGCGTTTGACTCTCTAAAACATTCAAGGCAACAATGGGTACGTGAGCACAGGACGTCCACAGCGGATCATGTGACTCGTGTATCCAAACCTTGCCATGCTTGCCAGTCTATATTTTGTCCGCTGCATCGCAGAACTGCCGTGCACACTTCACTACCTGATTACAGACAAAGGGGTATTTTTTGCATGTCAATGTTTTTTTTTTCTTCTTTTTCTTAATGGACAATTTTTTTTTCAAAACTCTTCCGTCCATTTGAGTGGGCACTTAACATTAATTTTAGAGGAATCAGAATGTGAAGTGCCATTCGTTACCAAGACTAGTGGCAATTTTGTGGAGGCATTTACAGACGTGTCACTTCCAAGAACAAAAAGAAAATGGGGATCTAATCCAACCAAGCGCTTTTACGCTGACAACACTTTTCCTCCCAGCGCGTACATTTGGAACACAAATATTAATCCCGTAATTAAATGTGAATCACGATATATTAGTTACGATACTGTCCCTATGAATGTCACCTCTACAATATAATTATACGCATCTAAAATCACACATGGCTAAGAAGATTGAAACTGCGATGGCTGAGGACTGGGAAATATTGACACAACCTCCCTTTTTTTTTTGGAGAGGAGAAAGTCATAGTTGTGCAGTTCATCAATATTGAATTTCTTTTTTTGTTTTCATTTCTCTCTTGCATATAATGCAAGAACTGCATAAGCCCTTATCTTCACATTGGCACTTTTGTTTTTATGTGAGCTTGGCTTGGCTTGGCATTCTTCTAGTGGCTAACGACTACTTGTAACTAAAGTGCTGCAAAGCAAGTCTACAGACTAAACAATGTGTTGTAGTTGTCACGTGTATCGCCTAAAAGCACAGCTAAGCAACAAAAAAAAAAAAAAAAAAACTCTGGCATCTCATTAAGGGCAATGCTGGCCAGGGGTTTGTTTGTTTGTTTTTAGGCTTAGGGAACAAGCAGACAGAAAGCATGACAAGGTTAGTCACAAGGATCATGAAGGCAATCATGACAGATGCTCACATCACAACAGCTACCTAATTGATTAGACATGTCCACATACACAAAGGGCCGTAATCATGAGATAATCCATTCACTCCACAGACTTAGGCACATGCATGATTGCAGTATTGGCTTCACTGTTATTAGTTAAAATCAGCACGCTCAAACTCTGTCGAGGTATGGCCGTCGATCTATCCAGTGGCACGTTTTTGCCTGGCAAAATACCTTCCCTTCACCATACTCCAGCGATTTATCTAGACCCTCCTCTACACCCCCCCCCCCCCCCAAAAAAAAAGATGTCTGGAAATACCCCCCCTGCCTTTCTTTCCTGTGTACAGGACGACATTTAGTTACTCCAGCTTTAGACACGTGTCTGCAGTGATGCATAGAGCTGTAACAGTATAACTCATAATGACCTCCCTTCACCAAATTTTTTTGTTTTTGTTACAACCCCACATTTTGTTTTTTTTTTAAGCCACACACATATCTGTTTCCAGGTTCAGAGTTGAGAGTGCATAAATTCAGAATCTTGATTTTCTGCAACTGCGTTACACGGCATTAAATGAAAGCAGTGAAGGCAGAAACTGTGAACCTAATCATTAACTGTCGACTCTAGTCACTTTACAATGCAACAAAATCTACCGAACACTTACTCCCACATACAGGAAATCTGTGAAAGCATATGCAGAAACCATATGCGATGCATGCGGCACAGGTACGCCACAGGAGACAGCACTAACGTAGCCAGAGGGAAGGTTTAGGGGGTTCAACCTCCCCCCACCTTTCATAACTTTTGTAGTGCGTTTGGGAGAGAGAAACGAGGGGGGAAATCCCTCTCCTCCATTTAAAGTACCCACAGAACCCCTCCCGAAATGTTCTTCTGGCTACGCCGCTGTGAGAAAGACTGCAACCAATGAATGTGACAATACAGCATTCTAAACCCTATAGTATCTGTTGCTGGGACTGTATACGGGGCCAGCAGGAGCATCTACATAATGGTGCATTAATTCCTGTGGTGTCAGTGGTCTCTATTGCACTTGCATCTCACTTCCTACTTTTTGCATGTACATACAGAACAGATCACAAAAAAATTTTCAGACACAGTCAACCATGCAAGCTCATGCTTTATTTCACTGCACAGCAAAAATAGCTACCCTAGTATAAATACAACATGTATTATGTATATGTAGAAGTTTCTATATACAAGAAAATATTATATAAAAATTATATGTGTGGAAACAAACGAATAAAATGTAAAATATTCTAAAAGTCTGGCATGCTAATTAGTGCACAGGTGTTATATGTATCACCGAGCATAGTGTGAGCAAAGAAAACAGAAGCGTTGAGAAAAACCAGAACAAGGTACTATAAAGAAAGATGGGATATGTCTATAGTCACCAGGCTTACAGTGGTTAAGCATTTGTACACCTACATTTTATGGCTCGCTATATTGTTAGCGAACTTTCTTCGAAGCAGGGGTGAAATGTCAGGAGGCAAGCGACGGTCATTCAGTTTGCGGCGGGCGTAAGGGCCGCGTCCAGCCCTTGGTGTCCCCACCACCACCTCTTGCCCCACCTCCCTGTGGTTGGAATACCCAGCACCCATTAGGTCCCCTTCATGCATATTAATCACATAAGGCAAGAGCTTCTCATGGTGTTAAGGAGAGGAACGTAATGGAAATGCTGTGGCATATTGTGCAACAAACAACACATGCCGTGTGTGTGCGCGAAAATATTGTGGACAGTGGCTCGTAATAGAGCGCTATATGAACAAAGCAGTTCCGCTACAATTTTCGAATTTGTAGTCATCCACTGTGCTGCACTGGGTGCACCATTACATTCACTCGTTTATGGCCACTAAAAAAAATAAGGTGCTTAAATCTATCCGGTCATGATTCGATCGTGTGAATGCTGCATAATTGTTGCACTACACAAAAGCTGTCCACTGACCAGACTATCAGATTACATGCCAAAGGAAGGGGGAAATAAAAGAAAACAGCTTTCTGTGTTATGAACAGAGCCTCAAGTTTCAGGGTTTAACCCGATTCTTCCCCGAATTTGCACCACGAATCGAAGGTTGCCTCTTGAGGATGAAACCCGATTTCCACCCAGCAAACTGCCCTGACCGAGATGTCTGTAGGGATGCACACTAACTTGTTTGGCAGCAAATGTAGTTACGCTACCACTACCAGTTACACTACAGTACCAAACCATAACAGTTAGTTTGAGTAAATGAGCCCCGATTTCTACCCGAATTTAGCATACGGGAAGTTTTTTTCACCCGAATTCGCATGAATTTAGAGCACATGTTTATTTACCCGATTTTTACACCCACCCTCCCGAATTTTGAAAAAATATTTCCTGAAAACTTCAGGCTCCAGTTTTAAACTACAGGCAAAGCATATAGTCAGTGCAGCAGGTGTATAAAGGAACAAACACGTGAGATGCACCATAGCAGGAACAGGTGCTGTCGCGCTTTCATGTTCAGATACTACCCAGATCTAGTTTGGCTATGGTTAAGGCCCCGGGTTTGCCGCGATTCCGCTCCGGAATAAAATGTGGAATCCTTCATTTGGCACAGAATTTCATGGAATCCCTTATTTTTAGGGGAGTGCGGATATTCGAATTCTCAAATTCAAATCAAATATCAATCACTCGAAGTATTTTATTCGCAAGTCGAACACCCATTCACCCCGACTATTCACAGAATATGAACGACACCTCCCGAAATTGGGCTTCACCTGACGCTTCCCTGCGTGAGGTGAAGCCGGCTTTACGAAATGCCCATGCTGAAGGAGCAACAGCAACAGAGACAGATCGTAGTTTAGCTTAAGATAACATTAGGCAAAGTTTGTTGTGCATACTCCGCCTGAAGAAGGGGCGGCATTCCTCCCCTGTGCAGTTTAGCGGTGGCAGAGGGGGATTTTGATTTGATATCTGGGAGTTCACCTTTAAAGACAAATAATGCCTATAGCCCGGAAACAAAAAGCGTATCCTGAAGATGTAACTTCCACAGGGCATGTATTGTAAGCTCCCTCCTATAATCTTCCTATAAAGTTCCAATAAACTCTGTAGGTGCCGAAAGATCTTTCAGCAGGTATAAAATGATTGCAGGCGACAGATGGCATTCTTTGTCAAAGGAGAACAAAGATATCATGTATGTAATGCTGAGCCACAACAGTGCTTTGAATCTGTAATTTTTAAAAAATATTTTCGCACACTATCCAAGAAAATAAAGCGTTTCCCATTTCAAGCAGCCATTGACTGCTCGCCGTGGAAAATCGCAGAATTTAGAAGCCTGTGCCGCAGAATTTTGAATTTGCCGCAACAGAAAACCAGGGGCCTTAGCTATGGTCACACATTAAGCATTTCCATTACCTTTCTCCAACAATAACTCATACCATGAACAATGCTCTCATATATACAGTCGCCGACCTCTAATTCGGACCCTAATATAATTCGGTCTTTCCAATATTTCGGAGAAAAACTTTGGCTTCATCAAAGTCCCCACAGAGCCAATGCATTTTCACTTCCAATAATTCGGATAGTTTTGGGGAGTCTCAGTGTGCCATAATTTGTACGGATTCTGGCCTGACCTCACTACTTTTTTTTGCGTAAATCTGAATTTCCACCTTCAAAATCTTGAGATTGAACTTCCGAGCCTGCCCGTCATTCCACCGACACTCCTGGCGCGCTGTGTCCAGGGAGGCGAAGTTGTGTCTTACGTGACCTACAGCGCGAGAAGCGAAAGTGATAAAATGTCGGCATCTACGTCCAGTGACCATCCAAACATTATGTGTATAGACGACGAAGATGATTCATCGTAGGGCAGCGAATGGACCAAGGGACTATCCAGAACTTAAAAGTGCACTACCGATCGCGGCTGTTATCGCGTGCAATTCTGTGCCACGAAAGGGAAACTAAATACCAGGTACCTTTGGTCGTATCCCTGCATGCCCTCGCAAATGCCTGGGAGGCTGTGAAAGGCAGCACAATCACTAACAGTTTTCATCATGCTGGGTCTTGCACTGGAAGTGGGAGCACTGGGACAAGTGACGATGAGGACAATAGTTCAATGGACAGCCCGGCGTTGGTTGATGACATCCGCAGCACGGGAATGGTGATTCCAGCTGGCGTAACGTTCGACGCTTACGCCGATGTTGATTAGTGCACCGATCCTTGGGGTATATTGACAAATGATGAGATTGCCGCCAAAGTTCTTAACATGCCCGAGGACGGATCGGATGCGGAGCGGCAGTGACGCAAACATCAGGGATCCTGCCTCAACCGTGGCTATCGTCACGGCCATTGGAACGCTTGGAACTGCGTATTCCGACACTGCGACCTTAGCAGAAATGTGACGTTCTGTCCCATATGGGTGCTGCTAAACAGAATGCGCATTGACAGTGTTTTCAATCCAGTTTGAATGTCTCTAATAAAGGCCATTGTTGGAAGCAGATTTTTATCATTGGCTACTAATTCGGACTGCTCCATAATTCGGAAAAATTTCGTGGCTCCTACAAGTCCAGATTTACAGTCGGCGACTGTATATTCACCCACAGCACTCGTGTTCAGTTGCATAAAAGAAACGCGTAGCATGCAAGAAAGCAAAGCAAATGAGGCAAACCATATTCCCAGCTGCGACGTTGACATATCCAACACTCACTTGAGAGATCCTGGTGCGCTGGAAACCCTGTGCAGCTTTCCGTCGGGGCCAAGATTGAAGCAGTCCCCATCCGTACAAGACATGACCATTGAGAGTGGTACAGGCGGCATAGGCTTGGAGGGATCTGTTTCCACCTCATCTTGATCCGTGATTGCAGGTAAAGAAGGCAGTGAGGCATCGTTGGAAGTCGCATAAAGAAGTTCTTGCGGTGTTGCTGTCTTCCGTCTCAACTGCAATAGTAATAAATTAATAATCACATAAGCCCGACTGCCAATCGGTGAGAGGACCTTTCTGCAGTGCAGGTCAACACAGGACTGTGAGGAGCAACGGATGCTGGAGTTCCTTAACTCGAGAATACTTTTAAGCGACCTTTTGCTTCAATAGCTTATATTCCATATTCTCTAAGCAATAAATGCAGCAGAGCGCTGAAATTTGTAACCAGTTATCACTCTACTATACCTTGCTTTTCCTGCATGGTGCATCACCTGCTGCGATGGCAAGGTTGCTGTACGTCTCGGCTGCTGATCTAGTTGTGAAAAAAAAATAATGCTACTTGCATGACCTTGAATGCACCTTATACTTCAGAACAATTACAGTGGCATAAAATTCTAATTAGACCACCGCATTACCAAATGTAAATCAATAACCTGAAAAATAATTTATATTGTGAAGGCCTTTTGCTCTGTGGGCACAGCAAACTACGTTGTGCGGATTATAGATATTAGGTATATAAATCATTATATTCTTATAATTATAGTTATATAATTATATTAAAATTGGAAACAATGTAGCAAAAATGAAGATTCCTAATGAGCCCCCCCAAGATCTGCGGGAAACAAATGATTTGCATCATCTTGCAAACGTTCTGCTTTGCTACGATCATACCGTTATGATAAAGCACGACAGAATGAATTTCCCACTCACAATTCAACCGGAGATGCAGACCGTGAACTGGATGCACTGTCGGCTGTGCAAAGGAAAGGGCAGCGTTTAAGAGAGAACACCAGCGATAAAGAAGCATGTTCAAAAATGAGGAGATCTTGCAATGTAAAACATTGCTCACGTGGTGGAGGTAACATTGGTGGTTCATCAGCACAAACAGCAGATGTCCACGAACGTTCCTGGTGTATCTGGTTCATGAGGGTGTACTGCAGGAGGTTCTGGTGCAGGGCATCGTTGGCTTCCACCTGCTGAAGGCGTGCCTCCAGTTCTTGCACCATTTGCTGCCGCTGAGCTGCCTGCAGGCTCTGGTTGACTGCCATGTGAAGGAGTTTCTCCAAGAGGTAGCGGGTATTTGGGGTGTCTGTTCGATCTAGGAGGTCGTTGACATCCAGCGAGTCAACATCATCTTTGGTGTCCTCTACCTGCAGTCAAGTCCAAGTGTAATAAAAGAGTGAAGAGCAGGGATCCACAAACATCCAGATTTTTCAAATACCAAAGCAAATAACTGTATATACGATTTGGATTCCAATGAATTGTACATTCGAATTTAAAATTGAAGTGATATCTCATTCAAACCGAATATATACTGTAAATGCATTTTTATTCGCATTATTAATTTTCGTGAATTTCGCACCACTAAAAAAAAATCTCAAAAAATTGTACTCGCGAACACTGCTTGACGTTTATCCTGCGAATGGAAACAGCCCTGGAATCGTGAAATTAAATACTCGAGAATAATTTTGCAAATGACTGAATGCGCAATTTGCAAAAATTAATACAATGCAAATAAAAATACGTTTACAGTACTATTAGAATAGTTCCAAAGGTGCACTAATAAACACAAAAATGCCACAAGAGAGACAATATAAAACAAAATGAGTGCTGCTTCACATGAAGATCCATATATGTATACATACAAGTATTACATTTATACACTGTATATCTGTACATATGCAGGATGCCTTCAGCTCAATGTGTAACTATTCGCTTCAATATTGGCTTGGGGTATACAGGGTGTCCCACCGAAAAAGGGCCAGGGGCTAAAGAAAAAACTGAGAGCTCTACACAACTGGAACCAACTGTACGTGCTTGGCAGTTGTGTGGTCTATCCAAAAATATTTTTTTCATCGCCCCTTGTCAATTAATTAGCGGTAATTAATTTTCTAACTTTTTAATTATCGGTTTTAGCTCTCAGATGTCAATGAGGAAGTTGTAGTACATGTCGAAAAAGACACAACTGAAGTGGTTCGAGGTCGCTATGCTTGTGGTTTCGCTTTTTCCCGGGTTTAAAAGTTGGTTTCAGATGCCGGGCGGACCGCAGATCGCTGCCCACAATCCGGCACCCGCGCGCGACGATTCCAGCGCCCTCCGGCGTACATTAACCTTGAGGTTAGCGCTTGGAGACCATCCTTGGGCCACGACACACAAGAGGAAGATATTTCACCTGTTTCACGGCACACCTATCAGAGCGCACTGCAATCGTCGCGCGCGGGAGCCGAATCATGGGGAGCGCTCTGTGGTGCGCGCGGCTTCTGAAACCAATTTTTAAACCCGGGAAAAAACAAAACCACAAGCCATAGCAACCTCGAACCACTTCAGTTGCGTCTTTTTCGACATGTACCACAACTTCCTCATTGACATCTGAGAACTAAAACCGATAATTAAAAAGTTAGAAAATTAATTACCACTAATTAATTGACAAGGGGCGATGAAAAAAATATTTTTGGATAGACCACACAACTGCCAAGCACGTAGAGTTGGTTCCATTTGTGTAGAGCACTCAGTTTTTTCTTTAGCCCCTGGCCCTTTTTCGGTGGGACACCCTGTGTAACTATTCATGTCATATTCACATCACTTTTAAAATTACTAGTATTCACACAGCTCTAATGAGGAGAAATAAATCACATATCGGTTTGCTCACATCACAATTACCTGCAAAATGCCAGCCTGGCACTCCATGATGCTTTCATTCAGGTATTCCAAGTTGGCATTGATGTTTTCTATCTCATCCTCGAGGTCACGAATATACTTCTCATCCTAGGAGTTTGAAGGTAAAGAGAGGCTTCAATAGAAACGACAGTGACAACGTGAGCAATATATGCTGTGACCAAGTCACTTTAACGTTACCTTCCCGTTCATGCTCGCCCTTTGCTTTTTGAGGAACATCTTCTCCAGACGCCGGCTCAACTTTTCACGGCTCTAATGAGATAAGGTTTTTTTAGGGCCCCTAAATCGTAAGTGCACCACAGCCAAGCCTCATAACTTCTGGCCACCACTGTGCATGCCATACGACAAGTTGTTCCTGTGCACAACACTGCATTGATTCTTGACTATATAGTGGACTAATATGTAAACAAATGTTTGCAGCATTGTTCATATGTAGAGCCTGAAGTTTTCCAGATTCTTCCCCGAATTTGCACCCCGAATTTAAGGTTGCCTCTTTAAGGTGAAACGAGATTTTTACCTTGCAAACTGCCGTCACTGAGACGTCTATAGGAATGCATGCTAACTTGTTTGACAGGAAATGCAGTTACAGTTCAGTAACTGAGCCCATTTATCCCCAAATTTAGCATACCAGAAGTTTTTCCACCCGAATTTCCACGAATTTATAGCAAGTGTTTATATACCAGATTTTTACCCCCCAAATTCAGAAAAAATATTTCCCAAAAACTTCAGGCTCTATTCATGTGTTGCATGCAGTGCCATAGCCAAGGTGATCATGCTGCAAGGTACAGGATAATGCTAAAAATTTTAGAAACCGCTGCATAGTGAACTTCAATATTTTGTGCCAGTATACTATACTGGTATACAATATGTGTAAGACATGTTTAAAGAATGTGATTTTTTTTCTTCTTCTGTATTTGTTACTACAGGTTAATGGCCAGAAATTATAGGCAAATAAGCTCGAAGATTCTGTACCGTAAGGTAGCGCTCCATGTCTCTCTCCAGTACGAACACACTCTGCTTGTTGAGGACCAATTTGTCTATCTGTATACAGAGACATCAGGAACAGAATCAAGCACTGAATGTTGCTGAAATGTACATGCTTCAACATGAAATATGTCGGCATGAAAATGTTTCAGCTTACATTTTTCTCTAGGGTTTGCCATTTTTGCTTTGCCACTTTGGGTGAAAATGACGTCTTCTGAGAACCTGCACCTGCACGGAATCAACCAAAACTGAACATGCATCCTGCAATACAGTAGCTCCAATTGCACTTCCAGTCTTTGAAAAAGGTCTGCTTTCAAACCGATACCCCATACAAGAAAGAAAAAAGAAAACGCAGGTCACATTCTTGTGCTTCAATGCCACGGTGGAAAAGGCAATAAAAGTAGCTCTGCGGATTGAATTCCAAGGTAAATCAAGGTACATACGTAATTTTGTTTCTCAAGTTTTACTGTCATAATTCAAGTCTTACTGTATATGCTAACTGCACTTTACAATTCACTTCTTTTCTACACCTCACGCAAACATCGGGTATATACGGAACATCTCACTATGGGTCCAATCTTCCTCAGCAAATGCATACAGAAATTCTAGCAAATCCGTTCATGACAGTATAGGTCCAAGATCATGACAATGAGTTTTTACAGTGCAAGAGCCACTAACCTTAGACCAAATTAAAATTAGCTGTAAAGGAGAATGATCACACTAAAAATGCATTAACAGCAAAACACCAAGCAACTGAAAAATTTTGAAATCAAATCAAATCGAATATGAATATGACAGACAGAATATAACTAGGGCCTGACTTTTTAGGGTTAAACCCGTATCCGCCCGACATTTACCCCGCCGAACGAAATCTGTAAAATTCGGGTTTAACCCGAATCTACCCGAAAACATCCGGGTCGCGTGGCACACTCATAAGCGTGCATTAAAATAAAGTTTGATAACATTGCTAAACATTAGTTGCATGTTAAGACAAATTTTTATTAAACAAAAAAAAAATCACCCGAATACACCCGAATTCCTGACGACAGAATATGCCGTAACGGGATTTAACCCGAATTTTCAAATGAAAAATATCACCCGATATTTACTCCCCCCGAATTTGGCCAAAAATAAACCCCAAAAAAGGCAGGCCCTAAATATAACACATCATAATCAAATTTGAATTGTTTATTTCAATTTTGAATTGAATTCGAATATTGTTAAATTGCCCAATTGAATATTTCGAATATCTCACTTTGAAAAAGCTTAGTGCCCACTAGGGAACTGCCGCTCCTAATGGGGAGCCTACAGCTTTTCAGGCCAGAACACCCACACCCAGTACCATTCCGTAGTGTTATGGCTAGCAATACTACTGCCACCAGTGGTGTTGTAGCAACCAGAACCACTACCACACTCCACACCCACTACCACACCCACTACCACACCGCACCCACCGTACCCACCGTACCCACCGTACCCACGCAGCAGCAACTGCTACTTGCCTGCAACAGTCCTTCGAGTAACAGGTGTGATGGCTCCACCGCGACCAGAGACGGGTCGTGCCAGGCGCCGCAGGGCGTTCACCTCTTCGTGCTTGCGCCTCAGCACCACTTCCTTGGTGCGGTTCTCGGCCTCCAGGGTCCGGATGCGATTCTCGCGCTGGCGCTGCTCCTTACGCATTTGTGCCAGTTCTCGATTCTTGCGCTTCTCCTGCTCCTGATGTCGTTTCGTCTCATCTTTCATTTTAGTCATGAGGGTGACCTTGAGCAGGGTAATAGAGATACCCACATTATTCGCGGCAAGCAAACAAGGTGCGACTCCTCATTTCGCCTGCGAGATCCCTAAAGTGTGTCAACAAGGTTCTATATAAGTAGGGCCTGACTTTTTCGGGTTTTATTTCTTGCCAAATTCGGGGGGTAAATATCGGGTGATATTTTTCGTTTGAAAATTTGGGTGTATTCGGGTTAAATCCCGTTACGGCATATTCTGTCGTCAGGAATTCGGGTGTGTTCGGGTGATTTTTTTTTGTTTAATAAAAATTTGTCAGAAAGTCAGGCCCCATATATAAGGTGCAGATAACAATCAACATAGATTAAACAACATAGATACAACAATACAACAACAACATAGACAGAATCAACATACACAAAAATTCTGGCCGCCTACTATGAAAATTTTCATCCATGTTTCACAGGCTAGCATTATCTTTCGTACGCTAATTTTTGCTCACAGTGTTGCAATCCCATGTGCTATTGAACATCCAGGCATCCCAAGAGGACCACATATGATGGCCTGGGCATTTCCAGGTCAAGCTTGGTTCTGTTCTTCGATCAACATACCTTCGTTTTCTTCATCTCTGCCACCTCTTGCTTGAGCTGCCTCATTTGACGTTCATACTGCGCCTGGTTCTTCATGAGCTGTGCATGCTGCTTCTGCGCCGACTGCATCTTCCGCAATTCTCCTTGCAGTGTATTGAGCTTGCGCTCAAAGTCCCCCTTGATCTTACGCACTTTCTCTTCAGTGTCGTTAGATTGCTTGCCTACAGCTGCAAAATGTGCAGGGAAGCACACACAGTAAGGAAAGGGAGATCCCAATTATCTTCACCTGCTCCATATTAGAACACACATCTTTTGCCTGTCTAAAAATCACTTTTGTAACTCAAAGCAATACAGTCGCACTAGACACAGCACACGCACATAAGCAGCACTGACACACGAGTTTCATGGAGAAGTTTCAGGGAACTCCCTGTGCCCCTTGAAGGAATTTGGAAGGTCCAGCTCTGCTGTCACAGAGTCAAGAAAGTGGGATGCAAAGTAATGTCCTTGAAAATAAATTATTTACAAGTCTAGCATTCTATGTACATTGTAACACGAACGGAACAAACGGTGCTTTTGTGTAGGGGAACGTGGGGCACAGTGAGGCATGGGGCAGAGTGTTACATTGCCGATATCTGCCACATTCAGGAACCTTTGAAAAGCGAAACTGTAACTGTGTCCGTCAAACAGTGTGACATCGTCATCAGTTCACGCAAATCGGCAAGCAATCGAAAGTCGGTAGCCAAATTGTATTGGTGGACGTATTTCGATGAGGAAAAAATATTTTGATGACATTTCTTTGTGATATACAACAATAGTGACTTGAAACCTACGCGTTATAACTGTAGTAGATGAAAGCGGAGTTACTAAGAATTACAATAAAAAGATGGCATGGTGTTTGCTCGTGCTTAGCCATGTGCAGATACACGCCTCTCAATAGCTGTGCGATGGGGCACAGTGTTATGGGAGCACATGGGGCACACCAAAGCAGTGTTCTCCAACATGGTGAATAGTACAGCTTCTACATAAAGTCAAGTTTCTGACAGGACAGAATGCCGCAGGGGAATACGAAGTTAGTTTTGTGGGGCAGAGCAAGAAAAGATCGAATTCGTTTGTCAATCTCGACATTCCTGATATGGCACTGCTAAATGGGAGCAATATTGTTGACGTCTTGCCTAACCCACGGTGCCCTCCCACCAGCAGACGTGTCGAGCCCTGCAATTAATTCGTTGTATGCACTTCGTATCATACTCCCCCACTGGTTGTAACGCTGTGCTTGATCATGGCGCACAGTTACAAGAGTTAACTGTGCATTTTCGCAATTTATCACAGTATCTCTTCAAAAACAACGTTTATTTTGGATTACCAGTATAAAATAAGATTCGTTGTAGCCAGTGGAGTTATAAATGCAAAGTTTTCTTTCCTGTACGGAAATGCAAAAAATCGATAAACTTTTTCGTCTCACTGTGCCTCGTGTTCCCTTATGCTGCTGAGTGAGCGCTCTCTCTCCCGATACGTTTCACCCTCTCGTATTCTCAGCCCTAGAGCTCCATGATATAAAGAAAATCTCAACAGTAACAGGGTACTGTACATAAAACGAAGTACATAAAGCACTTACCCATGCTGGAAAGGACACGATCCCTTTCTTTCTGAGTTTCCTGTATCTTTTGCTGCAACTGGAGGAGCTTCTCCTCATAATGCATGCGCATCGTGTGCAACCTCCGCTGACCCAGCTCCAACTGCTCAATCAACTTCTGCTTTATGGAGATCTCTGTTGTAAGGGCAGCCAGGTCTTCTTTGTATTCCTCTGCACAGAAGCTCCAATGTGAGGATACACCGATGATACGTGTGAGGAAACAGCCATCCTGACTCACCATTCTCTATCTCCAGGTCGTCAACTTCAGAGTCTGAACTTTCTTCATTGCCATTTACTTCGGAAGTGTCTTCGTCGCCATCAGATTTTTTGTCTGCTTCATCTTCGTCCCTTCATGTACAATTGGGTGTGATTTGCCACAGTAGCCAACACTCTACGCCGTGTACAGTGATTCACTAATTGTGCGGGACAAAACAGAATTTAACTAACGCATTAGAACTTAATAAAAGGGGACGGATCATTGTAGTCACTGTTTTCTCTTTGTTCTTGCTTTGTTGTCTACTGTTGCATCTTAAATCTTGAATAAAACCTTACTTTTGGGCCTTTGAGAGCATCTTCTTCTTGCACTTGAGGTTTTGAATGTCTTTGCGAGCCTCTGCCAGCACATCGTCGATCGAATCCGTTTCCACCTCCATCCCGACATCATAGATTCCACTGACAGCTACTGCAGTTGTGGGACTTAACGATAACCTCTGCTGAGAGCGCTGAAGTTGCTTCCGTAGCTGCGCGCAGACCTCTTCAGATTCCATCAGCTTTGTCCTGTATTAAAGACACAGATTTGAAAATGATCCATAAGCAGAAAACTATGTAAATCCAATTGAAGTGAACCAAGATTGCAGACGACACAGTGATGACGACTTTAGGATGCAATGCACTAAACACACATAACCTAGAGAACCGAAACACACACTCAATGCCAGACGTGCATAGGCAACTATTACCATCGTGACGGAGTTGAACCAGACTACGTGGTTCAGCACCCAGTGTTAACAGACAAAACCCTTACTGCAAAATTTGACAGTACTGCGAGGTTTCAAAAGCATTCAACTAATCTCACCTGAGTTCTTCCACTTCCTTGAGGTAGCCTTGAACCAAGTCCTTAACGTCTCCACCATCGGACGACGTCAACCACGCTCCCGTCACTTTCTCCGCCAGCAGTTCCGTGTTCTTGACAGTGAGCCGGTCTATCGTCTCCTGCAGCGCTTTCACTCTCGTTCTGAAATTGTTGTTCTCCGCCTGCAGCATGTTGTTCTCGTAGAACATGTCGTTCACCTGCTCTTCACCGTCTTCGTTCACCACACGTTTGCCCTGCACAAACATAACGGGTTGCACATTCGGCAGTTCCGTATGAGACTCTGAGACTCACCTGCTTGTACTCCATGAGTTCCAGCTGAAGTACTTGAATCTCTCTTCTCAACGCAGTAATTGTCTGGCTAGACTTGTCTTGGTTGACAGTGATTTTATTCTTGATGTTCTTGGCACGATTAGCATACTTAAGTGTGTTCAGCGTCTCCATGAAGTCTCGGTCGCACGGCGAGATGCACGCAATCATCAATGTGCGACTGCAAGGCAATTGTGAAACTGGCAATGAACAAAGCTTGGTTTTTTTCAATTACAGTGTGCTTATTCTAGAACATCACAGTTGCTTCCGTGCTATGAGAGCTATATAGAGTCAAACCTCGATATAACGAAACTTTAGTCAATTTCTTTCGTTGTAACGAGCATTCCGTCGTATTGAAAGTCGCGAAACTCGAAGTCTCAAATCGCAGGCACGCACTGCACATCTCGCTCTACGACATGAAACAGCATCTCGTAAAAGAAAATGACGATGAGTATACTGAGAAAACACGTACGGAATTTTATTCCTGCGTAAAATATGTGGTTATCATTGTCCGAGTCATGCCCAGAAGATGTGGTATCACGCATTGCTCATACACCGCCAAAGCCTCCACAGCTTTCTCCATGTCAAATTGGGATCCGGCAAACCCTCTAAGTTTGCTTTGCAAACCCTCTACTGCTTTGCATAACGCAGTTCTGCTCACGGTCTTCAATAATGTCATCAGCCGGCACTTGGCTACCATGACACAGTTCAAAGCCAGCATGACGGAAACGGTTTGCAATAACGCTCACCTCCGTCGACGCCCAAGCAACCGACAGCATTTCTAATGCCACAAAGACATCAGTTTTTGTTTCTCGTCGCAACCAAATGTTCAGGAGTAAGCGCTGGATCAGACGCTCGCGACACCCGCACTTTACACTGCGTATTATGCCTTGATCCAGAGGCTGTAGAACAGGTGTTGAGTTTCCTGGAAAGTACATGAGCTCGATGTTTGTCACTTTTATGCCCACAACATGGTGGGCCGTGCAGTTATCGAGGAGGAGACAAACAGTCTGTTTCTTCTTTTGCATCTCGTCGTCAAATGACTTCAGCCGCTCTCCAAAAATGTCCCTGGTAACTCAGGCCTTGCTGTTGGAGACGTACTTAACGGGAAGCCTCGGATGTCCTTTGAAGCAGCGTGGCCCCATGCTTTTTCTGACAACAAGCGGCGGGCGCTTCTCGCTGCCGTCCATGTTTACACGCAACATCACAGTCAGGCGCCGTTTGCCTTGTTTGCCAACATGACAGCGGCTACCCTTCACGTCAAGCGTTCCGTTTGGGAGCATTTGGAAGAACAGTCCGAACCCATCCGCATTGTAGACATCGTCCGGCTTGTACTTGGCGAGGATGTCTGGCATGTGGCTCAAGACCCACGTGTTTGCCTCCACTCTGTTGGTTGAATGGAGGAGTTTTCTCCACACAAAACGTTCCCGACAATATTGTGGAGTTATTTAAACCGCTGAAGCCACCCGCTGCTGGCTTTGAAGTCTTATTGTGAAGGGGCTCATTATTTTATTCCCCGCATCACCACCGGCAATGGGGTAGAGTATCGCTCCTGCCGATGAAACTCCCCATTCATCATCACGCAATAAAGTTGTTGTTGTTACATTTAATTACCACCAGTATAACCTGCGGTTACCTTCGGTATTCTTTAATTTCATTTAATCTTTCTCTTAATTACATATATCTTACATTAATTACCTTTAAACTCAACTTTCTTGTTTTAATTGCCTTTAATTTCTCTAATTACCTTCAATTAGTCCTACGTCTTACTCTTAATTACCTTCGACTACTTCAATTTCAAATCATTTGCCTCCATTTACATTTACCCTCTTATATCCCCTTTGCATGTCCACTTATACCGCTGTCTCAGTGAAGGGGGAATATGTTTATTGAAAAAAAAAAAAGAAATGGAGGAAAGGTTAGTCAGGCGTAGGCCGACTAGCTATTCCTTTAAGAAAAAAAGAAAAGAGAAGAGAAACACACACACACAAGCGGCCTTAGAGGCTGGACGAGAGGCCGGAGGCTCGGTGAGGCTTCACCATCTCACACAGAGACACACACACACGGACACACACACACAACTTTTTCCATTTTGGCACTCCTAATGCTAACGCATTAAAGTAACAATTGACTGTAGCATCACCTGTTTCCACCAAGCGAGTCTTGTAGTAGACGCGTCAGCTTGGAATCCCGGTATGGCACGTGGGACACTTTGCGAGTCACATCCCCCAGGGCAGATATCACATTGCCAAGCGCGAGCTGAAAGGCAAATTATTATGCGATCGTTACGCTGACTACAGATGTTTGCCCCACTGTCCTTACAAACAAGAAAAGGCACGATGTAACACAATTACAGTTGAACATACTTGACACCCTTTAGATGGTTTTATCAATATGGTGGTTATAATGGTTGTTACATTAGAGAAACAGCTGGGAGTGTGCACATTGTTGTAAACTGAACTGTATTCAATATCACTTATTGTAACAAAGATACGAAGTATTTGCAAGTTCTAAATCATTAAGAGTGTTGCACTTATCTAAAATAGTGACAGTTGCAGTCAATTTATGACATGAATATGTGTTACAGTCATAGGGCTGTGTACCACACAGTCCTGCAGGCAGTTCTGGATGTACAATTTGGAACAGAAACGAATGTGAAAAGCAATCCCTGGTGGAAATGGTCTGCAATCCCAAGTGGTTTATGAAACCTTTTCCACTTTAAACCACTTACGTACAATGTGGTTCAAAGTGGTTTCAAGTGGAAAAGGTTTCATAAACCACTTGGGATTCCAGACCATTTCCACCAGGGTAGCGGTGCAACTAGAATACAAGTTTGTGAGTAAAGTTCATCCAGGAGACCTGTCACTTAACTTGACACACACGTGCCAATAAAAATATTTCATGCCATACAACAGCACTATTCCATGCAAGCAAGTATGTACCAGCACTTGTGGTGTTGTAAGAAATTATATACATTTAATACAGCACTATAACGTGTGTCTTTTTTTCTGACACGCTTTGGGTGATGGCCAGTCTTACTCAATTACTGCCAGGCAGTAAGGCATGCTGGTAACGGCAACAAGTACAATATGTCGAATCAAAGACTTACTCACCAGACCACAGTTGATCGAAATGCCTTCCTTAGCACGGTCACCAGTAGCTCCCGTACGTTTGAGCCTCTCTGACCCAGCCAGGTCCACGAAGTGAAACTTCGCTGTTAGAGTTTCGAACTCGCTCATAGATTCCATTTCTTCACCCTCTAAGCCCTCTGTCTCAACACCTTCAATGAGCTATGTAAAAAAGAACATTGTACATGTCAACACCCATTATTCGTATTATTCTTATATCAACTCATACACACCGGTAATGAGACCACGCGTTGCTGCTTGATGTGCAGTGTGAAGATGGCATGGGACCTGGATGACTGGACGTTCATCTGTGTACTTGCTGTTGTCCTTGACAGTGCTCCTTCTTCCAAACACTGCATCACCTGTGACAATATTGCATGCCTAATTTTTACGTGCTTCCCTCCATTCCAGATTTACCCTGGCAACTTTTATAGGTCTAACAATATTTGTAGCCATCCCTACAAATTTTAGTAATGAAACCAATTATCCTGGAGAAGTATCTTAACCCGAGTAAGGCTCTGTGAAGCAGGACTCCCATTCTATATTTGGGACAGAGTCTACAAAACATGATGAGTTAAAAAAATTCAACGAGAACACAGTACAAAAAAGCAGGCACGACACGCTGCTATTTTGCTCAACATGTTCTATCAACCGCCCTTAATTGGTGCGCTTACACAGTTTTGCCTATGTGACATATTTGCCTATTTTGCACATGATGTGCTACAGGCGTCATGTCGAAGACAGATTACATTATAATAGACTACTTAACTTAACTTAACTGCACTCATCAAAAAAGCTTCCCTGACCAGGCAAAAACCGGTATTGTGTTTTTCTCCTAAATTACAGCTCCTATTGATTGATTGATTGTGTTTTTCTGGCACAATAACAACAAGGGCCAGCTATTATTGGAATTACACCTAGTCTCTGTCAGTGGAACACCTGCGTACTAGCATGTGCTTGAATGTTTATTTATGCATATGTAAAATATTGCTCGATGAAACATGCACATGCTGTCATTAGCCTAGAAAGCCAAATAAGCTGCAATGACTTTTTGTTACAAATCCACCCACCCTACAGTCATAACGCTCATTAACACAACCACCGGGGTTGCGTTTGAGAGCAATCCTTAGCAGAGCTTCGACAACAAAAGATTAAATGTACCTGTTCAACATTTTGCACTGTTTTGGTGGCTACTCCGAGGGTGTAAATACCCCCTTTGGAATCCTCGTGAATTTTTATTGACGACCTTCTGGCCTGAAATACAAAAACAAATTATAGAGACCATCAGACTGTACCAACTGGGAGTTCTCAGGTAGCTTACCTTGTCATCAAAGTCCTTTGGGTTGAGCAGGTCAAAAATCTCTTCATTATAAAGCTGATGGTGGAATAAATGCATCACGGTTATTGAATTACAATGCCCAATCATCAGTGCAGTTTCATTCCATGTGGTAGATGGACTTACCTCCATGAACTGTATGTTGACTTTAAACTCTGGTGGCGACTTCCCTTCTTCTTTGGCCGCTTGTTGACGTTGGGCAATGCCCTGGAAGAGGTGTTCAACAGCTCGGGGAATGATACCCCTCTCATGGGGGTTCATATTCAGATCATAGCCGGTGCCCATGGTATACGTTTTGCCTGAGCCAGTCTGATGAAGGAAAACAAAATCACAAGTCATCATTGTTCATTAATTTAATGAACCAGAAATTAAGCAAGGTGCATAGATATAGCACGGAACCGAATGAACAACACGGCACGGTTGGTAGTACATAATGCATATTTTATAGGACTTAAGCAAAATATACCGGAGAAAATGTACTGTTGCAATTTCCTTATATGATTATGTCCCAATATTAAATCATGCAGTTCGATGTAGCCATTCATGTTTATAAACAATAATGTTTATAAACATGATTGGCTACATAGAACTGCATGATTCAGCATCATGCACAGGTCATTGTTTCCATCTGGAGCATATTTTATTTGAGTACCTCAGTCTAGAGGAGCTTTCCACACAACTGCTGCATGTTTGGACCTGCTTCATACTGGAATTCTACAAGCTAGAGAACCAGTTTTTGTTTTCGGGAGCACGATTTGGTTGGTGGGACATATGTGTCCCATTTAAAAGCAGAAACCAAGCAGCCCAGTTTTTAACCTTTTTTAAAGGAGGTGAGAACTCCTATTTGCAGCCATTGAGTTATGGGTGTAAGAGGTGTAATATTGTTCTTCTATGCTTCGTAATTCTATTTACAAGTTCTTGTTCAATACTTCTCCTTCGTAACGGATGCAGCGTTAATACAAAAACACTTTTTTTCGGATACGGGCGACTAGGAGTACCGCCGTCCAGTTACCTCTATGCAATGTTACGTCATTTGTAGAACTGCAGCACCCAATCAGACGACAACGCGGAGGTGCACATAACGTCGTCTGCTCTAGGTTGGTGAGCAGCAAAGTGACGAACTTGCGAGAGTTTGTAGGATATGGCATAAAATGTGTGGGACCGTGCAATATACTTCTGCTCGTCATTCATTTGACACGTCTTGTTTTCTACAATGTGGTGTTTAGTGCTTGCACTGAGGGTCAGATCGTCCAACCAAATTCATTTTCTTTATGACTTACATGACGACAATGGCACCACAGACCGTAGGCATTTTGTCCACAAAGCATATGGGCAGCAAAACACGCTTTCTGCGATAAATCGTAAAATACGAAGACAAGAAGAAATGCGTGCACACGTTGAAAAACAGTGGCGGACCGACCGGCTGCGGATCCGACCGGCAGCAGAGGCACCGTAGCCAAGGCAACCGTGATCGCATTGGTTGGACACGGACCTATTGGATTCATCTATATACAAAAGGTGTCACAGCCAACACATTAAGATTGCAGTTTGGTGCCGACACATCGGCGGGCTATTGTTGGTATTGCTCATAGGCCCTTTAATAAGTGTCCCACTTTCTCCTTGGAATCCGCTTTTTCTATCAAGGCCATCGAGATCATTAATATAATCTTTAAAGCAGCATGGAAGTGACCCCCAAAATATTTTTTGTTTTTCGCTGTGGCGTGTTCTGCAACGAATAAAATGAGCTCCTGCGAAAAGAATGATGAGCGCAGGTGACCTACAGAGCAGGCGCAAGGCTCTGTTCCGCACACCTTTAAAAAATCCTCTCCTTGTGCAAAGAGCGCATCGCCGAACGTGAGGATGCTGTGATGCATCATGGACTCCGGAACGTGACCAGTGATGTACAGCGGCACAGCTCAAGCACGTATAAGCGGCGCATGAGCTGAGAAAAAAAAAAGAAAAAAGGTAGTTTCTACGTCACACATCATGTTAAATGTCACTTCCATGCTCCTTTAAACACCGTTTTTCTTAACAATCCATCCTATCTCACAAAGGGTTACATCACAAGCTTAATTTATTCTGGTAGCCTAGCCTAGAGGAGCTTTCTACCAGTGATGGCCACTAACTACTTCTACAGTAGTTTAACTAGTAGTTCAACTACTTTTCAGGGGAGGTAGTTAAAACTACTTCTTTAACTACTTAATGTTGTCCATCTACACCAACCCCTTTCTATAGTGTTCTTGGACACCTAAACACGAATCACAAGCAGTGATAAAAGTGAAGATATAGTACACATGCACAGCACAATTGCTCTGCACCTTCGTTCTCATCAAACAGGTAGCTCAAGGTAAACGTTGGAGGCACAATCATGCCATAAAGCTTGCAGAAAAATCGAAAGTAGTAATAGTAATTTAACTACTGTAGTAGGAGATAAGGAAGTAGGGTAGTAATTTAACCACTGCAGTTAACTACTCGAAATAGTAGTTTAACTAGTAGTTTAACGACATGTAGTTAACTACTGGCCATCACTGCTTTCTACACACCATTGGCATTCTACACATCCCAAGAAAAACATCAAAAGTTGGACAGCCATCAAAACTGGTATGTCACAACTTTCCATACTGTTCGTCATGAACGCCCTCATTTCGTGCAGCTATGGTTAAGTGAGTTTGAACCTGATTGACAGGCATGCCTTTTGTGAACATGCATGCATGCCTTTGTGCCTGGTGGAACTTTGCTTTATACAGCTGTATTGTATTGCAGAGCATGACTGCTATCCAAAATCCAAGGCACACTGCAAAGTTTCTCTCAAACCAAGCAGAACAGGGTATCTTCAAAAATGCTATTTTGTTGCTCCAAAGATGAAAAAATGCTGTATGGCCTAAATTTTGCTGAAATGTCTTGTTGTAGACATGCATACAACTTGAAAGTTCCCAAGTCAGATTTTCATAAGTCAAATTTGTGTGATCCTTCATACCTTTTCCAATATAACAATACATTTTTTTTTATTATTGGGCTCGTAACATGGACTGACTGTACAAGCTATGAGTAGGTAATACATCAAAAAGGTTATCTCACCTGGCCATATGCCAAGACCGTTGCATTAAATCCTTCAAAACATCTGTTAGAGAGAAACATGTGGACGTAAATTACACAAGGAGAGGCACAAATTGAGAAGGTTATTGTGTGATCAATAATAAAGAAGCTCACAATAGTGATATGAAAAATGTCTATTTTCATGACCCCCCTGTGGATGGTCTTATTTTCCTGGTTAAAAGCCTCCAAAAGGTCATACGACGCTTACTACATCCACCTGAACAGAGCAAGTCATTACATACTCAGTGCGCGTGTGTGTGTATTGGAAGGCAATAATTCAGCTTCACAGAACACTATCACTTCACAGGCTCTTTTTTATCCTTCCTGCCAAACACAGGCATTTTGCAAAATCAAATTATCGATTTAGTTTGATAACAGACCGCCCAACAACATTACCAGCGCTTTGAGCAGCTACTGAGATGATGACTCAGCAGAACAATGACAATAACTGTTGCATATTTTGAAAATATTTTTAAAAAAATATCTCACCCTTCGATGAGTGGGTGGACACATGTTTCGTATACTGGTTCCTGAGGGGATGGACTGTCGAACACATGGTCAAAGGTAAATGCCTTGTCTTTGCCCACCCACACTTGAGGTTCCCCTTTGGTCACACTGGTGCAAGCATGGCACATATCTATCACCTCCCTGGGTATTAATGGACGGATCCTGAAAATGAAACATGATCATGTTGTAGTGTTGTGGCAGGACAAGTCACTCGCACAAGAGACTTAGAAACAGCATAAGGCTTTGTACTGGTACAAAGCCTTGAGGGAAACAAAATAGCCATGAGGGAAAAGCCATCAGGGAAACAAAACAGCAACAAGATGATAGTTCCCCATAAAAAAGGAAACACAAGCAAAGCCCATGTAGCAATAATGTAAGTTGGTCCTCATGCACTGTGTACAGAGTGGTATTATCTTATCTGTAGCTGGCAGTGAAGAGTTTTTTTTTTTTTTCCTCTCTAATAATACCAGTTTCCTACGCATGACAGCAGTTTGTTTCTTTCCCTTTCTTCCTCATTGTTATTTTGTCAGACAGAACATGCTTGTGCCGGGAGGGGGGGGGGGGGGGGGGGGATGCTTGTGCATGTCATATTAGGAGTGGAGAATAGTTGGCACAAACATTTCTACACTTAAGTAACTGAAAACGGCAAAAGTTATGCAATAAGGAATTCATCTGGAATTGAGTCAACCGAATTCTGATGAATTACATACAGGGTGTTTCACCTAAAGTGATAAAAATTCTAACTGGCGACGTACTCGCCGGATGATTGTGGGACTTCCGGAAACTTTTGCCATCACTGAGGAAGGCTTTGGACAATTTTTAATTGTGGGAAATTTATTTTTGTCAATTGAACTTTGAAAATTGTTTAAGCAAACCTCACTTTTACTTATTTTTAATTGTTTTACAGAATTATGAAGTCCTCCATGGATAACTGCAGACCCAACAAAAACTATGCACAGTATCACAACAGAAATAATCACACAAAATTTGTGAAAATTATGCTTTAGCCCTGCCTGCTTGATTTTCGCAAACAAGCGCGCGCGAAATGTGCGTCTAGAGAAGGAAGCGTCCCGGCCTTCCTTTGTTTTGCCTTCTTTGTGATAAGACGGTTGTCACCAGCATCGAGGTCAAAGCGAGGGAAAGAAAGGCAAAACAAGAGGCGGGAACACTTCCTCCTCTCCCCGCATCTTCCGTGCGCCCTTCTTTGCAACAACCAAGCAGGCGGGGATAAAGTGGAATTTTTGCTAACTTTTTTCGACTATTTCTGTTGCGATACTGTGCATAGCTTTTGTTGGGTCTGTCGTTATCCGTGGAGGACTTGTCAGTCAAAAAAAAAAAGAAAAGGAAGTGAGGTTCGCTAGGCAATTTTCGAAGTTTAATTGAAAAAAAAAATTCATTCAATGAAAAATTGTCCAAAGTCTTCCCAAATGGCGGCAATCCAGGAGGTAATTGCCGAAAGTCCCACAATCCTCCGGCGAGTACGTCACCAGTTAGAACTTTTTTTCACTTTAGGTGAAACACCCTGTATAAACACGTGTGCAACGTTTGCAAGCCAGGAATTTTTTATTGTACGTAATTATAATTAATTGAGATCAAAAATGGAGTTTTAGAAACATCTATGTCAGTTGTCGGCACTTACAGAAGCCCGTTTAAATGCCACGTGACAACGCGCGTGCCATAAGGTTCGCGCTTTCATTCATCTTCGACGGAGCCGCAGAGCCAGGCCAGAAACCGTGTCAGAACCGTGTCTGTAAACACGAGCGACATTCTTACGGAATATTCTAGTGGAAGAAAAAGCAAAAAAACTGCTCACGGTGGTGAAGTTACGCAACGTGTTATGCATTCACACGTACTGCTCACTTAGCAGACGATACCGTCGTAGTTTTTTCTTGTCGTCTGCTACGGAGTATCTTCTTCGGGATATTCCCGAAAGTTAGGAGATCGTGAAAAACATGACGTTCAACATTCGTGCTTACGTGGCAGCAAAAAACTGACTTTTTCGCATCTTCCGCTGGTGCATTCTAGGGAATGACGGTCGCGTGTCGCACTAAGGACGTCACTTGCTAGATTCTCCAGTGTGACTGAATCTTGGTGGAAACGTTCGCAGCAATTTTATGCGGGCGTCACGTACACAACCCACAGCCTCAGCGTGCAGACAATGCTCCACACCCCGGTTACATGGCCCCCCTAGACACTGCATCCATGTAACCTCAAAGTACTCCGGCGCATTTCCACCAAAAATTACGACGCATGACTGACACTTAGCCGCGGAACGGCCGAATCCGGCTTAAAACAAAAACAACCGGTCACTAATAAACGAAAAAGACAACCATGAGGTTCCCACCCGCAGTCCGTGACTAGGCATAAATGAGGAAGCGCGGTCCCAGAGCGGAAGACCACTGCACAGAAACAAGAAAAACATATCATAAGCCGTTTTCGTGTGTGCCTGCGCGTGATTATTGGCGAGGCCCATCCGTGAGCTGAAGAACTTTTCCTCCTTGCCACAGAAATCGTTACTGAATGCATCCCAGTTTGCGCTACCCCGAAAAAAATTAATGAAGGGGGAGTCATACGCGTGCAAAATACGTATAGGCGCATATAAAGCCAAGGTAATTTCCCGCCAATACACGCGAGCGACATTTCCCAGAATACAGTCCAGCGGAAGATGCACAAAACGCCATCGCTTTCTGCGGTCACGTGAGCGCGAGCGATTAATGTCACGTCATTTCGTGCTCTTCCAGCAACAAGATGTTCCTGAGCAAGCAGACGACGGTGGACGTCAGCGCCCGTATAGTGTCGTCTGCTATATGTGCGTAGTACGCCACTGCAAGTTATCAGCATACGACGCGGCGAAACTTCCCGCCAATGAGCACTTCTTTGCTTTTTCTTCCACTAGAATATTCCGTGGAGAGTGCTCGTCTCAATACACAGTTTACGGCGTCTTCGTCTGTGACTTCGTCAGACTCTAGTTTCTTTTCCTAAGAAATTGCAAGGTTGTTCAGTACCCAGCTGTATATAACGCTATTTCCCATTTTGTTTCATGGTAGCATCGTCGCAAGCATACCTATTTCCACGTACAGAGTGCCACTCCGATTCTCGTATGCATACTAGCGGCGGTAAACGGAAAGAGAGGCGTCGGTTCAATGATCACGATGGCTG
Source organism: Ornithodoros turicata (assembly GCF_037126465.1). Lineage (NCBI taxonomy): Eukaryota > Metazoa > Arthropoda > Arachnida > Ixodida > Argasidae > Ornithodoros > Ornithodoros turicata. Next base: position 11,402,181 of record NC_088204.1, read on the forward strand.
TCTGCTCCAGACAGGCAGTCTAGCAGTTTGAAGAGAACCGATTCCTGCTTTTCCAGATCTTTTTCATTCATTTTTTCTCTCTCTCACTTTCGAGTAGAACATATCCGGTGTGTACGGACCAGTGACGTCGAGGTACGTACCCACCATCGACCCATCAATCATCGCGGCGTGCGACAGAGGAAACAAAAAGACCTTCGGTATATTATACGCACGGCTGGAGAAGGACCATTTCCTGCATGTCGGCTCTCTGACAACGAAGCAGAACAAGACGAGACTTGGTCTCGATGGGATACGCAAGCTCGTGAGATTGAAGGTTATAATCATACTGAAAACCCGACCTCAACACAACGTGCTGAGGATGATGCGAGGTGAGCGCGGTCTTGGTGAGGGATGTCAGGCAGGGGCGGTCCCAGCGGGGGGCACTGGACAGCTGCTATACTAGAATGCTACATATACTGGCAGTGACCAATGGAAGCACCTGTTGACGACAGGGGTTTGAGGGTTTAATTCTATTGACTTCTATTTTATTCTATCACTTTACTATTCTATTTAGTAGTAGTAGTAGTTAATAATCAAGATTTCAGTTAATTACACTTAGTTTACTAATTTAACCCTAGGCCAAACTGCAACGCCAAGACTTTACACGAATTTCTGAAGTGTCAGCCACAAAAAGAAGCTTTTAGCGACACCACAATTACGCTGGCGCGCCCGCTCATTTACCTTTCATGTGTGACGTCGCTTATCGAACGACAGCGTCAACGGTGCCTTATGAGCCTGCATGAGGGCGGGCGGGCGGGCGACCTTCGTGCACATTGCGTCCTGCATATGTGAGCAGGTGATCATGACACCGAGGCGTATACAACGTAATGGACAAAGAGGGACAGCAGGTGTGTACACCGGACAACGAGGTCGTGACGAGATTGGTCTTATCGAAGCAATCGATTCCATGCCCCCCATATCCCTTGCTGTGTTCGTCAACTGCCTCACTGCATTGTTCCAGCCTCTATACAAGCTCCCCATACAGTTTTGAAGTCTCATATAGTCAGGCGAGGAATCGTTTGATTTTGTGTGGAGCGTATCTTGGCTGGTAGACCATTATGGTGTCATTATGCCGGGTGTCTCAGTTAAATCGCCGGGCTAAATAGTTCGCGAACGGGTGCACCAATCGACGAACTTTCTTTTTTACAAGTATCTCTCAGATACCACCAACAAGCTGCGCACCGTGTGAATGAGTGGGAGGCGCTCATTATTTAAAGAAAAATTCAAATGAGTTTCGTAAGAAACAACTTCTAAAGCAGGGCGCAGTCGGCATTAAAATGGGTACTACCCCTTTTGGGACCTTCAGTGGACACCTTTTAGAGAAAAATCTGCCACCGAAGCGGGACATTTGTTGCAGTAATTAATTGGTTTCGGTTTACATATTTTGTCGCGGCTCGTCGCGGTGAAGCGCAAAAGGATGTAATTCGTTGGTGGATAAGGGAGTGGAAGAGAGTCCTTTTGCGCTTCGCCGCGACCAACCACGACAAAAATATGTAAACCGAAACCAACTAATTACTGCAACAAATGACCCGCTTCGGCGGCAGATTTTTCTCTAAAAGGTGTCCACTGAAGGTCCCAAAAGGGGTAGTACCCATTTTAATGCCGACATGCAGCGCCTTGCTTTAGAAGTTCTTGTTTTTACGAAACTCATTCGAATTTTTATTTAAATAATGAGCTCCTCCCACTCATTCACATGGTGCGCAGCTTGTAGGTGGTATCGGGCAAATACTTTTAAAAAAGAAAGTTCGTCGCTTGGTGCACCCGTTCGCGAATTATTTGGCCCAGGGATTTAACTGAGACACCCGGTATTTCGTATTATAAATGAACCTCGCATCAAAGACTCGGTACCCAAAATTATAAATGACGTCAGTGAACAGCGCGCGTCTCCACTCTCCGCCCCACTTTGGAAGACAGCCGGCAGCTGCGGTGAGGCATAGGTTATGGGTGAGGAGATGGAAATCGACCTTCGAAGAGCAGTGTTGCCAGACGTGTTGGTAGATTGGATAAGTATGACGTCGTGGTGGATGCCCAAATTAGAAGTCGACGATTCAAATATATGGCTGTCGTCGAAAAATCTAGACAGCGACAGGAACAGAACCACTCACAGGTATAGGAATGGAGTGTGAGACACGCAGATTCCAATTAGTACATGAATGAGGTATAGGATGTTGGAGACACGAGACTTGGTCCCTATAGTGGTGCTCTAATGAGGCTAGATTTTAGTGTGTTTTTTATTTTTCACAGTCCCTATAACATGACGAAAAAAATCTTGTTGCGTGCTTCGTACACTTTAGTGACCGCTGACACGATAAAGGTGCCTCAGACGAGAAAGCTAATTTCATCGAGCGTCACAAAAGATCGATACACCCAAATAATATTTCGTCTACGTCGAGCCATCCACCCCCTATACGGTTTTTCGTAGTCGGAGCTGGTGAACTCGCTATTATTTCAGATTCAAGCGAAGTGCAAGGTGCTACCACAGTCTCATAAGAGGGTCATAACAGAATTCCCCCACCGTGCGTGGGTGGAGAAACGAGGCATTCAGTCAAGATGGGGTCGTCCTGGCGGTTGCCGTGGTACAGGGAGCATCCCAATGAAGATTACTGAGGGACGTTTTATGTGCCGAGTTGTTCTGCGGTATTATCCGAATCCCAGGGCAAGAGAAGACTGCACACCCCGTCTTTCCCCTATCCCACTTTCACCCTTCCATATCCCCCTTCCTCTTCTGGGCGCCGACTCGCCAGTTCTGAGCAAGCTGACCGCACCTTCTACAAACATCACTTCACTCCTACAGAAACAGGGATGGTAGGTGAACGACCATAAGTACAAATAATCACCCCGAAGTGTATATGCATTTTAAAAAAAGTAAATGAAAATAATAGTCTTCACTCGATGAAGACTTGTATCTCTCTCATGTAAAAATGCTTTCGTCAGTTTTGTTTCGTCATGCAACCATGGGCATCAGAGTGGGTCTTGTACAGCGCCCAGCGGCGCCCAGCAGATATGTGCACACGGCCTTGACCCAATCAGAGCCGTGGACCCAATAAGGTACGTGCGGCCGCGCAACTACCACATGCGACGACCTCATGCTCTACTAATTACTCCTAAGAAAAGCCACAAACAAAGACCATCCGTCCGCGCACGTGATTGGACGAAAGTGTCTCTTGAACTCCTAAAAAGACTGACTCGTAAAAGACCAACATCTGATGGTTAACGTAGCAGGTTCTGCAGTTTCTTGTTGCTGTCGCTCTCGAAAAAGGAAAAGGGGCAAACTTGATGAACGAGCGTCACTGCTTTAGACGAGCTACTCGCCGCAAGTGGTACATCCTCTCAACGGCACTCACTTCGAGTTGGCGCTCGGACTTCGTCTTATTAATCCGCTGGTCACGTACATTTGCAGGATGCGCACACATGCATTGTCGCGTTCTGTTTGCCCATGAACCACAGACGGGGCCCTTGGTAGGCCGAAAGCAGGGCCGCAGGGCTCTGGCCGAAAGGGCTTGGGCCAGCCCTTTCGGCCTACAACCTAGTGGCGGCTAGAACCTACAACCTAGTGCTACAACCTACAACCTAGTGCTACAACCTAGTGGCGAGATAAGTAACTGCATTTTCCATTCCGCAAGGAGAAATATTCTGCACGTTAATGCCCCGTTGACTGTATACATCCACGAGCACTGACACGAAGCGCTATTAAGTATTAACGAGGGAAATAAAATGTTAGCGGCCCAGGAAATGAACACAATAGGAGGCGAATATGAACGGCAGCGCTTCCGGGAAAAATGTCCGGGGAAATTATTTTACGCACCGAAGGACATCTGACCCAATGCCAATTAATACGTAGATGTTGGCCTCATGAAGGCTATCAAAAGATGAAAAAAAAAAAAAAAAAAAGTAAACAACTATGCAGTTAAACCCGTATTTGGTAAATATTTCGCGGAATCTTAATCTCGCGATGTGTGTTCTATGCGTTTGTACCATCAGAGTTAAAATGATACACAGGTCTGAGGGCTTGTCACGTGCTATGCCTTCCCTGGTGAAGTTGACGTCAACGATCAACCATAAATTGTCGAATTGAGAACAAGCCTTGAATGACCGAAACGATGTCCAGTAGTGTACTGTGTTGCTAACGTGTGCTGAATGTCAGCCATAATAAACTGCATGCGTCAATTAAACTTCGTCGAACAAGTTATTTCTGTTCTTTCCCCATCTTTCTGTACTTTTTCTGTCATCGTAATTACCCCTACGGAAATTACTACTTTTACAGCATGAAGAAAGTTGTTGCTAATTCCAAAGCCTGAGACATCTCCAGACTGACGACTTTTCCTCTTTTTTTTTTTTTTTTTTTTTACAAAATCTAATTCAAGCGAATTATGGCAAACCTGTCGATGAACTGCGAGATATTCCTTACATTCAGCAGCTACCCCCCGTATCTGTATGCGGACCGCGAAAGCACGCTTCGAAGGAAGCGTGTGCAGCGCATGAAAGCCGTGATGCCAAGCGTGCGCTACGTGGTGCGGAAAGCCCCCTCCCCGTCAAGGCCTCGATGCTTTTGTTTGAGGAAGGGTCGCCGTGTGAGTGACCAACATATTGAGCGTATAGATACAGCCTACATACGTGCAGAGTACGTTCAAATGAAACATATTGTATATGGCCTTGGCAGGTCGACGAGTTGCAGCGCCATCTGTTGTATTACGTCGCGCGTAGGTGTACCGGTAGCAAGCTCGCGTACGTGACGAAACGGACTGGTTTACAAATGGTTCACTGATTATGTCAAATGCAACCGCTCTGCCTGCGGGGGCAAATCGAACTCGTAAATAAATGATATACATGGCAGCCGTTCAGAGCTAAAATCTTCATAACTCGGCAGCAAGAAGTACGGAGTTTTAACTCTAAAGAAGCCATATTAGAACATGCTTCTTCCCCATGATCGATCCATACCTAGCCAATATGTGCTATGACGTTAGACTGTGACACGACGTTGTCTACAGTTACTATATTGCTTTTACTGTGCCGTACACGTCGTGCAATTTGTTTGTCCACTTTATGTTATGCGTCCTGGTGGTGCGTCTTTGACATATGAGAAGTAATAATAAAAAACGAAACGATAAAGAGCTGTCAAGTCAAGGATCGGCCACAGTTATCGTGAACACCTTCCAGTCTACCAGTCATGCTCTGCCTAAGAACGGCATGCTTAGGCCCCATCCAACTCTTGTTCCCATTGACTATATGTGTCCATCAAGTCAGCAGAAATATTCCTTATACCGTGCTTCCACACGGGCGACATTCCGCAGAATGCCCCGGCGGAACATGTACAAAACATCATGTCTCTTTGAGACACAATGTCACAAACAAGAGGACGATGTCACAAACAAGAGCACGATGTCACAAACAAGAGCACGATGTCACAAACAAGAGCACGATGTCACAAACAAGAGCACGATGTCTCTTCGTGCTCTTTTAACATCGGGCGTACCCTGTGGTTCAGCCAAAATGCACATATTTCGTAGCAGACGACAGTGCTTAAGCCAGTACGCTACTGCCGACATTCTGTCGCTGTGAGAATGCTCAAAAATAAGACGCTGGCGCGAGAGTTTTCTTCTTCTTTCTCTCTTCCGCTAGAATATGCCTTGGGCATGACGGTCGTATAAACACAGGGATACAGGAGCAACCATGCCCATTTCTGCATCTTCCGTACAAATAAAGTTCTGTTCCGGCACCATTTCGACATGCACTCCGCTCGCTACTCACTCCCCCTTTGTTTCTTTCTTCTTCAGAATAGTATTGACAGACTGATTTCGAAAGAGCGCTATCCATTGCCCCGGAGCGACAGGGAGTGGCAAAGGGCATTGTTTTAATGAACAATCTGTCACTGCCGGCTGCTGTTTGGCTGTCGTCACCGCTTCACAATTCGCCCTTGATAGACTAAGTACCGAAGTGATAGGAAAGTACACACACAAACACAACAACAGTAATCTTAACGTCACATATGCTTGCGCGTCACAAGAGCGTTACCCCCACAGAACCGCTACCCAGTCTGTTGGGAAAGGAGTGATATCGTAGCAGCTAATCCTGTCTTATCGCAATGTTTTGCTGCTGTGGGCAAACTAAATCGCATATCGCGCGAGCCCGTCCGACACGATGGTCGTGAGTAGAAACCTCCGATTATGGAAACTGGTAATCGTGTTCTCCTGTTGGGTTTAGCCAAAAAATACTACCACCGTGACACTACTTAGCCCAAAACCACTCTCGAAGTGGGATTCCCTCACTGTAACCAAACGGCCACCCAAAAAACTCTGTAATGGCTCAAGACGTGAAGTTGCTAAAAAGTATGTAACCTTCGCAAAAAATGAGTTGCTTTTGCTCATTCCCCGAAACGAAGCAGGCGTGGTAACAACAAGAAACAAAAAAAGGTTACACCTTGATTCATTACATAATCGTCTTACACTCATCAACCTACACACGCAAATACCCAAACTCAGCTTCTCTCGCGGCCCTACCCAACGCTTCTCCACGGGCGAGAACTCCATCCATCACGGTTTCCGAAGCCTTTTCCTAACAGGGGTGCACTTTCAACGACCTCAATCGCCTCACACCCCCCGTTTTCCAACAATAACGTCGCTGCGAGCAATCACGCAACGCCTCCATGCCGTCCACGCGTCTTCGAAAATCGCTTAGTATCGCCAACGCTGCGCTTCCCACGCGCGCTGCTCGGAAACGCAACGCAGACGACGCTCGTATCACGTGACACCGCGTAACCCGCGCCGCCAAACGAGAGAGTTGGCTCTTTTGATTGGTGTCACAACAGCTGTATGAAGCGAGCTCGCTGCTTTTATGGATGCTGGTATTTTCTAAGTGTCGTCCTTGTCTCGCTTAATTATACAGGTTGCGAATGATAATGTTCCACTCAAAGGGCAAGGACACAGGGGAGCGGGGTGAGTTTCCGGGTATACCGCTTCTGGTATGGGAAGAAGGACGAACCGATGTGGACATCGGGCGTTATTACATTAGTGTGGCCGTATAGCGGTACCCTAATAAAGATCTGAGCCGATTCTGCCATCTGGCACCATTCGCATCAAGGTCTTAAACCCCCATGTCTCTATCGCTTTTTTTGTGTGTGCTCACATTAGCCAATTCACCATGCCCTCTGTGCACTGCACCACAGTACCGGTCCGACTATCGAGCGATGTTTCCCCCTTTTCACTTGTTTGTTTTCCTTGTCTCTTTTGCGCCCTCAAGCATGTGGAGCAGTTTTATATTTTCTACACCAGTGCTCCTGCTAGTGTTTTTACC